>NC_073232.2:20725000-21350000 GCF_029281585.2 Gorilla gorilla gorilla
TATCTCTACAAAAAATTTAGAAAGTTAGCTGGGTGTGGCGGTGCACACCTGTAGTCCCAGGTACTCAGAAGGCTGAGGTGGGAAGGTAGTCTGAGAGTTTGAGGCTGCCGTGAGTCGTGACTGCACCACTGCACTCCAGCCTGGGCGACAAAGCAAGACCCTGTGTCTGAACATAAATAAACAAAGAGTGGCTGGACACGGTGGCTCACGCCTGTAATCCCAGCACTTTGGGAGGCCGAGGTGGGCAGATCACTTGAGGTCAGGACTTCGAGGCCAACCTGGCCAACATGGTGAAACCCTATCTCTACTAAAAATACAAAAATTAGCCAGGCAGGGTGGTGGGTGCCTGTAATCCAAGCTACTTGGGAGGCTGAGGCAGAAGAATCATTTGAACCCAGGAGGCGGACGTTGCAGTGAACTGAGATTGTGCCACTGCACTCCAGCCTGGGCAACGGAGCAAGACTCCATCTCAAAAATCAAAAACAAAAACAAAGAGTGAAAGAGTGCCCTCGAGTCCGTGGAAGAGCATGGTGAGGTGTGAGTGGCCCCTGCATGGGCAAAACGCTTTTCAAACACCCTGACATCCAAAGTCGCTGACTCGGGGACAGGGGTTCCCTTGCCACCCCAACCAGAGAGCTCCCCTCAGGATGGGCACAGGCTGGGGAGAAGCATGGTAGGGTATTTCTTTGGGAGTCAACTGACAACTATGCACAATCTGTGAAAATCGTTATTTCAAAACTCGGCCCCGGCTACAGTGTGGCGTCACTGTGGCAAAACACAGCCTCCCTGTCCTGATTTGGACTTTCCACTTTCCAAGGAAGGCTCTCAGCCTCCTCCTGTGTGTGGCTGGGTAGGCGCCAGCCTTTCTGGGCACCGGGCCTCCGCTTCTAGAGGCTTATCGCGGATTCCCAAATTGGGAATGGGAGCAGAAACAGCCAAGGAAGAATGTGCTGAACAGACCTGGGGCTGTCACACTTTGGGAGCTGGAGGGAAGGCTGGAAAGGAGAGCCGCTATTTGGCAACCCCACTCCCGTCTGCCAGAGATGGAAGGAATTCCTCATCTGACTCGCTGCCGCAGGTGCTCCTGTAACAAGCTGTGGCTCCTCCACCTGCCGCCCTGGGAGCCACCTGGCTCTGCACATGTGGTGTGTGTGGGGCTCGGGGCTCAGGGCTCTCAGGGAGGGCGCGTGCGGTGGGGGCTGCAGGAGAGGACACCACTGTATTCCACCGCTCCATCTCTGGCTTAAATTATAACTGTTTTATTTTAAGCAGCAGAATTTCTGCGTAGGAATAAGGCTTTGTCTGAGAGGTGGTCACAGAAACAGAGATGTACAGAATCTCCACTTTCAGAGGCAGCTGCCAGACACAGACACAGACACAGACATACCCGGCAGGTCCGGCCCTGTGCAGCCAGTAGGAGATGCTCCTTCCGGCGGGCGCATATGGTCGCATCTCACTTTATTTTTATTTTGTATTTTTTTAGAGACAGGGTCTCACTGTGTCACCCAGGCTGGAGTGCAGTGGCGTGATCTCGGCTCACTGCAACTTCCGCCTCCCTGGTTCAAGGGATTCTCCTGCCTCAACCTCCTGAGTAGCTGGGATGACAGGTACCTGCCACCATGCCTGGCTAATTTTTGTATTTTTAGTAGAGAAGGGGTTTCACCATGTTGGCCAGGCTGGTCTTGAGCACCTGACCTCAGATGATCCACCCGCCTCGGCCTCACAAAGTGCTGGGATTACAGGCGTGAGCCACTGTACCCGGCCAAAACGACAGAAATTAATTTTCTTGCAGTTCTCAAGGCCAGAGGTGTGGAATCAAGATGTGGGCAGGGCCGGCCCCTTCTGGGGTCTCTGAGGAGGCTCCATCCCTTGCCTCTATCCTGGCTTCTGGTGGCCACTGGCAATCTTCCTCATTCCAGTTTCAGCCTCCCTCTTCACCTGGCCTTCTCTGTTTCTCCTCTTCTCTTCTGTGTCTTATGTGGACAGTTGTCATTGAGTTTAGGGCCCACTCAGTTCACCCAGAATGTTCTCATCTTGAGATCCTAAATGGAATTACATCTGCAAAGACACTTGTTCCAAATCAGGGACCATTCACAGGTGCTGGTGGACAGATCTTCTAAGAGGGAGCACCATTCAACCCAGGTGTCCCAGTCTGCTCTGGCTGACGTGACAAAATGCCACAGAATGGGGGGCTTAAATAACAGACATTTATCTTTTCACAGTTCTGGAAGCTAAAAGTCCACGATCGAGGTGTTGGCAGATTTGGTTTCTTCTTTGTCTTGCAGGTCGTCACCTTCTCCCTGTGTCCTCACGTGGCCTTTCCTCTGTGGGCTCTGTGGATGTATACCCCTGCTGTCTTTCTGTCTGCCCCAGTTTTTTTTCTCTCTCTCTCTTTTTAAGAGACAGGTTCTCGTTCTGTCACCCGGACTGGAGTACAGTGGCACGATCATGGCTCACTGCAGATTCAGTCTCTCCTGGGCACAAGTGATCCTCCCACCTCAGCCTCCTGAATAGCTCGGACTATAGGCTCATGCCACCATGCCCCTGCTAATTTTTTTTTATTATTTGTAGAGATGGAGTCTTGCCATGTTGCCCAGGCTGGTCTTGAACTTCTGAGCTTAAGTAATCCTCCTGCCTCAGCCTCCCAAAGTGCTGGGACTACAGGTGTGAGCCACCGTACCCAGCAAACATTTCCTCTTCTTACAAGGACACCAGTCATATTGAACAAGGGTCCGGCCTAATGACCTCAGTATAACTTGATTACCTCTGTGAAGACCGTACCTCCAAATAAAGTCACATTCTGAGGTGCTAGGGGGTTAGGACCTCAATCTATGACTTTAGGTGGGACCCAATTCAGGCCATAACAATGAGTGAAGGTTATTTTCAAGCACAGCCTTTGCTAAAGAAGAGAAGAAACACACATTTATCCTCTAGTGATTCATCTCCCACTCTGGGGTTCATTCTCACCTCGAAGGGCCTGGTCACAAAGTGGTACTCTGTATCGAGGGCTACCATGTGCCGGTCACTGTTCAGCACTTCGCATATATTTGCTGACATCAGTCTTTCCTCTTCTCTTACATGTCACCTCTCTTCAGCGTGTTTGAGAAAGGGCGATAGGTGATCCCACAACCATTCCCAAGGTCCCTATCTTACCACTCCTCCTCACAGCAGCTGTTCCTCCTGCTCTGCCAGGGCCACTCTTTGCTTTGCTGTTGACCATGATCCAGAGAAACCCTGGGCTGAAGTCCCCTTAGTACCATATGCCTGCTTTTTTAGAAGGCTTTGCAGAGGGGGAGGTGGAAATAGGGCAGACCACACCTGTCTTTGTGGCCCCATCCATGACTCTGCTCTGTAAAATCATCACCTTGTTAAACAAGTTCTGTCTGTCAGGGTAATTTTGATGGCAAGTAAGAGCAAATCGAACTCAAAGTGGCTTCAATAATAAGAGGAATGTATTGGCTGACATAAATGAAAAGCCTGCAGATGGAGTGGGCTTTAGGCAAGGGTTGATCCAGCCGTTCAGCAATGCCACTAGGAACTCATTTTTTTTTTTTTTTTTTTTTTTGAGACGGAGTCTCACTCTGTCACTCAGGCTGGAGTACAGTGGCGTGATCTCGGCTCACTGCAAGCTCTGCCTCCCGGGTTCATGCCATTCTCCTGCCTCAGCCTCCCAAGTAGCTGGGACTGCAGGCGCCCACCACCACGCCCAGCTAATTTTTTGTATTTTCAGTAGAGATGGGGTTTCACTGTATTAGCCAGGATGGTCTCGATCTCCTGACCTCGTGATCCGCCCACCTTGGCCTCCCAAAGTGCTGGGATTACAGGCGTGAGCGACCGAGCTCGGCCATCTTTTTTTTTTTCTAATGTGAAAATGTCTTTAATCTTCACATTTAAAAAAGTATTATTTATTGATGAAAAACTATTTTTTCATCAACTATAAGTTTTTGCTCCTTTTGCTTTTAAAAAGAATTTTTAGTTTTGTGGGTACGTTGTAGGTATGTATATTTCTGGAGTACATGAGGTGTTTTTTGGTTGGTTTGTTTGAGACAGAGTCTCGCACTGTCGCCCAGGCTGGAGTGCAGAGGCGGATCTCCACTCACTGCAACCTCCACCTCCCGGGTTGAAGCCATTCTCCCACCTCAGCCTCCCAAGTAGCTGGGATTACAGGCACCCGCCATCATGCCCGGCTAATTTTTGTATTTTTGTAGAGATGGGGTTTTGCCATGTTGGCCAGGCTGGTCTTAAACTCCTGACCTCAGGTGATCGATCCGCCTGGGTTGGCCTCCCAAAGTGCTGGGATTACAGGGGTGAGCCACGGTGCCAGGCCAACATGAGGCGCTTTTGATAGGAGGATGCAGTGCATAATAATCACATCATGGAGAGTGGGATAGGAACTCACTGTTCTCTCCATCTCTTGTCCCTGTTTTCCTGGTATTGGTTTCCTTCAAAGGCTCTCTCCCCTCTTTGGTTACAAGATGGCCACTAGCGCCTTGTAGATTAAGCTAGAATAGCCCTCTCCTATCTGGGTCAGAAGTCCTCAGCATGCCTCTGATTGGACCATCTTTGGTCACATGTTCATCTCTGAACCGATCAGTGTGGCTGTGGATAGAGTGGGACCACCCTGATTGGCTCAGAAAAACAATGACCCCTTTCTGGAGCCGGAGGGTGGTGGTAGAATCTCGGCCCCACCCGGAATCACGTGGTTGCTACAAGACTTGGGCCACAAAGGCAGCTTGACACAGATGTAGGGGAGCTCAGCTTTGTCATCCACTACACGAGTTACTAGATTTCGCTGGGGAGTGGAGCAAACAAAGCCTAATGACAACATGAAAGGAACATTGTATGTTTGTAAAATATGCCTTGTCCAGTGATCCAGGGGGAGGGTCTTTAAGGAATACCCTTGTTGTAGCCAGGTATATGGCCCCTGCCAAGGAAATTCCACGCCCTAATTTCTGGGACTGTCAATATGCTATGGTGCCCCGAACATGTTACTTTAATGGGGCAAAAGGGACTTTGCAGATGTAATCAGTTGAACTTCAAATAGGGAGATTATCCTGGATTATCTGGGTGGGCCCGGTGTATTATGTTGTTGTGTTATACTGGCCCACCCAGATAAGGCAGAGGCAGAAGAGGAAATCAGAGAAATTCAAAGCACAAGAAGGCTTGCATGTGCCACTGCTAGCTTGAGAATGGCAGAGTCCACACGAGAAGGAACACACTTGCACAGAATTGAATTCTGCCAAGAATTGCCATGAGCCTAGAAGTAGCTTCTCCCCAGAGCCTTCAGATCAAAGCCCAGCACAGTCAACACCTTGATTTCAGCCTGGGAGACCCTCAGCCACCTAACCAGCCCAGCTGTCTGGACTTCTGACCTACAGAATTATAAATGAGTGTTGTTTGAAGCCACTAAACCTGTGGTAATTTGTTACAGAGCAAGAGGAAATGAACATGTCCCCCTGGGCTGCAGTTGTGGCTTGCTGCCTGCTGGCGGGGGCCCTTTCTACAAGAGGGCCCACTTCTCACAGATTCCAACGTATGACCTTTCTCCCCCTCTTGGTAAAATCCTCCCTACTCCACCAATGCACAATGGTCTTCTCCTGGGCTCAGCATCCCCCAATATAGTATACTTCCCTCAAATGGGAGTTACTCCATTTTTAATAATACCCCAGGCTCCAGCAAGACATTCCAAGCCAGAACAGTCCAGAGTGGCCGCAGGCACACTTGGTCCTGTCCCCTTTGGGATCTTTCCATGAGTATGGGTCCCAACACACTTCATTATTCTTACAATTGTCTCCTACGCTCACTCCAGCCAGGCTCTGCCCTCACCTGCTCTGCATGTCATTTAAACTACAGCCTCTTGGTTGCAGAACCAATGGTCAACTCTCAGTCTTTATCTCACTTGGCCTATCTGCAGTGTTTCACCCAGTAGATCCTTGAAACACTTTCCTTCTTTCTTTCTTTTTCTTTTTCTTTTTTTTCTTTTTTTTGTCACCCAGGCTGTCGCCCAGGCTGGAGTGCAGTGGCATGATCTGGACTTACTGCAACGTCCGCCTCCCAGGTTCAAGCGATTCTCCTGCCTCAGCCTCCCGAGTAGCTGGGACTACAGGCACATGCCACCATGTCCAGGTAATTTTCATATTTTTAGTAGAGACGGGGTTTCACCATACTGGCCAGGGTGGTCTCCAATTCCTGACCTCAAGTGATCTGCCCACCTCGGCTTCCCAAAATGCTGGGTTTACAGGCATGATCCACCCCGCCAGGCCTGAAACACTTTCTACAATTGACTCCCAGGCTACTACGCTCTCTGCCTTCACCTTTCTCTCTCTACCCCATCCTTCTGTCCTTGCTAATTTCTCTCCTCCCTGTATCTTAGGACTGTCCCCAGAGCCTAACGCTTGAGAGTCCTTTTATGCCTAGAACACCATCCACACACAGGTCACTCCCCAAAGAACATCTCCAGCCAGCCAGCCTCTACCCAGGGCTCAGTTGCCACTCCAGCCTGTCCTTGTGGATGGTCAACTTGACATCGCAAGCTTACCACGGCCAAGACCAGACTCCTCATCTCCCCACCAATGACACCTGCTGTACTCCCAGCCTTACTTTTCTCAGTGAATGTACCCTTCATCCTTCTGGTTGTTCAGGTCCAAAACCTTGGCCTTGAACTTGACTCCTCTCCCCACACCCTGCCTCCAAACGCATCAGCAAATTCTGTGTGTGCTGCCGGCAAAACATAGCAGCACCCTTACCACATCCACTACCCCCACCGCCTCCGGCTTCTTGCCAACATCCTGTTCCAAGCCTCCATAATCTCTCACTTGGATAGTTACAATAGCCTCTTTTTTTTTTTTTTTTTTTGAGTCTCACTCTGTCTCCTAGGCTGGAGTGCAGTGGATCGATCTGCAACCTCTGCCCCCCGGGTTCAAGCAATTCTCCTGCCTCAACTTCTTGAGTAGCTGGGATTACAGGTGCCTGTCACCACGGCCGGCTCATTTTTTTTTAATTTTTAGTAGAGTCAGGGTTTTGCCATGTTGTCAAGGCTGGTCTCGAACTCCTGACCTCAAGTGATCACTCACCTTGGCCTCCCAAAGTGTTATGATTACAGGCGTGAGTCACCATACCCAGTCCTCCTTTTTAAATTTAATTTTTTATTGCAGTAAAATAAATAACATAAGATTTACAATTTTAGCCATTTTGAAGTATACAGTTCAGTGGCATTAAGTACATTCACAGTGTTGGGCAAACATCACTCCTATTTCCAGTACTTTCTCATCTTTTCAAACAGAACCTGTGTACCCATTAAACATTAACCTCCCATTCTCCCCTCCCCATGCCCTGGTAAGATGCTTCTGCTTTCTATCTCCATGGATTGGCCTGTTGTGGGTACATACCTCATATAAATGGAATCGTGCAATAGTTGCCCTTTTGCGTCTGGCTAATTTCCCTTAGCAAAATGTGCAACAGCCTCTTGACTGGTCTCCCTGCTTCCTTCCACCTTTTCCCTCCTAAGTTCATTTTCAAGAAAACTGCCAGAGCAATCCTTTGAAAATGCAGGTCAGAACTTCTCACTGCTCCGCCCACGTCTGCCAGTGGCTTCTCATCTCCCTCAGAGTAAAATGCAGTCTACAGTATCATGAACTCATCTTCTGCTCTGCTGCCCCTGCTCCCTCGTTTTATCCTCAGTGGCCTCCTTGCATCACTCAAACACACAGGATGCATGCTCACCTCAGGGCCTTTGCATGGCCAGCGCCCTCTGCCTGGGACTCCCTGTCTTCCTCTAGATGGCGACATGACTTAATCTCACCTGCTAGCCTCTGCTCAGTTGGCACCTGGGTGACACCTGCCCCCACCCCACTCCTTATTTCCTTTTCCCACTTAATTTTTTTCTAAGCCCTCATCATTTGGAAAGTATATAACATGCTACGTCATGTACTTGTTTTGTTTATTGAGGATCTCCTCTTAAATTCTAGTAAGTCCTCCATAAAGACGGATTTTGCCTGACATATTCACTGCTGTATCCCAGAGCCCAGAACTGTGCCTGGCACACAGTAGGCACACAATAAGTATTTTTTGGCTGAGTTACTGAATGTATGGGAAGCTGTTGGTATGAACGTAGGATGAACGGTTCTCTAGCCCTAGCTACACGGTGCCATCACCTAGGAAAATTGTTGTTATGTAGAGATGGAGTCTGAATATGTTACCCAGGTTGGTCTCAAACTCCTGGGCTCAATTGATCCTGCCATCTCAGCCTCCCAAAATGCTGGCATTATAGGCATGAGCCTTCATGCCCAGTCAAGGGAATTTTTTTTTTTAACTGACTTCAGGCCAGGCATGGTGGCTCATGCCTGTAATCTCAACATTTTGGAATGCCAAGGCAGGAGGATTGCTTGAGCCAGGGAGGTCAAGGCTTCAGTGAGCTGTGATCATACCACTGCACTGCAGCCTGTGACAGAGTGTGACCCTGTCTCGAAACAAAACAAAACAAAACCCTGACCTCTAGGACAACAATAACAAATAGAATATCTGGTGGTGAGGTCTGAACATCAGTATCTTTTTCTTTACATTTCCTAGGTTATTTTAATGTGCAGCTTGCATTGCAAATCAGGGTTTTACCCAAACACATCTCTAATGACAAATATTAATTCTCAGAAGTAATACATGTAAACCCACAATGAGGAAGTGACATTTTCCTAACGGCCCCCATAATTTACAGTATTGCCTTTCACAGTGGAGCAGGCCACACATTCTGTTTCCTCCCCACTCCATGTCAATCAAGCTCCTGTACCTGCTATAAATCAAGAACAGGCCTAGTGACTACTGGATTAGATGCAGCCAGACTAGGATATTCTGCTAAAATGTAGAAGTACTTCTTTGTAAGGGTCAGAGTAACTTGAGAGTCAGTGGTCATCTTCCCTCCAGGCCTCTGTCCAGAAGTGGCATTAAGCAGGGAAGTAGTCTTGTTCTTCTAGTTCCTTAATTTAATTTTTAAAACAACTGTACAAGATAGCCGATCATCTCAATTTGCTGATGGGAAAAAAAGGCTCAGCACGATAAACTCACCAGGGTCATATGCGAATAAATGTCAGGATCGGAGACGCTAGCTCAGATTGTTCGACTCCAGAGCTCGTTATATTTTAACCACCATGCCCTTGGCCTCTGGGGCACGGGGCAGCAGATGATATGCGGTTGGGTTCCCGGGAGCCCACGCTGAAACTGGAGGGACCACATGGCCTAATCACTCACCTTCTAGAAGTCTTTTGTTTGCAGACAATTTCAAGCTCTAACCCAGAGAGATCAGACAGGAAGAGGATCAAAAGCAAGAGGCGTGCCTGGGCGCAGTGGCTCACACCTGTAATCGCAGCACTTTGGGAGGCTGAGGCGGACTGATCACCTGAAGTCAGGAGTTCGAGACCAGCCTGGGCAACATGGCGAGATCCTGTGTCTACTAACAATACAAATATTAGCCGGGCCTGATGGTGGTGCCTGTAACCCCAGCTACTCGGGAGGCTGAGGCAGGAGATTCACTTGAACCCGGGAGGTGGAGGTTGCAGTGAGCCGAGATTGTGCCACTGAACTCCAGCCTGGGTGACAGTGAGGCTCTGTCTCAAAAAAAAAACAAAAAAAACCAAAAGGCTGTTATGGATTGAACTATGTCTCCCCAAAATTCATACGCTAGAGTCCTAAACCCCAGTACATCAGAATGTGGCTGTATTTGGAGCCAGGGCCTTCACAGCGGGGAGAAAGTTAAAATGGAGCAGTTAGGGTGGGCCCTAATCCAGTCTGACTGGTGTCCTGGTAAGAAGAGAAGATTTGGACACACAGAGACACCAGGGGCACACACAGAGGAAAGGGCACGTGAGGACGCAGTGAGGTGGTGACTATCTTCTTCCACTTATTAAACTCACAGGCCACAAGATGAAATAACACGTTATGAAGAAAACAGGGAGTGTTGGCTTCAGATCTTATCTCCGCATGTATTTTCTGGGATAACATTGACTGGGTCACTAAATATTTTGGAAGAGATATTGCCTCTCCCTAGAGGCAATGGCTGATGACCGAATGTGAGGATGGTGCAAAGGTTATCTGTCCCCAGAGGAGCTTTGCACACAGGCACAGGTGGCCTGTCTAAGGATGATCCTTGTGCAGTGCCATTCATGGTAGCAGAGTTTGGAGTAACCTATGTGTCCGTCAGTAGGGGAATAGGTAAGTAAAATGTAGTATGGGCACGCAACAGAATACTATGTAGGTGACAAAAGGAATGAACTAGAATGATCTATAGCAACATGTTTGAAGGCAAAAACCTAATAGCAGCCAGGCGCGGTGGCTCATACCTATAATCCCAGCCCTTTGGGAGGGAATGTGGGCGGATGACTTGAGGTCAGGAGTTCAAGATCAGCCTGGCCAGTATGGTGAAACCCCGTCTCTACTAAAAACACAAAAATTAGCCGGGCGTGGTGGCACATGCCTGTAATCCCAGCTACTCGGGAGGCTCAGGCAGCAGAATCACTTTAACCCAGGAGGCGGAGGTTGCAGTGAACTGAGATAGTGCCACTGCATTCCAGCCTGGGTGACAAAGCGAGACTCCGTCTCAAACAAACGCCTAATAGCAATGAATATAAAACTAAAATAAGATTTGTTATAGCATAATGCTTTTTTTTTTTTTTTTTTTGAGACAAGGTCTTGCTCTCTTGCCCAAGCTAGAGTACAGTGGCACAATCACGGCTCACTGCAGTCTCAACCTCCTGGGCTCAGGTGATCCTCCCACCTCAGCCTCTCAAGTAGCCGGGACCACAGGTGCATGCTATCACGCCCAGCTAGCACAATATCTTCTAAAAAATCTTTTGAAAGCATTCACAAAACAACAAACACTATATGTTTACATACGTTAGAGAACAAGTATGGACATGGATTCAAAGCACAATGGGCGATTTTGAGAAGAAAGGGAATGGAATTGAGGATGAGGCGTAAAGGGGAAATGAAATATAATAAAACTATAGCTAATGATAAAGGCTAACACAGACAGTTAACTCTGTGCTGGGCACTTCTCTGGGTTGCATTCATCAAAAAGTCATGTCATTTTCACTGTGAGGTAGGTAGTATTATTTCCCTGTTTTACAAAGAAGAGAACTAAGGCACAGAGAAGTTGAGTGGCTTACAAAAGGCAGCACAGCTAGGAGCTGAGGGTGCTGAACTCTCAGAGCCAGGCAGTCTGGTTCCAGACTCTGCCCTGGGAACCATTACACCATCCTGGGGAGAGAAAAAAAAAAAAAAAAAAAGCATTGATTCAGCAACACATCCATTTTCTACATCTGGAGACGGAGTGGGCAGGTTTCTTTAAAGCAAGAAGGCAGACATCAGGGTAATGCAACTCGAATCTAGGTTTCCACAGCATGCCTGACAGATCCCACTTGCCCACACGGTGACTGCGGAATTCAAAGGCAAGGCTGTCTCTTCATCCTCAGAACAGTCAGACAGCCTCTGATCCCTTTAGGATCGAGTCTCTCCTTGTTCCTCCTTGGTGCACTGAGGTTGCAGGAGTGCTTTAAACCTGGGTTTGCCATCTGATGGGAGTGGAGGATAATAATAGTAATTAATATCTATCCCCCACGCTTTCCTTGTTTTTAAGATAGAGTCTCGCTCTGTCGCCCAGGCTGGAGTGCAGTGGTGTGATCTCGGCTCACTGCAACCTCCACCTCCTGGGTTCAAGCAATTCTCCTGCCTCAGCCTCCCGAGTAGCTGGGATTACATGGGCACGCCACCACGCCTGGCTAATTTTTGTATTTTTAGTAGAGATTGTATTTTCACCATGTTGGCCAGGCTAGTCTCCAACTCCTGACCTCAAGTGATCTGCCCACCTTGGCCTCCCAAACTGCTGGGAGCCAGTGAGTGGCTTGAGCCACCACTCACCCTATCCCCTCTTAGTACCTGGCACTATGTCACACACCTTTGACAAACATCATTTCATTCAGTCCTTATGGCAGCCCTCTGAGACAGACAAGGAAGTCCCATACTGCAAAGGCAAAAAAGCTCAGCCCTGCAGAGGCCAAGTGATCCATCCAAAGTTAATCAGCCATGAAATGGCAGAGCCAGGCCTCAGACTCCAAAAGCTGACCTGTCCTGCTGCCTGCCTGCCACCCACCGAGCCAGTTACCGACAAGCAGGTTGGCCAGGAAGGTCCCCTGGAGGCCTGCAGATGCCACCAGGATCCCTGCAGGGAAATCTGAGCAGGGACTAAGGAAAAGCTAGGCACAAGAGGACGTCTTTTCTTTGCAGCAGGAGAGTGTAAGCACAACGTTCGTGTTATAGGCCATTCTACAGGCCGTGCGGTGATTCGCAGCATCAAATGGGGGGTTTGGGGGGAACTGCCTTAGAGCAGTTAGGGTGGGTTGTTCCATCACACTTATCCCAGGGTGCTTTTAAAAATCAGAGTCCTGGCCTCCACCCCAGACCTATTAAATCAGAATCTGTGGGAGGGCCACTGGTACCTCTAGTTTTTGTTTCGTTTTGTTTTTCTGAGACAGGGTTCTGCTCTGTTGCCCAGGCTAGAGTGTAGTGGCATCATCTCAGCTCACTGCAGCCTCAGCCTCCACCTCCCGGCTTCAAGTGATTCTCATGCCTCAGTCTCCCAAGTAGCTGGGACTACAGGCATGTGCCACCACACCCGGCTAATTTTTGTACTTTCAGTAGAGACAGGGTTTCACCATGTTGCCCAGGCTGGTCTCGAACTCCTGACCTCAAGTGATCTGCCTGCTTCAGCCTCCCAAAGTGTTGGGATTACGCACGTGAGCCAACACACCGGGCCTTGTTTGGTTTTTGAGACACAGTCTCTCTCTCTGTTGCCCAGGCTGGAGTTCAGTGGTGCCATCTCGGCTCACTGCAGCCTCAACCTCCTGGGCTCAAGCAATCCTCCCATCCCTCAGCCGCTCGAGTAGCTGGGACCGTGGCTGTGCACCACAACATCTGGCTGATTTTTGTATTTTTTGTAGAGATGGGGTCTCGCTATGTTGCCCAGGCTGAACTCAAACTCTTGGGCTCAAGTGATTTCTCCACCTTGGTCTCCAAAGTGCTGGGATTAGAGGTGTGAGCCACTGCGCTCGGCCTCGTATCTCTATTTTTGGCAAGCCCCCATGTAAGCCATTGGAACACTGAAGTTTTAAGGTTTTTTTTTTTCTTTTTAAGACGTAGTCTCACCCTGCCGCCCAGCCTGGAGTGCAGTGGTGTGATCTTGGCTCACTGCAACCTCCACCTCCCGGGTTCAAGCAATTCTCTGCCTCATCCTCCCGAGTAGCTGGGATTACATGCACACGCCACCACACCCAGCTAATTTTTGTGTTTTTAGTAGAGATGGGGTTTCACCATCTTGGCCAAGCTGGTCTTGAACTCCTCACCTCATGATCCACCTGCCTCAGCCTCCCAAAGTGCTGTGATTACAGGCGTGAGCCACCGCTCCCAGCCAAAGTTGTAAGTCTTACTGGCTGTTACGGATTGAATTGTGTCTTCTCCTCCCCCTAAATCCATATGATGAAGTGCTAACCTCCAGTCCCTCAGAACCTGCGGTTATTTGGGGATAGGGTCTGTAAAGAGATAATCAAGTTAAAATGAGGTCATTAGAGTGGCTTGGATCCAACATGACTGGTGTCCTTATAAAAAAGGGAACATTTGGACACAAAGACATGCACAGAAGGAGGACCATGAGAAGAGACAAAGGGAGAAGATGGCCATTTACAAGCCGAGGAGAGAGGCCTAGAACGGGTCCTCTCCTCCCCGCGCTGCTGACCCCTTGACCTTGGACTTCTGGCCTCCAGAACTGAGAGACAATAAATTTCCATTGTTGAAGCCACTCAGCTTGTGGTATTTTGCTTTATAGCAGCCTGAGCTAAGATACTGGCTCTGCAGAGAGAAGGATCTCGGTGGTCTGTCTGTCTCACTACCACGGGGCTGCAGGGCTGGGACACCCAGAATCTTCTGAGCTGCAAAGCCCAGATAGGAACTAGGATCCACTTTCCAGCAAACACGGGAAGAAGCAGCTCACACAAAGTTCTTCGAGTGAAGTAATCTGAGAACAGCAGAAAAACCAGCCGGGGTGACACAGTGTCTGTTTTCTGGGGCAGAGAGGAACAAATGGGCCAAAAGGTCTGGCCTGAGGAGCCAAAAAAAAAGTGGGAGAGAGAGAGAAAGATTAAAAGTCAGAAAAAAAGGAGAAAAGATTAAAAGGCAAAAAAAAAAAAAAAAAAAAAAGCAGGGGAAGAACCTGGGATCCCGGGAGATGATAGTTTTCATTCATCATTTGTTCGTAACTTACTGGCTGGCTCTAGTGGGCCTTCTTTTCTCTACTTGCAGGAGTTTCAAAAACAAGACCCTTTGTTGGTATCCTGAGCGAGCGTGTTACTTTATAAAATCAATGCGCCTCTGAAGGGTTCCTGTATTCCAGCATGTGTCCTCTTGGTTCTCCAAGATTCCAGGCTGCTGTCCCCACTCTGTGCCCCTAGAATGGGGCAGGGGTTGCAGGAAAGTGATGCCAGCCACTTAATGAGCCGCCTTCTGGCCTCTCCAGTGACCTCAAGAGCCCTTTGTCCCCTCCACAGAGGCCTTGAGGCTCCAGGCCCTGGAAGTCCTGCCTTTGAAAGGAGAGAGCAACTGCAGTGTGGGGTGCTGTCTCCAGGTTTCCCGCCGGGCTCAGGGCAGGAGCCCCGAGTCCCCTGCCCTTAGCACATAGCCCTTAGTCAATAGCAGCTGGTGAGTAACTATGTATCGATGGGCGGACCCCGTGAATACATGGCTTCTAACTGGGTCACCTAAGGCTTTAGAATGGCAGCCACACTGCATTTTTCTACCCCACCCTCCACGAGCTGTATTATTTCCCTTCCAGACTAAAAATTCCCCTGTTTACAATTAGATCTACTTCCCTCTCTCCCTACCCTAAGAAATGGAAGAGCATTCGCATGAAATCCTAGCCTGCCGCAGCTGAAGGGATTCTTAGCCATCTTACTGTTGTCTATCTACCCCTAATTTTATTGATAAGAAAAACAAGGCTCAAAAAATGCAGCTCCATTGTCACCCAGACAATCAGTGACACTCTCAAGTCCCTGCGGAGGTTTTTCTAGGACACCAAAGCCAAATTCTAGTCCCCCAACAGTCTGGAGACTTGGAAGGGGTATGAGGAAAGGGTTTCTTGGTTAGATTAATTTTCAAAACAGAGCAGAGACTCCAAGCACTTTCCTTTTCTGGGCCTTTGCATGCACTGTCCCCCTGCCTGAAATCCTCCAAACCCATGCCTCTTTCACTTAGGAAACATCGTTCTCTTCTTCAGATCTGAACTTGAACATCATTTCCCCAGAAAAGCCATTTCTGATTCCCCAGACTTGAGCAGGACCTAATGATGAATGTTCCCTCAACACCCGCTTTCTCTTTTGGAGCACGTGTAATTGCATCATTAGTGGGTACTTAGTCATTTAATGTCCATCTGCTGCTAACTTATAAACTCCAGGCAGGAGCCATGTCTTTCCCATGCTTCTGTTCCCAGCACCCCAAGAGTACCATGCATACAGCCGGCAGTCCATCAATGCATGCTGATTTGATGGCTGAACTTGCATATTAAGGACTGAAAGAAGTTCTGCAAGAGGGCTGTGCTGGTGGCCTACGCCTGTGATCCTGGTGCTTTGGGAAGCTGAGACAGGAGGATGGCTTGAGGCCAGGAGTTCAACACTGCAGTAAGCTATGATTGCACCACTGCAAGACCCTGTCTCAAAAAAAAAATGCAATAAAAAACCTATGTAACTTTGCTTTAATTTCACATATCCCAGACTTACACTTCCCAGACTTACTAATACACTTTTTTGTATTAGTCTGTTCTCATGCTACTAATAAAGACATACCTGAGACTGGGTAATTCATAAAGGAAGGAGGTTTAATGGACTCACAGTTCCACGTGTCTGGGGAGGCCTCATAATCATGGTGGAAGGCAAAGAAGCAGAGGCACATCTTACATGGCAGCAGGCAAGAGAGCGTGTGCAGGAGAACTCCCCTTTATAAAACCGGGTGCCAGGCACAGTGGCTCACACCTGTAATCCTAGCACTTTGGGAGGCCAAGGAGGGCAGATCACAAGGTCAAGAGATCGAGACCATCCTGGCCAACATGATGAAACTCCACCTTTACTAAAAATACAAAAATTAACTGGGTGTGGTGACGTGCGCCTGTAGTCCCAGCTACTTGGGAGGCTGAGGCAGGAGAATCATTTGAACCCGGGAGGTGGAGGTTGCAGTGAGCCGAGATTGTGCCCCTGCACTCCAGCCTGGCAACAGAGCAAGACTCCGTCTCAAAAAAAAAAAAATGAAAAGAAAAAAAGAAAAGAAAAACCATCAGATCTCATGAGACTTACTATCATGAGAACAGCACAGGAAAAACCCACCCCCATGATTCAATTACCTCCCACCAGGCCCCTCCCACAACACATAGGAATTATGGGAGCTACGATTTGAGATTTGGGTGGGGACACAGCCAAATCATATCACTTTTCCTGAGAAACAATGACAGTCTGAGGAGCTAGATCTATTCATATAACAAGGACACACTTTGGAAAATGCTGTGCTGGACTAGTTGCAGACTGCCAAAAAATAAACAAAAGCAAAACACAAACACTGCTGGCGCTCCCTGTCCCTCATCCCAGAGAGCACTGCACGTGGCTTCTGCATCAGAGATGGAAACAAATTCGAACCACAGTTCCCATGGCCACCCGAGAAAAGAAAGTGCAGGGCCTTCCTTCCCTGATCTGGATTCTCAGATCACATAGATCTGCAGAATTTTAGGACTCAACAATCAGGTGGTCACAGAAACAGAGATGTGCAGAATCTTCACTTTCAGAGGCAGCTGCGAGACACAGACATACCCGGGCAGGTCTGGCCCTGTGCGGCCAGTAGGAGGTGCTCCTCCTGATGTGTGCATATGGTCACAACTCATTTTATTTGTTCATTTATTTTTATTTTTTATTTTTTTACAGACAGGGTCTAGCCTCACTCTGTCACCCAGGCTGAAATTCAGTGGTGTGATCATAGCTCACTGCAGCCTCAAATTCCTGGGCTCAAGCAATCCTCCTGCCTCAGCCTCCCTGGGTTCCTGCAGCTCTTCCAAAGAGGGCAGACAGTGAAATTAGCATTGATCATGAATTCCTTAAGGCCAGGGTAGGGTCAGGCTCTCAATCAGCATGGAGGAGGAAGGGAGATATTTGAAGTAATCATGAGAGTTTGAGGAAACCAATGGCCCACAAAGAGACAGTATCGGGGCGCCAGACAGTGCCTGAATGATTCGCTTATGCATGGGAGATGAAACAAAGCCAAGGAGTAGGGCTCAGGGTGGGACCAGCCTGCAGCAACATGAAACTGGGAGGAACAAGGCAGAGCAGGGAGGAGAGCCAGAAGGAATACCCATCTCCGGCGTCGCCTAGGAAATCAGAACCTGCTGGAGGGCCAGGGGGACCTGGGAAGCACCAGCTGCTTCTTGGCTGGCAGGCGGTTTATGTCTGTCCAGTATCTTTGCTGGCTCCAGCTGCAGCACCTGGACCAGGGGCAGAGCCTGAAGGAAGCTCATCCAAGAGAGCTGTCCAAGAAGTGGAAAGTGGACCAAGGGTGAACACCCCGCTCACGGGGAGGGGGCGGAGGAAGACGGCTGGCTGGCTCTGTAAATAAAGGAGCCATCTGTGACCTTTGGAAGCAGAAGACTTGCTGCTGCTGAGCGTGGAAACAGGAAGGACATTGAGGAAGGGCAGAGAGGTGACAAGCATGGCCAATGCCATTCGCTCCGGCTGCAAAGGAAGAAGAGAAAAGGGCAGACGGCAGAGGGACAGCGGGTTCAAGTTCAGATTGTTTTCATATTAGGGAGATGCTCAAGTTTCTCCAGACAAATTGTATGGACCCACCAGGTTTCTTGCAGGTCCTGCTGTATGACCCAAATGTGGGGTGGGGTGGAGGAGTCTCACACAATGACCTTGCAGTTGATGAGTAACCATTCATAATAATAGCAAAACAATACTTCAGTCATATTTTAAATTGGTGGTTGCCTAAAAGTGTTATCTCGGTGAAGAGAAAAATTAATGCTAGGAATTGATAACACAGACAGACCTAGGGCCTACCTGGGTATTTCATTCCATTCATTCAACAAATATTTCTTTTTTTCATTTTTTTTTTAAGACAGAGTCTCACTCTGTCATCCAGCTGGAGTGCAGTGGCGCAATCTCAGCTCACTGCAACCTCTGCCTCCCAGGTTCAAGCAATTCTAGTGCTTCAGCCTCCCAAGTAGCTGGGACTACAGGCACCTGCCACCATGCCTGGCTAATTTTTGTATTTTATTTTATTATTATTATTTTTTTTTAGTAGAGATGGGGTTTCACCATGTTGGCCAGGCTGGTCTCTAACTCCTGACCTCAAGTGATCCACCCGCCTCAGCCTCCCAAAGTGCTGGGATTACAGGTGTGAGCCACTGCGTCCAGCCGCATTCACTCAACAAATATTTCCTGTTGAAATATTTTCTAGGAACTATTCTAAGCACCAGGGATACAGCAGTAAACAAAAATAGACCAACACTGGTGCCCCCGTGGAGTTTACCTTCCAGTGGATTCCAGCAGGAAACAGCTGTACGTGCCCAGTAGGTATGATGAAAGGATTATCTGCCAAGGTGCGAGTGAGGGGGACCTAGAGAAGGGGTACAGTGGTAACCACTGCCTGGGCCACAAGGGAGAAGGCAGGGACTGCTTAGGGACCCCTGGAAGAGGCTCAGAGGAGTGGTGGCCTCCAGCTAAGGGACCCAGCTCACCCAGGGATATCCCCTGCTAGGCGGGAAGCCAGCTGGAGGAATAAGCCCACTGACCTCACACTCCTTGGCCTCACCCGGAAGCCAGGAGGCCAGAGAGCCTGTTGCTCGTTTCAGAGATCCTGGTGGAGAAGGCAGAGAGGGGTCTGCGGGGGCAGACACAAGCTGTCTGGCACACGGTACTTTCAATCCATCCTCCATACAGCTTAAATTCTGGGGCCCCTGCAAGTTTAGGAAGTGTGGGGAAGAGAGAGGAGGATGGCTGCATATGGACGGGAGATGGGAGCTGGGGAGAACAGTCTCACAGACTAGCTCTTTTCTCTCCTACAAACATGATCTTGCAGAAACCCTCGTACCCCAGCCAGAGTTCTCTCCTGACCCACGTTCATAGAAAGAACTCTAGACTAGAAGTTGCAGCATCTGGATTTTAGTCATTTTTTTTTCAGTTCACTAGCTGTGCTCTTTACTTTTATTGATTGATTGAATCAGGGTCTTGCTATATTGCCCAGGCTCTTCTCAAACTCCTGGGCTCAAGTGATGCTCCCACCTTGGCCTCCCAAAGTGCTGAGATGATAGGTGCGAGCCTCCGTGCCCGACCTGCTCACTGTATTCTTTTGCTTGGGCCGCCATTGCAAATTCTCACACACTGGGAAGCTTAAAACAACCGAAATGTATGGTCTCATGGTTCTAGAGAGCAGAAGTCTGAAATCAAGGCATCGGCAGGGCCACTCTCCCTCCCCAGGCTCCAGGGGAGGATGTTTCCTGGCGCTTCCAGCTTCAGGTGGACTGTGCTAGTCCTTGGCTTATGGTAACATAACTTACCTCTATAACCACATGCTCTCCTTCCCTGAAACTTTTTCAACGTATCTCAAATCTCCCCCTGCCTTCTGGTTTTTTTGTTTGTTTGTTTTTGTTTTTGTTTTTTTGAGATGGAGTTTCGCTCTTTTTTGCCCAGGCTGGAGTGCAATGGCGTGATCTCAGCTCACTGAAACCTCTGCCTCCAGGGTACGAGCAATTCTCCTGCCTCAGCCTCCCGAGTAGCTGGGATTACAGGCGTGCACCACCACACCCAGCTAATTCTGAATTTTTAGTAGAGGCAGGTTTCTCCATGTTGGTCAGGCTGATCTCAAACTCCCGACCTCAGATGATCTGCCCGCCTCGGCCTCCCAAAGTGCTGGGATTACAGGTGTGAGCCACTGTGCCTGGCTTCCCTTTCCCTTCTCTTATGAGGACATCAGTCATACAATTTAGAGTTCACCCCAAATTCAGGAAGATCTCATCTCGAGATCCATAACTTAATTACATCTGCAAGGACCTATTTCCACATGGGGACACATTCATGGTACCAGGACTTGGGACTTAGGCATGTCTTTGGAGGTGGGGACCAACCTTCAAAGCTAGTGTCAATCCATGATGCTAGCTATGGACAATTGCTTATCCCTTTTGAGTCTCAATTTTCTCACCTGTAAAATGCGAAATCTAACTTGAAAGGGCTGCTGTGGAGGTTTAAAAACTTTAGGATCGCATGGTACCATGGGGATGAACCTTAGACATCATGCTGTGAAAGAAGCTAGTCACAAAAAAACAAGAACTGTATGATTTCCCTTATCTAAGGTTCCCAGAGTAGTCAAATTCACAGAAACAGAAAGGAGAATGGTGGTTACCAGGGGCTAGGGTAACCACAAGAATGGGGAGTTACCACTTAGTGGGTATAAAGTTTCAGTTTTGCAACTTTTTCAGTTTTTTTGAAAAACTTCTAGAGATTGTTTGCAATGTGAATGTGCTTAACACTACTGAACTGTACACTTAAAAATGGTTAAGCCGGGTGAGGCGCGGTGGCTCACGCCTGTAATCCCAGCACTTTGGGAGGCTGAGGCAGGCAGATCACCTGAAGTCAGGAGTTCAAGACCAGCCTGGCCAACATGGTGGATCCCCATTTCTACTAAAAACACAAAAATTAGCTGGGCATGATGGCACGTGCCTGTAATCCCAGCTACCCAGGAGGCTGAGGCAGGAGAATCACTGGAACCTGGGAGGCGGAGGTTACAGTGAGCTGAGATCATGCCACTGCACTCCAGCCTGGGCAACAAAGCAAGACTCTGTCTCAAAATAAATAAATAAATAAATAAATAAATAAATAAATAAAGGTTAAGCTGGCAATGTTTTTTTTTTTTAAGACAGAATCTTGCTCTGTTGCCCAGGCTGGAGTATGGTGGTGTGGTGCAGTCTCTGCCTCCTGGGTTGCAGCGATCCTCCTACCTCAGCCTCCCAAGTAGCTGGGACTACAGGCGCCCACCACCATGCCCGGCTGATTTTTTGTATTTTTTGTAGAGATGGGGTTTTGCCATGTTGCCGAGGCTGGTCTAGAACTCCTGAGCTCGAGCGATCCTCCTGCCTCGACCTCCGAAAGTGCTGAGATTATAGGTGTGAGCCATCATGCCTGGCCTAAGCTGGCATATTTCATGTATTTTTTTTTAACCACAATAAAAAAAAATCGCATAAGGAACAACAAAAAAAGATGAGGTGATTGAACTGCAAGTGCTTTGTAAACTGGAAGGCACGCTACACATACAAGGTGACTGCCATGTCCCAGACATGGGCCGTGCCTGGTGTCCAGCAAGTGCTCACTCAATATTCACAGAGTGAGAGAATAATCTCTATTATTGTTGTTATTTATGGTGGGAGGAAAGAGGACACAAGAGAGGGGGACTCCACAGCAGAAGCCTGCCCTGGTGATATGGTTTGGATGTCTGTCTTCTCCAAGTCTCATGCTGAAATGTAATCCCCAGTGTTGAAGGTGAGGTCTGATGGGAGGCGTTTGGGTCATGGGGCCCGATTCCTAATGAACGGCTTGGTGTCCCCACCCTTTTATTCCCTCCGGTAATGAGTTACCATGAGATCCAATGAGTCTGGGACCTCCCCGCACCTCACGCGCACTCTCTCTCTTGCTCCCTCTCTCACCACAAAATTCCTGCTTCCCCTTCGCCTTCTACCCTGAGTAAAAGCCTCCTGAGGCCTCCCCAGAAGCAGATGCTGGTGCCACGCTTCTCGTACAGCCTGCAGTACTGTGAGCCAAAAATACACCTCTTTTCTTTCTAAAGTACCCAGTCTCAGGCATTCCTTTATGGCAACACAAAGTAGACTAAGACACCCAAGGATCAGAGGAAAAGTCTCAGGACTGCTGGGACCCCCAGGGAGAACTCCTGATCCCCCAAGCCTGTGCCAGCTGGAAGAAAAGTTGTCCACTGTGTCATCACGTCTTGGAAGCATAGTGGAGTCCTGAGATTCCTACACAGAGGCCCCTTGGTGTTCCACAGTCACCATCTCCCTGCCCCCACATTTTCTGCAGGGGCGGGAAGTAGAAGCAGATTCTGACACCCCAAGAAAGAAAGGCAGGTGTAGAGCAGAGGCAGGGCGGCTCGTGGATCCACCTATGTCTGGGGAGACCCTTGGGAAAGTCTTAGGAGACCTCTGAACATGAACAGCTTCTCTGCATCCCACACCAGAGCTGCTCCAGCAGAGAGGCCAGCACCGTGGGATTTGTCCCTTACGAGGGAAGGTCTGCTCCAGTCAGGACCTCTGGGCTCTCCCAGGAGGCTTGTCACTTTCTCACCCACTTTGGTGTAATTCCAAGAACACGTGGAACAAGGCTGTGCCTGTGCTTTTTTTTTCCATTTGCATGGAGGCATCTCCGCCACTGAATCACTATAAACATCAACATATGTTTCCTTTCGTCCTGAAAAGACACCTTAAACTCACAGAATCCTTGCTGCATTTGTTGCCTTTGAGAAACATCTATTATTTGGGGCATCCCCAGGCACCCCGCAGCTCCAGTTCTTTCTCTGTGCCGTACCCCACTCAGAAGTCTCCTATGGTGAATGTGTGGGTGTTTCCAGAACTCCAGGCACAAAGAGCCAGTATGCACCCTGCTTGTATGAAATCACGAGAAGCAGAAGTGGAATTGGCGTGAAGCCTCAGCCGGGAGGGGATGTGTTTGAACTCTCCCCCATGGAGTGTACATGCACTAGTGAAGGAAACCTGGGTAGCCATGGCAATCTAGATAAAAGGACGCCCACGCATATTCCCACGCACTCCCGTGCACCAGGACCACACGTATGCTTCAAAGAATCTGCCAGACTCCAGCCACGCCTGGGGAGAAGGGAGCCCAGAGAGACAGGGGTGTTTGTCTGGGATAAGGCGTGGGCACCCCAAGCCTGTTCTTAGCCTTCTGGAATTCCCTTATCCTCATTAGGAACTGTTGTAAACATCACAGGAGACAGCAGGCGTCTACTGTTGGGTGCGGTGGAGAAAAAAAGTATGGACGTTTTGAAAGACTTGAAGGTATTGGTTGGGAAAAATCCCTGCTGGATTCTGCAGGGGCCAGTTCAGGACGGGGGAGTGTTAGAGAATAAAGACACTGATTCATCAGGGCCCTTACGTCCCAGCCTCTGAATGGCATGGGGCAGATCTCCTCTGACCTGATGGCCGGAAAAGTCTGGAAAGCCTTCTCTGGAATTCCAAACAGAGGGGCTGGTAAGGCTGGCCTCAGCCCAGCACTGAGCGCCCATCCCCAGGAGGAAACCTCAGTCCAAGGACAGAAGCCAAGCAGAACCCCGGGCTCTGGTCCCAGTCCCCCCTGCAAATGTGCTTGAAAATTCACCCACATATACAGGGGTGATGCCTTTGCACCACAGACATGCTCGATACTAAGAAGCGCCTCTGAGGATGGGTGGAGTGGAAGCTACATTTGGCCCTGAATAAAGAACTGTCCTTTCATAAACGGAGCTGGCATGGCAGGGAGTGACGGGGGAGAGGGGGGCAAAGGCCCCGCTGGCACTGGGGACAATGAGGGACCTCTATGCTTCAATCCCTGCCGGCCAGCAGACCCAGGATCTCTGGCTGGACAGAGGGGCCATCTTTGTATCAGCCACCTCCCCCGGGGACCCTGCTTCCCTCCCTTGTGGGACAAGCTGACCAAGGGCCAGAGCCTACGAGCAGCCAAAGGGGAGGCTGCTTGGGACCTCGGCCATCCAAACTCACAGCAGCAATGCACGCTGTCTGTTGCAGTGCAAAAGATGCATTCAGCCTGCTGGAAGCTACCTGTCCCATCTCAGAGAGAGAGAGACAAAGGGACTGGGAAGGATGGACAGAAAAGGGAAAACATATGGCGAATAACTTGTTTTCTCTCTCCAGCTGGTTCCGGAGAGTGGTTGGAACCACACAGGATGCCTGCAGAGAAAACTCCAGATAGTGGATGGAGCCCAGATTAAGAAAGGGGCTGTTCACTTTGGGAGACCAAGGCTGGAGGATCACTTGAGGTCAGGAGTTCTAGACCAGCTGGGCCAACATGGCGAAATCCTGTCTCTATTAAAAATACAAAAATTATCTGGGCGCGGTGGCACATGCCTGTAATCCCAGCTACCAGGAGGCTGAGGCAAGAGAATCGCTTGAATCCAAGAGGTGGAGATTGCAGTGAGCCGAGATCATACCACTGCACTCCAGCCTGGGCGACAGAGTGAGACTCTGTTTAAAAAAAAAAAGCAGGGGACTATTGTTGACACCCGTGCCCAGAAAGAACAGGCTGGATGCAAGAGGGGGTGTCAGGTGCAGAGGACGTGGAGGTCCCATCAGAATGGAGGGAAGGCAGGCAGTGGTTGGGGGGAACCAGTGAGAAGGGCAGGAGAGGGGCAGGTCATAGCTAAGTCTGGACCCAGAGCTGAATTGATCCGGGGAACTGGAGTAGGAGGAGCCAGTCAAGACAAAGACACAGTAGGGTCCACTTCACGGGACCAGACAGGGAGTTGCAGCTTCTCTGCAGTGTGCCTGCACCCCACCTCACAAAGACAGCAGGAAAGTGCCCACAGGAGGGAAAGAGGGAGGAGGAAGGGCCCCACTGAGGACTAAACTGTCACTGAGCATCCTGGAGAGACACTGGAATCCTCCCTGCCAGGCAGAACTGCCGTCTGCTTAGGGAAAATCACCCTATGGTGTCAGGTGTGCAAAGTGGGAAGCTCAGTCAACACGGTGGCTCACGCCTGCAATCAGCACTTTGGGAGGTCGTGGCGGGAGGATCAGATCACTTGAGGTCAGGAGTTTGAGACCAGCCTGGGCAACAAGGCAAGACCCCACCCCCGCCCACCACGCTGCCATCTCTGTAAAAAGGAAAACAGTGTAAAGCTAAAACATGCCCCCTTGTTTGGGAGATGCTGTTCGCTGAGAAGCTGACTTTGGTGGTTTAAAACTTCAGAGGGTTCTCTAAGGCTCTGAGTCTTCAAGAGCGCCTCCTTTCTCTGCCTGGGTTTGGAGGACACTTGGCAGGAACCAAAGCACAATGTTTTGGTGATGAATGGGGGAGGAGGTCGTTTCTGTTTGTTGTTGTTGTTGTTGTTGTTGAGTTTCGTTGTGTGAGTTGTTGATTCTCCCTGGGGGAAGGAGCCTCACCGCCTGCTACCCCGGAGGCTGTGGAAGCCCCTGGGCTGGCCGTGCCTGCCTGGCTGGTGCCACGGTGTGCGCACAATTGAATTACTTGGAATGGGCCAAGTTTGGGCCACTGAATCCTCTCACTGTCTACCTGGCAGGCCTCTGGGCATGAGTAAGGGGTGCCTTCCCCATCTATCATTCTAGAAGAGACCAATGCTGGGGTTAGGAAGCAAAGGCAGAGAGGGAGGTGGGAGAAAGAGAGAAACAGCAAAACGGCTTCCTTCCTCTGGTCCCCGCCAGGTGAGGAAGTGGAGCTGGACTGCAAGGTCAAAGTCAGGACAGTTCAAGGGTGAATTTGTTCCTGCCTCACAGAACCCTGATAGACAAAGGCCTATTCACTCTAGGCCTGTGGGCTGACAGCGTAGTTCATTTATTCAGCAAATATTTACCCAGCACTGCTCCGGGCCACTCACTGTGCTGTCATTCTCTGTGGAACAGCCTCTTAAAAATAAAGTCTCACTGAAAGTTACCACTGACTTGAACCGTGCCCACACTTGGGCGAAAGCCCTGGAATTTCTTGTTCCAGAAACTGTGGGAGGCACTCCCACGGGAAGAGGAGGGAGCCATGGCTGGCGGTGGCCAAGGCACACCTCAGAGTGCTGGAGCAAACAGCAGGGTGAGCAACAACCAGGATAGGGTGTGAGACACGCTGGCATCCTCGGATGGTCCCAGAAACGCTCAGGAGGTGACCCCGGGAAAGGGGCTTACTTACTTTTATAGTAAGGCAAGATAAAAACGTAGCCAGGCAGCAGTGTCAGTATGAACATACATGCGACCCAACTCAGTGATAAGTGGGATACAGCTGCAGTAACAAACGGGATAATTTGTTTCAGAAGGAATAGGAGAGGGGACGAGCAATACAGTCAAATACAATATTGTTTTTTAGACTTACCTTCTGACCGAATTTCAAAAAAATCTCAAACTTTATGTCAGGATCCATCACAGACAAATCTACAACAGTTGAACCCTGTAAAATGGAGAAGGGTCTGTACTGGCAGGTGACTCAGAATGTTGTTTGCACTGAGCTCCTTTTTACCAGTTAGCTTTCCTGAGGAAGTCAGTCTGGGTGAGACCAGCTGAAGAAAGGAAGTGACTCTCAAAGTCGTGGCCAGATGGCCAAGCCGCCGCCATCTTGTGAGGAAGCCTGAGCGCTGGGTGCAAATCCAGCCGTGGCTCTGTCTTCTTCTGGTGTGTGTTCTGTTTTCTCCTGAAGTGTGGGTTTTATGGTCATCCGTGGTGTAGCACATGGCAGAATTTCCTCCTTTTTTAAGGTCGAATGATAGTCCACTGTATGGATAGACCACGTTTTGTTTATCCATTCATCTGTCAATGAACATTTGGGTTGCTTCTGCCTTTTGGCTATTGTGAATAATGCTGCTATGAACATCAGGGTACAAATATCTCCTTGACCCTCTAATTTCAATTCTTTCCAGTCTGTACCCAGAAGTGCAGTTGCTGGATCATATAGTAATTCTGTTTAATTGTTTGAGGAAAAGCTATATTGTTTCCAACATTCGGTGTTCCTCTGCTTTCTCCTGGAGTGTGAGTTGTATGGTCACAAACCTCAAGCATGCAGATATAGGCTTTCTGTATTTTTCTATGGTAATGTCATTTCTGTCTTGACAGCAGAAATAATCTTGTCACTTCCAGGAAAACCCGAGTTATATTACTGACTTCCCCAGTCATTTTGAATTAGTCAGATCAGCATTTCCCTGTCCCCACTTCTCTCCCAGAAGGGCAAGCCATTGCTGCAGGGGTGGGGTGAGCAGGGGCCATCTTCTGTCCTCCAGGCATCTGCACAGATGCCACTGGCTCTGGCAGAAGTGACTTCTCCAAGACTTGAGCTTTTCCCAGATCCTCCTAATCTATTTTGAACTTTTTTTAAATCGTATGTGTTGAATTGTTTTTAAATTGTGGTAAAGTGCACATAGTGCATAAAATTTACCATCTCAGCCATTTTGAGGTCTACAGTTCAGTGGCACAAAGCACATTCACACTGTGGTGCCGCCTTCACCATCATCTATCTCCAGAAACTTTTCATCTTGCAAAACTGAAACTCTGTACCCATTAAACTACAACTCTCAGCTGGGCGCAGGGGCTCACGCCTGTAATCCCAGAACTTTGGGAGGACGAGGCGGGCGGATCACCTGAGGTCAGGAGTTTGAGACCAGCCTGGCCAGTATGGTGAAACCCCGTCTCTACTAAAAATACAAAAATTAGCCAGGCGTGGTGGCAGGCGCCTGTATTCCCAGCTACCTGGGAGGCTGAGGCAGGAGAATCGCTTGAACCTAGGAGGCGGCAGTTGCAGTGAGCCAAGATTGCGCCATCGCACTGTGGCCTGGGCAACAAGAGCGAAACTCTGTCAAAAACAAACTACAACGCTCCATTTCCCCCTCCCACAGCCCCTGGCCACCACCATTCTCCTTTCTGTTTCTATGAATTTGACCACTTTCAGTACAGCAACGAGAATGGGAACCAGTAAGGGGAATCTTATAGCATTTGTCTTTTTGTGTTGGCTTATTTTACTTAGCATAATGTCCTCAGTTCATCCATGTTGTAGCACATGGCAGAATTTCTTCCTCTTCTAAGGTTGTATCATATTCCATTGTATGGCTAGACCACAGCTTGTTTATTCTTTCATCTGTCAATGAACATTTGGGTTGCTTCCACCTTTTGGCTATTGCAGATAATGCTGCTATGAACATCAGGGCACAAATATCTCTTTGAGTCTCTGCTTTAAGTTCTTTTGGGACCATATCCAGAAGCGGAATTGCTGGATCACATGGTAATTCCATGTGTAATTTTCTGAGGAAGAGCCATGCTGTTTTCCTCAGCGGCTGCACTATTTTTTTTTTTTTTTTTTTTTGAGACAGAGTCTGGCTCTTGTCGCCCAGGCTGGAGTGCAGTGGCGCGATCTCGGCTCACTGCAAGCTCCGCCTCCCAGGTTCAAGCCATTCTGCTGCCTCAGCCTCCCGAGTAGCTGGGACTACAGGCGCCCGCCACCACACCCGGCTAATTTTTGTATTTTTAGTAGAGACAGGGTTTCACCATGTTAGCCAGGATGGTCTCGATCTCCTGACCTCGTGATCCGCCCGCCTCGGCCTCCCAAAGTGCTGGGATTACAGGCGTGAGCCACTGCGCCCAGCCGCGGCTGCATTATATTACTTTCCCAACCCCACTGCATGAGAGTTCCAGTTTCTCTGCTTCCTCACCAACACTTGTTATCTTCTGTCTTTTTGGTAGTAGCCATCCTCATGCATGTGCATGAGGCTTGCTCATCACGATCCTTTCTTGAATTTTTAAAAAGTTTACTTCTAGTCCCTTCCAGACTCTACCAGAGAAAAAGCCCTTTGTAGGGTATCTACATCACAGTCTCTCTCCGTTCTCTGCGGTCTAAAAGTTTTTTAATTTTTTTAATTTTTTTTTTTTTTTGAGACAGAGTCTCGCTCTGTCACCCAGGTTTAAGTGCAGTGGCACGGTCTTGGCTCACTGAAACCTCCACCTTCCAGGTTCAAGCGATTCTTCTGCCTCAGCCTCCCAAGTAGCTGGGATTATAGGCATGCACCACCACACCTAGCTAATTTTTGTATTTTTAGTAGAGATGGGGTTTCACCATGTTGGCCAGGCTGGTCTCAAACTCCCGACCTCAAGCAACCCGCCCGCCTCTGCCTCCCAAAGTGCTGGGATTATAAGCATGAGCCACCGGGCCCAGCCTAGATGTTATTTTTATCTCTTATTTATGGGAAACACAGGTCTCACATCATGGATTCTTTGCATTTTGTGGTTTACTTGGCAGAACCACACGATGTTGAGTAGCAACAAGGATGTTGACCCCTTCAGCCTCAGGTGGCCAGGTAGGGCACAGTGGACACTCACCCTGGGCGGTGGCAGGGCGTGACTCGGTGTGCTCGACAAACATGGTGTTGTCATCGCCCCTTGGCTGGGAAGCTTGGCCTTATGGCATAAGCTTTGGGTGGTGAGTTCCTTGGCCTTTCCTTATTAGCATTCAGAGTTAAGACTCTGGAACTTGAAAATCCTTTTCCTTTCCAAAAAGTTCAACTCTTGCAAAAGAAATAAACTTGGGCTATCACGTCATGAACTCTGCTATACGTTTAAATAGTATCTTGAAACTCAACTGCCTGCTTTGTTCTTCCTGGATTACTCTGTAA
The DNA here is from genome assembly GCF_029281585.2 of Gorilla gorilla gorilla. Lineage (NCBI taxonomy): Eukaryota > Metazoa > Chordata > Mammalia > Primates > Hominidae > Gorilla > Gorilla gorilla. The sequence goes on from NC_073232.2 coordinate 20,754,449, forward strand.
CATTCTTTAAGCCGTTTGCGTCAACATATGAATGCCCCAAGGCAATAAAGGACTTTAGGCTGGATGAGATGGGGTTCAGGCAACAAGGGTGAACCTTAACAACCACCTCCTCATTTTCTCCAGCCACACAGGACAGGTGTCCCCACCCTCTCACCTGCACTCAGAAGGTGGGCTTTGGACTCGGAGGCCCTGCCTTTCCCAGCCCATAGCCTGCCAAATGATAATGCACTGGTTTCCCAGAAAAAGAAAATAAAAAGAGAAAGAAGCAGTCTGGGGGCCACCGAGAGATCAGAAAAGAGAACTAAGTCTCTCTGCAGCAGGGCAGCGCTTAGCAGAAGGGAACTGTTTTTAGGAAGCTCAGATCCTGATGCATTGGCTCGGAGAGACAATGTGGGACATTTGAGGTCAGTGGCTCATCCTTTCTGCACCCCAGTTTCCACTTCTGCGGAACAGGCACTAATCATACTACACCATGTGTCGTGGAAATGGATGAATAATCAGGGCCTCCCACAGAGGACGAATGCCCCAAAATGCAAAGTAAGGAGTGGCGGTGAATACTGATCACTGGCAAGTGGGGGAGACACGTTCAGACACCAAGCTGCAACCTTGGCTGTGCACATGCACTTAAAGCTCTCCTTAAAGGATGCATTTCTGACAAAAGAAAGAAGTGACTCAGCGTAGTAAGTTTCTGTCATTCATAAAATCTCTCCCTCCTCCTCATGCGAAGTTCCCTGGGAGAAAAATTAAGCTCTTCGCTTTCTTGAGGCTGACGCAAAATCTTAAAATGTTGTATCTAAAAGTCCCTCCTCCACCTCTGCCACATCTCTTGTTTAATGGCCTTCGAAACTGGTTTATATTTGATCAGCAGAACTCAGGCTTCAAACACATTTTGGACAGTGTGGTGGTATGTGCCTGGGATTCCAGCTACTTGGGAGGCTGAGTCAGGAGGACTGCTTGAGGCCAGGAGTTTGAGACCAGCTTGAGCAACATAGCGAGACCCCCATCTCAAAAAAAAAAAAAAAAAAATGGACAGAACCCAATATATCAAACAGGTAAGCGGGGGACTGTTGAGGCCAACTCTGAGGTTGGTACCTGTCCCCTCGGGCCTCTCAGCACCATCTTCTTGCAATTCACGACCTAAGCTTTCTCCTTAGAAGCCTGAGGGCTTCCCATCAAACTACGTGAAAACATCTCAAGGAGCTTAATTCTCCCATTTGACAGGTAAGTAGCCAAATCTAGAGACAATTCTAGACAAATCTAGACAGATCTAGATGTCTGGATTCCAGGCTCAGTTCATTTCCCCTTCCTCCATGCCAAGGATGGCAGGGTCATTGGTAGAGACAAGATTTCACTATATGGTCCAGTGATGGTGGTGGTGATGAGGGAGTCAAGCTGGGCAGGCAGGAAGACAGACACGGTGCAAAAGAGGAATATGAGCAACACTTCTGAAAAAAAAAAAAAGGGCAGGTGTTTCTAACCGAAAGAGGTCAGAGGCAGTTTCCTCACAGACAAAGGACAGGGCAAACCAAAGCAAGAAGACCTCTTTCTTCTGACCTGGGAGATGGAAGATGACGCTATGTTCTGCTTTAGTCCCTTGGACAAGAGGAAGATATTTCTGTGTGTGTGTGTGTGTGTGTGTGTGTGTGAGAGAGAGAGAGAGAGAGAGAGAGAGAGAGAGAGAGAGAGAGGGAGAGAGAGAGAGAGGGTCTCACTCTGTCCCCCAGGCTGGAGTACAGTGGCATGATCATAGCTCACTGCAGCCTCTACCTCCTGGACTCAAGTGATCCTCCCACCTCAGACTCCCAAGCAGCTGGGTCACAGGTATGCACCACTACACCAGGCTTTTTTGTTTTTTGTAGAGATGAGGTCTCACTATATTGTCCAGATTGGTCTTGAACTCCTGGGCTCAAGGGATCCTCCCACCTTGACTTCCCAAAATGCTGGGATTACAGACCACATTTCTTATGTTACAAAGGGACTTAAACAAACTGAGATTGGATAATACTGAAAGAAGCATTTTGTAAGGTGCTATTTCTCAAATCATTGGTGATCTAACCTTAGTGTTGCAATGCATGGGTGTTTCGCTGGAGTTTTTGCTAACCAATCTGTGGAATCCCTGGAAAGATTAACCAGCCCAGCAAAGCTGCGGTGATTCGGAGATTTCCCTGTTCTGTTCCCTCTGCCCATCCTTAGCTCTGCCACATAATGGATAATTTTGCATGTAAGTTTGACTGGGCCTGGGTGCCCAGATTTGACACTATTTCTGGGTGTGTCTGTGAGGATGTTTCTGGAAGAAACCAGCATTTGAGACAGTGGGCTCAGGAAACTAGATCAGTCTCCCCTACGTGGGCGGGCCTCATCCAATCTGTTGAGGACCTAAATAGAACAGAGGAAGAAAAAATGCACCCCTTCTTTCCTGCCTCACTCCTTGAACTGGGCTGTCTTCTCTCCTCTCCTCTTGCCCTCTGCCTGGGATTTCCCCCATTGGGACTCAGGCCACCAGCTCCCTCAGGCCTGCGGACCTGGGCTGAATGATGGCACTGGCTTGCCCGGGTCTCCAGCTCACAGATGGCCGGCCGTGGGATTTCTCAGCTTCCATAATCACATGAACACATTCCCCATAATAAATCTCCTTCTATATATTTGTAGCATATTTTAATATTTTTATACAAACATTTCCTATTGGTTGTTTCTCTGGAGAACCGTGACTAATGCAGCCACATTTCCCTTAGTTATTATTGCAAATGCAGAGGAGGTCTTGAAATTGCCTGAAAAGCTGTTCATTCTAAAGGCTGTGTGTGCATGTAGAGTGTAAGGCATCCAGTGGGTACTGTCATCTTCATGGAGCAAATTCAACCACATCAATAGGTTACTTTATTTTATTTTTTGAGACAAGATCTCACTCTGTCACCCAGGCTGGAGTGCAGTGGCATGATCACAGCTCACTGCAGCCTCGACCTCCCTGGTTTCAGGTGATTCTCCCACCTCAGCCTCCTGGGTAGTTGGGACCGCGGGTGCGTGCACCATACCAGGCTAATTTTTGTATTTTTTTTATAGAGTCAGGGTTTCGCCATGTTGCCTAGGCTGGTCTCGAACTTCTGGGTTCAAGTGATCCTCCTACCTCAGCCTCCCAGAGTGCTGGGATTACAAGCGTAAGCCACCACACCCAGCCAATAGGTAATTTCTAAGCCAGTCACACCCTTTCTCTTAAAAACACCTAGAAGCTATCAACTGTGTTCCTATCCTTTTACCCAGCAACAACACTTCCAGGAATTCACCCAAGAGAAAGATCAGAGATGTGCAGAGCGATTTATGTAAAAGTTTGTCCACTGAGGTAGGAAATATTTTCCTGCAAATGACCTGAAAAGCATCACTCTATTTTATCATATAGTTTTATCATTTAGTGTCATGGAAGGATTAATAATGTCCTGGGGGAAAAGCAGGTTACAAAGCACTACACTATCTTATTCCACGTTTATATTATATGTTATAAAATATATACATTTAAAAAATATGTGGAACTTAGATATAAACTAGGGCCTCTCTGTTTTTCAAATCTAGTTATACTTGGTTCCATCCCTCCTGACCAATTCCATGGATTGTGCAAGTTCAAAGACTTTCTGGGGATGCCCATGATTTGCACGTGTGGGGACTGGAGAGAAGACGTGTTAATATGGCTGTAGTATGTTGACCGAGACATAAAACTCAACCCCGTCTTTAACGTATACAAATATATGATTATGTACAGACGCACACACACACAAGCACGAAGCATCTGGGTGGGTGGACAGGTGGAGAAAAGAAAGAAAGTTTATATTTCAACTTTGTAAACCACTTGAAATTGCACCTTACACTTGTTCCCTACATGCCTTTGAATTTTGCCAACTTCTTCGGTTTATTCAACATGAAGTTCAGTTTGTTCAAATAAATAGACATGGAAATTCTAAAATGTAAAGGTCTTACAGTAGCACAGGAAAGCAAATGGGTGTCAGGAAAGTCATGGCTTGACACGTGTAAATTCAGCCTGTCAAAGTGCCCCAGGTAGCAGCATATGTGGCTGCTGTTGTACAGACAGCCTCGTATTAATTATATTTACTGCTTTGCACATTTAGACCAAGAATTTTTAAAACTCCGTTTAGCCCAGCTGACGAAGCTGTCACAGCCCATTTCTCACATAATGTCCCATCATTACAAATAGAAAGATGGCCGGGTGTTGTAATCCCAGCACTTTGGGAGGCTGAGATGAGAGTATTGCTTAAGCCCAGGAGTTCAAGACTTGCCTGGGCAACACAGTGAGACCCTCCTCTCTGCAAAAATAATTTAAAAATTAACCAGGCATGGTAGTCAATGCCTATAGTCCCAGCTACTCGGGAGGCTGAGGTGGGAGGATCACCTGAGCCCAGGAGGTCGAGGCTGTAGTGAGCCATGATCATGCCATTGCACTCCAACTTGGGTGACAGAATGAGAACCTGTCTCCAAAAACAAACAATCAAAAAGAAAGATTACATTCAAAAATAGAAATAAAACTCTAATTCAAGCAAACTAATGAAAGAGATTTGCCACCAACACCTGCGATTGAAAGAGAATAGTAAGAGATTCGGGTTTTTTTGTTTTTGGTTGTTTTTTTTTTTTGAGACAGAGTCTCACTCTGCCGCCCAGGCTGGAGTGCTGCGGCACGATCTCAGCTCACTGCAAGCTCTGCCTCCCGGGTTCACGCCATTCTCCTGCCTCAGCCTCCCAAGTAGCTGGGACTACAGGCACCCACCACCACACCTGGCTAATTTTTGTATTCTTAGTAGAGACAGGGTTTCACCCTGTTAGCCAGGATGGTCTCCATCTCCTGACCTCATGATCCACCCGCCTGGGCCTCCCAAAGTGCTGGAATTACAGGTGTGAGCCACCGCACCCGGCTGGTAGGAGTTTTTATTACACGTAAGACAGGTCTTCAAAATACCACATGTACTTTAAGAAAAAGAAAAATCAGAGGATCTGATGGGGGAATTGAAATCCTATTGCCTGTTCCCAACATACATTTCAGCATTTTCTCAACTAAATGGCAATTTCTCTGTGAACGGCGGGGCAGGGGGGCGGGGGAAGGGGGGAGCTGGAAAAGCACCCCCTGCAACCCCCAGCCCTTCCTCCCTGGGAGGTCCAGGATTGCAGTATCACATTCACTTCTGTGGTCGCAGGGCCCTCACTCAGAGAAAGCATGTGTTGCCTTTTCCCTCTGAACAGAGGCTGTCTCTGCATTTAATGTACTTACTCTCTTACGTCGCCCATTAAATCATCCTTTACATTTCTTTCCTGTGTCATCCACAGCTGGTCAATATGACCAGTGAAACAGAATTCAAAGACGCCCCATCATCTTCAAAACAGCTTAGACACGAATCCAAACGGATACAGTCCAATACAGCTTTGCTTGTTTAGGTCACCCTCATGTGTCTCTAGAGGGAACTACTATTTCAGGTCTTTGAAACATCACCATCACTTTGAATCCACACTGCATAAGCAATTTTTGTCTACTTACAAAGAGCACCTGATGCATCTGAAGCGCCGCGGTGGCAGACACAAAAGTGACTAGGGCATTGATCCTGCCCTCAAGAAACTTGTGGTTTAACAGGGAAGAAGAGACATGTAGAAAGAAACTTAAAGACGGCAGAAAGCAACAAATGCCCTTCCTTGCCACAGCGAACATGTTAGGAACGGGGGAAGAAGGCAGAATTAATTCCAGCAGTGAGAGCATCTGAAGAGGCTCCCTGGATGTGGCATTTGATGTGGGCTGAAGACTGGGCCTGATTTAGGGCCATTCATTCACTCATGAAATAGTTTAAGCAGCAGTAAAATCATGTCATCAAGGCAGAAAAGTGCGGGACCTACAGATAAAATATAAGGAGGTTTGTGTTTCTGAAGCATGGAATTGTGAAGGGTGATAATGTGAATTTGGATTTGAAAGAAAGGTCGGGGCCTTGTGTATCAAAGGAAACAAACTGTGCTTCTCCAGGTGACGTAGCAGGAGCCAGAGAGGGTGTTTGAGCACAGAAGTGAGCTCACATATTCTTTTATGTATTCAACAGTGTCATTCAACACATAGGAGTGTGGCTATCTGTGCCAGGTACAAGGCGTTGGGTACACAGTGGTGAGAAAAACACACGGGTCCTGATGCCACAGAACTTACAGCAGAGTCAGGAGAGAGATGATAAAGAAACATGCACACTTACAAAGCAATACCTGGCCGGGCGCAGTGGCTCACGCCTGTAATCTCAGCACTTTGTGAGGCCGAGATGGGTGGATCGCCTGAGGTCAGGAGTTCGAGACCAGCCTAGCCAACATGGTGAAACCCCGTCTCTACTAAAAATACAAAAAATTAGCCTGGCATGGTGGCGGGCTTCTGTAGTTCCAGCTACTCGGGAGGCTGAGGCAGCAGAATGGCTTGAACCCGGGAGGCGGAGGTTGCAGTGAGCCGAGATTGAGCCACTGCACTCCAGCCTGGGCAACAAGAGTGAAACTCCATCTCAAAAAAAGATAGTAATACCTGATTTAAAATGATAATTAGGCAGAGGAAGAAAAAAAAGCAGAATCCTATTAGAGAATAATGAGGGGCTGGGAACTTAATTGAGATTGGGAGTTACAGAAGACCTCTCCAAGAAAATAACATTGGAACTGAGACCTGAAAGTTACATGAGTGATGTGGAGTAAAGTCTTGGGAGATGAACCGTCCATGCTTGTGTGAAGGCCCTGAAGAAGGAAGGAGTTTGCAGGGCTCAGGAGACTGGAAATTTTTGCCAGGAGCTAGGAACGAGGGGTTGGGAGACGTTGGTCAAAGGGTACAAAGTCCCAGTTATGCAGGATGAATAAGTTCTGAAGACCTAACATACAGCCCAGTGACCATAGTGAATAACACTGAATGAACAGTATACTCGAAATTTGCTAAGAGAAGAGATCTTAAGTGTTCTCATAACACACAAAACATAGCAACTGTACGAGGTGATGGGTATGTTAATTAGCCTGACTGTGGTTATACATTTATCAAAATGTCACACTGTGGCTGAGTGCAGAGGCTCATACCTATAATCCCAACATTTTGGGAAGCTGAAGCGGGTGGATTGCTTGAGGCCAGGAGTTTGAGACCAGCCTGGGCAACATAGCAAGACTCCATCTCTACAAAAACTACAAAAATTAGCTGGGTGTGGTGGCACATGCCTGTGGTCCCAGCTACTCTGGAGGCTGAGGTGGGAGGATTGTTTGAGCCCAGGAGGTAGAAGTTGCAGTGAGTTGAGATTGCAATCCCTGCACTCCAGCCTGGGTGACAGAGTGAGACCCTGCCTAAAAAAAAAAAAAAAAAAAACACTGTACTCCTTGAATCTGTGCCATTTTTGTTTGTCAATTATATCTCAATAAAGCCAAAAAAAAAAAAAGGGACTAGAAGAAGGCTGGTGTGAGGGGAGGGTAGGAGCAAGGAAGAGGGTGGCAGGGGATGCTCAGAGACAAATGGGCCCCTGTCACGGTGCATGGCAAGGAGCCTTAGTGTTCAGTGTCATAGGGGGCTATGGAGCAACTTGATCCCATCTGCAATTTAGAAACAACACTCTGGGCACAGCATGGAGGATGCCCTGGAGGGGACATGGACAGCTCTGGGACATCCATTAAGAGGCTTCTGCAGCTGCCAGGTGGGACTGTGGTGGTTGCAGCAAGGCAGGCATCAATGGGGTGGAGAGAAATGCTCCCAGAAGGTGAATGTGGTCACGGCAGGGCTTAGAGGAGAGAGCCTGGAGGCAGAGAGGCCAAATTAGGAGGCCACGGCAATTGTCTTAGTGGGGTACAGGAGCGAGACACGAGAGGGAAGGAGGGCCAGCATGTTGTTTGGAAAACACCCCAGCCAACTCCTGGGGTGGTGAGGCCCCTGTTGAGGGGGGAAGGCACAAGTCAGAAAGGCACTCAAGGGGACACAAAAGCTTTGAGCCTGCATGGTTTTAGCTGGCCACAGGATCAAAATGTGACCAGGTGAGGGCAGAGGATGGGTTTGCACTGGGACCTCTCAACATTGGGGAGTAAAGACATGACTCAGACGGAGAGATCCAGGAGCAAGAACTCAGTCCAGACGCAGGAGTTCATTAGACTGCGATTCTCCAACTCCCGACCAAGCTGCATTTCACTTGGGGAATGGAAATGTCCTCTCGTGTCCCTGCTGGGGTGGGGCTGCAGAGGAAGGACCGAGGGTATCACTGGGGGTGGGGAGGAGATTGAGGAGGGGAAATGCAACATAAAGTCACCCAGAGCCCAAGGAAGCTCCAACTAAGACACACAGAAATGCACATGCAGATTAACTTCCACCTATTTTGACATTGTATTAAATTATGTTATATAATCATCATAATAACAGCTAAAGATTTGCTCAGTTTCTTTGATGTGCCAGTTCATATTATATATCCATGTATGTGCTAGGCTGTTCTTGCACTGCAATAAAGAAATACCCGAGGTAGGGTAATTTATAAAGAAAAGAGGTTTAATTGGCTCACAGTTCTGCAGGCTGTACAGGAAGCACAGTGCTGGCATCTGCTCAGCTTCTAGGGAGGCCTCAGGAAGCTTCCGGTCATGGCAGAAGCTAAAGGAAGAGTAGGCATGTCACCTTGTGAAGCAGAAGCAAGAGAGAGAGACTCGGGGAGGAGATGCCACACACTTTTAAACAACCCGATCTTGTGTGAACTCAGAGTGGGAGCTCACGCATCGCCAAGGGGATGGCCCAAGCCATTCATGAGGGACCCACACCCATGGTCCCACCTCCCACATTGGGTATTACATTTCAACATGAGATTTGGGTGGGGACAAATATCCAAACTATATCAATGTACATGCATACATTATGTAACATTTAATATAACAATAGCATAACGGTGAAACAGCAAAAGAGCTAACATAACTAACTCCATTTGTTTAAGGGGACTTCACCCCTTCCTGCACATAGTCTAGGATGATTTTGAAGCACTGAGATAATACGTAAAAACAGCAATCGTGTTGTTTTCGAAACTAACTCTGAAATTAAAGGGAAAGGTTATAAACAACTAACTACGTTTTATTAAAAATTTATAGGAGTATTGTGACCTGACCAAGGACAAGGAAGTTCCCAACCTCCTGGGACCCTTGCTTGTACCCAGATGTCTGTGGTTGTCAGTCACACCTTGGTACCAACCCCTTGCTCTTCCCTCTGCCCTTAACATAAAAAGAGCCTAAAATTTGTGCTGACTTAAGATGGTACTTTAGGATGCTAGTCCACTATCTTCTTGATTTTGCTGGCTCTCTGAATAAACCTGCCTTTCCCTCCACCAACCCTTGTCTCTCGAGTCTGGCTTTTGAGCAGTAAGCAGACCAACCTGGGTTAGGTTACAATAGCAAACATTTCTATCGAGCTCGCCCTGGCACAGTTTTAAGTTACTTACATTTATCAACGCACTCATGAGGTAGGTGGTGTTACTATCACCATCTTACAGGCAAAGGAACTGAGACAGAGAGGTTAGGTAAAATGCTCAAGGTCACACAGCAAGTAAGTGTTGAGGCCAGGATCTGAGCTTGGCTCATCAACACGATTCTATCTTACTTTACACATCATATAATAATCTTAACTCTTGGTGTAAAAATGATGGCAGCAGTGGCCCACCTGGAGCAGCTGCTGCTAAGATGCCAGCTACAGCAGGGGAGTTGCAGCTGGGGATGCATGCTCCACAGAGCCAGTGGGAGCTGGGAACAGGCAGGAGCCATGCCCCCTTCCAAGCTGCCTCCTGGGCACAGCTGCATCTGCCCAGCCACAGCTGTGGACCCAGGCATCCCTGTGCTTTCAGGAGCCTGGGAAGCCCCCCTGCCCCCACAGGCTCAAAAGTGTCTGCTGCTGCCACCTGGCTTTTCCCTGCTCCTGGTGCCCACTTCAATTTTGGAGCAAAGTTGAGACCGAGCCCAGGCAGTGTCATGACCTGGCCGGGTGTGTGCACACTCAGGGCAGTGCTGACATGCCAGCCTCCTGCCACCTCAGCCTCCTCCAGACTTTGAGCACTGACAGGCTGTGGGAGGGAGGCTAAGGAGAGCTGAAGGCAGCTCAGTGCGGGCTGGCAGGTGCCCCTTGGCACAAACAGTCTGGGTGCTGTGGATGCCATGGATGGCAGGTTGATGGCAGCAGGAGACAGGTAGGTTCCTAGGTGGAAAGGAGTGGGTCCCTGGTGAAACCCCACTTTCAAGCCAGGGACGGCCTGATGCCTGGGGCCTAGGCTATCAATTCTGTGGATGGGAGCAAGAACTTATGGTGCTTTTCCTGGGCCCAGCCATGGCTGCCCATGCACCACTCAGCACACACTTCCTCCCCTCTGAAGTCCATAAAAACCCCAAACTCAGCCAGGCCCCAGCAGATGACAGGACAATCTGCCTGCAGATAGGAGCTACACACTCCAGGTCTCCTCTCTGCTGAGGGCTTGAAAGCCAACGGGTCAACCTGTCTGTGGAAAGGACCTACCCACTTTGAGTCTCCTGAGAGCTATACTGATGCTCAATAAAGCACCTCTCTGCCTTGTTCACCCTCTAGTTGTCCATGTACCTCATTCTTCCTGGATGTGGGACAAGAACCCAGGACCCACCAAATGGTAGGACTGAAAGAGCTGTAACACAAACAAGGCTGAAACACACACCCCTGCTGCCTCCCTTACCCCATTCACCACATTGCAGGCAACAAGAAGGAGAGAAGAAAGAAGGAGAGACCATCTGCAGCCCTTCAGGGAGCTCAGACCTAGGAGCTCCCCAGGCCAGGGCTGTGATATCCTCTTTGGGGAGTTCCTGGTATCTCCAAGCTTCCAGATGCCACCATGTTTCCTGGTGCTCACAGTGGAAGCGACCTGTGGTACGCCTGGTCCAGCCACAGCCTCACAGGGAGCTGGCACCTGTGCTGGTTCCTGGAGCTGCCCACTGCACTGCAGTAGCCAGCGTGCTTGGCTGTGCACAATGGCCGGACCCTGTGCTTACTCGTTCATGCACCCCTTGCTGCTTCACACCTGGATTGCCCTTGGCAGGTGCAGGATCCAGGCCAGTAGCATGAGCTGAGCGCAACCTGCCAGGCTGAGTGGGCAGAAAGAGCCCAGCAGGCCTAAGAAAAATTCAGGCAAAGGTGCCACTGGCCACAGAGGTTTCTGGATGGGAAAGCAACACCCCAAGGATCCTGTGGCAAAAATAAGTAGCTCAGGCCAAAATATTTAGAGTCCATCCTTGACTCCTCTCCTTCTACTCTAGACCCAATCCATCTATAAATCCTGTCCACTCCACCTTCAAAGTATATCTAGAATCAACTGCTCACGTGCACCCCACCAATGCCACTCTGTCCAAGACCATCCACTGTCATGTGGATGAGTGCCACTTCCGTGCAGCTCGTCTCTTGGTTTCAGCTCTTTGCCACCTACAATTTATTTTTAACATGGCATTCAGGAGAATAATTTGAACACGTAAGTTGGGTCATGTCCCACCCGTGCTAAAACTTCCTGTGGTTCTCTCTCTCTCTCAGAGTGAACAGGCCAAGCACCCATCCTCCCTCCCTCTACTCACCCACCCTGACCTCTCGCTGTTCCCTGACCTCACTGGGTCCTCCTGCTTCTCAGCATCTGTGCTCGTTCCCGCTGCTTGGGCGGCTGTGGCCCTAGATACTTGTGTGACTCACTCCCTCACTTCCTCTGGTGCCTGCTCAGACATGAATTTATCAGTATTTCCCCAACTCCCCCACCTTGCAATAGGGTCGCATCCCTCTCCCTCTGCCCCGACCTCCTCCAAGGTTCTTCAGAGCATCCCTCACCATCTGACACATCATCTACTCTGTTTATTTTCTGCTTCCCTGCACTAGAACTCAAGCCTTCTGAGAGCAAGGACTTGCTTTTGTTCCCTGCGATAACCCCAGTGCCTAGATCTGTACCTGGCACATAATGGGCTCAACAAATATTCTTTGAAATGAATGATAGTATTATTCTTCTCATTTGACAGACAAGGAAACAGGCACAGAAGTAACATGCTAAGGTCATCAACCTAGTAATATAGCAATTACCAGGAGCTGAGCCTGTCCCATCCCCTTCTCTCACTGACCTAAGTGTGAAGTCATTCCCCTCCTTCCAGTCAGGAAAAATGCCCTCCCATCTCCCACCCCACCACCACTACAGGAACTCTTCTGCAGAGGCTGTCTGGAATGTTCAAGCAAGTATCACTCTTTATGGTAGAATGTTTCATTTGACTGAAGGTTAACCTGATCAGTGTCAGAATGGCAACTACTTTTCCTTTCTCCTTGAATTATTATTTTTTTTTAGAGACAGGGTCTTGCTCTGTCACCCAGGCTGGAGTGCAGTGGCACAATGACAGCTCACTATAACCTCAAACTCCCGGGCTCAAGCAATCCTCCTCACGCAGCCTCCCAAGTAGCTGGTATTATAGGCACAGGCCACCATGCCCAGCTCATTTTTTTTTTTTTTTTTTGTATTTTGTAGAGTTGGGGTCTTTCTGTGTTGCCCAGGCTGGTCTCAAACTCCTGGCCTCAAGTGAGCCTCCCGCCTGACACTCCTGAAGCACTGGGATTACAGGTGTGAGCCATCATGCGTGTCCTCTTCTTGAATTATCGAAATGTAACTGAACCTTCTCTTTGTGTTGCAGGATTAAAATTATTGTGAGATGCAGGTCATGTAGCTAAGATGCCGTATTAGTCCATTTTCATGCTGCTAATGAAGACACACCCAAGAATGGGTAATTTATAAATAAAAAGAGGTTTAATGAACTCACAGTTCCATGTGGCTGGGGAGGACTTGCAATCATGGCAGAAGGCAAAAGGCACATCTTACATGGTGGCAGACAAGACAGAATGAGAACCAAGCAAAAGGGGTTTCCACTTATAAAACCATCAGATCTTGTAAGACTTATTCATTACCATGAGAACAGTATGAGGGAACCGCCCCCATGATTCAATTGTCTCCCACCGGATCCCTCCCACAACACATGGGAATTATGGGAGCTACAATTCAAGATGAGATTTGAATGGAGACATAGAGCCAAACCATATCAGATGCAGATGCAGGAGGTGTAGAAGATAGGGGTGAGTGGGTATCAGCCCCTGCTGTGGCTTTGGGACTTGGCTTGATCCTTGGTCTCCTGCTCTGTCCTCATTGAGGGACAATGAATGGTGATTAGCAGCCTGGGTTCTGCAGCTGCCCCACAGCTGTCCTTCTTTAACAGCAGTTAACGAATCCAACATTAAACATTCCTCTCCCAAGCGACTTCTTGCCCCCCTAGATGGTGTCTATCACTGTCACTATGACGATCCTTTAACTTTTCAAGCTCATTTAAAGTGTTATCTGTAACCAGGATGCCATGAAACACATACCTCTTCATCAGTTTACACAGCTCTTCCAGACCTTACCTGAAGTTACTGAGTCTGTTTTGATTTTTTTTTTTTTTTTCGAGACAGAGTCTTGCACTGTCACCTAGGCTGGAGTGCAGTGGCGCAATCTCTGCTCACTGCACCCTCTGCCTCCCAGGTTCAAGTAATTCTCCTTCCTCAGCCTTCCAAGTAGCTGAGATTACGGGCACGTGCCCCCATGCCCAGCTAATTTTTGTATTTTTATTAGAGGCGGGGTTTCACCATGTTGGCCAGGCTGGTCTCGAACTCCTGACCTCAGGTGATCCACCCACCTCAGCCTCCCAAAGCACTGGGATTACAGGTGTGAGCCACCACGCCCAGCCGAGTCCGTTTTGTTTAAGGCATGTGAGCAAACCCAAAAATCCATGCCAAGTGGGGAGCAAAGGAAGCTCATTTCACCCCCACACCCCCATTTATCTTCTAAACTAATTTTCACCCAACTCAAGGTCTGGGTCCTTGTGAAGACATTTAAGTTTGCAAGAGGCACGTGGGTAATGACTGGTGGATTATTAATAAAATACAGAATAATAAAACCAGGACATGGCCAAGCATCTGCAGCTGTGTGGACCAATGAAAATCTGAAATCTTTCTGGCTTATGGGCACTTGATCCTCCTTTGGCTTTGTGGGCTGCGGGGACAGATGTGGAGTGGAGGATGAGGGTGGGAAACTGGAATCTGATCATGTTACATGCCCAAGGGCTCTCACTGAAAGTAGGCCCCACAATCTTCCCCATTGCACCTCTGAACCATGTCATTACATGTCTACCTTAGAAAGGCCTGAAATTAAAAAATAATAATAAATAAAAATAATAAATAAAAAATAAATTCAAAAACCACTCCATAAGAAGCTGAAAATCTGTACTTCACATTTCTTTCCCTGAGCCCTGAGGTGGTCTAAGTCTTCCTTCATTCATTCCCACGGCTTCCCGGGAACCGTGTTTTCATCCTGCGTTATTTCTGCAGTGTTCCATCAGGCATCTGCGGGTCTTTAAAGGAAATGTGAAAAGGTAGCAAAGACACATCTGTGCAGCAGAGACATGTGGCACAGGAAAGAAGTGCAGAAATCAAAGCCAGGGAGAAGCCTGCTAGCCACCTAGAAATCAAATTGTGTCAGGGAGAAGACCTGCGTGGAAAATAGATTAGAAAGGCACTGAACAAGAGAGAAGAAAGAAAGGCAGCCCCTGCAAAAGTTAATGAGAAGCAGAGGAGGCCAGGAGAAGCAGCCTGAATTTGAAAAGAGTCCTGCACTGCTTGAGGAAGGACTCAAGATTCAGTAAGTTCTATCGACTTCTGCCTGGGTAATGCGGTGGCCGTCCACCTGCATGTCCCTCTTTGCTCACCACGCTCAAACTGGGGCTGCAGGCTCTGAAAGAAAACCAGGGAGGAGGCAGACATGAAAGGAATGGGAACGCAGGCCTAGGACTTCAGATGAGAGGGGACCCTCCATCCACAGCGCCATCCTTCATCTGACCTCCAGCCCCGTCCTGACTCTGTAACTACTGGGCCTGGTGCCAACAGGGCTGGTGAAATTGGGGGGAACTGCGATAATGATACCTGCCTGGACGACCCCGAACGTTGAAAGAGACGGCATAGGTACAGGAACTGGTAGAGTGGGGCTCCACAAAGAGCGACCTGTTATTATTAAATCAAATGTAGAAGCAGGTGGAAGGGGCCTCTGAGCCTTTCCATTTTCTTTTGAGACAGAGTCTCACTCTGTCGCCCAGGCTGGAGTGCAGTGGCACAATCTCAGCTCACTGCAACCTCCACCTCCCGGGTTCAAGCGATTCTCGTGTCCCAGCCTCTCGAGTAGCTCGGTCTATAGGCGCGCGCCACCACGCCCAGCTAATTTTTTATATTTTTAGTAGAGACGGGGTTTCACCATGTTGGTCATGCTGTTCTCGAACTCCTGACCTCAGGTGATCCACCTGCCTCGACCTCCCAAAGTGTTGGGATTACAGGCGTGAGCCACCGCGCCCGGCCGCCTTTCCATTTTCATCTGCGCAGTCCAGGCTCGGAGTGCTCTCGTAGCTCCTTCGTCTTCCCGAAACTCCGTGTATCAGTTCCCTCTTGCACCAGCTCCCCTGTGGAGTGGGGCCTCCTCATCTCCTCCCAGGCAGCGAAAGTCATCTTAGTAAGGGTAAGCAGTGACCCTAAGCCCTGGGGGCGGTCACTTTTATCAGGCTCTGCGACCCCCGTGCTCCCCCGTGCTCGGCCTCGTCGGTGGCACTTGGCATGACTGCGAGGTCAAGCTCAGGTGTTCTAGAAATTTAACTTTATTTTGTTTATGAACTCACTTTCCATTTCCAGATACCTGGAGGCAGAAACTTAAAGTGTGGACCCCCAGCGTCTGGATGAGAGGACACAAAGCATTAAAAAGTCAACGTCCGCGCAGCCAGGCCCCCCATGTGCTCGCCCTCCAGGCTCGGGGCGTTTCCCAGGCAGGTAGGGGAGCGGTTGCTAACAGTGCAGCGCCAATCACCCCTGACGCTCGTTTTCCTAATGCAGGCAAACGCCACATTCCCGGTGTTGGTGCAAAAAGAAATCATCCTACTCCTCCCCTAGCTTAAACTTTCCCACAGGCCTTGTCAAACAACCCCTGGAGCCGGCCTGCAGGTTTTCAATCAGCGCCTTTCACCGTGCGGGGCGCGGCGGGGAGCGGCGAGCAGGGGGAGGGTCTCGTGGGGGCGGGGCGTGCCGGGGCGGGGCGTGCCGGGGCGGGGCGTGCCGGGGCGGGGCGTGCCGGGGCGGGGTGGGGCGTGCCGGGGCGGGGCGTAGTATGGACTGGGCCTGGCCTGGGGCGTCCCCGCGAAGCCTGGGCCTGTCAGGCGGTTCCGTCCGGGTCTCGGCCACCGTCGAGTTCCGTCCCGGCCCTGCTCACAGCAGCGCCCTCGGAGCGCCCAGCACCTGCGGCCGGCCAGGCAGCGCGATCCTGCGGCTTCTGGCCATCCCGAATGCTATGGCCGCCGTCGCCGTCTTGCGGGCCTTCGGGGCAAGGGGGCCCATATGTCTCTGGCGCGGCCCCTGGGCCCAGCTCCCCGCCCGCTTCTGCAGCCGGGACCCGGCCGGGGCGGGGCGGCGGGAGTCGGAGCCGCGGCCCACCAGCGCGCGGCAGCTGGACGGCATAAGGTCAGCCCCGGGCCGCGCGGGCTCCTCGCGTTGGGACCGAGTCGGGGTCAGGGCGCCGCCATTGACCCGGGGAGGACCCGGGGAACCGGAGCCCCGTTTACGCCCCTGGGGAGGGAACTCCCCGTGTCCCGGACCCGGGCCTGGCAGCGAGACGCGCAGGTGGGATTGTAGGGCCGTCGGTGGGACTGCCCGGGGCTCCAAAGCCCTCAGGGCAGCCTGCGGGGTCACTGGGCCTCCAGTCGCTGGGCCTGCGGAGAGGCCTGGAGAGGAGGGCTCTGGGCCCCAGACCCGGCTCCAGGGGAAGTGTGGGCTTGGTCGAGCTGCTCCTTGGCCCTCACACAGAGGCGCGGGGCTGGGGGCCAGGACAGTAAATAGGACAAAGTACACAGCTTCCTGAGCGCTGCCCTTGTGGCTACAGGCCCAAAACTCTTAAAAATGTGCTTGTACGCCAACTGGAATCTGGGCGATGGAGTCATGAAGGTGGAGGGCCCTACCCCCTCCAGGCCTGAGCCGGGTGCTTGCCTGGCCGGGGCAAGGGTGCAAAGGGAGGCCTGCGTACCGTGTTTCAGCATGTTTCAGTTCTAAATCAAGCTATTAAATAAAACGTCGTCTTCTCCTACCCTGAGATGTTTACCTTCCGAAGAAGACCTAGAAGGCCGCGTGTGAACTGTTAATCCTCAGATGACCAGGTGGTTCCCCGCAGGGGTAGAGAGCCAGCCCCTGGCTTCAGCGTTTTCCTTTTCTCCTCACCCTCCTCTCATCGTTTCCTACCTTTGCACCCGTCCTTTCTGCTGCTCTGCAAGGGGCTGGGTGCACAGATCTGCAGACACCCTTCCAGCCCTCATGCCCTACAGACAGCTGCTCTTGGCCACCTTTGGGCTTGGGGTGCCCACAGCAGGGGCTAGGAATTCCAGGGTCTCAGTAATGGCCCCAGGGTTTGGAAAGGGGATGGTTCCCTTCCCTGTGGACCCCTTGCTCATCAACTACAGGAGCACAGGCCAGAGTAGGGCCCAGGCCAGGGCCTTTCTTGCCCATTGCTAGGTTTCTGCTTCTGTAAATCTGGTCACATCTGGTTGGAAGCCTGACTTCTGGGCATGGCGGCCAGATGACAAAAAGGAGGCCAGTCGAGTTCTCCAGAATTAAATATGAATCGGCAAAGGTGGTGACTGAAACACTCTCACATGAATGCTAGGGTTTGTTTAGTAGGAAAGGAAACTTCTTAACCAAGCATTAAAGCAGCATTATGTTGGGCACTAAGCAGGTGAACTTGAGCAAGAACTTGAGCGACCCGCCACTCTTCAAGTGTCCCTTTTCCATGCTCCTCCTCCCAGCAGCACTGCTGTCATGGACCCAGGGCCAGCTCTGTGCTGGGCTCCCTGCATCCATGATCCCTAATTCTTAACAGTGGCCTGCAAAGTGGATAATTTTATGCCCACTTTACCGTGAGGAAGCAAGTTCAGAGAGGTGACAGCCTGTTCAGGGCCACACGGCCAGTAGGTCTCACCAGGGTTCAGAGAGGTCCCTCTGCCCCAAAGTGGTTTCTACTTTGTTTCTACTCACCACTTGGTTTGAAAAGAGATGGCGAAAAAACGGGATGTGATGTCATTCCACTGCATTCGGTGGAATTGGCTGTGAAAAAATAGAAATGCTATTTTTTGTCATTAGGTCAACAGATATTGAGTGTCTTCTCTGTGTGAGAACATAACAGTCCCTCACTTCAGGGACCTTCTCATGGTTTACAATAATGATCTTCAGACAGCTCATGGGGGCATTTATAGGGACCATCTCTTACTTTGACACTTATCACATGCTCTGGTGGTGACCTTATTCTTAAAGAGGTTTTCTCTTCGGATAGGTGATATTGGTGGAGCTCTCGGTGCAAGGCATCGCATGTTTTGAACCAAGATGGCCACTGGGAGGGTTCAGTGAAGAGATTTTTTTAGGAGGTATTATTAACAGGTTTTGATGCCAGTTGAATCAGGAAGGGATAGGAAACTAGAATGACTTTTTCTCTCATTCAGGCAACTGAGTGGCACTGCTGAGATAAGAAAGAGAGGAGAGGGGCAGGTTTGAGAATGGGGGGATGCCCAAAGACACCTAGATGGAGAAGGCCAGTAGACATCGGAATGAACGCGTGTACCTGGAGCTCAGCTCAGAGGCAGCTGTTGACATCAAAGTCATCGGTGAAGTTGCCTGGGAAGAGTGTGGAGGACAGAATTCAGGATGGCTGGCATTCAGGGGTTAACAGAGGGCTAGTAGCCCACGAAAGAAGTCAAGAAGGACCGACCAGAGAAGTACAAAACAACCAGGAGAGAAGAAATCTGTCTCCAGAAGGAGGGAGTGATCGAGATGGCCAGTGGATTTGGATCTGGAAATTAGGAGATGGTTGGTGAGAAGAGCTTGGGTGGGGCGGGAGGAGCTGAGCCTGGTTCCTCTGGGTTGGAGAGTGGACTCTTTAGTTTAGAACACTCACAGTGTGGGAGCCAAACAGCTAACAGGACACATGAACAGATTCCGCAGCGCACGATGGCCTCGGGGGCTAGAATCTTTTTATACAATTTTGCCTGAGACCTTAGCGTTAAGATTAAGCATACGTCACCGATGGGATGGCAGCTTTTTATATTTGCTACAAGAAGCACCCTCAATATTTGATGGAGAGGTTTATAAGCAGTTCTCCCACCACCCCCACCAAATATAAGTTTTGAAGTCTATCAGCAAATCAGCGCAAGTAATTTTTGTACTTAGCAGAGAACAATGTTTATAAGAAACAACAAGGTGAATAGCACAGCCACCTGAAGACTGCAGCAACCTTGAAATGGTATTCCAAAGAAAGTGGTTATTCTTATTGAAATCAATTCAGTCATCAAACTTGTTTTCCGGAAAACCATGACACAGAATACTATTTATGGAGGATCCAAGTTGGCTGTACCGCGGAAGGAATATCAGATTCAAAAAAGATTGAGGAAGGTAGGAAACCTGTAGGTGAAAACTGATAGGAAACATATAAAATATATAATAACAATCTGGTGTTTGGCTCTTTGCCCATTTCTTGTAACAGCCAAAAATAAGACATTTCTGTGTATAAGCAGCAAGATGACAATACAGGTTATTTTATTCAGCACGTGGGATGCCTCAAAAGAGCGAACAGGCCTTTGGACGCCAGCTTTTTGTGAGAGGATATGTCCAGAAGAGCCCTCTTGCTGTGTGGCTTGTACTTTTTTCCTTCATGTATCAGCCCACTTGCAGACAGCATGAATTGTTTTGTAAACCTACAGGATGCCACTGTAAGAAAAGACGGGCCTAGGTGCAGTAGCTCACGTCTGTAATCCCAGCACTTTGGGAGGCTGAGGCGGGTGTATCACCTGTGGTCAAGAATTTGAGACCAGCCTGGCCAACATGGTGAAACCTCAGCTCTACTAAAAATACAAAAATTAGCTGGGTGTGGTGGCACACACCTGCAATCCCAGCTACTTGGGAGCCTGAGGCAAGAGAATCACTTGAACCCGGGAGGCAGAGGTTGCAGTGAGCTGAGATCATGCCAATGCACTCCAGCCTGGGCAACAAGAGTGAAACTCCATCTCAAAAAAAAAAAAAAAAAAAAAAAAAAAAAAAAAGATGGAGTGGGTACAGAAAAATAGAATGAATGAATAAGGCCGAGAATTCTATAGCACAACAGGGTGACTATAGTCAATAATAATTTAATTGTACATTTGAAACTAACGAAGAGTATCATTGCATTGGATTGTTGATTTATCCTTTGTCATCCACAAAGGATAAATGCTTGAAGGGATGGATACCCCATCTTCCATCACGTGATTATTGCGCATTGCTTGCCTGTGTCAAAACATCCCATGTACCCCATAAATATGTATACACCTACTATATGTACCCACAAAAATTAAATATAAAAAATTGGGTCGGGCATGGTGGCTCATGCCTATAATCCCAACAATTTGGGAGGCTGAGGCAAGCGGATCACCTGAGATCAGGAGTTCAAGACCAGCCTAGCCAACGTGGTGAAACCCCGTCTCTACTAAAAATATGAAATTAGCCAAGTGTGGTGGCGGGCGCCTGTAGTCCCAGCTACTCGGGAGCCTGAAGCGGGAGAATCGATTGAACCCAGGAGGTGGAGGTTGCAGTGAGCCAAGATCTGGGGAGTTATTTTCATTCTGGGCTCATTTTCTAACTTTTTTCTAAGGAACAATGGAAAGAAAGCAGTGGAAGGTAGCCACTGTTTGTCAGATTTCTCCAGCGCCTGCTCTCATGCTAAGCTTGCAGCCTCTCTGGGTGGTGTTGATTTTGGAACCGCTGTGCGTTGCCCTCTCCGTGGAGGTGGCAGTCATGTTTCTGACAGCAAACATGGAGAAAAAGAGAAACAAATCAAGGGAAGAGGGAGGAAACCCAGCCTGCATTTCAGGTCGCCTTTTTCTTGTTTTGACTTGGCTGTAACTCCAGAGAGTTGACAGACCCTCTAAATTGGCACTAAGCCCCAGCAGTTCTCCTTTCTTGTCTTTTAAAAATAGCTCCTAGACAGGAATCGCAGGGGTCCTCACTTGTTTTGACTGGTGTGTGACCCTGTGGTTGTACAATGTTCTTCACAGGAACATCGTCTTGAGCAATCCCAAGAAGAGGAACGCGTTGTCACTTGCAATGCTGAAGTCTCTCCAAAGTGACATTCTTCATGACGCTGACAGCAACGATCTGAAAGTCATTATCATCTCGGGTATGTATCTGATATCTGTCCTTAGTATTCTGCAGTGCCCAGAAGAGCTTTCTGAGTCTTTAGTTAACTGGGGCATCCCTTTATTTAACTGGAGAATTGTTTTGAAGCTCCTTTACAAGAACATTAATTATGGAAAACACCTGTGTAGTTGGTGGTTTGGTCCTAACACTATTAACTGCAGAATTTATAACAAAGGTGACTGTTCAGTGAAACTATGTCTTTTCCTTTTTGTTAGATACTAAAACATTTCTGTACTTGGCTATACTGATCTTCCCCTCAAAATCAGAGAATTGATTTCTTCATGGACCTTATAAAATGGGTTTAACCACTAATCCTTTGGGGCATTTGATTGGTCTGACTTTTCTTACCAAGCTTTCCAACTGATATCTGCAGTGCTGGAAAAGATGCCATATTCTGCTAATTTGTTTGCTTGCTCCAAAAGGAATTTTTACAGAATTATTTTTTCTTGTGATGATGGGACTGGTATAAATAATAGTAATATTAGCATTTTAAAGCGTGCACAAAAAAATATGATGATGATGCTTTGTGATGCTATGTTTGTTTGGCAAATCAAGCATCAGTGTTTCTGGAGGCAGAAATTCAGAATGTTACCATCTTATCCATGGTTAATCAAAAGTGTTCAACTGTTTTATATGGTGAAGAGAAAAGAAATTAGAACTAGTACAGTCCAGCAGCCATGTGGGATGTTACCTGGATACAGCAAAGGCAGTTAACGTCTTTTTTTTTTTTTTTTTTATTTGATACATAGTCTTGCCCTGTTGCCCAGGCTGGAGTGCAGTGGCATGATTATAGCTCATTGCAGCCTCAAACTTCTGGGCTCAAGTGATCTCCCGCCTCAGTCTCTTGAGTAGCTGGGACTATAGGTGTGTGCCACTACACTCAGCTAATTTTTTATTTTTTGTGGAGATGGTGTCTTACTATGTTGCTCAGGCTGGTCTCGAACTCCTAGCCTCAAGCAACATTGCCACCACTGTGCCTGGCTAATTTTTAAGGTTTTATTTTGCAGAGACAGGGTCTCACTATAGCTTCTTAACTACATAATTACCTCACTTACAAAAAGACAATAATATTGCCTATCAATCAAGATAACTACAACAGCCAGGCATGGTTGCTCATGTCTGTAATCCCAGCACTTTGGGAAGCCAAAGTGGGCAGATCACTTGAGGCCAAGAGTTCAAGACCAGCCTGGCCAACGTGGCAAAACCCCATCTCTACTAAAAATACAAAAATTAGCTGGGCGTGGGGGCAGGCACCTGTAATCCCAGCTACTTAGGAGGCTAAGGCACAAGAATTGCTTGAACCCGGGAGGCAGAGGATGCAGTGAGCCGAGATCGTGCCACTGCACTCCAGCCTGGGCAACAGAGCAAGACTCTGTCTCAAACAGCAACAACAGAAACAAAAGGGAAGTATGAGAAAATGTTATCAGCTCATCAGTAGGATGACATTTTCTTGTTGATGACAGCAGTGATAGCAGCCACATCTTATGATCCCTCATCTGTAAAATGAAGACCAGAAGGCTTCAGAGGTCTCTTCCTACCCTCACCTTCCCAGTTCAGCCATGACGGCTGGCCACTACTTGTAGATGAAATGACATGGACACTGCCTTCGGCATGGGGGATTTTGATGAGCTTGTGTGACTCAATACACTCAGGCCAGAGCGAGTCCCCAAATAAAGGCTCTGTATAAAATACCTTCGCCTTGGTAACTGAATCTTCTCCTTATGTAATTGTGTATTTCTATCATTTTCCATGAAGAAATTTTAGGACACGGAGGCACCTAAAAAATGTCTCGCCTTGCATTTTTCATCACAAAATTCTGGCTGGAACTTTTCAAGCAAACTGGAATTATTCTTCTCAAAATTAGGCCATTAACTTGCTCTAAGTGAAAGTTTGCTGAAGTTATTCAGTAGACAAGGAAGGGAACTAACTGCCCAACTCTGGGTGTTTACATCTTTTTGTTTTCTTTTCTCAATTGGAAACATTTGCAGCTGAGGGGCCTGTGTTTTCTTCTGGGCATGACTTAAAGGAGCTGACAGAGGAGCAAGGCCGTGATTACCATGCCGAAGTATTTCGGACCTGTTCCAAGGTAAGCCAGGACGACAGTCGACAGTGCAAACCTGCAAATGATCATTACATTAAATGTTGAGTTCGCCTTCGACCTTACAGATAAGATTTTATCCATGAGACCCAAACACCCAGAGCAACTGGAAACTGTTTGGTCATCAGATCCTTTATCCAAGCAATTATTTGTTTTAGACCTTTTTTTTTTTTGAGACAGAGTCTCCCTCTGTTGCCCAGGCTGGAGTGCAATGGTGCAATCTTGGCTCACTGCAACCTCTGCCTCCCAGGTTCAAGCGATTCTCCTGCCTCAGCCTCTTGAGTAGCTGGGATCACAGGCATGCACCACCACATCTGGCTAATTTTTGTATTTTTAGTAGAGACGGGGTTTCACCAGGTTGGCCAGGCTGGTCTCAAACTCCTGACCTCAGGTGATCCTCCTGCCTCGACCTTCCAAAGTGCTGGGATTACAGGCATGAGCCACCATGCACAGCCTAGTTTAGACTTTTAAGAAGTGACCATAATTTGCTATTGATTTTGTCTTATACCAAAGAAAGTGGAATATAGGATGGTACTCATAGTTGCCATGTCTAGCATTGTGGGAGTATGTCTTGGTATAGAAGTTTGGAGTAAGAAGGAAAAGGTGAAAATGTGTGTCTTTAGGGAAGAAGAATCTAAGATTATAATAATTTTAAAAAATTTTAAACTAAAACAACTCTATTAAATGGGAAAGAACATTAATAAATGGAATAACAATAATGGTTTTTAAAATTATTTTTGAATGCTTCTTTCAACCAGCCTTTATAATCACCACCTCCAAGTAGGAAAATTAACCTCTTCGTTGTTGCTTCTTTTCTGCCTCTTTCACCATATTAAGGAGGAAAAATACCGACAGCCACAGAGGAAGAAGAGGCACAAAAGTTTTGGATGATTTATAAAGGCATGAAATCAACCCCTTGGGTAATGAAAAATTGAATAGAGAATCCAGCTTTAAGTAATACATTGTTCATCTAATGACCATTTATTGAGCACCTATTATAATACCTGCAAGGCATTGAGGGAAACATAAGAAAAAATTGTTTTCTGCCAAACTGAAACTGAAAATCTATTTGGGAAACAACACATATAAAATGGTTTCATAACCTGCCTCTAAGATAGTTTAACCTAATTTTTTATTCATTCATCGGCTTATTCATTCATGTATTTGGTCATTAATGACTTCACAGATGTTTAATGATACAAGACAGAAGTGAGCAACAGGGATGTGAATGGGAAGATGATTAAGACATCCCCATTTGTTTTCCTTGCCCTTCCAGAAACCCATAAAGCGATCAGGTTATATTTTTCTCACTCCATGGAAGGATAAACAGGAAAAGCAATTTACTCGAAGCCTCATGGGGAAGTGGGAGCAAGTTAGAGCCGAGACCTGGGTCTTTCGTTTCCTACATTAATGATGTTTATGTAACATTCCACTCTTGGGTTTGCCAAGCCTTGGTGCTTTAAAAGTTTTTTTCTACAAATACCCAGTGTGTTTGGCTAAAGTTGAAAAGCATCAAAGAGAACCAGTAAAGCCCTTTTATCCTCCCTAAGGGTCTGCTTTTATCACTCTGCTCTGGTAACTTGGTGAACTGGGATCTAAACAGCATAGCCATGGGCCACAGGGGAGCAGGCCTTCTTCAGAGGATAAAGCCCAGATTTCTTGGAAGCCCCTAACCCTTGGAGGCCTCTGACTCCCTGAAAAAGACTCAGTGCATAAACAGGGCCTACCCCAAAGTAGTAAAATAGGGCTGAAAGTGTATTGATATCTTTAAACCATTTCTAAGAAAATAACATTGTCTTGGATAAATATGAGTGCCATGAACTTGTGCAAGATTTCCATTTCCAAGTGAAATCAACAGCAGATTGGAACAGAATGAGCTAGATATTTCATTGTTCAGTTCATGCATGAGAAAATTTGATTTTAGAAAGGAGGATAGAGGTATCTGAATTAGCTAAGCATCTAAAAACTATACCAATTGGTTATAGACGACAAGTACTGCATGATAGTTAATTGTATACAAACCAGGAGTAGGGCAAATTAAGAATGAGTAGAATGAGAATGAGAAGAACTTGACTCTGGAAGAGTGAAAATGACCTGCCATGGCGCTCAGGTTAGAGACTTCTTCCTTGTCTCTCTACTTATATCCTGTTGAAGTTTGGAGATGGAAACTCTAGTTCAGGAGAAGATTCTGCACTTTGCTCTCATACCCCGTCAATCAAATGACAATGGGACAAGGTTTCTTGCTTTGGGGAAATAACGTGAAACCCTTAGCGATGCTGTTAAAGGAGGTTAGGGCAGAGTTCTATTTATGTCACATTTTGGAGTCAGCAGACCCAAAACAGTACCTAATTCAGGAAGGTCAAATAGGTATAATCAGTTCTTGACTATCAAGTGTTTGATTATTCTAGCTTGTTGATTATTTAAATTCCCTTTGTCTTTTCTGAACTTCTCTCTAACTTTATATTTTAAATAGTCTTTTTTTTTTTCTTGAGACAGGGTCTCGCTCTGTCGCCCAGGCTGGATTACAGTGGCATGATCTCGGCTCACTGCAACCTCTGCCTCCCGGGTTCAAGCAATTCTCCTGCCTCAGCCTCCTGAGTAGCTGGGACTACAGGTGTGCACCACCACGCCCGGTTAATTTTTTTTTTTTTTTTTTTTTTTTTAGTAGAAATGGGGTTGTACCATGTTGGCCAGGCTGGTCTCAAACTCCTGACCTCAATGATCCGCCCACCTTGACCTCCCAAAGTGCTGGGATTACAGGTGTGAGCCACAGCACCCGGCCTAAAATAGTCTTAATCATGAAAGTAATGAGTACTTGTAAACAGTTTTGAAAGTCTAGAACAGTAAAAGATCACCGATGTCATACCATAATCATACCACCCAGAGAGAACCGTGATTAATATTTTGCTGTATTTCCTTTTAGATCATTTTTCCATGTGAACCTGTTTTTCTAAATAATCATATATAGATGAGATTACAGTATAGAATTACATAATATGATTATAGCATTGATTGCTTACTATATGCCAGATAATATTTTAAGTACTTTAGATATGTTAATTTATATAACTGTCATGTTCTATAAGGTTGGTGCTATTATCATGTCCATTTTACAGATGTGAAAATTGAGGGGTTAAATGACTTGTCCAGGATTAGGCTGAGTAAGTGACAGACTGGGCGTCAAACCCTGGCAGCCTGGTTTCAGACCACTGCATAAGCTCCAGACTGCCATGCTGGTGTTTCTCTTGGAAATTTTCATTTCATTGAGAATACAGCATCCTAGTCAATGGATGTAGTTTAGTTTCCATTGCCATTTATTTATTTTGTATATTTATATTATTTATAGTTTGTTACTATTATAAAATAATGATTTGGTGAGCATCTTTGGCATAGAGCTTTTTACCTATTTCACATTATTTCTTAGAAGTAGAATTCCTAGATCAAAGGTGAATGTATGCATTTTTAGGCCGGACACAGTGGCTCACATCTGTAATCCCAGCACTTTGGGAGGCCGAGGTGAGTGGATCACTTGAGGTCAGGAGTTTGAGACCAACCTGGCCAACATGGTGAAACTCTATCTCTACTAAAAATACAAAAAAGTTAGCCGGGTATGGTGGTGCACACTTGTAATCCCAGGTACTCGGGAGGCTGAGGCAGGAGAGTCACTTGAACCCGGGAGGCGGAGGTTGCAGTGAGCCAAGATTGTGCCACCGCACTCCAGCTTGGGTGACAGAGCAAGTCTCTGTTTCAAAAAAAAAATTAATAATTATATGCTTTTTTAATGCTGAATATATACATATTACCTATTTTTCTGCCAAGTTTTATGAAATCCTAGCCATTCACAGATGATGGACAGGACAGGTAGACTGTTCAACTCTAATCCCAGTCAACTGGCTTTTCATTAGTAACTTCACTTCCTTGGGTGGTGCAACAACACTCAGAACGAAAACGAAATCTTTTCTTTCTTTGCAGCAAGACTTTAGAAGTTCTTGGGATTTCTTCCCCTTGTTATTCATTCCAGTTCACTGGTAATGAGCACTCTCACTAGCCCATCCCCAGTCTCACCTTACAGTGCATGAACCCCCTAAATCCGTGAACAGTGTTGTGTACAGGTGTTTACTTATCTGTGCATTCTTCTTCTTTTTATTTTTATTTGAGACAGAGTCTCACTGTGTCACCCAGGCTAGAGTGCAATGGCGCGATCTCAGCTCACTGCAACCTCCACTTCCCAAGTTCAAGCAATTCTCCTGCCTCAGCCTCCCAAGTAGGCTGGGATTACAGGCACGCGCCACCACACCCAGCTAATTTTTGTATTTTTTTTTTTTAGTAGAGACAGGGTTTCATGATTTTGGCCAGGCTGGTCTCAAACTCTTGACCTCAGATGATCCACCCACCTGTGTTCTTCTGAGGAGGATGTATTTCCTCATTTATCCTAGGGAAGAGAAATGTCATTAGCGTTTATCAGGTTCTCAAAAGGAGACCTCCCCCCAGAAAAGTCAAAAAGCACTAATATAGGATATGATACCATAGCCTTAAATATATAATTGGTTATTTTAGAAGAAAGCTAACGAATATCAAATGTTTATGGATATAAAAGATAAGCTTCTTAGACAAAATCTTCAAATCAATGAAGGTCATTTGTCTTTGAATACCTGCCTTGGGGAAAGTAACCCAAATTTCGTTCCCGTCCTCTCTCCCTGCCAAGGTTCAAAGAGCAGCACTTTAGAAATTGAAGTTACCATAGCAACACACTCTGTGGCATGAAAACATAAGCTGCAAAAATAAGTTAAAGTTCTGGAAATGTATTGGTTGGAGGGGTCACATTAGCACATTTTTGTCTCTCCTCTCTGTGCCAATGGCTCTATTTTAGGAATTTTGTTTAATTTGATGACAGCAGAGTCCCCCCACCCCCATTTTAATAGAATTGGGAGCATCTTCATGGTGGTAATTGGAGAAGTAATTATTAAGAAAACTGCCTTCAAGGCCCTTTTCCACCTCAGTTTTTCAAGGAAGCACCAAATACCAGCTTCAGACCTTTAACACAAGAGCGTCACACAGGCACAGTGAGAACAGAACTGTCTGTGAAGGGTTTGATTTGTTCCCCAGAGAGAAAAATCCACACTCTTCTTCAGCACATTTGCCAGGAAGGCAGGCGGGGGTCTGTCACTACTCAAGAGCTGAGCTTGTGGCCACCCCCTGCGGCAGCCCCCACCAAGCTTAGTGTCCTTGTTGTACAATAGGGCTCTGCCCCCATGGGGCTCTCAGAAAGACCAAATTACACTGCCTGGTTCAGAGTAGATATTTAATAGGAGTTAGTGCTTTCTGTGCCTTTTTTCACCTTTCTTCCATAGAATCGGATAAACTCACGCTTATGAAAAGTGCTCTGGAAACAGGAAAGTCATATAAAATGATAGACGTTGGCTGGGCGTGGTGGCTCACGCCTGTAATCTGAGCACTTTGGGAGGCCAAGGTGGGTGGATCATTTGAGGTCAGGAATTCCAGGCCAGCCTGGCCAACATGGTAAAACCCCATCTTTACTAAAAATACCAAAAAAAATTTAGCTGGGCGTGGTAGCCCGTGCCTGTCGTCCCAGCTACTCAGGAGGCTGAGGCAGGAGGATCGCTTGAACCCGGGAGGAAGAGGTTGCAGTGAGCCAGGATCTTGCCACGGCACTCCATCCTGGGCAACAGAGTGAGACTCTGTCAAAAAAAAAAAAAAAAAAAAAAAAAAAACAATAGGCGTTAATGTCGTGCCTCCCTCTGGGTGGAAATGAAGTAGGTGTGTTTGTCCCGCAGGTCATGATGCACATCCGGAACCACCCCGTCCCCGTCATTGCCATGGTCAATGGCCTGGCCACGGCTGCCGGCTGTCAACTGGTTGCCAGCTGCGACATTGCCGTGGCGAGCGACAAGTCCTCTTTTGCCACTCCTGGGGTGAACATCGGGCTCTTCTGTTCTACCCCTGGGGTTGCCTTGGCAAGAGCAGTGCCTAGAAAGGTAATTTAACTCCCCCCACCCACCTCTGCCTCCCAGCCTTCTCCGGAGTTCCTCCTCCAGTGCATGCGATGATTCAAGATCCGCTTGTTAAAAGTGCCTGTCATATCAGGACGTTCTGCCCAGAGTGCCTCTGGCTAGATGGGCCAGGATGTTCCCTCTAATGGCAGGGAGGGAAGAGCCGACCGCCTGCCTGTTCCTCTGTAGCTTCTGACGCCAGGCGTCAATTTGTGAAATCACTGCATTTCCATCATGCGTACCCTCAGTACCACTGGGTAGGTTTGCCGATTAGTTTTGTTTGTCTTCCTAATGGCACATATTTTGTAATCTTATCTGAAATGCAATTGAGACTCAGTTTTGTTGCACTGAATGGTTGCCCATGAGATAGAATAGCGTGCTGACATAATGCCAGTATCCAGAGCCTAGGATAGTAGTGTCGCTGGCTCACTCTTCATCAACAGTCTGTCTTGTTCCAGAACGGATTTAGAGTAGGTGATTTCTGGAGTGTGTTGGGTTTACAACGGTTGCATTTCAGGAACACGAATCTCCTGTGCGTGGTATGTTGAATCTGCCCAAGAAGGAGCCGTGTTGCAGAGTGGTTTTGTTAACTACAGTGAAGTCTGTTTCCGCCACAAAGCTTTCTTCCTTCCTATAACATCATAAAATAATATTTCCTAAACTTCCCTCAAGTGTAAACCAACAGTGTTCTTGTTGCGGAAAAAGTGCATCCTTGTACTTAATTGGAAATCTGTAAAAAAGGGGGCAGAATCTTAGACCACACCAAGTAAAGAAGCTAAACTGCTTTCTAATGTATGTGATCTACTTCAGCATCAGCTGTGAAAATCAGCAATTGCTCACATGCCTAAGACGCAAAAGAAATAAGATCCAAGGGAAATCCAGTAGTAGGACCAAGAAGTTTAGGGAAGTATTCCTTTCTTTTGCAGTGCCCCTTTGTTGGTTTTTGCAGAAATGTGTGTTTGTGGGGAAATTCTGAAGACAGATACCTGCGAACACACACACTTAGGACAGTGGGCTGGAAGTGGGCTTCGCGCTACAGTAGGTGACGGCTGGCTAAAGTGTCTTCAGACTAAGAGGATGTTTTCGATTCTGTCAAGATAGACACTTACCTTAAACTCATTCAGTAATTTTTTTTTTTTTTGAAACAGAGTCTCGCTCTGTCACCCAGGCTGGAGTACAGTGGCGCTATCTCAGCTCACTGCAATGTTCAAGGGATTCTCCTGCCTCAGCCTCCATAGTAACTGGGATTACAGGCACGTGCCACCATACCCGGCTAATTTTGTATTTTTCGTAGAGATGGGGTTTCACCCTGTTGGCCAGGCTGGCCTCAAACTCCTGACCTCAAGTAGTCCGTCCCCCTCGGCCTCCCAAAATGCTGGGATTACAGGCGTGAGCCACCGCACCTGGCCCATTCAGTAAATATTTCTTAAGACTCTACTTTGTGTATAACAAATTGATTGTCAGAGCTTATTCATAAACTATCTTATAATGGTGCAAATCAACTCACAAGGCCTTTGTCTAATAAAAGACAGCTGTGCTGACAGCTGCTTGTCCTCTTCAACACCTGATGTTCTGGAAGGTTCCACAGTAAAGCACTTGAAACCTTGAAGTCAGCCCTACTGTCTGGATAAGAACCCATTCTCTCTTAAACTTTTGAAATCAAGGCTTATTAAATTTGATTCCTAGAAACTTAACGCTAGACCATATTTATCAAGTTTTAAATTGATAAAATTTAAAGTTTTTGAGAAGAAAAAGGGGAAAATATGACAAAAACAGGCCTTAAGTTCCAAGGAAGCCCAGTCTTCAGAAACCCCATTTCATAATCACCCAGTTGGATGAACCAAAGTAGCTTTTACCTTCCAAGGACAGACCTTCTCAGAAAATGGGGCAAAAAATCTCCGGACAGCCCTGCTCAGGTTCCTGGTCTCTGTTCTCATGTTCTGACCCCCAGAAGGCCTCTAAATCACTCGACCGGAGACTCGCCAGTTTCTTCTAATCAGCTGCCTGAAAGCAGTTCAGAGTTCTGTCAACAAGTCCTTGCACGCTGCTGGGCCACTCAGAGCCGTGACTCAGGAACATGGCTTGGGGTCAACACTGAAAAGCAGAAATCACAGTACTGATAAAGGGAATTTTGTAGGAAGAAACAGTCTTTTGGAACTTAAGGCCTTTGTTAGGTTTCTGGATTTGCAGATCTAATTGTGTGGGCCTGCTTTAGGAGGAAAAACTGGGATTCATAACAATCTAATAAACCTGACCCAAACCACCTGCCCGTTGTCTTTGCTGATTGTGCGCATGTGAACCCATCCACGGACATCCATGCACAGGCCCACAGAGTATTTTGGGGGGTGGATGCGTGTCCCTCATACACCCACAGGGAAGCTAGCAGGTACTTTGCAAACTGGCCTGGGCAGGAAGTTGGGCCTGTCTCCCACTGGATAAGACAACATGTATGGGTCACTAGTGCCCTCTCCTGGCCGCCGCAGGGACCTGCTTGGCTGTGCTGGAGACTGGGGCAGAAACCATGCAATCAAGCCTGTCTGTTCAAATCAGACCAAGCCTGGACATGAATAATATTCCCCATTTGTAAAGAGCTTCTCTCCTTGGGCATGATCTAAATAATGCATCTTCCTGGCATCCTATAAAACACCCTGCCTGGCGCAGCTGCTCCGTTCCCAGGCAGAGCTGGCCTTGCTCAGACCCTGAGCCAGTGCCTCAAACAGCCGGCCTCACTGGAGAGCATGTGGGAAATGAGAAGCCCTTCCTCCCAGAACAGTCATTTTCCTGAGGCAGGCAGACTCTGATTTCCTAATCAGCTAATGAGAACAGAGTGGGGTTTCCAAGCTGGAAAGATGGTTAAAGCCCGCTGCTCAAACTGGTGCAGATGTTAGAGAGCCTGGGAGAAAGGCTGGATCTCCAGCCTGCCCCAGACAGGCTGCGTTTTAGCAGTGATTTGTGTGGCCAGAGGTTGGGAGTGCAGTTTTAGAGGACGCACAGTTCCACACCCAGTTTGCAAGAGGGTCTGGGAGTTTCAGGGCCTCGTGTCCTGTGTCCGGCCAGTGAGATGGGACTCATGACCCTTACTCCAGTGTGCTTCCCTCAGAGCCTGGCCTTGTGGCAGCCCCAGGGACAGACCCTGCTGGTGCCACGGTGCCAGTGCGAATGCATGTGTGTGTGTGCACAGGTATCCCATGGGTTCTGTTCAGGCCTGACTCTTTCCATAGTGCTCCTCCTGCAGCTCCTCACCCTGCTGCTGGTGCTCCCTGGGAGACAGATGCCATGTGCTGTGGTCTCAATGCTGTGTCCTCCCCAAATTCCTGGGTTGAATCCTCACTCCCAAGGTGATGGTGTTGGAAGGTGGGGCCTTTGGGGGTGATGAGATCATGAGTATGGAGCCCTTGTGAATGAGATCAATGACTTTATGAAAACAGCCCCAGGCTGGGCGTGGTGTCTCATGCCTGTAATCCCAGCACTGTGGGAGGCCGAGGCGAGTGGATCACCTGAGATCAGGAGTTCGAGACCATCCTGGCCAACATGGCGAAACCTCGTCTCTACTAAAAATACAAAAATTAGCTGAGTATGGTGGCGCATGCCTGTAATCCCAGCTACTCGGGAGGCTGAGGCAGGGGAATTACTTGAACCCTGGAGGCGGAGGTTGCAGTGAGCCGAGGTCGTGCCATTGCTCTCCAGCCTGGGCAACAACAGCAAAACTCCATCTCTTAAAAAAAAAAAAAACCGCAGTCCCAGAGAGCTGCCTTACCCCCTTTTTCTCCATGTGAGGACACAGCTAGAAGGCCCCGTTTACGAACCAGGAAGCAGGTCCTCACCAGTCGCTGAGTGCTGGCACCCTCACCTTGAACTCTCCAGCCTCCGGAACTGTGAGATATAAATGTCTGTTGTTTATAAGCCACCAGGCTGTGGTGCTGTGTTCCAGCAGGCTGAATGGACTAAGACACCACACCCATGCAAAGGGGCATGACGTGGGGAGAGTCCCTTGTGGGCTGTGGCACACGGCTCTTGCCACTTGGGTGGCCTATGAGATCCAGAAGACCCCTCTGCTTTAAATAATCACCCCCGTTCCAAGGCTGGGGTAACCATTTAAAAGCCAGCATTAGAGATCATGGACCATCTGCAGTTGGCCTAGTTGTGTTAAAAAATAGGTGTTGCATTCACTGGGTGCCTACTGAGTGCCCAGGACTGTTATTATACGAGCCTTGCACCTGCTATCTCTAATCCTTGCAATACTGCAGGAGGCGCTCGTTTTTGTTTTCCAGATGAAACAAACTCCAAGGCATTAGTTGAAGGTCTTGTGGTTAGTAAGTGGCAGAGCTGGGGTTGGAACTCAGGTACATCTGGCTCAGCCAGGTCCCTTGAGCTCAAACCAGGTCCCTGAGCTTTTCTTCTGCAAGCAAAATCGTCACAGTGACCTCCCTGATTTATGTCTGGCTCAGATGGACCATTTTTCCCCCAGCCTTTCCATTGTACTTGATGTGACAGTGTGCCCTGCTGTCATTAGTTAGTGGCTTCTTCACTGTGTCCCTTGGTGATGGTCATTTGTACCCGAGCGTGCTGGCTGTGGAAGTGAGAGGTGAGAAATGGCTTGCTCAGAGGTCCCAGGAGGACCAGTGCCCAGCAGGCTTGGGACCAGGCCCCGCCTGTGAAGCTTGGACTCCAAAGGACTCAACCCCAAAACATCTGGGGCATTTGGAATTCCGTGCAGTTCTGCAGCTACACACTGCCGGCCCAGGCTGCAAGCCCCCCACCTGGGATGAATACTTGCCCATCTGCTGAGCCGGCCAGGAAGGAACACTTACTACTTTGGATTTACTCTTTCCTCCTTCCAGCTGTGACTCCATTCTTAACGACTCTGAGAGTCATCTAGGACTTGATCATTGCAAGTGACAAAGGGATCGATAAGGTTGACTTGGGTGGCTTTCGTTGTTTTTTCTTGTTGCATCAGTTTTTCAGCCTTGGCCACTTCCTGACACTTGGTCCCTCTGAGTTCCCCAAGAGCCGCCTGTGTCAGTGGAGGGTAAGTGGCTGGGAGGAGCTGTGACACGGTCTCCACCTTGGCTTCTGATCCCAGCTGACACGCAGTTCAGGGGCAGAGATGGAGCAGGGTACTGTCCTGGCCCCGTGCTGTGACACAGCTGTTCACAACAGGATCTGCTTTTTAGCTCCTGGTTCAACCAGGGCTTCAGACACGCTTTGGCATGAAGTGCTCTTCCTGGTCAACTAAAAATGGTCTGCCCTGGAACCCCCATAGCTGTCACGTTCCTGCTCCCTCCAACGTAAAATCGGTACAGTTCCAAAACAGAGGTGGTGATTTAGTCCATGCCTTTAACTTTACAGAGGAGAAAAGGAGGCCCTGCATCACCCGTCCCTGGCTGCCAGCCCAGTGCGTGTGGGCTCCATCTCCACCCATGGTGGCAGGAGGGGCCTTGGGCCAGGCTTCTGGTCTCTCTATCCAAGTTCAATTCTGGGGGATCCAATCTAGTCCTGTGGCTTAAAAACCTTCTAGATCCGTGGTTCTAAACTGGGAGCAGTATTGGCCCAGGGATATGTGGCGATACCTGGAGACATTCTTGATTGTCACAGCTTGGTGGGGGGTAGGTACTACTGATAACTAGAGAGTGGAGGTCAAGGATGCTGCAGAACATCCTGCAATGCACAGGACAGCCCCCACCCTCCCTGCAAAAGTTATCCAAACGTCAGTATCACCAGGGTTGAAAAACCCCACTCTACATGCTGATGCCTCCCCTGTGTGTGTCTCCGGCTAGTCCAGCTATCACCAGGCAACAGGCCACCCACAGTATAGTAGCTCAAGACAACAGAATTTGCAATTTGGACAGGGCTTAGCGAGGAAGGCTTCTCTCTGCTCCAGAAGGTCGGCAGCCTCAGCTGGGGATTCATCTGAAGGCTGCTTGCTCACGTGTCTGGCTGTGGATGCTGCCTCTGAGCTGGGCCCCCGCAAGGGTGGTTGGCGGCACACTGCACCCGGCCTCTCCATGTGGCTTGGGCTTCCTCACAGCATGGAGGCCAGGTCCCAAGAGCAAGAGCCAGAGCCAGCTGCAAGCTGTATCACCTCCTTGCCCTTGTCTCAAAGGAACAAACCTGCCACTTGTGCTGTACTCTATTTTCCTGCCTGCCTGCCTGTCTTCCTCCCTCTCTCCTTCCTTCCCTCATAAATATTTGATAGGTTGCTTGCTATGTGCAGGACAGTCTTCCAGTGCTGGAGATACAGAAATCAACAGAAGACTAAAAAAAATGGCCAGGCATGGTGGCTCACGCCTGTAGTCCTAGCACTTTAAGAGGCCAAGGCCGTGCGGTCACTTGTGCCCGGGAGTTCAAGACCAGCCTGTGTAATATAGTGAGACCCCATCTTGGAAAAATAAAAAATCCTGTCCTACTGGAGTTTACGTGCTACAAAGGACATACACTATAAAAAAACATGAAATATATAGGGTGTTAAATGGAGAGAAGTGCAAAAGATTTAAAATGTAGTCAGACGGGGGTCGCATCAGGGTTTGTTTTACACTTGGAGCAGGGCAGCCATGGAAGACCTCAGTGATAGCGGACGCAGGACCAGAGGCCTGCAATGAGGGCGTGTGTCAGGATGACACCCAGGGAAAAGTCACCTCAGGCAGAGGGACCAGCGAGTCCGAGGACCCTGAGGTGACAGTGCATGGGCGTGTTTGAGGAACATCAGGGATGCCACCAGGATTGTGAGAGCCTGAGTGAGGGGTGGGGAAGGGAAGGGCCCCTGCCTGTGTGTCCTTGTGCACCTGGGGACCACTCTTTTCCATTTTGACTTTAGAGGGGCCAGGCTTGGTAGCGTGCGACAGAATTGGTTGGTGCAGCACGCAGTGTTTGTGAAGCAGAGGACACGGTGGGGAGGGAGGGAGCTGGGCTCCCCCGCTCTTCACCAGCCCTGGAACCTCAGGGGAGGGTAGTAGGAGGGGAGAGGGCATCCTTTCCTTGCCACATCTTACCAATTGGTGAGTTAAAACCATGCTGGGCTCTACGTCTGGTCCTTGAAGACATTGTCTGTAAATCCTTACCTCTCCAGGAGGCTGGGTCTGCTCTTTCCAGTCAGGCCAAGGTGACAGCCCCGTGACTGCTTATTGTGGGAGGTGGCCCCAGTGGGTTCTGAGAGGTACTGGAACCCCCACTCCCCGCCACCCCACCCCCACACTGCAGTGTCTGTGGGGCATCCCATCTGATGTGGCTGGCATCCTGTGCCTGGCCCTCAAAAGAGGTAGACGAAATCCCCAGCCGTGCAAGGCTCAGTGACCAGATCTTTGCAGGAGCAAGAGAACACGGGACAGCCACTGCTCCCCTGGGCCTGGTGTGATTTCTTTGCTCTTGGAAAGATCCGCTCTCCTCTCGGGCAGGAGTTAGGGCACTGAAGACGTCAGGACTGGCGGATGATGTGGTATTTGAGGAAGCAGGTCATTGAGCCGAGGCGGGACTCAGGTGGCGGGGGCGGGTCACAGGAGAGCACCTCAGTGACCTCCCGTGTCTCCCCGTAGGTGGCCTTGGAGATGCTCTTTACTGGCGAGCCCATTTCTGCCCAGGAGGCCCTGCTCCACGGGCTGCTTAGCAAGGTGGTGCCAGAGGCGGAGCTGCAGGAGGAGACCATGCGGATCGCTAGGAAGATCGCATCGCTAAGCCGTCCCGTGGTGTCCCTGGGCAAAGCCACCTTCTACAAGCAGCTGCCCCAGGACCTGGGGACAGCTTACTACCTCACCTCCCAGGCCATGGTGGACAACCTGGCCCTGCGGGACGGGCAGGAGGGCATCACGGCCTTCCTCCAGAAGAGAAAACCTGTCTGGTCACACGAGCCAGCGTGAGTGGAGGCAGAGGAGTGAGGCCCACGGGCAGCGCCCAGGAGCCCACCTTCCCCTCTGGCCCAGCCACCACTGCCTCTCAGCTTCAACAGGTGACAGACAGGCTGCTTTTGTGACTTGATATTGGTGTCACAGCATTTGGCCTACATTAAAAGCCACGATTTCATGGGGAAAGGACAAAATGGAGAGTGACTGAGGTGCTGACCTCAGTGCAAGGCTGGTGAACCCTGCAGCGGGCCAGCTATGGTGGGAAGCCTGGCATTTGGGGTGCTCCTTGCAACGTCTTAAGCAAGTGACCCCCCTGACATAGCAGAAGGTGGCAACCCATGGAGGCAGAAAGAAGGACGCCAGCCTGACCCTTATCCGAAACGTCCTAAGCAGAGTTAATCCCGGCTGCTCAGGAGAGGCGACACATTTCAAATCTCCACGAGATATTCTCCACACAGAAAATCTTCTTGATTCTATAGAGACTTAATCATGCCTATGGCTTTGAATAATCTTATGTGATTTAAATAAATTAAATCTTTATAGAGACTGGTATGTTTTATCTCCCCAGCTACACTGCAAGCTGTCTAAGAAAAGAAAAAAAAATCAATTAACTGTTTTTGTATGCTCACGCTGATGGCATAGAGTAGGTGCCTCCTATTTCTATAACAAATGCCCTTGTTATCCACATTTTTGTGAAACCCGGACTCCAGGCTCAACCTGAGGATGAAAACACTGGGGAGAGGAGGTGGGGTGCACACATCCTACGCATTAAGAGCACCTCCTCCCGGCTGGGCGCTGGCTCCCGCCTATAATCCCAGCACTCTGGGAGGCCGAGGCAGGTGGATTATCTGAGGTCAGGAGTTCAAGACCAGCCTGACCAACATGGTGAAACCCATCTCTACTAAAAATACAAAAATTAGCAAGGTGCAGTGGCGTGTGCCTGTAATCCCAGCTACTCGGGAGGCTGAGGCAGGAGAATCGCTTGAACTCAGAGGCGGAGGTTGCAGTGAGCCGAGATGGCGCCACTGCACTCTAGCTCTGGGGCGATAGAGCAAGACTCCGCCTCAATTAAAAAAAAAAAAAAAAGGAACACCTCCTCCAGACACACTTCCAAATGATGCTCGGCTTCCAGGAGAGATCACAGACCAGAACCAGGTGCAGTGCATGAGTTTCCCACCTGAGCAAGGGTTTGACTGGGGACCTAAGTCTATGACCTGCTGGCTTCAGGTCAAACGTGGCCCAAGAAATGTCCCAAATCTCTTGTCCTCAAGATTGCCGTAAGGCTGATTGTTTAAAACCAGTTTATTTCACCTGTGAGTAGAACGTGGCCTTTCATGGGATGAGTACCACGCTGGGGATGAAGAGCTGTAAGGCTCTAGCCTGTGGTTATTCAAATGGCCGGGGCAAGGGTCTCATGGTATGGGTGTCCCTGAGTTGTTTTCACAGGTTTCTGTTGAGAAAGACCATTTGTTTCTTTTCTAGATTTTAGAAAACATAGAGTGTGCTCTTGAAAAAAAGGAGTTTGTTACCACTCCTTACGCACAGAAAATTATGAGAGCTGCCACTTCCTGGACAAACACTGTGTGCTGAGCACCCTCTGTACATTCTAATTTCATCCTCATGCCAGCCCAGTGGTGTAGGTACCGCAGCGACCTCCAGCTCATGGGCGAGTAGTTGAGGCCAGCTTTGTCCAAGGTCAAACAGCTGAGATTGTAGAGTGAGGATTGCAGACACCATCTGCCTGATAAAGCCACAGATAATTGTCCCCCTGGCCACACTGCCCCAAAGGGGGCCACTGGGCTGGTGTGAGGTTAACCTGGGGTCAGCAAGCCTGAAGAAATGGCCGTCCTACCCCGTGACAGTTTCCCAAGACAAAGGAATGGCCCCAGCATTGAACCCCTTGCTACAGAACACTGCCAGTGTGCAAGGGAAGGGACACCAGCTTTGCTTATCCACAGACCACCAGTGGAGTTTTTACTGCCAAGCTCATAAACACCGGGCTGAAGCTTCTAGATGAAGGCGTGATGCACTGGCTGTCGTGGGCAGCTCAAGAATCCTGCAGGTCCGTGGGACCACCTGCTGTCTCTTCCCCTTCAGGGGACCTGCTATGGAAGTCACCACCTTGTGGTTGCCAGCCCGCACCATGTAGGGGAGAGTGTGATGTCAACTCTCAGGGCCTTGGAGAAAGTAACAAACCCTTCTCAAACACTTGACAAAAGAAAATCAAAAGTTGACTTTCCCATTTCCTTATGAGCGCTATGCCCTCAAACCATGGCCTCCAG
The DNA here is from genome assembly GCF_029281585.2 of Gorilla gorilla gorilla. NCBI lineage: Eukaryota > Metazoa > Chordata > Mammalia > Primates > Hominidae > Gorilla > Gorilla gorilla. The sequence goes on from NC_073232.2 coordinate 20,793,961, forward strand.
TCTGACTTCCCGGCCCCAAGCTGATGCGCACTCAGGGACTAGCTATACATTTTAATGGCCGCCTGTGCAGAAAGTAATCCAGAAAGAAAATCTGCTCCCCACCCTGCAATGTCATATAATTTATCCCCAGGCAAATATCAATTCTGGGTTTATTTGTATCTCTGCTTCCTTCCCCTGGGATAGTGAATACAAATTTTCTGATAACCACACATGATAATTGCTTTCGGAAAGCCTGGAAGGTTTATCTTTCCCTCTGCGCTGTTTACTTCTTGGGGTAGCTGAGCTGAGCTCTGCCCGGTAGGTCATACTCCATCAGGTTCGGGGGCCATGCAGTAACATGGGTATCCATTTCTGTCCACCCTGGCTGAGAGATCCTTGGAGAGCTGGCTTGACCCTGGAAAACAAAAACAAATGAAGTGAATGAGAGAACACCAGCTTCCTGACTGATTCTACACCAGTGACTTTAGGTCTGTTACAATGCAAAAGCACATGGTGATTTAGGCTGAAACTGTGCCAGGCAGCCCTAGGAAGTACGTCATCGTTGTCGTTTTTTTTTTTTTTTTTTTTTTTTTGAGATAGGTTCTTGCTCTGTTACCCAATTTGGAGTGCAATGTCATGATCATAGCTCACTGTAACCCCCACCTCCTAGGCTCAAGTGATCCTCCCACTTCAACCTCCCAAGTAGCTGGGACTACAGGTGCATGCCACCATGCCTGGCTAATTTTTTATCTTTAGTAAAGACGAGGGCTCACTATGTTGCCCAGGCTGGTCTCAAACTCCTGAGCTCAAGCGATCCTCCTGCCTCAGCCTCCCACGGTGCTGGGATTACAGGTGTGAGCCACTGTACCCACCCTAGAATCAGTTTGTTGATATCCACACAGTAACTTGCTGGGATTTTGATTGGGATTGCGTTGAATCTATAGACCAAGATACCAGCCCAAGGAGGTGAGTCTGTGTCCACATTTTTATGATCAAAAATGTTAGAAAGGTTGAAAAAAAAATAGTACAACTGTCAACCATAGCCACCATCTAGAGTCAATTAACACTTAATATTTTTCCATATTTGCTTTAATCCGCGTGTGTGTGTGTAAATAGTTTTTGGCTAAACTATTCAAACATAAGTTGTTGAGATCATGATATCTTAGTCCTAGATACTTCAGTATACATCTTCTAAAATATAAGGATGTTCTCTCACACAGCTGTAATACTTCTGTCTCAACTAAGAAAATTTAAAACAGTTCCTTAATATTAATTATCTAGTCCATGTTCAAATTTCTCCAATTGTTCCTGAAAGAGACTTTATGCTAGACTTTTGAACCAAGATTCAGTCCAGGTCCACACATTGCATTTGGTTGTTAGGTACCTTTTAAAAAATGTTTTAGTGTTAAAAAATTCAGAACAGTCCAATTCACTTTTTTAATGACATTGGCTATTTAAAGTGACCAGGCCAGCTGTCTTGTAAATATACAAGTTTTTGGATTTGCCTATGTGTCACAGTAACACTTCACTATTTTCCGTATGTATTTATTTTTAGAAGTAAACCTTGATTAGTTTGTGCCAAATTCGGTAATTCTATTCCCTTTCCCAGTGGCTAGATTAAGAATGACCCATGATATAATTCCAAAAAGATGACGGGGAGGCTTCTTGAAAAAAAGTACTCCCAGCTTGGGCAACACAGCAAAACCTCATCTCTACAAAAACACACACAAAAAATTAGCTGGGCATGGTAGCGCACACCTGTGGTCCCTGCTACCCGGGAGGCTGAGGCAGGAGGATCACTTGAGACGAAGGCTGCAGTGAGCAAAGATTGCACCACTGCACTCCAGCCTGGGCAACAGAGCAAGACCCCATCTCGAAAAAACGCACTCAAGGAAGTTCAATTCATTATTACTGTGTAACCATATTACCACAAACTTAACAGCTTAAAATAACCCGTTTTTTGGTTTTGGGTTTGTTTTTTGAGACGGAGTCTCACTCTGTCACCCAGGCTGAAGTGCAATGGCACAATCTTGGCTCACTGCAACCTCCGCCTCCCGGGTTCAAGCGATTCTCCTGCCTCAGCCTCCTGAGTAGCTGGGACTACAGGCACGTGCCACCAAGCCTGGCTAATTTTTTGTATTTTTAGTAGAGACAGGGTTTCACCGTGTTAGCCAGGATGGTCTTGATCTCCTGACCTCATTATCTGCCGGCCTCGGCCTCTCAAAGTGCTGGGATTACAGGCGTGGGCCACCGTGCCCCGCCCCACCAGTTTTTTAATCTTACAATTTCTGGGGGTCAGGAGTCCAGGGACAGCTTAGCTGGATCCTCTGCTTCAGGGTCTCAGAAAGATGGAATCCCAGGGTCAGCCAATGCCGCAGTCTCATCCAAGGCTTGACTGGAGAAGGGTTCACTTCCAGTCTCACATGGCAGTTCCTTGCAGGCTGCCAGACTGAGGGCCTCAGTGTCACACTGGCTGCTGAGCAGAAGCCACACTCAGTTCTCTAACGTGTGGCTTTCTCCATGTGGCAGCTCACAACATGGAAGCTGCTTCACCAAAGCCAGCAAGGGAGATAGAGGGTCTCCCAGTGACGTGGCTATTACGATTGTATGTAACATGAGCACATGTGTGTAATCACAGAGAGCCCATCACCTTTGCCATATTCCATTGGTGAGAAGCAAGTCACAGGTTCCATATCACAACAAGGGATGATGCCAACAGCTGGGGCTCATGAAGGCCACTCTAGACGCTGTCCTCTGTAGAAGTAATGGCTTCTCTCTGGAGTTGTGGCTGCAGACACCTGTACTCAAAAGAAGACAGGGCAGAGGGCAAAAGCCTTCCCAATGAAGGTGGCAGAGTGGAAAGATGGAAAAAAGCCAAGTCTTTGATAATGTGACTGAACCACTGTATCTTTGGACTCCTAATTACGTGAAATAATCCTTATGGCGTAAGCCATTTTGAAGGGCGTTTTCTGTATTTTCAACCTAAAGCATTCTCTATCGTAGACGCTTTTGGTGGAGGTAATAAAATCATAAATAATTAATGAACCCAAGGTAGAATGTCCTCAGAAGCAAAGAGGTACACGGTGCTGTCTGAGTCCAGACAAGGAGGAGTTTCCTTCCAGCTGGAGAGCCAGAAGAAACTTCGTGAAGGGCATTTTGAAGAATAGGTAAGTCTGGGCCAGGCGCGATGGCTCATGCCTGTAATCCCAGCACTTTGGGAGGCCGAGGTGGGTGGATCACCTGAGGTCAGGAGTTCAAGACCAGCCTGGCCAACATGGTGAAACCCTGTCTCTACTTAAAATACAAAAAATTAGCTGGGCATGGTGGTACGCACCTGTAATCCCAGCTACTTGGGAGGCTGAGGCAGGAGAATCACTTGAACCCGGGAAGCGGGGGTTGCAGTGAGCCGAGATCGCACCATTGCACTCCAGGCTGGGGGACAAGAGCAAGATCTCGTCTCAAAAGAAAAAAAAGAATAGGTAAGTCTGGACCAGGGGAGATGTGAGAGGACATTCCAAGGGGAGAAGGCCGTGAAAGAGGTGAGAAGAGGTTGCTGGAGTGTTCGATACGTGATGGGCAGTGAGAGAAAATTACGCTGGGGCCAGATTTCCAAGGCAAAAGCCAGGGAGTTGAAGCCATCTGCTAGGTAGTAGGGAGCTGCCTGAGATTTTTGATTGACAGTTGTGATCAAAAGAGGGGGAATCCCAATGTTTGAGAGGAGGACTACTTTTCCTCAACCCAACAGACAGGAGGCTTATGGCTTCATCATTTTTCAGTAAAAAGTGTCTGAGGTGAGGAGTTGGAGACCAGCCTAGCCAACATGGTGAAATCCCATCTCTACTAAAAATACAAAAAAGTAGCCGGGCATGGTGGTAGCTGGACTACAGTCCCAGCTACTTGGGAGGCTGAGGCAGAAGAATCGCTTAAACCCAGGAGACGGAGGTTGCAGTGAGCCGAAATTGTGCCACTGTACTCCAGCCTAGGCAACAGAGCGAGACTCCATATCAAATATATATATATATATCTTAGATATATATATACATATATATATTTGATAATCTGAATGGAACAGATGCTTTCCTGGGAGAATAAATTCTAATTTTGGTTGGTATAAGAATTAGAAAATATAAATAGACCAATATCACAGAAGAAAAGTATGTCACAGTGATGCAAAACACATGAGGCCTCGCTTGTCCTAACAGTAAGTTCTAGAAAACCTTTATGGAAACAAACAGGCAAGAGCACATGATGAACTAGAATCTCACGTGAAGACAGATGCAAGGTTTGCCTTATGAATGAAAGGATTGTTTATAAAATCGGGTCATGTAATTTACTGCAATATGTTGGTATTATCTCTGGGTAAGAGAGTGGGGATATGAGTGGAGAAAAGGGTTTTCACTATTATCATTTGGGTGATAGGATTACTCTGGGGGAAGGAATTACTGGTGCTTTTTTTTTTCCAAAATAATAGCTTTATTGAGATATAATTCAAATACCATACAATGTACCCACTTAAAGTATACAATTCAGTGGTTTTTAGTTTATTTGCGGAGCTATGTGATTTACCACAATCAATTTTAGAACATTACGGCTGGGCGCAGTTACTCATGCCTATAATCCTAGCACTTCGGGACGCCGAGGCAGGCAGAACAACTGAGGTCAGGAGTTCAAGACCAGCCTGGCCAACATAGTGAAACCCCATCTCTACTAAAAATACAAAAATTAGCCAGGCATGGTGGCGTGTGCCTGTAATCCCATCTACTTGGGAGGCTGAGGCGAGAGAATTACTTGCACCCGGGAGGCAGAGGTTGCAGTGAGCTGAAATTGTGCCACTGCACTCCAGCCTGGGCGACGGAGGGAGACTCTGTCTCAAAAAAAAAGAACATTTTCATCACCCCCAAATGAAACTCTGTACCCATGAGCAGTTGCTCCCCATTTCCTCCCAAGCCACCCAGCCCCAGGCAACTACTCATCTACTCCTCATCTCTATAAATTTACCTCTTCTGGACATTTCACATAAACAGGATCATGCCATACATGTCCTTGAGTGTCTGGCTTCTTTCACTTGGCATAATGTTCAAGATTCATCCATGTTGGAGCACGTATCCACACTTCATTCCTTTTTATTGCCAAATCCTATTTGATTATATGGCTATTCCAGATTTCATTAGTAATTGGTTGATGGACATTTGGGTTGTTTCCATGTTTTGGCTCCTATGAGTAAAATGCTGCTGTGAACTCTCGTGCATGGGTTTCCGTGTGGATGTCAGTTCTGCTTTCTCTTGGGTAAACGCCTAGGAGAGGATTCACTATCATGGGTGACTCCACGTTTAACATTTTGAAGAAATGCCAGACTATTTTCCAAAGTGACTGCACTGGTGCTTTTAATTTTCTTTATATGCTCAAATGTTTACATTTTTCTCAAATTAAATAGTTACCATTTCTACACCCAGGCTGGTTTTTTTTGTTTTTGTTTTTGTTTTTGTTTTTTTGAGACGGAGTCTGGCTCTGTCGCCCAGGCTGGAGTGCAGTGGCGCGATCTCGGCTCACTGCAAGCTCCGCCTCCCGGGTTCCCGCCATTCTCCTGCCTCAGCCTCCGGAATAGCTGGGACTACAGGCACCTGCCACCACGCCCAGCTAATTTTTTGTATTTTTAGTAGAGATGGGATTTCACCGTGTTAGCCAGGATGGTCTCGATCTCCTGACCTCATGATCTGCCTGCCTCGGCCTCCCAAAGTGCTGGGATTACAGGTGTGAGCTACTGCACCTGGCCACCCAGACTGTTTTTTACAGTATTTTTTGGTGGTATAAAAGCTCCAGAATGCTCAGGGAAGGTAAAGACCAAGAGGAATCGTGGACAAATTAAATAGTTAACAACCAAAAGCCAACAATTTGCAGATTGAAGCTGAAAAATGGGTAGCATCGGATAATATACCCACATCTCTCAGGCCAGTGTTTCCCAGCCTGGGGTCCCAATTCTGAGGCACACAACAACCTTAGGTGGCACAGAGGAGAATCTTTTTATAAAATATTTTCTAATTATTCTAACACAATCAGAAAAATCAACTAACATGTCAAACTCATGATTATACAGCTCTAATTTCTTGCAAATGAGGCTTTTATAAGTGGGTCAATTTAAGGAAAAAATATTATAAATAAAAATGTAAGCATTACACAGATATGACCAAAATATCATGAAGGTGGCATGCAAAGACCTGAAGTTTGAGAAACACTGTCCCTGGGATAGTATTTTAATAAAGGATTCTTGAATCCCAAGTAGCTGGGACTACAGGCATGCACCATCACACCCTGCTGATTTTTTTAATTTTTAGTAGAGATGGGGTTTTGCCATGTTGCCCTCAAACTCCTGACCTCAAGTGATCCACCTGCCTTGGCCTCCCAAAGTGCTGAGGTTCCAGGTGTGAGCCACTGTGCCCAGCCAGCTCACCAAGTCTTTATGGCCCAAGGGATGGACAGTTGCCTGGGTCTTTGTGCCCCCCACCCCAGCCCTCACCCCACAGGGACCCTCACTCCCCTCCTCCTGCTGACACCAGTGAGGACCTGTCCTTCATGGGCTATTATGTTCCCATGAAAGCAAATTTAACTTTCTTTATGTTCGTTACATGGATTTTTTTTTTCTGGTCTGTTTCCAAAAGAATCAGTCCTGAGATGATTTTTCAAATGTAAAATCAGATATTTATTGAGTGTCTACTACATTGCAAAGCAATGTGCTGGGCACTATGGGATGTTTTTTTTGTTTTGCTTTGTTTTTTAAGTATAAGGCAATCCCAACCCTCCAGAACATAGTTGAGTAGGTGAGATAAATCAGGCCCACTTTCAAATTCAAAACAGTTGTCCTGAGATGAGAGACAGGATTGCCCTCGAAGCCTGTGCTGAGGACTAGCTGTGTGATGCGGGGTGAGTCATCTTAGCCTCTTCACAGTTGCACTCTGGATGATGATAATGCCTCCCTCCTAATCGGGTGTGAGGGCTAAATGAGACAAGATGGAGTGAAGTGTGTAGCAGATGTTGGTGACCTGCTGAGAGCCCCTTGGCCACGTCCAAGTTCACCTGCAGCTTCCACAGGTGGCAGCTCTTCCTCCGCTGAGCTTCTGTCTTTCTGCCTCTGGAAGGTGTTTGGTGTTCCTGGCAGGGCTTGCTCAGACCAGGCCCACTTAGAGGAGGGAGGAGGTGAGGCCTCCAGGTGCATCCTCGGGCAGCAGAAGACAGAGTCCATGGGTGGCGCCCCACCTCCGGTGTGCTGAGGGAGCAACGCTGAGGTGTTGCTTGTGTTTTCTCAGAAGATCCCCAGCAGGACCGAGCCTTATCGCCCACAGCCATGACCTGCTGGTGTATGCAGGCTTGATTGGCTTTCCTCCTTCCCTTCCTTTCCCCGTCCCACTTTCCAAATTAACCACCTTCCCACCAGTCCTCCATCCAATGTCTGCTGTTCAGGGAACCCAAACTAAGTGGAGACGCTGGTTCGCATTTGGCACTCAGTAGACATCCCCTCCCTCAGCAAAGAAGTGAAACAACTTTAGCTGCAGAAGATGCTCCCATGAAGTGATGGGATTGGTTGCTAAATGAAGAGCACAGGCCGTAAGTATTGCAGAAATCAAGAGGGAAAAAATCCATTTTGGCTCATTAGCAAGCGAATGGCACCATCCACAGAAAGCTTTGACTTTTCAAGCCGTTGGGGATCTCAGCTCTCAGTTAACTTACAAATTGAGACACTGCACAGTGGAAAATGACTAGAAAGACCTAGACTCAGCCAGTCCTGGTACCAAGCACAGGCTGCCCTGACCAAAGGCTGGAGTGGCCTCTGTTGACATCCCCTGACAACTACCTGTGTGAGCTGCCCCATATATGTTCTAGGATTTCTGGAATTGCATTTAGCAGCATTCAGGGAACAGGCAGAGCAGGTGCATTTTCCAAAAACTCCCCTCCAGAGGCGCCTGGAGAAGGGATTTATGAGCCGCTGCATCTCGGGTTCCTTCTTTGGCATTTATTAGCTTTTTGATGAATGTTAGAGCAATTTTTCTGTCAACAGCTTCTCATTAGGGGCCTGGTGATGTTCTTTCTGAGCATTATTTTACTCAATATCATGCCTGGTCACCATGAGGAGAAGAGGTTCCACTTAGAAACCATCCATCTTCACAACAGCAAAGGCCCAGATAATCCCACTCCAATACTCCTGCTCCGACAGCTGCCCCGGGGCACACACTGAGCGTTCAGACAGATGCGGGGCCCTAATGAAGGCTTGTCGGCAGGCAGTGTGCCCCGCCATTCCTTTAAAGACCTATTTCAAGTTTGATTCTGTTTCTTTTTAAAACAAGTTATAGGGAACTTGTTGGTGAAGTTATCACTAGGACTTTTTAGAGATGACAGATGCTTAAGACAAATGACAAGCCTGCCTTGGAAGAGTCCGGAGCTAGCAGGTGCTGGAAGGAGGTGTCCAGTGCCTTAATGAGCTGTTTATTTCCGCTCTCAGATGCACCGTCTTAAAACAGCTATGGTAGAGAAAGCGTATAGAGGGGGTTCCTGAAGTCTCTGCCATTCTTTAGCATCAATGTCAACTCTTCAATATCATCAATTCTTTCTTTTTGTTTTGGAGACAGGGTATTGCTTTGTCACCCAGGCTGGACTGCAGTGGCATAATCACTGTAGCCTTGACCTCCCAAGCTCAAGTGATCCTCCCACCTCAGCCTCCTGAGTAGCTGAGACGGCAGGTGCACACTACCATGCCCCACTCATATTCTTATTTTTTGTAGAGACGGAGTTTCACCATGTTGCCCAGGCTGGTCTCAAACTTCTGGACTCAGGCGATCCACCTGCCTCAGCCTCCCAAAGTGTTGGCATTACAGGTATCATCAATTCTTTTTTTTTTTTTTTTTTTTTTTGAGACAGAATTTTGCTCTTGTTGCCCAGGCTGGAGTGCAATGACGTGATCTCAGCTCACTACAACCTCCGCCTCCGGGGTTCAAGTGATTCTTCTGCCTCAGCCCCCCGAGTAGCTGGGATTACAGGCATGCACCACCACACCCAGCTAATTTTGTATTTTTAGTAGAGACGAGGTTTCTCCATGTTGGTCAGGCTGGTCTCAAACTCCCGACCTCAGGTGATCTGCCTGCCTCAGCCTTCCAAAATGTTGGGATTACAGGTGTCAGCCCCCGTGCCCGGCCAATTCTTTAGCATCATATCAATTAATATGCCCTCCTCCACCTTGCCATCAGCAGACAAAGGAATATAACCTAGAATGACACTTTTTTTTTTTGAGACAGAGTGTCACTCTGTCACCCAGACTGCAGTGCAGTGGTACAATCTCAGCTCACTGCAATCTCTGCCTCCTGGGTTCAAGCAATTCTCCTGCCTCAGCTTCCCAAGTAGCTGGGACTACAGGCATGTGCCAGCATGCCCAGCTAATTTTTGTATTTTTAGTAGAGATGGGGTTTCGCCATGTTGGCCAGGCTGGTTTCGAACTCCTGGCCTCAAGTGATCCACCCACCTTGGCCTCCTAAAGTGTTGGGATTACAGGCGTGAGCCACCGCACTCAGCCTAGAATGGCACATTTTCAAAGACGTTTTTATTGTAAACAATTTTAAATGTATGGGAAATTCAAAAGCATAATAAATCACCACTTAAACATTACCCAGCTTGAACAATTATCAATTTATGGCCAATCTTGGTTCATCTGCCCCACCCATCTGCACCTCCTCACTCTAGACTATTTTGAGGTGAATCCCAGACCACATTTTAATGTTATTTTTATAAGAGATTACTAACTCTTGACCACTCTTCAAGTATAGCTTAACGATAAGTCTCTACCAGAAACAGTTTCTGAAAGGGCTGCCTGTTGAGGCCTTGAGACGTTCAAATTATGTCATTGTTTGGAGAGTAATTTTGGCTAAGGACCTGGAGGACTCCTTCGGCCAGGGACCCAGATAAGTTATGTTTTATAGGTCAGCAAGTGAAAGATGCAGGACCCTAAAAACGTAGGTCAAAGAGTTTTCAGCAAACACAGTTTATTTTCCACTCAAGCACCTTTTAAGTAATAATCCTGTTATCTGCCCTGGTTTCTCAGCCCTATGAGGATGAGGTCTATGAACACGCCCAGTCTAATCGTGGCTTCTCTCCCAAGTGATGTTGTCTCCTTTTATACCTAAGAAGATTCACATCAATAACATCCGATTAGAACTTTGACTGTGCCACTCAGAGCCCTGAGAGGTAGGCTTCCTTTTTATCTACCAGATCTGATAACCAGAGTTCTTGCTGGGGGAATACCAATGCTAGGGGCCATTTTGAAACTTTGTGGGAGCATTATTTATGGTGAAAAAGAATTGGAAACACTGCAGGCATTTAGCAGTCAAGGGCCAGGAATGTCAGATGTCTCATAAACCATGAGATAGTTCTGCAAACGCAAGTATCTCACATTCCACAGGACTGCGTACTCAGGTAGGTGAAAACCTGCTTATAATGATGTAAGCCTAGAAAGTCACTCCATTTTGCAAATAAACACAATGTGTATTTGCACAGCTGTGCTGTACACAGACTGTTTCAGGAATTTAACTCTGTTAAGTTGAAACAAAATGGTTCTTCTTCTTGTTCAGAACTTTACCAAGAATTGTTCACTATTTGGAAAACTGTGTCCCCAAAAGCATTTCCTCACTGAGTCAAACGCATTTTTTTTCCTCTTCTTTTTTTTTTTTGGTGAGCGGGGTGGGGCGGGTGCAGGCAGAGTCTCACTCTGTCACCCAAGCTGGAGTGCAGTGGTGCGATCATGGCTCACTGCAACCTCTGCCTTCCAGGCTCCAGCGATCCTCCCACCTTAGCCTCCCAAGTAGCCACAAGCGTGCACCACCACATCTGGCTAATTTTTGTATTTTTGGTAGAGATGGGGTTTCACCATGTTGCCCAGGCTGGTCTTGAACCCCTGAGCTCAAGCAATCCACCTGCCTCCATCCCCCCAAAGCGCTGGGATTACAGGTGTGAGCCACCTTACCAGGCCCCCTCTTGATTCTTATAATACTTATTGCCTAGGCTTTTTGTTTAGCAACCAATACTATTGCTTCATTGAAACATGCCTTTCCTGCTAAAGTGTGTTTCACCTAAAACATCCGACCCATCTGTGTTTGTAGTTATGGATTCACGGGGATACTCCATGTAGGTACAGCATCTGACTACATCATTTCTCCTCAAGTCACGTGCAATCAGTTATGTATTGAAACACGCATCACTGTACATTATATTATACATTATACAGTATTATACGATCCTTTCCTTTATTTCTCAAGGACTCAGAGGGTCCCAGTCAACCAAGAATTGCCAGACATTTGAGGAAAGTCTCTAACATGGAAGGTAAGTATCAAAACAAAGTGATCTGGAAGAAACAGAAACTACACAAGGAGAAAAGAACCTTTTCTTTTTAGAGACAGGGCCTCATGCAGTGGCACAATCATAGCTCACTGCACCCTTGAACTTCTAGGCTCAAACAATCCTCCCACCTCAGCCTCACAAGTAGCTGAGACTACAGGTGTGCACCACCACGCCCAGATAATTTTTTATTTTTTGTAGAGACAGGGTCTCATTATGTGGCCCAGGTTGGTCTTGAACTCCTGAGCTCAAGCGATCTTCCTGCATTGCCTCTCAAAGCACTGGAATTACAGGCATGAGCCACTGCACCCAGTCTAAAACAACTATCATTGGCACCTGTAGTCCCAGCTACTTGGGAGGCTGAGGCAGGAGAATTACTTGAACCCAGGAGGTGGAGGTTGCAGTGAGCTGAGATCGCACCTCTGCACTCCAGCCTGGTGACAGAGTGAGACTCCGTCTCAAAAAAAAACACAAAAAAACAACTATCATTGGAATAGTCTCAAAGATATAAGAAATGGCATTCATGAAACACGAACAGGTTGACATACACATATGTGTGACCACGAGTATACATATGTATGTATATATAATCGTATATGTTATGTATAATACATTTCATATATTGTTATATACAATATATGTATAAAAACATACAAACAAAAAAAAGAGCATTTAGGGCATAAACTCAATAAAGGAATTTGTATTAAAATTGAGGAAAATCTCCTAGAAAACAAAGCAGAAACAGACACCATGGAAGAGAAGTATTCTAAAGAACCAGATCAAGAGAACCAATAACTAAATAACAGGAATTCCCAGAAGAAATAACAGAGAAAAGGGAAGGGAAGAAAGCATTAGTGAAATAATTCAAGGAAATGTCTCAGAACAGAAAGACAGGTGTTTCCAGATGAAAGGGGCTCATGGGCCAGACGTGGTGGCTCACGCCTGTAATCCCAGCACTTTGGGGGGCCGAGGTGGGTGGATCCCCTGAGGTCAGGAGTTCGAGACCAGCCTAGCCAGCATGGTGAAGCCCCGTCTCTAATAAAAATACAAAAATTAGCTGGGTGTGGTGGTGCATGCCTGTAATCCCAGCTACTCGGGAGGCTGAAGCAGGAGAATTGCTTGAACCTGGGAGGCGGAGGTTGCAGTGAGCTGAGACCGTGCCATTGCACTCCAGCCTGGGCAACAAGAGTGAAACTCTGCCAAAAAAAAAAAACAAAAAAAAAAAAACTGACTCACAGCAAGGCCACATCATTGTGAAATTTCAGGACACTGTCCAGCAGGCAGTTGGGTGGCTTAAGAAGTTGCCATCACTGTACCCTCTGTCACCATCCCCTCTTTTGAACCAGATGAAACTGCCTGAAAACAGCTCCGCCAGAACAAATGCACAAGCCACGAGGAAGAGAACCCGCATCCATCACAGACAACCTCTCTTCCCAGGCCACCTTCTACTCTCCCCACCACTCTGTCCAGGCACAACCTCACAGTGCCAAGTGTGGGCGTCTGTGAAACCCCACACGTACATGCTCATCACAGAAGTGCAAGGGATGTACGGCCCCTCGAGGCCAGCCTTGGCCATCAGGGAACAGGAGCAGGTGGATACAAGCTCCCCACATGGTCTCTCAGGCATGGAATTCAGGGGACCCTTCTACTAAGCTCCTTGGAAAGCCCCATCAGGATGGAGCCCCAGCTGCCCACAGCCGTGACCAACTCAATAGCCCACCCTTGGGTTACATTTCCCTTCTCCTGTCTCCTGGGATCACCTTCTAGAATAAACTACGAGCATGCAGGCCTGGGTCTCAGGCTCTGCTTTCTAGGGGAAACCCAGACTAAGATACCATATTAGTCTGTTATCATGCTGCTAATAAAGACATACCTGAGACTGAGTAATGTATAAAGAAAAGAGGTTTAATGAACTCACAGTTCCACATGGCCGGGGAGGCCTCACAATCATGGCAGAAGGCAAAGGAGAAGCAAAGGCATGTCTTACATGGCGGCAGGCAAGAGAGCTTGTGCAAGGGAACTCCCATTTATAAAACCATCAGATCTCACGAGACTTATTTACTACCACGAGAACAGTATGCTGTAAACAGCCCCCATGATTCAATTATCTCCACCTGTCACCACCCTTGACACATGAGGATTATTTACAATTCAAGGTGAGACTTGGATGGGGACACAGCCAAACCATATCAGATACCAACCCGGGAGAGGGGCAAGGGTGGCCCTGGGGCAGGAGGCTTGGAGAGTGACCAGCCCAGGTAGGAGGAGGAGGGAGGTCAGGAGATGTCTCCAGGAAATAGACACTCGCAGATTTGACATCAGAAATAACTGAGCTTGTGGAGGTTTGTCCTGAGAGGCAGGGGGAAGGGGACTGGAATAGCATAGGACCTATTTAGGCTGAACCGAAGGTCATCCTGCCGACAAGGCGACCCAGGGATATGCTCCTGGTGTGAAGGCACAGCTCTGTAGGAGAGAGATTTGGTAACATAAATCAATAGACTTAAAAGTGGCTATCCTCCGTACTCTTAGGAAAGAATCTGAAATTGAGAGAGAACTTCACAAAAAAACTGTGAATCAGGTAATATTTATAATATCATTAAAAAAAAAAAAAAAAAGCAGGTCTGGCGCAGTGGCTCACGCTTGTAATCCCAGCACTTTGGGAGGCCGAGGTGGGCGGATCATAAGGTCAGGAGTTTGAGACCAGCCTGGCCAATATGGTGAAACCCCGTCTCTACTAAAAAATACAAAAATTAGCTGGGCGTGGTGGCACGCACCTGTAGTCCCAGCTTCTCGGGAGGCTGAGGCAGAAGAATCACTTGAACCCAGGAGGTGGAGGTTGCAGTGAGCTGAGATCGCACCACTGCACTCCATGCTGGGCGACAGAGTGAGACTCTGTCTCAAAAAAAAAAAAAAAAGACAGTAATTCAGCCTGGGCAACATAGTGAGACCCCCATCTCTATAAAATAAAGATTAAAAATTAGCCAGTTGTGGTGGCATGCACCTCTCGTCCCTGCTACTCGGGAGGCTGAGATGGGACAATCACTTGAGTCCAGGAGTTCAAGGGTATAGCAAGCTGTGATTGCACCACTGTCCCCCAGCCTGGGCAACACAGTGAGACGTTGTCTCTTAAAATTTTTCTTTTATCAATTTTAAAAGCAGTACTGTTTTCACCTGTAATCCCAGCACTTTAGGAGGCCAAGACGGGCGGATTACCTGAGGTCAGGAGCTCGAGGCCAGCCTGGCCAACATGGTGAAACCCTGTCTCTACTGAAAATACAAAAATTAGCTGGGCATGGTGGCAGGTACCTGTAATCCCAGCTATTTGGGAGGCAGAGGCACAAGAATCACTTGAACCTGGGAGGTGAAGGTTGCAGTGAGCCAAGATTGTGCCAATGCATTCCAGCCTGAGCAACAGAGCGAGACTCTGTCTCAAAAGAAAAAGAAAAAAACAGTACTGCTTTGAGTCCAACACAAGTGTAGTAGCGATTCCAGGACATCTACTGGAAGGGGTATCACCACGCAGCCACTGTAAGTGATGTGTGAGGCTGGGCGTGGTGGCTCACACCTATCATCCCAGCACTATGGGAGGCCAAAGCGGGTGGATGGCTTGAGCCCAGCAGTCTAAGACCAGCCTGGGCAACATAGCAAGACCTCGCCTCTCTAACAAATACCCAAAAAAATGGGATTATGGGGGCAGAGAAATCCCGCAATCTGCCGTCCGCAAACTAGAGACCCAGAAAAGCCAGTGGTGTCATTTACAGGCCTGAGAGCCTACGGTGTAGACTCCAGTCCAGGTCTGAGGGTCTGGGAACCAGAAGCACTGAGGCAGGAGAAGACCCATGTCCCAGCTTCAGCAGCCAGGCAGAGAGCAAGTTCCTCCTTCCTCTGCCTTTTTGTTCCTTTCAGGCCCTCAGTGGATTGCATGACACCCAGCTGCACCAAGGAGGGCCATCTGCTTTAGGAGCCCACCGATTCAAATGCCAAGCGCTTCCAGAAACACCCTCCCAGACACACCTAGAAATCATGTCTAACCAGCAACAAGCTGGGCATCCTGTGACCCAGGCAAGTTGTCACATAAAATGAACTGTCACAGTGTCTATGCTGGTAGAGGCACAGCCCAGCCCTGGAAAGAGACACAGAAGACAGTGGCGCTCACCTCTGGAGAGCAAAACCCCTGAGTTCTGGAGCTGAAATGGCCATTGGAATGCCTCCATATTGGGCCGGAATGATCAGGCCTCCATCTCCAGCCTCCGTCAGTCATGGCACAGCTGGCACCCTGGAATGGAGACAATCCCTGAGGGGTGGCAGCGGAGGCAGCAGCTGGGCTCACAAGTCCTCCCCTGGAAAAGGCATCGGTGCACCCCTCAGAGTAAAAAAAGAATGCCCATGATAACATGGAGAGATGTTTAGAGAGAAAAAAAGCGGAACACGTATTTTTTTGGCGGTAGTGGAGGGGACAGAGTCTCCCCCTGTCGCCCAGGCTCGAGTGCAATGGTGTGATCTCCGCTCACTGCAACCTCTGCCTCCTGGGTTCAAGTGATTCTCCTGCCTCAGCCTCTGAAGTAGCTGGGACTACAGGCGCCTGCCACCACACCTGGCAAATTTTTATATTTTTAGTAGAGATGGGGGTTTCACCATGTTGCCCAGGCTGGTCTCAAACTCCTGACCTCAGGTGATCCACCCACCTCAGCCTCCCAAAGTGCTGGGATTACAGGCGTCAGCCACCGCGCCTGGCCAGCAGAACACATTTTTATCTATAGTACAATAATGATTATGTGAAACAAATTTTTAAAAATCATAGAAAAAATATTCCATAATTTTATTTATTTATTTATTTTTATTTTAGAGACGGGGTCTTGCTCTGCCACCCGGTCTAGAGTGCAGTGATGCGATCATAGCTCACTGCAGCCTCAAACTCCTGGGCTCAAGCATTCCTCCTGACTCAGCCTCCAGAGTAGCTGGGACTACAGGCGTGAGCCACCACTCCCAGCTAATTTTTTAAAAAATTTTTGTAGAGACAGGGGTCTCACTTTGTATCCTGGGGTGGCCTCAAACAATCCTCCCACCTCAGCCTCCCAAGGGTGCTGGATTACAGGCATGAGCCACCGTCCACTGTGCCTGGTCTATAATTTTTTTTTTTTAAGACAGAGTCTTGCTCTGTCACCCAGGCTGGAGTGCAGTGGCGCAATCTCAGCTCACTGAAACCTCTGCCTCCCACATTCAAGTGATTCTCCTGCCTCAGCCTCCCGAGTAGCTGGGATTACAGGCTCCCGCCACCACGCCCGCCTAATTTTTGTATTTTTAGTAGAGACGGGGTTTCACCATGTTGTCCAGGCTGGGCTCGAACTCCTGACCACAGGTGATCCGCCTGCCTTGGCCTCCCAAAGTGCTAGGATTACAGGCGTGAGCCACCACACCCACCGTGGCCCAGAATTCCTAAGTAATCAAAAATCTAAAAAGCACCCCCTAGGATCTGCTTCTGTTGTTTCTCTCATTAAGCTTTGCTCTTGTTTCATGACTTCTGTGCTTACAGAGAAGGAACAGGAATAACTAATCATTATCAAATAACCTCTGAATGTATAGGGTACCACAACAGAAGGAAATTGGTCATATAAGCCAATACACTCCCCGCCCTTGTAATCAATCACATGTTCAAAGGAAAAAGTCAGTGGTCCCAGACATTCTGTTAAGTTAGAATGACCTGGAACAATTATTTCTCAACACTTAATGCAGCAGTTATAAAATTCTCCAGCAGAGGGCAATGGGTATTTATCTCTAGATAAAAAAGTTAGCTGTGTAACTCGCTGCTGGTTCCTTTGACTGGAAAATGATACTGACTTTTCAGCCCTGAAACTAAAAGTGACTCGTTTAGCAACTTACACAGCAAAGTTAGCTAGATGTCAGTTCAGCTGAGGCAGTGGAGAGAAAGAAGTTCCTGTGTAACTGTTTGCATTTTATTTTTTGAAATAGACCCGGCTGACCTCATAGCCTGCTATGAAATCGCTGATGGTTCTGTCCTGGGCTCCAGGGTAGGGTTTCTCAACCTCGGCCCCGTGGACCTTTCAGGCCAGATGGTTTTTTGTTGTGGGGGCTGTCCCAGGCCTGGTAGGATGCTGAGCAGCGCCCCTGACCTTTCCCCTCACCAGCCGAGACAGCCACAACTGTCACCGGACATTGACAAAAGTCCCGTAGAGAGACAGGCTCCCCCGCAGGTGAGACCACTGTCCTAGACGATTATCTGGGCAGGTGAGTTTACTGTTACACATTGCACAGACCGTGCAGGTGATGCCGGAGTCCCGCTTTATTCCCGCCTTGGGCTGTTTTTGGGAGTTCTCAAGCCCTGAGCTAAGAGCTGCTTACAAAACTCAGACGCAATCAATCACAAGTGTTCTAGACCCAAGGCCACCTCAGGGCGGAATCAGCACCTGGAAGCTTCCCTGACGAGACTCGACTCTCAGGAAGCTCGAGGTAGCAATGGGTGTATGACTCAGGATGTCCTGGAACAGGAGAGAGGCCTCTTAGTAAGACTCTCCCTCGGACATTTCTGTTCTCAACGCCCCCAATTCCGCCCAGCCTCTGGCAGGGCGGGGCGGAGGAATTCTAGCACCTTCCTTCAGATCCTGCCCACCCTGCCCCGCCCACAAGGCACCTTCATGTTCCTCCGGCACATCCCATCTTCAGAAGCTTAGTAAAGTCTCCCCCCCATTCAAAGAAGTTTCTGGCTAACAAGGAGGCTTTCTCTCGAGTTCGTTTTGCTGCATTTCTGTCGTTTTTATAGCTAAGGATACTAAGTGGTTGTCCGCACATCTCACAGGCAACGCATGATGCCGGATCCTGCTATGATTTCAGGCAGGACTCAGGCCCCAGAAGCAGGGAGCGGACCTCTGCCTGGGCCGACCTCCCCTCAGGCCCTGAGGCGCAGTGCCCAGGGCTCCTGATACTTTCATGGGCTCGTGAAGACGTTTTCATGTTTCTTTCTTTTCCAATCAGAAGAATGCAGTCGTCAAAAGATCATTTTTAATTTTTTTAATGGAGGAAGGAGCCCTTGAAGGCAAAGGTTCCCAGGGCCCACTGAAGTCACCCTTCAGCCCTCGTCTTTGTGCTGCACCGCCTTTGGGTGAGGCTTCATACAGGCCGGGTCTTGGTTGGTTAAATATAGAGTTAACCTCAACACCAGGGGAAAACCGGCAGAGTACAGGTCTTCTCTGTTACAGGGTCCATTGCATCATTTCCATATATTCGTTTATTCACTCATCGAACATTCAAATGGCCAGGTATAAATGAAAAAAAAAGAAAAAATTTAAATATATTGCTAAACTTTAGGTTTAAATAATACATTAATTCCAAATTATGAAAAACGGAGAATTGTTTTTAATTCTATGTTAAATCCTTAAGCCACCACAGCTACTTTTCCAACACTGGATTTGGAGGGGAGGGAAGAAATCAAGTTCCTTTCTTTCCTCATTTTACTGCAGCCTCTCTGTGACAACTAAGGTGAGGTGACATCTTAGTCAGCTTGGGCTGTCAAAACAAAATACCATAGACTGGGTGACTAGAACAACAGACATTTATTTTCTCACAGTTCTAGAAGCTGGAAGTCCAAGATCGAGGTGCCAACATGGTTGGCTTCTGGTGAGGACTCTCACGTAGGCTTGCGGACGGTCACCTTCTCCTTGTGTCCTCACATGGTAGAGAGTTCATTGATGCTCTTCCTCTTCTTATAGGGATACCAGTTTTATGGGATCAACGTTCCACTCTTTTGACCTCATTTAACCGGAACCATCTCCTGAAAGGCCCCCTTTCCAACACAGCCACATGAGGGGTCACGGCTTCAACTTATGAATTTGGGGAAGGACACAATTCAGTCCATAGAAGGTGAGTTGGCCAAACAATGGCGTATTTTTAGCCTTTAATTGCAAGCCTGGTCTAAAAAAACAATCAAGGAGGAAGGGTGGAGTCCTTTGAGTCTTCTTTCCTAAACCTCACCTCCTCGCTGATCTTTTGCTCCAGTGACTGCAGAATATAATGACGTGATAGCCTGATGGCCATTGCTCCTCTAATCGCTGGAACTGGTGAGTAACAGTGGTTATTTGTTTGAGGTTGGGTGGATATTTGGAGTTTGGTTAAGTTTCTTGGTTTGAGTTTGATGCGTTTGGTTTTTTTCTTCTTCTTTCTTACCCTGAGAATAGGAAGAGGAATTATTCCTGCCTGGAAAAGATGGCAAGGTTTTTTTGTTTTGTTTTTTGAGACAGAGTCTTGCTCTGTTGCCCAGGCTGAAGTGCAGTGGTGTGATCTTGGCTCACTGCATCCTCTCCCTCCAGGGTTCAAGTGATTCTCCTGCCTCAGCATCCTGAGTAGCTGGGATTACAGTTGCACACCACCAAGCCTCGATAACTTTTTGTATTTTCAGTAGAGACGGTGTTTCACCATGTTGGCCAGGCTGGTCTTGAACTCCTGACCTCAGGCGATCTTCCCACCTTGGCCTCCCAAAGTGCTGAGATTACAGGCGTGAGCCACCACGCCCAGCCTCGATGGCAAATTAATTGCCTAGGAAAGAAATGTCATCTGCGCTGACTCTTCCATTCAGTAGCTTAACATCCCTCAGTCACGTGTGTCACTGCTAAGCTGTATCTCTCCACAGTTGACTCTGACTTTGAATAGTCCATTGAGTGAAGATATGAATAATAAGGTTTCTTAAAAATGTATTTGGTAGGGCACAAAATTTTAGTGCTAATTACATTATGTTTGGTGGGATCTTGAATTTCTATTCCCTGAGCACATCTTCCCTCTTGCCTGAAAACCCTCTGCCTTCTGATGTTCGCGTTCATGATTTCTTGACATTCAGAGCTCAGATATTTAATCTGGGACAGCCCTTGCCTAGTGGCCCAGTGTAAAATCATATGGTCACCCCATCACATTTTTCTTTTTTTCTTCTTTTTTCTTTTCTTTTCTTTTTTTTTTTTTAGATGGAGTCTCACTCTGTTGCCTAGGCTGGAGTGCAATGGCTCAATCTCCAATCTCGGCTCACTGCAATCTCTGTCTCCCGGGTTCAAGGGAAAGTGATTCTCCTGCCTCCGCTTCTTGAGTAGCTGGGACTACAGGTGTGTGCCTCCACGCCCAGCTAATTTTTGTATTTTTAGTAGAGATGGGGTTTCGCCATGCTGGCCAGGCTGGTCTTGAACTCCTGACCTCAGGTGATCCGCCCACCTTGGCCTCCCAAAGTGCTGGGATTACAGGTGTGAGCCACCGGGCCCAGCCCACTCCTATCACAGTTTTCACTCAGTGGGTCCGGGACAGCCAGAATCACAGAACCATGGGACCAGAGTAGGATGGTGGTAGTTTGAATTTCTCAGGTGGAATAGAAGGTGTAGGAGATGGTGGGATCCTGGGTGTGACTGGAAAGTGGTGTGGACATGAAGGTCATTGGGGATAGATAAGGAGTTCAGGGTTATGAACTGGACTGTCTTTACAGATGGGCTCCTAGGACTATGGCAGGAGCAGAAGTGGAAAGAATGAATGGGGTCCCCATGAAAGAGGACGGCTGATAGGCCAGGTGCGGTGGCTCACATCTGTAATCCCAGCAATTTTGGAGGCCGAGGTGGGTGGATCACGAAGTCAGGAGTTCGAGACTAGCCTGACCAACATGATGAAACCCCATCTCTACTAAAAACACAAAAATTAGCTGGGTGTGGTGGCGCATGCCTGTAATTCCAGTTACTCAGGAGGCTGAGGCAGGAGAATCGCTTGAACCCGGGAGGAGGAGGTTGCAGTGAGCTGAGATCGCGCCACTGCACTCCAGCCTGGGCGACAGAGCAAGACTCTGTCTCAAAAAGAAAAAAAAAAAAAAGAACAGCTGAGCAGGTGGAAGAATCTTGCGGGGAAGCAGGAAGCATCATGCAGTTAGAAGGCGGAGGAGGAAGACAGAGACCTCCTGCATCTCATCATATGCCGAAGCTACATGTTACAAAGAAAGATGTTCAATTTTTTTTTTAATAGAAGGAATGACAAAGCAAGACTCCAGGATGGCGCCACTGCTCTCCAGCCTGGGTGAGAGTGAGACTCCATCTCAAAACAATAACAAATAACAAAAAATAAAAGGAATGCTTTGGAAGTGATCATGAAGAAGACAGGAGAACCCCAGTTCCCTTTTCCTGGACCCCAAGGTGGGGAAGAAAACACCTTCTCCTTGCTGAAGGGCTGCACAGGGAGCCCATCCTCAGGGAAGAAGGGAGTTTCTATCCTACCAGGAAGGTGGATCAAGCCCAGAATTAGTATGGGAACTGCCAGAAGGTAAACTGAGGCCCATGAAAATATTAAACAGATTATTTGAGCAAACAGTGATTCATGAATCGGGCGGCCCCAGACGGCAAGTGGTTTGAGGTCTGAGGAAGGAGCGCGCAGGGCAGGCTCCCAGAGGTGAACGCAGAAGCAGAGTACATTGATCAATCACAGTAGAGCAGAGCCTTATACAAGCGTCCCAGCGCCCGGTCCCTAGTTACGGGGCAGCAGGCAGCTTCTGATGGGCCTAAAGTATAGCCCCGAAAGCTGAGTTGGGTTTGGGTTTGCTGACATAGGAACCCAGGGCCCTGCTGCAGCCTCAGTCTCAGCCCCCCGATTAGTTATTCCAACAGAATGTAAGAAAGACTGCGGAGAAAGAGGCTGGGTGCATGGACAGCACTGGGAGGCAGCAAGGCTGGGGCAGTGTGACATTTGCCCTGCCCAGGTGCACCTGGCTCTGAGAGACAGAGACAGAGGGATACAGAGACACAGAGACAGGTCCCACCTGCCACTCCAGCCGAGCTCGCGCCCTGGCACAGAGCTGCACCTGCTCAGAGGAGGGAATGCCGTGAGACCAGGGCCTTTGCCCAGAGAGTCAGCTCTGCAACACCAGCCGCTCCCCTCCATGTAGCCCAGCAACATGGAGTCCCCCCCAGACCCGGGGGCTGACAGCGAGAGGAACCGGAGAAGGCGCAGAGCAAACAGAGCTTCCAGGCTGGAGAGGGTGAGCAATGGGGACACGGGGTGTAAGCGTGGAGAGACCAAGGCTTAGTACCAGGACGTAAGCCACTTGCTGCAAACTCAGAATGTGTCCCATGCAGCCTGGTGCACCCGTGGCCAAGTCCTGGCAGCCCTGCATAGGGTGGGCTGCGGGAAGGAGCCATGGGAAGGAGCCATGGGAGGAGAGGCTCTGGAATAGTCGAAGGACAAGCAAAGAAATCCGACTGTTCTCTCAACCTCACCTATGTTGGCATCGGGGAAATATGTGAACCTGTGACTCCTCAAGCAATTTTTATTTTTATTCATTCATTTGTTCTGGAGATAGTCTGGCTCTGTTGCCCAGGCTGGAGTACAGTGGCATGATCACAGCTCCCTGCAGCCTCAACCTCCAAGACCCAAATGATCCCCCCACCTCAGTCTCCTGAGTAGCTAGGACTACAAACACATGCCACCACACCTGGCTAATTTTTTTTTTTTTTTGACTTTTTGTAGAGACAGGATTTTACTATATTGCCCACGGTGGTCTCAAACTTTTGAATGCAAGCAACCCTCCCACCTCGGCCTCCCAAAGTGTTGGGATTACAGGCATTAGCCATCATGCCCAGCCCTCCTCAAGGAATTTGATATGGGCAGAGAAAACAGAGGGCTTGTTAATTTCAGAAATAAATGATTTAATTGGATTACAATATGTTGAGAGCTAATGCCACATAACACTACACAACATTAACAATAATTACTTTTGTTGTGATGAGAGAATGATTATGTATTCACCTCATAAAACTTTGTGGAGGGAAGGCATTGCAGAAAATAAAAAGAAGCATTAAGTCCCTGGAATACTCCTGTCTTCACTTTGGCAGCTCAAATACAAGCCTCAGTGCCTGTCAAAATTTCTCTCCGGAACCATTCATATTAGAACCACCTGGAATGTCTCAGGCCCGCTTTGCTGCAGTAGAATCTCTGGGTTTGCAGAAATACAGGAATTTGCATTTTAACAAGCCCCTCCTTGATGCTTAGTATATCAGCACTAAGGAGAAAAATATATATATATATATATATATACACACACACGCATATACATATGCTTTCATTTTGCTCTCTGCAATCCTTCATGAAGTGAGCAAGGAAAAAAAAACCTTCCTGTACAGCACAAATTGACATTTAATAATCCTCCTCCAGTTCTGAGTTTGTTTTGTCTAGTCCTAAAGTTGCTTTTAATAAGGGAGTAGCGATCCTAGCCCATTGAGCTTGTTTTTTAAATGACGCTTTGATTTCTCAGGCAGGCTGGGTTGATGTTACCCTTGGCATCCTCCCAGATAATTTTAGTGTCAATAAAAAAACTGGGCATCTGCCGCCCTCCTTATTTTACCCTTGGATGATGTGAGCAGGATGTCTTAGGATGTCCCCAGCTTCAGACATCTGAACTCAGAGCTGTGTAGAGATCCGTGAGTTTGCACCCTGGCTAGACTTCAAGAGCAACAGGAGAAAATCAAAAGGAAAAGTCCATGCAAAGAGGACCTTCACCAAGGACACTTTGAGGTCTCAAGGAGGCTATGAAAGTCAATTTCAATAACATCTGGATCTTGCTAGATGTTAAAACCAGCTTGCGGCATTCATGGCTGTTCACTAGAGTCAGGAACACTAACTTCCTGCTTAAGCTCCCAGAGGCGAAGAGACATGAAGATCCTGGCAGCAACAGAAATGTCTTGAAGATGAGGTCCATTCCTAGGAGTTGTACAGAACACCCCAAATAAAATGCACCAATAAAGCCTCATTCCTAAGAACAGCAGATTAAATTCTACTCAGTTCTATTGAACTCTTTTCGGGTCAGAAGGTGCCAACCAATCAAATACGCCATGCCCGCCTTCCCTCTCAAAAGCGGGCACTTCCCTCTCAAAAAGAAAGTTGGTACCACTAGCCTGGGAACCCAGCCCCGCCTCCGCCAGTGCCGCCCCTGCCTGCTCTGCTGAGCAGCGGATCCCCAGCTTCACCAACGAACGCCCCCTTTGCTGTTTCACATTGGACTTCCACAAGTGATTTCAACTGATGAAAGCATCCTGCTGCTTTAAATTTTTTTAAATATTTGAAAGCCAACCAAGTCCAGTGGCTCACTCCTGTAATCCCAGCACTCTGGGAGGCCGAGGTGGGAGGATCACTTGAGCCCAGGACTTCGAGACCAGCCTGGGCAACATAATGAGACCTTGTCTCTACAAAAAATCAAAAAGTGAGGCAAGAGGATGGCTTGAGCCCGGGAATTAGAGGCTGCAGTGAGCTATGATGGTGCTACTGCTCTCCAGCCTGGGCAATGGGGATGAGACCCTGTTTCAAAAGAAGGAAAAATTTGAAAGCCATTGTGTGTGGCACTTTCCAGAATAAAGAGGAGTATCTTAGGCCAAGAAGAATGACCTGCCCAGGGGTCACATAGCTCATCCATGTCAGAGGTAGGACCCATTAGCTTCCCAGGGTTCTTGCAACAAATTACCACACATGCAGTGGCTTCCGACAACTCAGATGCGGTACCTTACAGCTTTGGAGGTCAGAAGCCCAAAATGGGGCCAGGCTCAGTGGCTCATGCCTGCAGTCCCAGCACTTTGGGAGGCCAAGCTGGGCAGATCCCTTGAGTTCGGGAGTTCGAGACCAGCATGACCAACATAGACTCCAGCTTTATAAAAAATTAGGCAGGTATGGTGGTGCACGCCTATGGTCCCAGCTACTTGGGAGGCTGAGATGGGAAGATCACTTGAGCCCAGGAGGTCAGGGATGCAGTGAGCTGTGATTGTACCACTGCACTCTAGCCTGGGCAACAGAACGAGACCTCATCTCAAAAAAAAAAGAAATCCAAAATGGGTCTCCAAATGGGCTAAAATCAAGGTGTTGGCGGGGCTGCATTCTTTCTGGAAGCTCCAGGGGAGAACCTATTTCCTCACCTCTTCCAGCTTCCTGCCGCTTCCCAGGTGGTTTTGACCTGTGGTCCCAGCCAGCACTCTGATCACTCACAGCCTCTTGTTCTCTGGCTCTTTGCCTCCCTCTTGCAAAGGCGCTGGTGATTCCATTGAACTCACCTGGTGAATCCAGGCAGTCCACCAGCTAACGAGCCTTCACTTAATCACATGTGCAGAGATCCTTTGCCCACGTGAACCAACCTCCCACAGGTTTTGAGAATTAGGACACCAGCATCTTCAGGGGACCATTACTCTGCTTACCACGTAGAACCAGAATCCAGGTCTGTTAACCCCCAACCCAGGTATCCCTATGGCTCTCAGGTCCTCACTACCGCATTTGTCGTCTTGGGCTCCTCGAAGTTCAAGGTCACCTCTGTGGCTCAGAGACAGCAGCAGAGAATTGCCCCTTGAAGTGGTGGTTTGGTATTGTGTGTACCGCATATACCCCTAGAGACTCCATAGCACCCACCCCCCCGCCATATTACCTAACTCCTCAGAAGGAAGGGGGTTTGCCCCTTCGGGTTAGGGTGCATCTTGGTGATCCACTGAGAAGGGTTAGAGGGAGGACCCTTTATCCAGGAATAAAGCAAGTGCTGCTCACCTGCTGGTGACTTCTTGGGAACCTGGGGAAGGGGGAACGAACCACCCCAGTGTCCACGAGTCCCTGAGTGCAGGCTGTAAATGAAAAAGTGTCTGAGACAGGTCTCAATCCGTTTGCATGTTTGTTTTACTGAGGTTATAGACGCGTGCTCAGGAAGCAGGTCTGTGCCTTTCCCCAAAGATGATTTTGAGGGTTTCAATACTTAAAGGGGGCCGGGCGAGGTGGCTCCCATGTGTAATCCCAGCACTTTGGGAGGTCGAGGCAGCCGGATCACTTGAGGTCAGGAGTTCGAGACCAACCTGGCCAACATGGTGAAACCCCGCCTCTACTAAAAATTCAAAAATTAGCTGTGCGTTGTGGCGGGCACCTGTAATCCCAGCTACTTGGGAGGCTAGGGCAGGAGAATAGCTTGAACCCAGGAGGCAGTGAGCCGAGATCATGCTACTGCACTCCAGCCTGGGTGACAGACCAAGACTGTCTCAAAATATATATATTTAAAGGAAAAGGGGTGTATATTGGGGAAAGAGTAAGAACTTTTAAAAAGTGTTGGGTAGACAAGAGGTAAATGGTTGCATTTTTTTGGGTCTTTGGTCGGCCGTTCACATGTGAGGAGGGATAGAGGAAAAGTGTTAGGCATTCATCTAGCTCAGTGAATCTGCATTTTTACATGAGATATGATCAAAGCAACAGGGCAGAGGAAGCAATCAGATATGCATTTGTCCCAGGTGAGCAGGGGGATGACTTTGAGTTCAGTCCTTTGTCCCACACCCGTGTACATAAGCTATCCATTTACATTAGCAGGGTGAAACGCAACAACTCTTTCAGGGTAAAGACCTAAGGGCCACAGGGAATTTCTAGTGGGCAAATTGTGAGAGAGGTATGTGTGGGCAGCAAGCCACCCAGGCGCCAAGGCAAGAGACCAAGGACACGAGCTGTTCCGGTATAATAAAATACAAAACAAGAATAGTTATACCAGATGTAGATCTTAGAGATATATGCATATCATTAATCATTAGTTTGTAGTAATTACTCTTTATCCCAATATTGTAATAATCCTCCCTCTACAATCATAACCTAGGAAAAACCAGGCCATACAGAGATAGGAGCTGAGGGGACACAGTGAGAAGTGACCAGAAGACAAGAGTGCGAGCCTTCTGTTATGCCCGGACAGGGCCAGCAGAGGGCTCCTTGGTCTAGCGGTAACGCCAGCATCTGGGAAGACGCCCGTTGCCAAGCGGACGGTGGTCTAGCAGTAGCGTAAGTGTCAAGGAACAACACCGGCTACTTAGCAGATCGGGAAAGGGAGTCTCCCTTTCCCCGGGGGAGTTTAGAGAAGACTCTACTCCTCCACCTCTTGTGGAGGGCCTGACATTAGTCAGGCTCGCCTGCAGTTATCCGGAGGCCTAACCGTCTCCCTGTGATGCTGTGCTTCAGTGGTCACGCTCCTAGTCCGTCTTCATGTTCCATCCTGTACACCTGGCTCTGCCTTCTAGATAGCAGTAGTCAATTAGTGAAAGTACTAAAAGTCTCTGATATGCAGAAATAATGGCGTAAGCTGTCTTTCTCTCTGTCTCCTCTCCCTCTCTGCCTCGGCTGCCAGGCAGAGAAGGGCCCCCTGTCCAGTGGACACGTGACCCACGTGACCTTACCTATCATTGGAGGTGACTCACATTCTTTACCCTGCCCCTTCTGCCTTGTATCCAATAAATAACAGCGCAGCCAGACATTCGGGGCCACTACTGGGCTCCACGCATTGCTGGTAGTGGTCCCCCCGGCCCAGCTGTCTTTTCTTTTATCTCTTTGTCTTGTGTCTTTATTTCTACACTCTCTCGTCGCTGCACACAGGGAGAGACCCACCAACGCTGTGGGGCTGGTCCCTACAGGTGTGTAGCTTTTTTTTCTTTTCTTTTCTTTTCTTTTGCAGCTACCTTCTTTAGGAATAAAATGAGAGGCAGGTCTGCCTGACTGCAGTTCCCACCTTGACTTTGCCCTTTGGCTTAGTGATTGTGGGTCCAAGATTTATTTTCCTTTCACAACCCCAAGGCTTGGTACAAATCCCCACCACTTGTGTTGATCAGAAACCAGCAAACACGGGAACCAGGATGAGAAGAGGAAGGCAGGCTGGGCCGATGGTGTCCGTGGGTCTGTCTGATACCAGGATCAGGGAGGCTGCAGGGACAGGCTGGGGCTCCCAGGAGCAGTGAAGGGCTGGCACCCGGCACCACCCAGCTGAGTCACCTCTGTCCACGCTTCAGAGCCCACTAGGCCAACAAGGATGAGCTCAAGAGGAAACGCAAGGGGCTTCTGACTAAAGATACACGCACCAGGAATTCCTGCATGCTTTGATGGGTGTGCCTGAGAGTCATTCTCCCTCCCGCTGCCGGAATGATAACATTCCAGAGGTGTCACTGACCACTGTCCTACAACCAGCAGGGGCCAAGAAAGCTGTGAGCCTCCGAGAGGAGCCAGGTGGGAGAAGCGGTGCCAGAGCACATGAACTGTGACCCCTAGCCAAGCCTCCCCTGTCCCTCCCCAGCACTGGGCAAACTAACAAGAATAATGGCAGCAGCACTTTGGCAGGCTGAGGCGGGTGGAGTTCGAGACTCCTGGCCTGGCCAATATGGTGAAACCCTGTCTTTACTAAAAATACAAAAAAATTAGCTGGGCATAGTGGTGGGCGCCTGTAGTCCCAGCTACTCGGGAGGCTGAGGCAGGAGAATCTGCTTGAATCCCGGAGGCGGAGGTTGTAGTGAGCGGAGATCGCGCCACTGCACTCCAGCCTGGGCGACAAGAGCAAGACTCCAACTCAAAAATAAAAAAAAAGAATAATGGCAGAGCCTGAAGTCAGAGCTTCCTGAGATCACCAAGGACGTCTTTGGCAAAGCCAGTTGAGAAAAGGCTTCGTGATAACTAGAGGTTAATGAAGACTCGTTAGTCATCTAGGAGGGGGTTAATAATTAACCAAGAGAGGTCCTCTTCAGTCTTAGCCCTGCAGGGGCACTAGCAAGTTCTGAGGGCCGGTTTCAGGGGCTTGTGACCCATGCGGTCACAGGGCCTCAAGCTTGGTTTAATGGTCTGCTGTTGCCATCTTGAAGTAATCAATTATTTTGTTTGTTTTTAAAGACAGGGTCTTGCTTGATACCCAGGCTGGAGTGCAGTGGCGTGATCACAGCTCACTCCAGCCTCGACCTCCCAGGCTCAAACTATTCTCCTGTCCCAGCCTGTAGCTGGGAATACAGGCATGTACCACCACGCCCGGCTAGTTATTTGGTTTTTGTGGAGATGGGGTCTCAACATGTTGCCCAGGCTGGGCTCGAACTCCTGGCCTCAGGTGATCCTTCTGCCTTGGCCTCCCAAAGTGCTGGGACTACAGGCATGTGCCACACTGCACCCGGCCAGTAATTAATTTTGAACAAGAGGCTCAGCATTTTCATTTTGCACTCGGCCGCACAAATTATGTAGCCGGTTCTACAGGTCTGTCGTTGTGTTTGTGTAGGACTGAGGGTTAGCAAGGCAGTAAAATGCTCAGTCTCTCAGCTTCCAAGGCAGATCACTCATCTAGTCATGAAATCAGATTAAACTTGGCAGAGAACTCCCTCCCACACACGCACCCCACACACACACCCACACGTTCACCCACACACACGCACCCACACGTGCACCCACACACACGTGCACCCACACACACACGCACCCACAGATGCACCCACACGCACACCCACACGCGCACCCGCAGACACCCACACACACCCGCACGCACCCACACACGCATGCGCACCCACACGTGCTCTCACAGGCGCACCCACACGCACACCCACACGCACACCCACACATGCACACCCACACACGCACACATACGCACCCACACACACACACGCACCCACACACACACACACACACGCACAAATATGTGCACACATAGGCACCCACGTACACACCCACATAGGCACCCACATATGTACACACACAGGCACCCACATAAGCATACACAGACGCACACATATGTACTCAACAGATCACACCAAGCTGAAGTTCGGTGATGAATGTAGGTGGGATCAGGCCATGGCTGAGAGTTGCTCGAGGGTATTTCAGGGAAATAATTTGGTACTCAGGTGATGGGCTCCTATCCATTTCTACCATGGCTCAGTGAACTGAAGAAAAGAGCTGAGGCCAGGCAAGGTGGCCCACACCTGTAATCTCAATCATTTGGGAGGCTGAGGGGGGAGGATCACTTGAGCCCAGGAGTTTGAGACCAGCCTGGGCAACATAGCAAGAGCCCATCTCTGCAAAAAAATTAGCCGGGTGTGGTGGCATGCCTCTGGTTCCACCTACTGGGGAGGCTGAGGCAGGAGGATTGCTTGAGCCCAGGAGTTGGAGGTTTCAGTGAGCTATGATCTTACCACTGCAATCCAGCCTGGGCAACAGAATGAGACACTGTATCCAAAAAAAAAAAAAAAAAAAAAAGAGGCTGAACTTCAAAACTAGTTTGAATGTTTGGAATTAAGTTCTTTAACAGCCCCAACCACCACCATTGTGACTGTACCAGCACACAGGGATGGGGGAGAGCCCACCTCGGTCCCCTGGAGGCTCCTTCATCCCAGGAGTTTGTGTTAAATGTATGGCTGGCCCACCACTGACCCCACCAGGAGCACATCCTCAGACTCCCAGAGCTGTGGGTTCCTCCCACTTGTTTCCTACTGAGTCCTCTATTTTACTGTCAACACTGTGCCCCAAATCAATGTGCCCCCTTCAGCAGCAAAGTTGATATTTTTTTTCCGGTCAGCCCCTTGCTAATAAAACCATTGCCAGAACTGGGGAAGAGGGAGGGGCTAGGAACAGAGCAGAGCAAAGGCTGCAGACTCCTGCTGCCGCTGTCTGAAGCTCAAGCTCGTTTTCATGAGTAAATGCTTCTCAATTTCTTTTCTGCTTCTGGCCAATCTCCAAAACTCTGAAATGGTTGTTTTTGACTTTTTTTTTTTTTCCCAATTTGATCCTAGTCTTTTTGGGGAAGGGGGAAGGACTTGCTGACATTTTCATGCCTCCATAGCTGGATATTTGGCTGCTAAAGGAATTTTTTTTTTAATTTTAGGGTGGAGAGGTCTGACACTGTCACCCAGGCTGGAGTGCAGTGGCATGATCATAGCTCACTGCAGCCTCAACCTCTGGGGCTCAAGTGATCCTCCCACCTCAGCCTCCAGAGTAGCTGGGACTACAGACATGCACTACCATGCCCAGCTAATTTTTTAAAAAAATTTTGTAGACACGGGGTCTCACTATGTTGCCCAAGCTGGTCTGGAACTCCAGGGCTTAAGCGATCCTCCTTCCTTGGCCTCCCAAAGCACTGGGGTCACAGGCGTGAGCCACTGCACCTGGTGGGCTTTCTACATTTTTTAATGTGATGAGTCATGAACTTCCCAGTTTTCCACTGTTTCCACCACCCCTCTGGCCCTACCCTTGTCTTGTGTCTTTAATGTACGTTACCTGCCCGGCCCTGGAAGGCTTTTGAGCTTATGAACCGTGGCCCACAGGAGCGGCACCGGGACATTGTCTTAAAACTGTACTGCAATTTGTAATTAGCGATAATCCTTCCACGAACATCCACCATTCTCCAAGGCCTTTGTGCTAGATCCCCGCAGAGAGAAAAGCATAGAAGATCCTTGTCTTCAAGGCCTCTGAAATCCTGGGGGAAATGAGGGGCGGGAACACATAGCCATAACTGAGTGCAATGCCTGCAGCATGTGATCGGCACAAATGTGTTCTCTGTGGGTGGGGAAGGATGGGATTCCTCCAGTGAATACATACAGACCCTGCAAATGGTTTGGAAAGTTCTTTTCCAACTACTAAACATGAGTTAGGTACTTAAACACTTGGAATGAAATCGCTTCTGTTACAGAAAATAAATAGGTGCATCCTACAAAAGAGAATTTGAGGTACGGAATGTTCTGGAGGGCTAGATGGCATCTTGTTGGTTGGAGGTAGAGAGTGAGAGGAATACTGGATGGAGAACCCAAAGACGTGGGGTTTGGTCCTAGCACTGCCACTATGATGCTATGTGACTTTGGGCAGACCATCTACCATCCTGAGAAATCAGTTTTTGCATCTGTACAATAAGGAAGAGGTGAGGCCAAGTGTAGTGGCTCATTCCTGTAATCCCAGCACTTTGGGAGGTCCAGGTGGGAGGACAACTTTGACCCCTATGATTTCATCTCCACCCCAGCCAATCAGCAGCAAGGCCTAGCCACTCCCACCCCTTCCCCCAAACTGCCTATGCTCTCAAGAGCAAACACAGAAAAAGAGACCACAGGGAGCTTTGGATTATAGGATTCGGCTCTGCTAGCAGGCTTCTCATTCTTTTTAGAACAGTCGGAGAGAGAAAAGTGAATGTTTGGATTAAAAACTAGACCTAGGGCTGAGCATGGTAGCTCACGCCTGTAATCTCAGCACTTTGGGAGGCCGAAGCGGGAGGATCACTTGACCCTAGGAGTTCGAGACCAGACTGAGCCACATATCAAGAACCTGCCTCTATAAAAAATACAAAATTTAAAAATTAGTCGGGTGGTGCTGGTGCATGCCTATAGTCCCAGCTACTTGGGAGGGTGATGTAGGGGGATCACTTGAGCTCAGGAGTTCAAGGCTGCAGTAAGCCAAGATTGCACCACTGCACCCCAGCCTGGGCAACAAAGCAAGACACTGTCTCAAACAAAACAAAACAAAACAAAAAAACTAGACCTACAAATGTGTTTTAGAAAACAAAAATGAGCTGGGCACAGTGGCTCACACCTATAATCCCAGCATTTTGGGAGGCCGAGGCGGACGGATCACTTGAGAACAGGAGTTTGAGACCAGCCTAGCCATCATGGTGAAACCCATCTCTACTAAAAATACAAAAAATTAGCCGGGCGTGGTGGTGGGAGCCTGTAATCCCAGCTACTTGGGAGGCTGAGGCAGGAGAATCACTTGAATCTGGGAGACGGAGGTTGCAGTGAGCTGAGATCACGCCACTGCACTCCAGCCTGGGTGGCAGAGCAAGACTCTGTCTCAAAAACTAAAAGAAAACAAAATGGTTCCACACTAAGAAAGGCTGTCTAGAAAACAAGAAAATGTCACTCCTAACAGAATCCCAGGCCCAAAGAAGGAATGGCAGATTAAAGGCATTCATATTTATCATAGCCAAAGAAGGAAAAACTGCAGGAAATGATTAACAAGGCTGCAAGACCAATTATAACCAAAGACAGGAAGCTGAAGCAGGAGGCTTATCTCATTAGCTAATTTGAATGCAAAACTACAGGGGATGTTTCCTGTGCGCCTCCAGGGAACCCTTAATCCCTGCATAGGAAGGGCCCTCAGAGATCGGGGAGGAGTTATTGAAGCTCTCTTGGGCCCCTTCCTTATGCTCTCTCTCTTGGAAAGTGGAGAAGGAATTCACCCAGGATGAGTGAGCATTTTTATTTGAACTCCTAAAACATTTGTGTTTGGTGTTCATTTTGAAATTAAAGCATTTTACCAAGAAGCAGCCCCAGGGGGCTAAGGTAGCAGGGCCCAGTGGCCAACAGGGCCTTTCAGCCTCGACCTCCTGGGTCAAGTGATCCTCCCACCTCAGCCTCCCTGTAGTTGGGACTACAGGCATGCGCCACCATGCCCGGCTAATTTTTGTATTTTTTGTAGAGACGGGGTTTCTCTATGTTGCCCAGGCTGGTCGCCAACTCCTGGGCTCAAGCAATCGGCCCGCCCCCACCTCGGCCTCCCAAAGTGCTGGGATCACAGGCATGAGCCACCTCGCCTGGCTGGCCTCGTGCTTAATGTGCTTATGCTGCCTGGAGCAAAAGGATGGAAAGACCTAGGTTACCAGGGTTACCAAGCACCCAGGCTGGCAACTCTCACATTCCACAGTCACAGGCGCAAGACTATCATCATCTCTCCCAATGCTACTGCTGTGTTTATGAGCTCCCAAGTCACTCAGCAGGGACGGTGGCATCAGATGCAGAGGGTGGAATCTATAGCACTAAAAGGACTTTGGAGAAGAAAGACAAAATCCAATGCAACCACCCTGTGTGCCCAGGTCTGTGCTTTTGGCTGTGCACAGGCTCGCCGAAGCCAGCAGCGTGGCAGGTCGGTTTGAGTCTCGCCACACCAGGAGTGCGTCTCAGAGTCTCTATCACATCCATTTTCTCTCCCCCAGTGACACGGTTTCCTGATCAAATACCAAATGAGTCCACTTGAGACAGCTGCCTTTGAAGTATTAGAGGCACTACGTTTTGGGCATTGTAGGAAAGACCCCTGGTAATAAAAGTTTTCATCCACTTTCCTTATTATTTTTCTTCTTTTCCACCAGTCGCTGATAGGATAATCAATGGTAAAGCTGACCAAAGCTACTCTAAACACTGACGGGTGTTCCCTGAAATCTACATTGTACATCCGACTGCCTACAGGAACTTAGTCTTGCTTTTTTTTTTTTTTTTTTTTTTGAGATGGAGACTTGCACTGTCGCCCAGGCTGGAGTGCAGTGGCGTGATTTCGGCTCACTGCAGCCTCCACCTCCCGGGTTCAAGCGATTCTCCCGCCTCAGCCTCCCAAGTAGCTGGAATTACAGGTGCCTGCTACCAAGCCTGGCTAATTTTTTGTATTTTTAGTAGAGACAGGGTTTTGCTATGTTGGCCAGACTGGTATCAAACTCCTAACTTCGTGATCTGCCTGCCTCAGCCTCCCAAAGTCCTGGGATTACAGATGTGAGCCACCGCGCCCGGCCTTTTTTATTTAGAGACAGGGTCTCACTCTGCCCAGGTTAAACTCGAACTCCTGGGCTCAAGTGATCCTCCCACCTCAGCCTCCTGAGTAGCTGGGACTATAGTCGTGCCCACCATGCCCAGCTCTTAGTCTTGCCTATTTTTTTTTTTTTTTTTGAGACAGAGTCTCACTCTGTCGCCCAGGCTGGAGTGCAGTGGTGCAATCTCGGTTCACTGCAGGCTACGCCTCCTGGGTTCACGCCATTCTCCTGCCTCAGCCTCCCGAATAGCTGGGACTACAGGCACCCGCCACCACACCCAGCTAATTTTTTTTGTATTTTTAGTAGAAACGGGGTTTCACCGTGTTAGCCAGGGTGGTCTCAATCTCCTGACCTTGTGATCTGCCCACCTCAGCCTCCTAAAGTGCTGGGATTGCAGGTGTGAGCCACCGTGCCCAGCTGGTCTTGCCTATTTTTGAACTTTCTATAATTGGAATGATATTGTGTTCATTTTTCTCTAACTTCTATATACAATCAATTCTTACGTTTTCGAGAATTATGTTTCGCCCATATTGAAGCATGCAGCTGTGGTTCATTTCCACTCCTGTAGTATTCTGTTTATGAATATGTCAGTTTATTTATCTGTTCCCTTTTCTAGCTTTTCCCCCTTATTATTACAAATAATAGTGCCATAAACATTGTTTGAATGTGTCCTGGTCCACAAGGCAAGACTTCTGTGGGAATGGAATTGCTAGGGCTCAGTTTTATAGCTAATGCCCAAAAGTCCAAAGTGACAGTACAAATGTATCCTCCTCTTGTGGGTGGAATTAGTCTCCCCAAAAGTCATATGTTGAAACCCTCACCCCCTCGGACCTCGGGATGTGACCATATTTGGAGATGATACATCTTTTTTTTTTTTTTTTTTTGAGAAGAGTTTCACTCTTGTCGACAGGCTGGCGTGCAGTGGCGCGATCTTTGCTCACTATAACTTCTGCCTCCCAGGTTCAAGCGATTCTCCTGCCTCAGCCTCCCAAGTAGCTGGGTTTACAGGCATGTGCCACCATGCCTGGCTAATTTTGTATTTTTAGTAGAGACGGGTTTCACCATGTTGGTCAGGCTGGTCTCGAGCTCCATACTTCAGGTGATCCACCCGCCTCGGCCTCCCAAAGTACTGGGAATACAGCTCCCGGTTAGAGATGTCTTTAAAGAGGTAATTGATGCAGAGATATGGAACCAACTGAAGTGCCCATCAGCCGATGAGTGGATAGATAAAATGTGGTATACAAACACCGTGGAATACTACCCAGGCATGAAAGTGAAATTTTGTCTTTTGCAGCAACTTGGATGGAGCTGGAGCCCATTATCCTAAGTGAAGTAACTCAGGAATGAAAAGCAAATACTGCACATTCTCACTTAGAAGTGGGAGCTAAGCCATGGGTACACAAAGGCCTGTGGAGCAGGACAGTGGACACTGGAGACTCAGAAGGAGGGAGGGTGCAAGGTGGGTGAACAAACTATATATTGGGTACAACGTATGCCCCTCAGGTGATGGGTGCACTGAGATCTCAGACTTCACCACTACACAATTCATCTGTGTGACCAGAAACCACTTGTATTCCAAAAGCTATTGAAATAAAAAAAATTAAATAAATAAATAGAATAACATTTGAAAATAAATAAATACTAAAATATTGGGTTGGTGCAAAAGTAATTGCCATTTAAAATGTCAAAAACTGCAATTACTTTTGCACCAACCTAATAAAAAGGTAATTAAGTTAAAGTGAGATCTTAGGGTGCCTAAGCCAATAGGATGGGTGTCCTTCTAAAAGGACACAGACACAGAGGGAAGGCCACGGGAAGTCACAGGGCGAAGGCAGCCAACTGCAGAAGGAGAGAGGCCTCAGGAGAAGCCAACGCTGCCAACACCTTCATCTCAGATTTCTTAGCTTCCAGAACTGTGAGACGACGCATATTTATTGTTTAAGCCATGCAGTCCGAGGTGCTTTATTGTAGCAGCTAAGCCAGACTGAGCCATCTCCCTCCAGCAATCCACGCGCGTTCCAGCAGCTCCGCAGCGGCTCCGCACCTTCTCCAAGCGATTCTTCCATTTTTTGCCAACTGGGTGGAGGTGAAAGATATCTCATGGTGGTTTCAAGCTGCGTTTCTCCGATTATTGATGACACTGATCATAGATGGTATTTTCATTTGTTTATGAGTCACTCGTGTTCCTTCTTAGAAATGCCTGCGCATGTTGTTTGAGACTTTTGCATTACTTTTTAGGAGTTCATATATCCTAGGTGCTAACCCACTGACGGGTATGTGTATTGAGAATATCTTCTCCAAGTTCATGCCTAGTCTTTTTGCCCTCTTTACGCGCTTTCTTTTTTATTATACTTTAAGTTTTAGGGTACATGTGCAGAACACGCAGGTTCGTTACATATGTATACATGCTCTTTACGCACTTTTTGATGAACAGAAGCTCTGTCGCCTAGGCTGGAGTGCAATGGCACAATCTCGGCTCACTGCAACCTCCGCCTCCCAGGTTCCAGCGATTCTCCTGCCTCGCCTTCCCAAGTAACTGGAAATATAGGCACCTGCCACCATGCCTGACTAATTTTTGTATTTTGAGTAGAGATGGGGTTTCGCCATATTGGCCAGGCTGGTCTCGAACTCCTAACCTCAAGTGATCCACCCGCCTTGGCCTCCCAAAGTGCTAGGATTACAGGTGTGAGCCACCACACTGCCCAGCTAATTCCACAGCCTTAATTGACTATGGTTCTGTCATAAGTCTTGTTCTCCAGAGTGTGGCCCTTGCCTGAGTATTTCCTTTGGGGAAGAAGAGGTCTAGACTAGCGGTCCCCAACCTTTTTGGCACCAGGGACCAGTTTCATGGAAGACAATTTTTCTACAGAGGAGGGTGGGGGATGGTTTTGGGGTGGTTCCAGTGCATTACATTTATTGTGCACTTTATTTCTATTATTATTGCATTGTAATATGTGAGGAAATAATTCTACAACTCGCCATAGTATAGAATCAGCGGAAGCCCTGAGCTTGTTTTCCTGCAACTACATGGTCCCATCTCGGGGTGATGGGAGACAGTGACAGATCATCAGGCATTAGATTCTCATAAGGAGCTCGCAACCTAGATCCCTGGCACGCACAGTTCACAATACGGCTCTTGCTCTTATGAGAAGCTAATGCCACTGCTGATGTGACAGGAGGCGGAGCTCAGGTGGTAATGAGAGTGATGAGACGTGGCTGTCAGTACAGATGAAGCTTCACCCAGTCACCTGCCACTCACCCCATGCTGTGAGGCTCTGTTCCTAACAGGCCACAGAGCAGTGCCAGGGGTTGGGGACCCTTTGTCTAGATTATTCTTAGCACTTTCCCCTTCTATTTTAAATTTGAGATTCGTCTTGTCCAATTTCAGAAAAAATTCTTATTGAAACTTCAAAAGAAATTACATTAAATCTATAAGTCAGTTAAGAACAGACATCTTTATGACATTATTTCTTTTTATAAACATGGTATCTGTTTGAGCTTTCTCCATAAAAGTCTTTTATAGATGTATCCTTAGTACCCTATTTTTTGTCACTGTTACTTTTTTTTAATTTCTTTACATAAAACTGAATTTCTGTTTGTTGCTGGTGTAGAGAAACACAGTTGACATTGTGTATTGATTCTGTCGCCAGAAAACTTGCTAACTATCTTATATATTCTAGTAATTCTTGTATTAGGGTTCTCTAGAGGGACAGAACTAATAAGATAGAAATACATTCAACGGGGAGTATATTAAGGATGCTGACTCACACGATCACAAGGTGAAGTCCCACAACAGGCGTCTGCAAGCTGAGGAGCAAGGAAGCCAGTCCCAGTCCCAAAACCTCAAAAGTAGGGAAGCCAACAGCGCAGCGCAGCCTTCAGTCTGCGGCTGAACGCCCGAGAGCCCCCGGCAGATCGCTGGTGTGAGCCCGAGTCCAGAAGCTGAAGAACCTGGAGTCCGATGTTGGAGGGCGCAACGGGCTCTGCTGTGCAGAGTGGGGCACCTTGCAAGGCCCCCAGGAGTGACTTCTGGATTTCCTGAGCAACTCCAGACAGGGGGAGGAGCCGCCAACCCGTGCAGCCAACTCTCAACGCATCTCAGAATTAAAGGGAAAGAATGACACCCCCACAGCCATCAAAACCGAAGTCCTGGTTTCCTCCCCTGGCTGGATCCCGGGGGTTGGAGAAAGCCCGCCTTGGCAGCCGTGGCGGGATCTGTGATGCAGGCGGAGCCCTCCAGGCCCCGTGCAGGTTTCATCATCTGCGGTGCGCACCTTCCCGAAAGGGTGGCGTGTGGTCAGGGGTCTGTGCGGAGACCTCCTGGCTCTCCCCACATGCTGTAGGTATTCGTGCAGCCGCGTCACGCGGAGGCCCCACTCCGCGCAGCCAACACAGGGTCTTCCAGCCCCTCCTTCCCTGGCTATGTGACTTGTAGCCTCATTCTGGGAACCTTCCCCAGCTACGTGACTTATACCTTGATTCTGGGAACCACAGAGTTTAGCCCTCGGTGCTGAAATGGGAGACGTCCCCCCTGCCCCCTGCCCCCTTCCCCCTGCAACACCCCACCCCGTTCCTCACCCACCACCCTCCACACTGGGCTTTTCTCGGAATCCAGAAAGCCCAGGGTACCCTCTGCACGCGATCACCTGCCCTCAGTGGCCGCAGCAAGCTGAAGTGTCCCTTCCCCCTTTTCCTGCCCGACGCCTGCAGAACCAGGACGGAGCGGCCCTCTTGGACGCCGCCTTCACCTCAGGGCCCTCCCAAAAAACAGTTTCCAGAGTTTCCCAGACGTACCCTTTGCTAACCCATGCTCTCTCCCATTCTCCATGCAAGAAAAGAGTGAGACCTCCTTTTCTGGAAATTTCTAAAAATAGGTGAGAAGTGCATCTATTAGAGCTGGAGAACTGAGGACTGCCCAGAGAAACGTCTCCTCCAGCCAGCGCTGTCCGCTGCCCCAGTCAGTCCCCCGCTGAGTGGTCTGAGTGGCACTGGTCACCTCAACAGGGTGGACCGGCCACCAGCCATGCCTCTAGGTCACGATGGCCCTGGGCACTTTGACATTTTCCCCACCCGGCTAAAATTAAGATTGAACTGCCCTGGGAATAGGGCCCATGTGCTGTGCGTGCAGGGACCCATGGGTTGTGTTGTCTTCTCTGAGACCATAGATGGAACACTCCAGATGCTCTCTAGGCCATCTGGAGTGTTCCTTGAGTTTCCGTGGGCCCGTTGGGGAGCAACATAGTTGGGCATGGTGGTGCATGCCTGTCATCCCAACTACTTGGGAGGCTGAGGCAGGAAGATAATTTGAGCCCAGGAGTTTGGGGCTGAAATGAGCTATGATCACACCACTGCACTCCAGCCTGGGTGAAAGTGAGACCCTGTCTCATATACTTGCATATATACCTACATGCGTACATACATAGATGACCAATACCAGCTGAGTGCAGGGGCGGGCACTTGTCATCCCAGCTACTCAAGAGGCTGAAGAGGTTCACTTGAGCCCAGGAGGTCAAGGCTGCAGTGAGCTATGATTGCACCACTGCACTCCAGCCTAGGTGACAGAACGAGTCCCTGTCTTTAAAACATTTTTTTTAAGAAAGAGAGAAAGAAGGAGGCATGGGAAATGGTTGGGGATACTTGAAAACCTTCCTGAA
Organism: Gorilla gorilla gorilla; assembly: GCF_029281585.2. NCBI lineage: Eukaryota > Metazoa > Chordata > Mammalia > Primates > Hominidae > Gorilla > Gorilla gorilla. The sequence continues at coordinate 20,834,266 of NC_073232.2, forward strand.
AAAAGTCAAGTCGAAACTGAGCTTCAAGGACCAGCCAGATTTTTACCAGGGCAGGGGACAGCCCAAGCAAAGATGCAGGACCGGGAAGTACAGAAAGTGCTCAGGAAACAGCAGAACTACAAATATTAAAGCAAGAGAATCAGCAAGGGACTAGAAGGCAGCGGTCATTTGGGGGCCAGGTAGAAGAATACAGCACTGGAGGAGCTGAATTTGGGAAGCCATTGAGCGTTTTTGAGTAGGACTTGGCTGTGAGGGGTTTCTCAGGCAGCCCAACACCTGGAAACGGGCTCAATTCCTGCTTTCCCACTTACTAGCAACAAAGGAATGGAGTCATTATTACGGCTGCAAGGTGTCCCTGAAATTCACATATGCCAAGCCTCCTGGTCCTTTTCCACTAATGTAGGAAAAAAGAGAGAACTCAACAGCCTTATGAACAGTAATTGACTTCAGAGCCTTAATATGAGCAGCATCAGAAGTTTCCACACTGAGCCTCCCGCGAATAAAGCATGACAAACTGCCCTATTTCCTTCTCAAATGTGCTAACCAACAAATCAAACCCTGGGGTGAAGGACAGGTCACAGCTCTGCCCCTCTCTGAAATTCAGAAGCTGCTCCAGCAGGATTGAAGGAACCTGGGCTTCCCACGTCAACCTCTCAGCTTCTGTTCTCTCCCAGTATGGCTTTTATTGTGAGAACTGGGTCATCACAAAACCATCTGGAAATGCCTGCCAAGAAGGCTCCTTCCCCAGAGTACCTGCAGCAAGCCCAGGTGAAATGGAAGGCCTTCGAGATAGCACACAATGCTGTCTGCGGATAGTGATCAGACCCCAGAGAGGGTGGTCAGGCTAGTGCTGAAATGTCACACTACCCTGGCGCATGCCCATCCTCCTGTTTCAGTTACGAGATACTTTTTCACTTATTTAAAGATATCTGGCCAACGCCACCCTACGACATCTCTTCAATGGGCAAGAAAAGGAAGACTATATGTTTACAAAATATATTTAAATATTTTTCCCCTGATCCAATGTTGATGGCTTTTTTCAAATAATTAACTGAAAACTATTTTGCTAAAAAAAATCATAGTGTGTTATTCCAGCACTGTCTTGTTTTGTTTTGTTTTTTTGAGAAGGAATCTCACTCTGTGGCCCAGGCTGGAGTGCAATGGCATGATCTCAGCTCACTGCACCTTCCACCTCCTGGGTTCAAGCAATTCTCCTGCCTCAGACTCCCAAGTAGCTGGGATTACAGGTGCCCGCCACCATACCCAGCTAATTTTTGTATTTTTAGTAGAGACACGGTTTCACTATGTTGGCCAGGCTGGTCTCGAACTCCTGACCTCAAGTGATCCACCTGCCTCAGCCTCCCAAAGTGCTGGGATTACAGGAGTGAGCCACCATGCCCAGCCGTAACCTGAATTTTATTAATGTACCAAAGGAACTTACTATGGAAAGGTACCTTTTAGCAAATGCATTTATGAAATGAACAATTATTTTGCCCTCTTAGAAACACTTCAAACATTTGTGTTTTCTTAGAACAACTTTTAATGCAATGTAGGCTAGAATGACTTCTTCATTCTGTAATTCCACTTATTAAATTAGATGACTTCTTGCTCATATGTCATATTGCATGCTAGCGTCAGATCTTAATTGCTTAGGCTGTTCAATTGCTGAATCTAACCTGGCCTGTTCCTCTTTGGAGCTCGTAAACACTTCTTCCCGGGAGAGGAAGGACAACAGAAAGTCAATGAAAATTAGAGTTAATTTTGTTATTTTTAGTAGATTTTGGAAACGGACTGATGAAAGATGAAGCTCAAACCGATTATGGAATTATGTCTGTGTATCAATTATCCCTGCTCTCCTGACATAGTTGCTTGAAAATGGGCACATGGAAAAACCCCATTGAGAATAATTATTCCCCCAGCATAATACACGGTTTACAAGGATGGCCCATCTGCTCTGCCTGGGGGTGTCAGAGAGAGGAGCAGCCTGTATCCTGTGGCCAGGTCTGCCTCTCACCTGCACGGCCTTGACTTTCCTCTTTGTCACTTGTGACAGTTCTGGCTAAAGGCTTCCAAAGAAGACTGAAGAATGCCGTGACGATATGCAAAATGACGACGTCTGTGTAGTATGCATCCCGTGGCATGATCTCTTTGTGGCTTCTGAGTTTTGCTTGAATGTAGGGCTTTTGTCTGTCTCCAGCAGAGATGGTGCTTTAATCTATGTCCGCTGTGCCCATGGCATTCTTCTCTTTGGGGTTTTGTTGATACGTGGAAGCACCGAATCTTTTCATACACATAAAACAGCACTTTGTAGTTGGCATTTAGTAATTCTTCATGGACACTTGAGAAAGATTTTGATGCTTTCCATCAAAATCCTGATGGATTTTTATGAAGTTTTCAACCTTTTGCTAGGAAACACAGCTTCTATTTTGTTATCATTCTCCCTGTAGCCCTTCCTCTTCGTATCTATCAGTTCTCTCTACTTAGATGAATATTTAATAAGGTGAGATTTCCACATTTCTAATGAGATTTCCACATTGCTCATGTTTATTACAATTCCTTAAACTCTCATAAAGGTTGTGCTTTTCCCCAATACTAATTTAATAACGTTGAAAATGGTCAACAATATGAGCACAAGTCCCTTAATGGGCTTTATAGAGAGCAAACTCATGGAAAAGGTACTGCTACACCAGGCAACCAGAAACTCATGAACAGCAGCCCTGGTGAAAAGCAGACAGCAGTAGACCTAGAATGATCACTCTGCCACTCACTACATGAGTGAGACAGAGCAAAACATTGAATCCTTTTGAGCCTCAGTTTCCTCATCTGTGCAATGGGAATAACACCACCTTCCAAGGCTGTCGTGAGAATGAAACGTGCGTGAATCAGTTTTGTAGGCCATGAAATGGTATAAAGATACAAGGTGATATTATTTATACACCTGAAATGTGAGAAAGAGGGTGTCTAGGCTTTTTAAAGAGCTTAAGGAAGAGGATGGGGGCGGGGGCCTGAGACAGAAGATGATGAGCCCAAAGGGAAGGTGAGGAGCCAGCACTTAGTAATAGTAAACACATTTACCTCATGAGTTCTCTCACATATGTGGAGACTACGCACCTAATGCCACAGGGCAATGGCACACACACGAATTTTTTTTTTTTTTTTTTTTTTTTGAGACTGAGTCTCACTCCATCGCCCAGGCTGGAGTACAGTGGCATGATCTTTGCTCACTGCAACCTCCACCTCCCGGGTTCAAATGATTCTCATGCCTCAGCCTCCTGAGTAGCTGGGATTACAGGTGCCCACCACCACACCTGGCTAATTTGTGTATTTTTAGTAGAGATGAGTTTCACCATGTTAGCCAGGCTGGTCTCGAACTCCTGACCTCAAGTGATCCACCTGCCTTGGCCTCCCTAAGTGCTGGAGTTAACAGGCGTGAGCCGCTGCGCCCGGCCATGTACATGAATATATAATTCAAGCATCTCCATGATCTCCAGCTTCTTTTTTTTTTTTTTTTTTGAGACGGAGTCTCACTCTGTTTCCCAGGCTGGAGTGCAGTGGCGCGATCTCGGCTCACTGTAAGCTCTGCCTCCTGATTCACGCCATTCTCCTGCCTCAGCCTCCTGAGCAGCTGGGACCACAGGCGCCCGCCACCATGCCCGGCTAATTTTTTGTATTTTTGGTAGAGATGGGCTTTCACCGTGTTAGCCAGGATGGTCTCGATCTCCTGACCTCATGATCCGCCCGCCTCGGCCTCCCAAAGTGCTGTGATTACAGGCGTGAGACACCGTGCCCAGCCGATCTCCAATTTCTGGAGGTCACTATTTTATTTAACATCAAAATAAAATGCCTTAAGTAGTTATAATAGGAGCATCTAGAACACTTGCTCCTATTTCTTTAACATTTTCAGGAGCAAGGGGGTTTGCTTTCGTTGTTGTTGTTGTTGAGAGAGGGTCTCGGTCTGTCGCCCAGGCTGGAGTGCAATGGCGCAAACATGGCTCACTGCAGCCTCGACCTCCCAGGCCCAAGCGATCCTTCCACCTCAGCCTCCCAAGTAGCTGGGACTACAGGCGCGTGCCACCACTCCCAGCTAATTTTTGTAATTTTTGTTAGAGATGAGGTTTCGCCACATTGCCCAGGCTGGTCCCAAACTCCTGAGCTCATGCAATCTACCCACCTTGGTCTCTCAATGTGCTGGGATTACAGGAATGAGCCACCGCACCCAGCTGGCTTTGTTTTCTTACTCATAATCACTGACTTCTCTGCATTCCTCCAAACCGTCACGCCCAGCTCTATTTCAGCCTCTACTTGCTTTCCTGGAAATGACAGGATGCGACCCCAACAGCTGCTAACACCAGGCTGGTGTCACTGAAGTTCAGGGAGCGCTGAATGTCCACACAATTTGCAAACACTTCAAAGTGAACGCCCGCCATCATCAGCCTGTTAACGTCCAGGCCATGTCCCACATAGAGAACGCTTTACTTCCACGCCTCTCCATACACAAGTCCTGGCCTCTTGTCACATTGCCACGTAGCCCTCCCTCCCCTTCCCCCTACAGGCCCTCTTCAGGGCCCCCGTCCCCCTCTGAGACTCCCATGGATCATTCCTGTTTCTGTATCAGGCAGTGATTTAACTCCTTTTTTGTTTATACTCTCCCATCTCAAGCACTCCGAAAAGAGAACCTGGCCTTTCACAACGAAATAGAGGTGATGGATGGATGAACGCATTTAATAAGTGAGATGCCCGGCAGATGGTTTAAAACAAGGTTCCCGAGTGGAACCAGAGTCAGTGCTCAGCTTGTTAAACAAAGCAAATAATGCCCAGCGGCGGTGATTTTTCAGGTCATCAGCATCGAGGTAATATTTGAGGCCAGGGTGATGAATGCTTTTGCCCAAGGAGAGCTGTCTGAACCCTGGGCTGAAGATTCAACTTTGGGAAAAATACTTACATTTAATGGATGATCCAAACAGCCAGATGCCTGAGAAGTGGATAAGACGTACGAGAATACAGCTTAGAATCATGGTGGGAATAGAACCGAGACACCAGGCGTTTAGAAAATAAATGGGGGATGAGATAGTGAAGGCAATAAATAGATTTGGCCTGCTACAATCTCACGTGAACCATTTTGAAAGTCAGTAAGCATTTTAAGAAAAGCCAAGAAAGAAAAAAACTCTCTTTTTCTTATTGCTTTATATTCCCATAACTGGTTTATTCTGGACTCTCAACTTAATGGGGTATAAACATGAAATGGTTTTATTGCCGTCAGTATCTGTCCCAATGCTTCTTCGTTGAATTTCCATTTTCCACAGAGTGGCAGTACATCAGTGATCAGATGGGCCAGATTTAATAATTTTTCTAACATCTCACATTTTTTACTTAATAAGCAAATTAAATTAGACTAGCCTAATAACCAGTCTCATTTTTATAGCTAAGATGCAGCCCTATTTTTTTTTTTTTTTTTGAGATGGAGTCTCACTGTGTCACCCAGGCTGAAGTGTAATGGTCTGATCTCTGCTCACTGTAACCTCCACCTCCTGGGTTCAAGCGATTCTCCTGCCTCAGCCTCCCCAGTAGCTGGGATTACAGGCGCCTGCCACCATGCCTAATTTTGTATTTTTAGTAGAAACGGGGTTTCACCACGTTGGTCAGGCTGGTCTTGTAATCCTGACCTCAAGTGATCCACCTGCCTCAGCCTCCCAAAGTGCTGGGATTACGGGCGTGAGTCACTGTGCCCAGCCCCTACTTTTTTTTTAAAAAAAAGGAAAATAACAAATGTTGGCAAAGAAGTGGAGAAGCTGGGATCTTCATACGTTGCTGGTGGGAATATCAGATAGTGCAACCACTGCGGAAGACAGTATGGTGGTTTCCCAAAAAGTTCAACATAGAATTATTATAGAATTAGCATAGAATTCAGCAATTCTTCTTCTGGGTGAATACCCCAAACCACTGAAAGCAGGGACTCAAACAGATATTTGCACACTTGTGTTCATAGCAGCATTATTCGCAATACCAAAAGGTGGACACAACTGCAATGTCCGTTGGCAGATGAATGGATAAACAAAATGTGATCTATGCAGACGGTGGAATAGTATCCAGCTTTAAAACATGAGATCCTGCTACATGTTACAGTATGAATGAACCTTGAAAACATTAGGCTAAGTGAAAGAAGCCAGTCACAGGCCAGGTGCAGTGGCTCATGCCTGTAATCCCAGCTCTTTGGGAGGCCAAGGTGGGAGGATCACTTGAGGTCAGGAGTTCAAGGCCAGCCTGGCCAACGTGGCAAAACACCATCTCTACTGAAAATACAAAAATTAGCCAGGCATGGTGGCAGGCACCTGTAATCCCAGCTACTCAGGAGGCTGAGGCAGGGGAATCGCTTGAACCCGGGAGGCAGAGGTAGGCAGAGGTTGTAGTGAGCCGAGATTGTGCCACTGCACTCTAGCCTGGGTAACAGAGCAAGACTCCATCTCAAAAAAAAAAAAAAAAGAAGAAGAAGAAGAAGAAGAAAAAGCAGCCAGTCACAAAAGGATAAATTGCCTAAAATAGGCAAATTCACAGACAAAGTAGAATGGTGGATGTCGGGGCTGGCAGAGGCGAGAATGGGGAGTTACTGTTTAATTGGTGCAGAGCTTCAGCTGGGGAAGTTGAAAAAGTCCTAGAGATGGGTGGTGACGATGATCGCACAACATTGTGAATGCACTCAATGCCACTGAATTGTACCCTGAAACACAGTTAAAATAGTACATTCTATGTTATGTATATTTTACCACAATAAAACAAATTTTAAAAATTCAGTCCTAGGCATTTGAGAGCTTCCATTTCAAACTCAACTGCCCGCCCATCAGCCCCTCACCTTCTCGCTCTGCCCCTCGCACCAGAACTTTCTGTGCCCTTCTGTGTAGAGACTTGGGAAGCGAAGGGTCCCCTTCCATTGCCTTGGAGGGACTTGGAGAACTGGGGTGGGTAGAGTTGTCCCATCGTCTTCCCAGACTCACTGAGCTTCCAGCGCTTCAAACCTCAAAGGAGCAGATCACTCCTATGAACTCCACAGCCTGGAGACGGGCACAAGTGTCACAGGTCTACCCCTAACCTCAGTGCGAGAGGGACAGAACCAGATGTGGCACCATCCTCCTGGATCCCAGAGCACTCGCGCTGACGCCTCTTACCAGGCCCAGCTCTGTGTGGCCTGGGAACATCTGTGTCATCTGTATCTCAGCAAGAGTCCAGCTGAAGAGAGATGCTGAGAGCCCCATCTTGCTGAACTCTTTATGGGTGATTGTCTCAGGATACGCCTCCTTACTTAGCTTCAGGGATCAAAGGGACCCCTTCTCCTTTGTGATAGGAAGAATTCTAAGACAGTCCCCACGATCCCCACTCCCCACCCTGGTATAATCATATAATCCTTCCCCTTGAGTATGGATGGAGCCTGTAAATACCCGTAATGGAGCTCGCTTCCGTGATAATATTACATCACCTGGCCAAGGGATAGCGCGGATGTGAAGTCCTAATCAGCTGACTGTGTGACCATCAGAAGGGAGACTGCCCTGGGTAGATGGACAAGGAGGAATACCTCCTTCCCAGCTCCTGTCACCAGGAACACTGACTGTACCTCCACATGGCTTAGGACCCAAAAACCTCCTTAGTTTGGAAATGAGGGTGGGGTTGGGGTGTCATTGGTGGTAGAGTCAGTGCAGGCCGCCGACCTCAGGAAGCCCTAGGATGTGGTGAGCTCCTGGTGACATCTTGAACTTGGACTGTAAGAGCTAATGAGAACCTTTGGCCCTGAGGTTTGGTCCTATGTTGCAATTTTAGGACAACAGGAAAAATCCCACTTAACATTTTATGACGGGCAGTGGATGGCAGCGTTTGGTGTGTTTCTCCTTTCTTTTCCTGTTGTGGTTCTCTGTAGGAAGAGGTTTTTTTTTTTAATCCTACTTACCAATTTAGAAATTGAAATAAGATATGTTAAGTGTTTCCAGGAATTGTCAGTAAGGGTCCTCCATCATCCCCTCCACCAATATCGCAACACAGAAATACAGCGGAGACTGAGTACCTGAGAGCCTGCTCACAACTAAGGTGCTCTGCCCAGAACCCGGCGCTGGATCTGTAAGGCTCAGGGACACACCTGGGCCTGCTGCCACACTAAGTGGGCAGCTCTCCTGCTGCTGACCCCTCTATCCTGGTCCTACAAGTGGGATAAAGAGCTCAACTCAGAATTCAGAATTCAGGAAATGAACACCCTTCAGTTCAGGGGCAGATGGGAAAGGAAGTTATGTCATGAGTCACCACTGAATTCATTGTATGGAAAAATTAGAAATCTGGTATTATGAAATACCCGAACTGAAAAGGCTTGACAACAATAAACTTCCGAGAAGGGTAACACCAGCTCCCAGCGTGCGCCAGGTCCTCTCCGTACGGTGCCCATCTTCCCTTTCTGATGGGCCGCCTCTTGTCTGTAACACAAACAGAACTGGGTTTCAGTGGGGACCCCTGCTGTTACCTGGCACTCACCTGAGGCCAATGTCACTCATATTCAAATCTCCTGAAAACAAAGTTCACCCGCAAAGCACTCAGGGAGAATGTAGGTTTTACTGGAGGTTTGGCGGGAAGCTGGAGGTTAAAGGATGCCTTACCTAGGAAACTTCCTGAAGCTCTTCTTTAAAAGAAAGCCTTGGCCAGGCGCGGTGGCTCACACCTGTAATCCCAGCAGTCTGGGAGGCCGAGGTGGGTGGATCACCTGAGGTCAGGAGTTCAAGACCAGCCTGGCCAACATGGTGAAACTTCATCTCTACTAAAAATACAAAAATTAGCCAGGCGTGGTGGTGCGTGGCTGTAATCCCAGCTACTTGGGAGACTGAGGCAGGAGAATTGCTCCAACCCAGGAGGCAGAGGTTGCAGTGAGCCAAGATCACGCCACTGCACTCCAGCCTGGGGGACAGAGTGAGACCTCATCTCAACCAATCAATCAATAAAAGCCTCGCTTTCTCTCTGCAGCTGCCTTACCTTGATCTCCCCAGATACTGCAGGGTTCCCAAGCCAGTTTCAACATCCTGCCAGAGTGGCCTACTCCATCTGCGAACCGAAAACTAGCCAGAGGTCAGCAGAAGCAAAACACATAGTCCTCAGCAAAATTTTAACTGCAGTCACTTCTCAGGCTTATCTTTAGGGAAATCATCGTATCTGTTGCTTCATTTGCAGAATCACTTATATTCTATCTGTGGATTAATTAATTGTTAGCCATGAATGGCTTCCCATCTGATTCTTGCCTGCAGCCCCCAACCCCTCCTGGACTATAAGTTCCATGCAGGCAAGGGAGTGTATCTCTGCTGTTCATGGTGGCATCTCTCGGACCTTATGCACAAACAGCACAGAACAGACCGCAATTTTTTTTTTTTTTTTTAGAAAGAGTCTCACTCTTGTTACCCAGGCTGGGGTGCAGTGGCACGATCTTGGCTCACTGCAACCTCTGATTCCTGAGTTCAAGTGATTCTCCTGCCTCAGCCTCCCAAGTGGCTGGGATTACAGGCATGTATCGCCACACCCAGCTAATTTTTTTTTTTTTTTTTTTTTTAAGTAGAGACAGGGTTTCACCATGTTGGCCAGGCTGGTCTCAAACTCCTGGCCTCAGGTGATCCACCCACCTTGGCTTCCCAAAGTGCTGAGATTACAGTCATGAGCCACCATGATTGTCCTCACAAATCATTTCTGAATGAAGAATAAATGGGTGCCATACACCCTCCGGCCCTGTTTGGATCTCAGTCACTTGCAGTTCCTAAAGTTTGCACAAACAACACTTATTTCTTACCAGAGACCATTTGGAGACCTGCTTCTCTTTCAGAACCCTTATCGTTAACCTTAGACATCACTACTGTTTTCTTCCACAGTCAAACAAAACAAGACATGTGTTTCTCTTTCAAAATATAGGCCTGGAATATGGACAAGGCGGCACATCACTCCTGCTGGGTGTGTGAAACTAGTTTGTTATCTTTTTATAGCTTTTCTCTAAACTTGTCACCAAAAAGTCTCCAGGTCATAATTTCCTCATCTGTAGAAATAGAATAACTTTTAACTTTCTTTCTTTTTTTTTTTTTTTGAGACGGAGTCTCGCTCTGTTGCGCAGGCTGGAGTGCAGTAGACAGTGGTACGATCTCGGCTCACTGCCACCTCCACCTCCTAGGTTCAAGTGACTCTCCTGCCTCAGCCTCCAGAGTAGCTGGGATTACAGGCGCCCACCACTATGCCTGGCTGATTTTTGTATTTTTAATAGGAACGGGGTTTCTCCATGTTGGCCAGGCTGGTCTCGAACTCTTGACCTCAGGTTATCCTCCTGCCTCGGCCTCCTAAAGTGCTAGGATTATAGGCGTGAGCCACCTTACCTGATCTTCTTCTTCTTTTTTTTTTTTTGATCAGGAAACTTCACTAACAAGTTGTCCCTGAGATGCATCAATCTCCTCTTCCTTCCATACACCTATCAAATATTTATTGAAACTTTGTGGACGGGCATGGTGCCACTCGCCTGTAATCCCAGCTATTCAGGAGGCTGAGGTGGGAGGACCACCTAAGCCAAGAGGACAGAGGTTGCAGTGAACCATGATCCCACCACTGCACTCCAGCTTGGGGCACAGAGTGAGACTATGCCAAAAAAAAAAAAAAAGTTTGATATAAGCCAGATTCTATGTTGTGCACACTGGCATTTATTGTCTCATCTGAAAAAATGAAATATATTACTGTTTGTTCATTATAAAAAGAATATGAGGCCAGAGCGGTGGCTCACGCCTGGAATCCCAGCACTTTGGGAAGCCAAGGTGGGTGGATTACCTGACGTCAGGAGTTCAAGACCAGCTTGACCAACATGGTGAAACCCCGTCTCTACTGAAAATACAAAATTAGCTGGGTGTGGTGGTGCATGCCTGTAATCCCAGCTACTTGGGAGGCTGAGGCGGGAGAATTGCTGGAACCTGGTGGGCAGAGGTTGCAGTGAGCCGAGATCACACCATTGTATGCCAGCCTGGGCAACAAGAGCGAAACTCTGTGTCAAAAAAAAAAAAAAAAAGAAAGAATATGAAGTTACAAAAGAAAGTTTGAAACATATACAATGCTATAAATAAGAATTACACATAATTACATCCAGAAAGAGTAACTGTTATCCTTTTAATATATTTCTGTCTGGGTTTTCTGTATATAGATGCATTTTCCATAGCTGAAGTAATAATTTACATACAATTTTGAAATGTTCTTTTTTCTCTCTTAACAATATATTTAGGTATTTTCCTGTAGTTCATAAAAAATTCCTTTTTTTTTTTTTGAGACAGAGTTTCACTCTGTCGCCCAGGCTGGAGTGCAGTGGCGCAATCTCAGCTCACTGCAACCTCCTCCTCCCAGGTTCTAGAGATTTTCCTGTCTCAGCCTCACGAGTAACTGGGACTACAGGCATCTGCCACCACACCTGGCTAAATTTTGTATTTTTACTAGAGATGGGGTTTCACCATGTTGGCCAGGCTGGTCTTGAATTCCTGACCTCAAGTGATCTGCCTGCCTCAGCCTCCCAAAGTGCTGGGATTACAAGTGTGAGTCACCACACCTGGCCAAAAAAATTCCTCATTTTTAACAGCTGCATAATATTTATTTAAACTTCTCCCTGATTTGGGGTATTTTGGTTGTTTCTAATTTCCTGACATATGGAAAAGGGAGACAGTGTGTACATATCTTTAAGCATAAATCTTTGTGATTATTTTTTATTTTTTCCATAGAAGCCCTAGATATGGAATTATAGGGTCAAAACACATAAACATTTTAAGCTCTTGAAATATTTTACAAAATTGCTTTTCAGTTAAGTTACATCAACTTATGTTCCCACTGATTGTATTTAAAATTGCCCATTGGAGCCGGGTTCAGTGGCTCACGCCTGTAATCCCAGCATTTTGGAAGGCCGAGGCGGGTGGATCACGAGGTCAGGAGATGGAGACCATCCTGGCTAACATGGTGAAACCCCATCTCTACTAAAAATACAAAAAATTAGCCGGGTGTGGCGGCACGTGCCTGTAGTCCCAGCTACTCCGGAGGCTGAGGCAGGAGAATCACTTGAACTTGAGAGGCGGAGGCTGCAGTGAGCCAAGATCGTGCCACTGGACTCCAGCCTGGGAGACAGAGCGAGACTCCATCTAAAAATTAATAAATAAAATTGCCCATTGGCTAGGCATGGTGGCTCATACCTGTAATCCTAGCACTTTGGGAGGTCGAGGCGGGTGGATCGATTGAGGTTAGGAGTTCGAGACCAGCTTAGCCAACATGGTGAAACCCCATCTCTACTAAAAATACAAAAAATTAGCCAGGCATGGTGGTGCACACCTGTAGTCCCAGTTACTCAGGAGGCTGAGACAGGAGAATTGCTTGAACCTGTGAGGCTGAGGTTGTAGTGAGCTGAGATGGCACTATTGCACTCCAGCCTGGGGGACAGAGCAAGACTCCGTCTCTAAATAAATAAATAAATAAAATTGCCCATTTCTTTGCACTCCTGCCAGCATTGAATATTAGAACCTGAAATATATTTTCTAATTTATAAGGTGAGAATATTGTATATTATTTAACATTTTTATTTTTGAAATTACTAGGTAACCTAAACCCTTTAAAATATAATAACACACTTACACAGATATGCACATGGCTAATTACTAACCACTTTAATTTTCTCTTTAAGGAAATTTTCCCACAGACTTATTAGGGTTTTCTTATTAATCTGTGTGTACTCCTAAAGATGCAATTAAATCTTGGATTTGTTATGCAGAGTTTTGTCATTTCAGATTTTTTTTTTTGTCTTTTAGAGTTCTGTTTGCAATATTTTTAGTTACCAGAATTTTTAAAATTTTTATGTAATCTAATCTAATGGTCATTTCCTTCCTGAGTATTCCGTTTCTTTTCTTTCCTCACCTTGAGATCACATAAATATTTGCCTATATGTTCCCCTAATTTTAAAATTTTTTGTTGTTTTTTTGAGACAGCATCTCTCTCTGCCTCCAACCTGGAGTGCAGTGGCACAATCACAGCTCACTGCAGCCTCAACCCCCCCAGGCTTAGGTGATCCTCCCATCTCAGCCTTGTGAGCTGCTGGGACTAAAGGCATGCACTACCACATCTGGGTAATTTTGTATTTTTTTGTGGAGACGGGGGTCTCATTATGTTGCTCAAACTGGTCTTGAAATTCTGGGCTCAAGCAATCCTCCTGCCTCAGCCTCCCAAAGTGCTGGGATTACAGGTGTGAGACACCACGCTCGACCTTAAAATTATTTAATGTAGCTAGAACATCTTTCAGCATATAATGACAGGTAAGGGCTTCACTTGATTATCTTTTCAAATTACTACGTTTCTTACCTCCATTTATTGAGACTCCATCTCTTTTTCATTTATTTTTGATGACTTTTATCACATATGAAAGTGTACACTACCTTTTCCTGGGTTATATTGTTCTATTATGATACATTTCATCAGTAAAGCCTTAGACTATGTTTCAATAATAAATAGGTCAATTGCCCATATTCTTCTTCATTTTCTTAATTTTATTAACTTTTCTCACCTATTATTTGTTCAATTTGTTCAGATACGCTTCAAAATACTTTCATTTTAGCCTTATAGGGTGGGCCTTAATAGCCTCATTATATAGATGAGGAACTGAGGCTCGAAAAGGATAAACAGCTTGAGGTAATAACAAATCATGTCTTTTACATCTCCCCTGTCAGATCCAAACTGCTGTCGATTTTTTAGTAAAGTTATGAAATTTTCTTACCTTTCTTTCTCCTTTCCTGTCTGCCTCCCTCTAGTGGTCATGATATATATTACAATATAGTACAGTTTCTGAAGTCTATTTATTTATTTATTTTTTGAGACGGAGTCTTGCTCTGTCGCCCAGGCTGGAGTGCAGTGGCGCGATCTCTGCTCACTGCAAGCTCCGCCTCCCGGGTTCACATCATTCTCCTCCCTCAGCCTCCGGAGTAGCTGGGACTACAGGCGCCCGCCACCACGCCTGGCTAATTTTTTTGTATTTTTAGTAGAGATGGGGTTCACCGTGTTAGCCAGGATGGTCTCGATCTCCTGACCTTGTGATCCACCCGCCTTGGCCTCCCAAAGTGCTGGGATTACAGGCATGAGCCACTGCGCCTGGTCCTCCTGAAGTCAATTTTATACAGTAATTAATATACTCCTTTATAACATGAAAAGACATAGCTTTTCTTTTTAGCTTACTTTAAAATTCTTAACCTATATAAAGTTCATTAATATTTCTTTAATATTTGGGGGTCATATATTATCAGGATTTTCTTAGCAAAGACCAGCCTCAGAAAACATTTATGAAAAAGTCAAGTGACATTACAGTGAAATTTTAAAAATTTCATAAGTTTTAAAACTGTAACAATACAAAGACCCTCCAGATATTTCTTTGTTCATTTCTTTTCCTATGGACATTATCTAAGTACTTTCATAAATAACTATCTTTATTTAGTTATTTTTGAGACAGACCCTGTCACCTAGTCTGAAGTGCAGTGGCGCAATCTCGGCTCACTGAAACCTCCACCTCCTGGGTTCAAGCAGCTCTCCTAGCTCAGCCTCCTGAGTAGCTGGTATTACAGGCATGTGCCACCACGCCCAGCTAATTTTTGTATTTTTGGTAGAGATGGGATTTCACCATGTTGGCCAGGGTAGTCTCGAACTCCTGACCTCGGGTGATCCACTTACCTTGGCCTCCCAAAGTGATGGGATTACAGGCATGAGCCACCGGGCCCGGCCAAACAACCATCTTTAAATTTCCCCCTGTAAACCATTTCTTTTCCTCTGACCTGGCTTCACTGTCCTTTCTCACTTTTTAGTCCCTTTGTGCATTCAGTTGTCATAAAGGTGCATAGGCCAGGGGGACATCAGGGCAGTGGGCCAGCCTGAGCTAACTTTCTGGCCAGGTCTGTGCCAGGCCACAGGAGGGCCACCTGATCATAATTCCCATAAAGATTTAGGACATGCTAGCAGGGGCTGGCCTCACATCCCTAACTGCCTGTTGGTTGAAGCCTTCTCAGTCTCATTTTCTTCCTTGTTTATTTTCTGCTTCTATTTTTCTGCCTGTTTCTCTTCCCCTTCTTCCTTGCCAACCCCATCATCCTTCAATCTCATCCCTCTCGTTTCTTTTTCAGCTGTAAGAAAAGGCACCATAAAAGTTTAACCAAGCCAAAAGAATAATAATAAAAAGAAAAATAATTCTAGGAAGTATTTATCAACATTTATCAAAATTATCATTTATCAAAATCAAGGGAAAATTTTTTTTTCTCTTGATCTGATTTCCTTAAAGGGCCGGGTGTGGTGGCTCATGCCTTTAATCCCAGCACTTTGAGCGGCCCAGGGGAGAGGATCACTTGAGCCCAGAAGTTTGAGACTACCATGAGAGTTAGACCCTGTCTCTACAAAAAGAAAAATAAAAAAGTAGCCAGGCATAATGGTTCGTGCCTGGAGTCCCAGCTTGGGAGGCTGAGGCAGGAGAATCACTTGAGCCCAGGAGTTGGAGGCTGCAGTAAGCTACAATTTCACCACTGCACTCTAGCCTGGGCAACAGAACAAGGCCCTGTCTCAAAAAATAAAATAAAATGAATTCCTTAAAGACAGCAGCTGCTATATTACCTGTCACCTATAGGTAGATGTTTAATATTACCATTTATTATGTCACTTCATGATAAATGCGTTCATATTTAACAAACATGAGACAAAAATGTAAGAGGGAAAATAAAAGAACATAACCAGAAAGCTTAGGTTTATTATTCACTGAGGATTAAGGATTGTCAGAGTTGATTGTCTCCTGGATTTTGTTCAGAAAGAGAGGATAATAATACTGACCCAATTAAGTAGCATGTTGGGTAGATTAAAGTGCTTTGTAAACATTAATTAAAGATGCAGGGAGTTAGGTGAGGCCAATGTGTTATTAGAGGAAAAGTTTTCTTCCCTTTAATCAGGTATCTCTTTCTGGGGAGGGCAAAGAAATGACCTCAGGACTAAGGCATCGGGGCTCAACCCTGAGTGGGGCCAGTGACTCAGTCATTCTGTGCAACCATTTCCTTCTTAGTTTTCTGTAAAATGGGAAGCAACACAAACATTTTGGGAATCTAGGTTGTTACAACGTTTGTCATTTGAGTATATAACAAACCCTACAATTAATACAACCCCATAACTCTTGCTTTCTCCTTGCCTACTGAGTTAAACCCAGTAACATTAACTTCCACCAACTTACAAAAGCTTTCCGCAACCAGCTATTAACTTTGGGAGATATTTCCACGGTGATAGCCTGAAGAAGAAAATGCAACGAGCCATGGGGTCAAAAATTCTCCCATGAGTTTCTTCAGCTGTCTGAACCTCAGCTTTCCTGCTCTGTAAAATGGGGTTAAGAAACCAGAAAACCATTTTAAGGATTAGATGAAATAATGTATGTGGTGTATGCACATTAAATGCTGTGTCTGAGGGTACAGGTATGCAATAAGTTGCATCAGCATTATTAAGTATAAAATAGCCTCTCAAAGCTGACCATAATAAAAAACAAAAGAAAAAATTAAAGGCCAGGTGCAGTGGCTCAGGCCTGTAATCCCAACACTTTGGGAGGCTGAAGTGAGAGAATCGCGTGAGCCCAGGAGTTCGAGACCAGCCTGGGCGATATAATGAGACCCCACCCATCTCTACAAAAAATTTTAAAATTAGCTGGGTGTGGTGGCATGCACCTGTGGTACCAGCTACTCGGGAGGCTGAGATGGGAGTGTCACTTGAGCTTGGGAGGTGGAGGTTGCAGTGAGCCAAGATGGTACAACGTGCACTCCAGCCTGGGCGACACAGCAAGACCCTGTCTCAATAAAAATTAGATTAAATTAATGTCCCATCTCTTGCAAGCTTCAGACACACATCCCTATTGCTTTTCTCCGCGTGGGTCGCTCGGCGATGGGGTTGGGGATTTTCACGGTGCTGTCCCCCAACTCGAACTTCACACCTTGACCGAGGGCCCCCGGGAGGCGGCCGCGAGGTCCCCCAGCGCGGCGGGGCCCGGCCCTTTAAGCGCCGCGGGCGCGCGCAGTGCGTGCCTAAGGATTGCGAGTCCGGGCGGCGCGAGCGCGCGGCGGCGGTGGAGCGCGCGCGGGTGGGCGCGCACAGGGAGAGCGCGCGGCGGGGCGGCCCGGAACAGTCTGCGCCAGACGGGCGGCGGCGTGAGGGCTCCTGGTCGCTGGCGGCGTGGACACCTGAGTCCCGGGGTAGGGGTCTCCCGCGAGGTGAGTGCGGCCCTAGGACTCCGGGCAGGGCTGGAGCGACGGGAGGGCGTCCTGGCGGCGGTGGCGGCGCTGGGCTCTGGCTGGGACGCCGGCGGGTCGGGCAGAGAGGGGGCGCCGGACCCTGCCTTGGCGCGCTCCTCGCTCTGACTAGGGGAGCCCGGCGCCGCCGCAGAGGCCACCCGGTGCCCGACCCCCGACCCTGGGGCGTCGCTGCCTCCTCGGGGACCTCGGAGTCGGGGCGCGGCGGGGAGCGCGCTGGGTTCCGAGTCTGGGGCTATCCTGGGGGCTCAGGGGTGGAGGCGGGTTTCCCAGCCTTGGGCGCAGAGGGTCCCCGCTGTCCCCACCGTCCGTCCCCCAACCCGGACCCCTGTCCTTTGCGCCGTGGGACCCCATGCGGCCTCGGGGGGAGGGTGCGGGTCCGACACGGCGGGCGGAGCCACCTGTTCCACCCGGGCCCCCAGGTCCTGGAATCACGCGGGGATGTGCAGGGTCTGCCCAGCCCAGCGCGGCGGGAGGGACTAAAATAGAGGAGAAAATGTGGCCCGTGTGATGAAATTGAACAAAAGGCAGTAAAATAAACTCCAGTATTTCTCCAAGGCTTTGAAAGTTTCCCAGTATTGTTTTACGGAGTCTAAATTTAAGCATGTAGTTGTTTGGTGTATTTTTTTTTTTTCCTTAACCGCAGGAACTAACCTCAGAAAACTTTTAACTCTACCAGAACCTAGTGCGTGCAGAGCAGAAAAGTTAAAGTGAGTGAAGGAAAATGAGTGTGTGTGTTGTTTTCCACCCTAAACAGAGTAAAACGTTCAGATCTGTAGGAAGAAGGTTCTTTCTGGCTCCAATTTTAACGGAGAACATTTTTTAAAAATCGGTATTTCTGAAAGGTATCGAAAGACCAAACCAGGCGTACGTGGAAACTTGAGGGAAATACTCATAGGAGAAAACTTTATTAAAAATACTTTTTACATTATTTTTTAAAAACACTACATAAAAGTGCCCCAGCATGCACTAGAAAGTTTGCCCTCCAAGTTCCGTGTCTGAATGTTACTGATTGTTTTTCTAGGTGGAGGAGGTATTTTCGTTCATGAAGCCAATGTGGAAATACAAACAAATGCCCTATTGACTTGGGATTGGGTGGGAAGGATGGAAGTTGTCTAAAATCTTTCTTGCCAAAGTTGACAGCGTATGTATGGAATCTTGTGTGTTTTCTTGTCCAGACTAGTAATAGCCATGTTAAAGCGACTGGATTATATTCCTTGGTAACAGCACTTCAAATGAGCTTTCTTTGAAAATTTTAGATGCTGATGATTTAAAAGTAACACATTTTCTCCATTACTAGAAATCAGAAATCCAAAATTAGAGTGATAGTGGAGCGAAGGCTGGAAAGAGGAGCGATGCTTTTAGGAAGGTCTGAGCGTGTTTGAATCTGTGGTTGCTGGGGGTGGGGGAGTTGCCCATTAATTCATTCAGGAATATTTGTAGACTGACCACCTACAGCGCGCAGAGCCGTGACTGGTCGTCCAGCAGACAGTCATTTCTAGATAACAGCCACATGGCCCAAACTGATTAAAACCAGATCAAGCAAGCCTTCATCGGCAGCTGAAGAGATACCTGGCCTTGGTTCCAAAGTTCTTAGACACCCAAGGCGCCCAGAGTTGGCACTGTGTGTTGATTTGGAAGATCATCTCAGATAACTCCAGGAGTGGAGCCTGGAAACCTGAAGGGGGAGAGAGGAAGGGCCTGCGTAGAGCAGAGCTGAGAACAGGGGAGCCTCTAGAACTAGAAGTTCAAGTGCATCTTATCTGCAGTGTTATGGGGCAGCTGCCAGTGGCACAGAGGCCATTCGGGAGGTGCCAGGGGAATTCTAGGAGCATCCCAGAACCTGAGCTCTTTCCTTTGACGGTGAAGGCCATCGTTGCGTTTCACTTTCCTTTGCACTTGGTGGCTTGCTTCCTAGGTGCCTGTGTGCTCTAAGAAGAGGGCCTTGCAACTCCGCCCCTGATTGACTGCAGCCATCCCCGCTCCACTCTGAGGGGTCTCTTGGCCACCATAGGAAAGCCTGTGTTCATGGAGGCACTGCCCTCTGCACGGGTTATGTCCAGCCAGTGGCATCAACAGCCTCTGTCTGCGGAACTCACAGTGAAGCTGCCGCTTTCCATAATGCCCTTGTCCCCTTTCTAGACTGGCAGCATTCATCTTGAAACCGAAGAGTATTTTAAGAAAGTTGGTGCTAGGTTTCTAATCTGTGCATTCAGGATTGGCAGGGAAGGACTGTATGGGGAGAGCATTCTGCCTTGTCGGACAGGGATGGGAGAGCTCTTCGTGAACGTGTCTCTTCGGACTAGGTATTGCCAGAGACTGTAGCACTGTGAAGAGTTCATGCTGTTTATCTTTTTTATTATAGTCAAATACATAGAACATAAAATTTACCACTTTAAAGTGCACAAATCAGTGGCATTAAGTACATTCCATTCCCAATGTTATGCAATCATCACCACTATCAAGTTCCAGAACTTTTTCATCACTCCAAAAGGAAACCCATTAAGCAGACGATTCCCATTGCCCTCTCCCAACCGCTGGCAGCCACTGATCTCCTTCTGTCTCGGTAGACTTGCCCCTTCTGGATGTTTATACAGATGGAATCTTAAAATCTGTGGCCTCTTGTGTCTGGCGTCTTTGACTTAGCACAATGTTTTTCAAGGTCCGTCCGTGTCGCGGCGTGTATCGTTGCTTCCCTCCTTTTTATCGCCGAATAATGTTCCATTGTGTGGACAGATCGCATTCTATTTACCCATTCATCAGATGAATGACTTTGGGT
Organism: Gorilla gorilla gorilla; assembly: GCF_029281585.2. Taxonomy (NCBI): domain Eukaryota; kingdom Metazoa; phylum Chordata; class Mammalia; order Primates; family Hominidae; genus Gorilla; species Gorilla gorilla. The sequence goes on from NC_073232.2 coordinate 20,854,354, forward strand.
TGTTTCCACCTTTTGGCTATTGTGGATAGTACTGCTATGAACCGTTGTGTACAAGTTTTTGTTTGAACACCTGTTGTCAATTCTTTTGGGTCCGTACCTGAAAGTAGAATTCCCGGGTCATATAGTAATTCTGTGATTAACTTGCTGAGGAGCTGCCAACTGTTTTCTATAGCAGCTGTACCGTTTTGTGTTCCCACTAGCAACGTGTGAGGGTTCTAGTTTCTCGACATCCTTGTCAACCACTTGTTATTTTCCCCCGCCTTTTTATTTATGTGTTTATTTATTTATTTATTTATTTTTTTTTTTGAGACGGAGTCTCGCTCTGTCACCCAGGCTGGAGTGCAGTGGTGTGATCTTGGCTCACTGCAAGCTCCGCCTCCCGTGTTCACACCATTCTCCTGCCTCAGCCTCCTGAGTAGCTGGGACCACAGGCGCCACCCACCACCACGCCCAGCTAATTTTTTGTATTTTTAGTAGAGTCGGGGTTTCACCGTGTTAGCCAGGATGGTCTTGATCTCCTGACCTCGTGATCCGCCCGCTTCAGCCTCCCAAAGTGCTGGGATTACAGGCATGAGCCACTGCACCCGGCCTTTTTTTTTTTTTTTTCCTCTGACATAGGATTTCACTCTGTTGCCCAGGCTGGAGTGCAGTGGCACGATCTCAGCTCACTGCAGCCTCAACCTTCCAGGCTCAAGTGATCCTCCCACCTCAGCCTCCAGGGTAGCTAGGACCACAGGCACGTGCCACCACGTCCAGCTGTGTTTTTGTGATTTTTATAGAGACTGGGTTTTGCCATGTTACCCAGGCTGGTCTCAAACTCCTGGGTTCAAGTGATCTTCCCACATCTGCCTTCCAAAGTGCTGGGATTACAGGCATGAGCCACCATGCTTGGCCTTCCTTTACAAAAAAAAAAAAAAATTCCCGTCCTCCTAGTGCGTATGAAGTAGTATCTCACGGTGGTTTGGGTGCATTTCTCGAACGACTTCGTTGCTGGACATCTCTTCAGATGCTTGTTGGCCACATCTTCTTTAGAGAAATGTCTGCTGAGAACTCGATTCTCTTTTTGTGTTAGCTTTCGTATCATGAAATTTTGCATGTGACTAAGTACAGTTATTTGTATAGGGCTCGGTTTGTATATTTAGGTTCCTTCCTAAAGCTTCATTCTGTTGTGGGTTTTTTCCTGCTTTCTCTTTTAGGCTGCTGCTGCTTCTCCTCGGAAGCCAGTTGTCTGACTTGTGCTTTGTCATTTTTAATCTTCTGCCTGTTGTAGTTCTTGACCCCAAGCCTGGGGTATTGATCAGTTCATCTGGCAGTACAGTATTTATGGATTGACCACATACAATGTGCCAAGCTGTTGGGCGGGTCATTGGGCATACAAACATGGAAGTCCTTTTTTTTTTTGAGACATGGTCTCACTCTGTCACCTAAACTGGAATGCAGTGGCACAATCACAGCTCACTGCAGCCTCGACCTCCCAGGCTCAGATGGTCCTCCCCCCTCAGCCTCCAGAGTAGCTGGGACTACGGGTGCGTGCCACCATGCCTGGCTAATTTTTGTGTTTTTGATAGAGATGGGTCTCGCTGTGTTGCACAGGATGGTCTTGAACCCCTGGGTTCAAGCAATCCCCCCACCTTAGCCCCTGAAAGTGCTGGGATTACAGGCAAGAGCCACCTTCTCTTTTTGATACACGTCTCTTTGTGATGTGCACAGATTACATTTTATTTTTTTAATTAGGTTAATGGGCATATCAGGATAAAGAATGGTACTGCACTGGAATTTTAGGGATCTGTGTCAGGTTTCAGCCCCTGATAGCTGTGTGGCCTCAGGGTTCACCCTTCACCCTCCTGGAACTTGGTTTCCTGGTCTATAAAATTTGGGGTAAGGCTGAATGACTTCTGAGACCTTGAAACTGGAGTTTCACTATAGCTTTCCTTTACAAACCGGATTCTGGGGGTATTTCAAACCATTTAGTTTGCACATATTACTTAAAGGAACTCTCTGTGTGGAAAAAAAAAAGTCTATACTCTTTTGTACTAGACTATAAACAGGTGAGTTGGGTCCATTGCTGCCTCCAAAAATAGTACAATTGATATTTTCTATAAATATTCAGAGCATTTTGGCCGGGCACGGTGGCTCACACCTGTAATCCCAGCACTATGGGAGGCCAAGGCAGGCGGATCACCTGAGGTCAGGAGTTTGAGACCACCCTGGCCAACATGGTGAAACCCCATCTCTACTAAAAATACAAAAAATTAGCTTGGCATGGTGGTGCGTGCCTGTAATCCCAGCTACTCGGGAGGCTGAGGCGGGAGAATTGCTTGAACTCAGGAGGCGAAGGTTGTAGTGAGCTGAGATCACGCCACTACACTCCAACCTGGACGACAGAGCGAGACTTTATCTCTAAAATAAATAAATAAATAAACAAACATGCTGAGAGTTTAAAGAGTTGGAGTGAAGATTTGAGTTCCTAACACGCTGGGAATACGGAGGTGACTAAGGCAGTGTGGGCCCTGCTCCCATGAAGCTTTGCTTGGGTAAAGGAGACATTCAGTGTCCGATGTGAATTGATAACAGAGACCCACAGGTGTTTTGGGAGCAGAGGACAGAGAGTCTTTCTGTCAGGGGTGTCAGAACACCAGCTGGAGAACGTAGCATTTGAGCTGGGCCAACAAGGGCAGCATAGGGGACAATTTAGGCCAACATGGTGGAATTGAGGAGTCAGTTATTATGCTGCAAGGGGTTAGCCTTCCAGTCGGGGGCATGGGCAAGCGAAGCTTTCTGAGTAGGTTGCAGTGGCAGATCTTGTTTCCCGGCTCTCCTGTGGAGTAGACGTTTACATATGGAGGGATTAACTTGAAGTTGAACAGGATGTTAGGGACTGAGGAAGGCAGCATAGAAAAAGAAGGATATAAGATGGTATGAACAAGGGGAAGACACCTGGGCATGTCAATTGTCGAATTGAATTTTAGGTACAAAAAAAAGTTTTTTAAAAGTATTACATACCCGGGCATGCTAGATCATGCCTGTAATCCCAACACTTTGGGAGGCCAAGGTGGGAGGATTGCTTGAACCCAGGAGTTTGAGACCAGTCTGGGAAACATAGGGAGACCCCCATCTACAAAAAATTAAAAAATTAGCCAGGTGTGGTAGTGTGTACCTGTAGACCCAGCTACTCAGGACGCTGAGGCAGGAGATGCTTGAGCCTAGGAGGTTGAGGCTACAGTGAGCTGTGATTGTGCCACTGCATTCTAGCCTGTAAGACAGAGCGAGACTCTGTCTCAAAAAAAAAAAAAAAAAAAAAGTATTGTGCTACAGTAGAAAGCTAGAACCAGCTCTGTCAGACTTGCCAAACTGACTTAGAGGCGCTGTACCGTGGTTTCTTCATATGCCACAAATTGCCCTCCATCTACACCAGGTAACCAATGAATTTGTTGCATGAGCTCCTGCTAATGCCAGCAGTATCACTTTAAGAATGAGATGGCACTAAAATGTGCATGAGGTGAGTCTGCTCTGTTAATTTTCTTTTTTTTTCTTCTGATTTTTTTTTTTTAGACCAAGTCTCGCTCTGTCACCCAGGCTGGAGTGCAGTGGCATGATCTTGGCTCACTGCAGCCTCCACCTCCTGGGCTCAAGCAATTCTCACACCTCAGCCTCCGGAGTATCTGGGACTACAGGCATGTGCCCCCATGCCTGGCTAATTTTTGCATTTTAGTAGAGACGGGGTTTTGCCATGTTGGCCATGCTGGTGTCGAACTCCTGAGCTCAAGTGATTCACCTACCTCAGCCTCCCAAAGTGCCGGGATTACAGGTGTGAGCCACTGTGCCAGCCACAATAGGCAGTCTTTCAGCCCTCCTCTCCCCACTCCATGGACCTTCCCACCTTTTGGAGTCTCCCGTGTCCATTATTTCACTCTGTGCATTTATGTGGACCCATCGCTTAGTTCCCACTTGTGAGAACATGCAGTGTTTGACTTTCAGAGTTAGAGTTTGACTTTCACTTAGGATAATGCCTTCAGTTCCATCCATGTTGCTGCAAAAGACATGATTGCATTCATTTTTATGGCTGAGTAGTCGTCCGTGGTGTTTATATACCACATTTTCTTTATCCTGTCATCTCCCGATGGACGCCTAGGTTGATTCTGTGATGGTTACTGTGAACAGTGCCGCGGTAAAGGTGCAAGTGCAGGTGTCTTTTGATGTAATGATTTCTCTCCCTGTAGGTAGATAACCAGTAGTGAGATTGCTGGGTCCTGTGGTAGTTCTAGCTTTAGTCCCTGAGAAATCTCTATTCTGTTTTCCATAGCCGACTCTACCCTTGAGACCCTTGAGCTACTTAAAGGTGTCCTGATTTCTCTGAGAGAGGTTGATAGCCATTCCTTGGACTTCTGAAAATAGTCACATGGGAACTGTTAGTTAGAGTCTTCCAGTTTTTTCAACAAACATTTGGTGGTCCCCATTGCTTAAAAATGTGCTAAAAACCCCTGCTTTCTCTCTGCCGTATTAAAACTGGGTAATGCCTTTGTGCCCACAGGCTTGGATTGACTTGAGGAGTTTGCTAGCAGGTTCCCCAGAGGTATAGGAAGAGCGGGAGGACAAGCAGCCTCTAGCTCCTCCCCAGGGAGGAGCTGGTTACTGGCCTTACCTTACTGACATCATCCATCATCTGGCTCGCAAAGGGACTGCTGGAAGATGAGGTTAAAAGTTTCATGCTTTGGATTCCCACCAGGAGGTCTTGTGTGAGCTTGTTCCACCCTGGTGTGGATTTAAATCTGTTCAACTTGAGATAAGATATGTAAATCAGACCACGGCTGCCAGTCTAACCAGGTGTTATAAATACCAGTGCTAAATGAACGTGCTCTAAGCCAGCTTTCTTTTCACTGGGAGCATGGATTAAAAATTCAGCCAAGAATTTTGAGCTTCTTGGGGTGGGGGTGTTGGGGGAGCACTGTAGAACCCTATAAAACAATAAGGTGTAATAATTCCTTCCTAGCAAGAAGTACTACATTTATCTCATTAGTGAAGCACGTATTGGGTGCTCGGTAATATTTGCTAAGCAAATAAAGACAAAGCACACAGACTTGTTTCACAAAAGTAGAATGACTTCAACTGGAATTTTCTTCTATCCATAAATAATTTGCTCAGGAATCCAGAAATGTAATAGACATACCAACTGTCCATTTTTCAAAAATGAGCTGAGTAAAAAACGTGCAGTGTCTCTCTTCACAAACATTTCTTTTTTCAATTTTAATTATTTTCCAAAACCTCGGAGATTGATACCAGTTTGCAAACATTGCATCAGCTAGAACTGTTCCCCAGCTGGACTCTGCTCTGGTTGACCTCCCCTCGCCTTCCTTCTGGGTCATTCCTTTTTGTTACCAGGACCCAATCAGATGTCTGGTCAAGATTGTTTTCAGGTGAGATTTTACTTTAGGAAAATCTGGTTTTGGTATCTTTTTCAGTGATGGCGAACCGACAGTAGGAAACTTCTTCCCTCGGGGCCTGTTAAAACCCAGCCTCTCTAGGTAAGGCGACCTGGTGAACTTGTTTGCTTTAAGTGTGGGTGAATCAATTACTTCCATGTGATGTGTGGCTGGGAGTAAATCACTGCTCCTATTAACACAGCTGAAACTATTGACAACAGAGACAGTTTGAAATCAACCTTGTTTTTGTACATTGTTCAGAAAGTGCTTTTTATTTAAAAAAATAAATTTAAAATTAAAAAAATAAGTGAAAGCATGATCATTCTTCCAGGAAGTAGAATTACTAGCCTTTTAAAATCTGTGTTTAAGGTTCTAAGTTCTTACGTAAGGCATTTCAGAAGTAAGGGAAATCCCAGTTTGGAGGAAAAGCAGAATCATAGGAAAAGGGTGCTAAACCGTGACCGCATCGGTGTTTCAAACTCCAGAACAAAACTGCCCACACTCCCAGCAGCCAACTTCCACCTGGATCTTTCTTTGATCTTCAGTGCTGGGATATAGTCCTAGTTTGCTTAGGGAGAATTTTTGGAAGCATTCTTTTCTTTCTAAGGTTTTTTTCTTGAAATTGAGAAATAGCGCAGACTAAAGAGTAGTTGCTTCATATGCTTCATATTTATTTTACTGCAGCCTCTGTATTTCTGTGGAGGCCCATTTTTAAGATTAATTTTGGTCATGGATTACACGTGTAGATGCATACACATTCATATTGACATGGATTACCTGTTAATATTGGGAGGCGTTACTGGGTTAGCGTGTGTAATGTTTATTGGTGTCAACTTTTTAATACATCGTTATTTATGAGGCTGGGTTAAACATCCTTTCTACTGCTGTGTGTTTAAAGTCACTCCCTTCCACCGCCCCATGTCCCGATTTAAATGTATAAATTGGATGAGATTAATTTCTCCTAAATTGGAAGGACTTGATCTATAAATATGGTGGAGAGGGAGGGATAATAACCACACTGATGTTAACATGTTTGAAACTACTCTTAAGTATTTAAGCTTTTCTTTTAGATCCAAGGTCTGTTTTTAGGGTGCTCTTTTTTTTTTATTTACATGGTTTTAGAGTTTTGTTTTGTTTTTGAGACAGGGTGTCACTCTGTCACCCAGGCTAGAGTGCAGTGGCTCAGTCTTTGCTTAGGGCATCCTCCACCTCCCAAATTCAAGCAATTATCCCACCTCAGCCTCCCGAATAGCTGGGATTACAGGCACACACCACCATGCCCGGCTAATTTTTGTATTTTTTGGTAGAGACAGCATTTCACCTTGTTGGCCAGGCTGGTCTCAAACTCCTGACCTCAAGTGATCCACCCACCTCAGCCTCCCAAAGTGCTGGGATTACAGGCATGAGCCATTGTACCCGGCTGGTTTTAGAGTTTTTAAATATGAATTTTGGTTAAGTAACAAATAGTGATTAAGTCTGTATTTTGTGACAAGTATTATACAAAATGTTGTGGTTTTTTTTTTTTTTTTTTTTTTTTTAGTTCTTTGCTGGGTGCAGTGGCTCACACCTGTAGTCCCAACTCGGGAGGCTGAGGCAAGAGGATTGTTTGAGCCCAGGTGGTCCAGGCCAGCCTGGGTGATGTAATGAGACCCCATCTCCAAAAAAATTTTTTTAATTAAAAAGCTTTGCCGGCTGGGTGTGGTGGCTCACACCTGTAATCCCAGCACTTTGGGAGGCCAAGACGGGTGGATCACCTGAGGTCAGGAGTTCGAGACCAGCCTGGCCAACGTGGTGAAACCCCATCTCTACTCAAAATACAAAAATTAGCTGGGTGTGGTGGCTGGTGCCTATAGTCCCAGTTACCCTGGAGGCTGAGGCAGGAGAATCTTTTGAACCCAGGAGGCAGAGGTTGCAGTAAGCCGAGATCACGCCATTGCACTCCAGCCTGGGTGACAAGAGTGAGGCTCCATCTCAAAACACAAAAAAAGAGCTTTGCCTACAAAGAGTTTATCGTCTAATGGAGGAAAACAAGAATTACATGCAGAAACCTTATGGGATCAATTGTATCCAAGTGGGAAAAATGGCACATAGAGTGAGCAAGTGGTAGGTATCAACAGCAGACATGAGAGTCCGGCGGGGAGGCCAGTGATGAAGGAGTCACGAAGGCTTGACCATGTTCGGTAGAGTTTTTGAGCCAAGCTTTGAAGCCTGGGAGGAGGGCAGCAGGGAGGCAGTGGGAAGGGGTTCCCAAGTGAGTAGATCGCTCTTTTTTTTTTTTTTTTTTTTTTTTTTTTGAGGTAGAGTCTCGCTCTGTCGCCTAGGCTGGAGTGCAGTGGTGCAATCTCAGCTCACTGCAACCTCTGCTTCTCGGGTTCAAGCGATTCTCCTGCTTCAGGTTCCCAAATAGCTGGGATTACAGGCACTCGCCACCATACCCAGCTAATTTTTGTATTTTTAGTAAAGACAGGGTTTCACCATGTTAGCCAGAATGATCTCGATCTTTTGACCTCGTGACTCACCCACCTCAGCCTCCCAAAGTGCTGGGATTACAGGCGTGAGCCACCACGCCTGGCCATGAGTAGCACTTTCATAGGAGACCTGGTTCAAATTGTGGAAAGGAGGGTGGAAGAGACAAGGCTAGGCCAGATTCTAGAGAGACACTTTTTAAAGCCTCACGTTCTTAGAGATCGGCTCCTTGGCAGTACAGATGAGGAAAATGAAAACTCAGCCACCTGGCAGGGCGTGGTGGCTCATGCCTGTAATCCCAGCACTTTGGGAGGCCGAGGCTGGTGGATCATCTGAGGTCAGGAGTTCGAGACAAGCCTGGCCAACCTGGTGAAACCCCATCTCTACTAAAAATACAAAAATTAGCCGGGTGTGGTAGTGCATACCTGTAATCCCAGCTACTCAGGAAGCTGAGGCAGGAGAATCACTTGAACCCAGGTGGTGGAGGTTGCAGTGAGCCGAGATCGCACCATTGCACTCCAGTCTGGGTGACAGAGCAAGCCTCCATCTCAAAAAAATAAATACATAAAACTCGGCCACCTTGCCTGGCCTGTGGTATCAAGAATAAACTGGGATTTTAGAAATGTTAGTTATTGAGGCTGGGCGCAGTGGCTCACGCCTGTAATCAATCCCAGCACTTTGTGAGGCTGAGATGGGTGGATCACCTAAGGTCAGGAGTTCGAAACCAGCCTGGCCAACATAGTGAAACCCTGTGTCTACTAAAAATACAAAAATTAGCCAGGCATGGTGGCAGGTGCCTGTAATCCTAGCTACTTGGGAGGCTGAGGCAGGAGAATTGTTCAAACCCGGGAGGCAGAAGTTGCAGTGAGCTGAGATCGTGCCACTGCACTCCAGCCTGGGCGACAGAGTGAGAATCTGTCTTAAAAAAAAGAAAAAGAAAAAGAAAAAGAAATGTTAGTTATTGAAATATCTGGTAGTTTACAGGTGGGTGTGATATGAGTGTTGGTTTCTTTTGACCTGGGAGGAAGAAAATGCTCTAGGAGCCCCAGCTCCTCTTACCTCTGCCTGAAGTTGGCTCTGTGCACTTGTGTATGAATGTGCAACTTTGGTGTGGTGGGGACAGGGATGACATGGACGTTGGGCTTGGTGTGTGAACGTAGAGAAGGAACCAGGCGTGTGCTCAGAGCTCTCGGGTGTGTCATGATAACTAGGGTAAAATCCTATTTTTACGAAAGTAGTCTATAAATTATTTTTAGAGTAAAAAGGAAATGGTTAATTTAGTCTAAGGGTTTGTTTTTGTTTTTTAAAGCCCTACTTAAGTCGAATAATAGAAAACAAAGAATGTATGGACTCAGTTTCCTTCAATTTATGAATTGAGTTTAAAAAACCTCTACAAGAGTCTTGACATCATTCATTGCTTCCTTTTCCAGTACATTTCTTATTATAAAACTCATTTTTGTTAATACACAATTACATAAAAATAGGAAGTAACACAGAACCAGATAGAAACTATGAAAAAGCAGGACTCTTTTCTTCGTTTGAGTAAAATCAAAGCAAAGTGCCTGTCACATAGAAGACACTGATGCCTGTTCACATGGATGAATGTCGTCAAGAGCCACTAGCATTAGGGCCAACAATGGCTGTTTTGTGTTTACTGATCTTTATTTTCACCCACCGCTTCCCCATATGAAGAAGCCCACTCATGGTAGTGAGCGGGGTGATTCAGAAAGAGTTCCCACCGTGAAACGCTCTCATTCATGGTGTTCTTGAAGGTCAAGGAAAACACAGCTTTTTGAAAAGGGCTTGGCTGTTAAGTCACCATATAGGGATTTTTGGGGGATGTGGCTTTATTTATTTATCTAGAGACAGAGTCTCACTCTGTCGCCCAGGCTGCAGTGCAGTGGCACGATCTTGGCTCACTGCAACCTCGGCCTTCTGGGTTCAAGTGATTCTCCTGCCTCAGTCTCCCGAGTAGCTGGGATTACAGGCGTCCACCACTATGCCTGGCTAATTTTTTTTATTTTTTTGAGACAGAGTCTCACTCTGTTGGCCAGGCTGGTGTGCAGTGGTGTGATCTCCACTCACTGCAGCCTCCACCTTCCAGGTTCAAGCGATTCTCCCATCTCAGCTTCCCAAGTAGTTGGGATTACGGGTGCATACCACCACACCCGGCTAATTTTTGCATTTTTGGTAGAGATGGGGTTTCACCATGTTAGCCAGGCTGGTGTCGATCTCCTGACCTCAGGTGATCCTCCCACCTCGGCCTCCCAAAGTGCTGGGATTACAGGCATGAGTCACCACGCCTGGCCAGGATGTAGCTTTAAAGACAATTTCTTTCCTAAGATATGTTTATTCTGTATTTTGGAACAAATCTTCACAAAATTTATGGTGTGCACGCCGGCCCCTTCCTAGCGTGTAGGTGTGCACTTTGACCCTGCTGTAGTGTGTAAATATGCTCACTGACCTCTGCCCTACTGTACATCCTGACACAGAAAAGGGGATGTCTTTTAGAAGCTCATTTCTACCTCTTTCCCAGCTCAACTGTGCTTGTCTTGACTGTATCTTAAAAGTGCTGGTTAATGGTGGGTGTCTGGACAAGGTAGGAGAGTCTATAAACCTATACCGAAGTCCTCTCTTATACACGGTTTTGCTTTCCATAGTTTCAGTTACTTGCAGTCAACCGTGGTCCAAAAATATGCGATGGAAAATTCCAGAAATAAATCCTTCATAAGTTTTAAATTGTGCACCATTCTGAGTAGTGGGATGAAATGCGTCGTTCTGATCCATTGCCTCCTGCATGCGAATCCTCCTTTGCCCGGAGTCCCCACCTGCCCATCACTTAGTAGCCGACTCAGTTCTCAGATCAGCTGTCTATGTGGCAGTGCTTATGTTCAAGTCACTTTTATTTAATAATGGCCCTGAAGTAGAAGAGGCATGGTGCTGGCTGCTAATTTGTATATGCTGAAGAGAAGCTACCAAGTGCTTCCTTTAAGTGAAAAGGTGTGAAAGTTCTCAACTTGGAGAAGAAAAAAAAAATCAAATGCTGAGGTCGCTGAGACCTACTGTAAGAACAAATCATCTTCTCTCTGTGAAGGTGTGAAGAAGGAAAAAGAAATTTATATTAGTTTTGCTGTCACACTTCATACGTACAAGTTATGGCCACTGTGTGACAAGTGCTTAGGGACATTTGTAGGTAGAAGACATGAACACAAGCTCCGATTGCTGGCAGACGGGTTGGGATTGGTGCTGTCTGCAGATTCAAGCGTCCACTGAGGGTCTTGGAACATACCCCCTCAGATAAGGGAGAACTGCAGCAATATAGGTACATGGGGTTGAGTCTTCAGACCCAGCGTGGACCTGTTTTTGTGTAGTGTTTGCAATGGCAATGAGTTGGGACAGCTCTCTTTTTAAAATGTAACATAGACATACTAAGCAAGATTGGTTCTACATCACTTGGTTAAGGGGAATAATTTTTCCATTCACGTTCAGAACTACCAAAGACAGTAATTACCTTGTGATTTGGTTGAAGCTGTCTGTAGGGAATCCAAGTCTTATAAGACACGATTTCTTTCCCTCACATTTCCTCGGTGCAAAACCTAATAGTAGAATGTGAGAAAGTTCATATTATTTGTTCCAGCTTAGATTCTTCAGTAAAGTGCGTTGGGTTAACCGTTCCCTGGTTAGTTTTGAGCTGAACTGTGATGCTAGAAAAGGTTACCTTCGGGGTTTTTCCTCTTCCTGTTCCTACACCCTTGCGGTCTTCGGACTTCCCTCCTGAATTGCCCCGGGGTTTCTAGGTGGTGCCTGTCTTTTCTTCCCTCATTAGATCATAACTTATCTGCCTGTATCATCTCCTGACATACTGGGTCTTTCAAAGGCTCCAAAGAGCTGAAATGACCTGATAAATCATTTCTTTAACCTCCAGGAAACCTTTCCTTTCTGTGTTGGTAGCAGCCAGACTCAGGTGCCCTCCGGTGAGTGAGGCGGGCGGGTGTCTATTTTAGAACAATCAGGTCATGCCCCCGACACACACTCACCCCCCAGACTCACCAGTGGCATTCGAGCCTGGCTATGCATGTAAAATACAGCGCTGGGTTTTAAATGTACATGAATAGAATTGCACTAAGAATCTAACTCTGACTTTTCATTGAGTGCTTTGAAGGTCTGTGCATGGCCTCATCCAGCTGATCTAACTGATGTGCAGTATTCCGTAGTAAGCATTTACCACGTTTCTACTTATAGAAAGTTCATGGTAGGCGAAGAACCTGGACTGCCACCAACTCTTCTCAACAGCAGGCAACACTGTATACCCATCCCGGCACGTGTTTCCATATGTTCCTAGTAGACAGCTCCCCTGGAGTGAAGGCTGAGCAGTGGGATGTGTGGCTCGTAGGACACACTTAGTTTCTCTAAGTACTGCCCAGTTGCCCTACAGAAAGGTTGTATGAATTCACTCCCAGCAGGTTCACAAAGGTTGACCCACATTCTTGCTGACACTTGTTATTTTTTGTCTAATTTTTGCCACTCCAGTAGGTATTAAATAATGTAGTAGTTTTAGCTTGCAGTTTTTTTGTTCACTAGTGAAGTTGAACATCTGTCTTATACTTCATAATCATCTGGTTTCCTCATTTGTACACTGTCTAATCATATTCCTTGTTCATTTTTTTTTCTGAGTTTCTTATTAGTTTAGAAGGTTTTCTTATATTCTAGCTATCAATTCCTTATACGTATTAGACATAGTACATATCTTCTATGAGCTGGCAGCTTTTCTCTTAATATTGTCTATGGTGTCCTTAATTTTTATGTAGACGGATGCATTGAAATTTTCACCTTATAGCTTGTATTTTTTGAGTCCTAATGAATAGAAAGATTAATAGAGTAAAATAGGAAATTCAGAAATAGAACCAAAAACATATAAACATTTAGTACAAATAACATTAGTATTTCAAAACAGTGGTAAAACATGGGTCCTTCAGTACTTGGCACTTGAGCTGTCGGGTAACCTTCTTGGCTTGAGGGCAGGGAACAGGTCTCTACTCCACACATTACACTAACATAAATCCAAGGCAGATCAGATATTTAAATATGAAAAGTGGAACCATAAAAATGCTAGTAGAAATTCGAGAGGTATATTCTATATTCTTAGAGTAAGAAAGGCCTAAATTTGCAAAAACACAAGCTATAAAGAAAAAGATTGATAAATTCAACTACATAAAAATAAATTCTTTAGGTCACATTACAAATTTTAAAAAAATACTTGCAATTTATATCAAGTGATTTCTGTTGGATAGAAATAAAACTTTCCAGTCTGTTTCACTGCTGTCTATCCTAGTACCAGTGCCTTGTGTTTTACTTACTGCTACTTTATAATAACTCCTTGGCCGGGTGTGGTGGCTCACGCCTGTACTCCCAGCATTTTGAGAGGCCAAGGTGGGTGGATCATAAGGTCAGGAGTTCAAGACCAGCCTGGGCAACATGGCGAAACCCCGTCTCTACTAAAAACACAAAAATGAGCTAGGTGTGGTGGGGGGCACCTGTAATCCCAGGTACTCGGGAGGCTGAGGCAGGAGAATCGCTTGAACCCGGGAGGCAGAGGTTGCAGTGAGCTGAGGTCATACCACTGCACTCCAGCCTGGGCAACAGAGTGAGACTGTCTCAAAAAAAAAAAAAAAAAAAAAAGACTTAGAATACAATATGGAATAGCAGTGGTGAAAATAGGAATGGTTTTTAATATTTTCCAGTAAGTATGGTGTTTGCTGTCATTTATTTTTATTTTTATTTTCATTTTATTTATTTATTTATTTATTTTTGAGACAAGGTCTAGCTCTGTCACCCAGGCTGGAGTGCAGTGGCCACGATCTCAGCTCCCTGCAACCTCAGCCTCCCAGTCTCAAGTGATTCTCCTGCCTCAGCCTCCCAAGTAGCTGGGACTACAGGTGCACTCCTCCACCCCTGGCTAATTTTTGTATTTTTAGTAGAGATGGGGTTTCACCATGTTTGCCGGGCTGGTTTCAAAAGCCTGACCTCAGGTGATCCTCCTGCCTTGGCCTCCCAAAGTGCTGGGATTATAGGTGTGAGCCACCACGCCGTCCTCATTTGTTGTCATTAAAAAAAAAAAGAAAAACTCTTATTTAGTTAACAAAAAAATTCCTCCTAATTTGTGAAGTTTTAAAAACATTTCTGCATAATTTTAAGTTTCTCAAATGCTTCTTTCATCATCTATTGAGATGATTGAATGGCTTTTCTCATTTAACCTGTTAATGTGCTACATCACATTGGAAAATTAATGTTATGCCAACCTTACAATCTTGGGATTAACTCTTCCTTATCATTATTTGGCTTATAGACCCAGTTTACTAATAATTTTATTTGGGACTTTTTGCATCTGCATTCTTAAATGACTGGCTTCTCATTTTTCCTTTCTCATATATTCTTTGGGTTTTGGTGTCAAGGTTTTAGTAGCCTCAAAATTAGATAGATGGGGCCAGGCACGGTGGCTCATGCCTGTAATCCCAGCACTTTGGGAGGCCAAGGCAGGTGGATCACCCTGAGGTCAGGGATTCGAGACCAGCCTGGCCAACATGGCGAAACCCTGTCTCTACTAAAAATACCAGAATTAGCTGGGCATGGTGGCTCACGCCTGTAATCCCAGCTAATTGGGAGGCTGAGGCAGGAGAATCGCTTGAACCAGGGAGGCGGAGGTTACAGTGAGCCAAGATTGCACCGTTGCACTCCAGCCTGGGCGTCAGAGTGAGACTGTCTAAAAAATATATATATATATAATGGTGGGGGTTGCTTCTTCTTTTTCTCTTCTCTGGAAAAGTTTGTGTAAGGTTGGAGTTATTTGTTCCTTGAATGTTTGGTAGAACTCTCCAGCAAAACTTTCTCACCTGCATTTCACTATTGAAAGATTTTTATCTGCCGATTCATTTTCATTAGTGGTTATAAGACTTCAGATTTTTTGTTTTATTCTTGAATAAGCTTTAACGAGATATTCTTCCAGGAATTTGTCCATTTCATCCATGCTTTCAAATTTACTAGCATAAAATTGTTCATAAAAACCTTTTCAACACCCATGGCACCTACAGTTATGTCCCCACTTTTTATTCTGATATTGTTCATCTATTTTTTTCCCTCAGTTCTGTTGAAAGTTTGTCAATTTTATTAATATTTTCAAAAACCAATTTTTTGTTTTTCTCTACTGTATGTTTTTCTATTTAATTTCATGTTCTTTTTCTTGTTGATTTTGTATTTATTATTTTGGGTTTTTCCTAACAAGTTAGATGCTTGGTTCATTAAATCTCAGCCTTCTTGCCTAATGTCACAGGCATTTCAGTGATGTTTGAGCTGCACCCCACAGGTTTCCATAGGTAGCGTTTCTGTTATTTACTTATGAGTATTTCTCAATTCCCAATATTGTTGTTTCTGAGAGTTATTTAGAAGTATAAATTCCTAGTGCCTACACACATGGGTTCTTCCAGTTACCTTTAGTCTATTGATTTCTAATTTAATTGCTTTGTAGTAAACAAATGTATATTTGATACCAGTCTCTTAAAATTTGCTGAGACTTGCTTTCTGACCCCATGTCATCAGTTCTCCTACGTATTCTGCATGAGTCTGAAAGAATGTGTATTATGAAGCTGTTGCATATAATGTGTTGTAAATGTTGATGAGATCAAACTTCCCATTATATTGTTTAAGTCTTCTGTATTCTCATGCTTGATACATCAGTTGCCAAGAAAGGTGTGCGAAAGGCCAGGCTTCCTAGCACTTTGGGAGGCCGAGGCAGGCGGATTGCCTGAGCTCAGGAGTTTGAGACCAGCCTGGGCAACATGTGGAACCCCATCTCTACTAAAATACAAAAAATTTGCCAGGTGTGGTGACGTGAGCCTGTGGTCCCAGCTACTTGGGAGGCTAAGGCAAGAGAATCGCTTGAACCCGGGAGGTGGAGGTTGCAGTGAGCTGAGATCGCGCCACTGCAATCCAGCCAGGTTACAGAGTAAGACTCAGTCTCAAAAAAAAAAAAAAAAAAAATCCAGTGTGACAATGTTTTTCTTTTAACTGGATCATTTTCCATTAAATGTAATTATGCAAATATTTAGATTTTTATCATAATTTGTGCTTTTTATTTGTCCTCTTCTGTTTTGTCTTTTGTCCTTGCCTTCTTTTGGAATGATTTTTTTTATTATTCTTTCATTTATCCCCTTCTCTAATTTAGATGGTAAATGTTCTGGGTTTTTTTTTAGTGGTTTCTCTAGAAATTTTAACATGAATGCTTATACAGTTTTAAAGTTGGTCAACATTTTAACTTCCTCCAAAACTCAAATCCCCTCCCTCCCATGTGTGTGCTGTCACTGTGGCGTGTTTCAGCTCTGCCTTGTAGTAGAAAACAAGACTGTTTGATATACTCAGTGTTTGTTTACATTTACTCGCATTTTTAGTCGAAATCTTTCCTCCCTGAAATAGAGCCTTTTTAAAACTGTGCTCTATTGGTAGCCGACTCGCTCTGTTTTTATTTATATAGAAATTTATAACATTTTCCTTTGGCCTTTTTTTCCACAGACTTTTTTTAATCTGAGGTACAGATTTTCAGCAGTTATAATCTTCAGCAGTTTTTCCCAAATATATGTATGTATACATGTACATATATGTGTGTGAATGTGTGTATTTTTCAGCCTATCTTGGTTTCAGATGAAACAGAACTCCTCATTTTCTATACTATTTTGCCATTGTTCTTTTTTTTTTTTTTTTTTTTTTTTTTTGAGATGGAGTCTTGCTCTGTCGCCCAGGCTGGAGTGCTGTGGCACGATCTCGGCTCACTGCAAGTTCCGCCTCCTGGGTTTATACCATTCTCCTGCCTCAGCCTCCCGAGTAGCTGGGATTACAGGTGCCCGCCACCATGCCCGGCTAATTTTTTGTATTTTTAGTATAGACGGGGTTTCACCATGTTAGCCAGGATGGTCTTGATCTCCTGACCTCGTGATCCGCCCGCCTCGGCCTCCCAAAGTGCCGGGATTACAGGCATGAGCCACCGCGCCCAGCCTTGCCATTGTTCTTGAAAGAATATTTTTATAGGCCAGGTGCAGTGGCACACACCTGTGATCCCAGCACTTTGGGAGGCAGAGGCAGGCGGATCACCTGAGGTCAGGAGTTCAAGACCAGCCTGGCCAACATGGTGAAACCCCATCTCTACTAAAAATACAAAAAAAGGCCGGGTGCGGTGGCTCACGCCTGTAATCCCAGCACTTTGGGAGGCCGAGGCGGGCAGATCATGAGGTCAAGAGATCGAGACCATCCTGGCCAACATGGTGAAACCCCGTCCCTACTAAAGATACAAAAATTATAGGCGCATGGTAGCACACGCCTGTAGTCCCAGCTACTCGAGAGGCTGAGGCAGGAGAATTGCTAGAACCTGGGAGGCAGAGGTTGCAGTGAGCTGAGATCGCACCACTGCATTCCAATCTGGATGACAGAGCGACACTCGGTCTCAAAAAAAAAAAAAAAAAAAAATTAGCCCGCCGCGGTGGTGGGCTCCTGCAATCCCAGCTACTTGGGATGCCAAGGCAGGGGAATCACTTGAACCTGGGAGGCAGAGGTTGCAGCGAGCCAAGATCATGCCACTGAACTCCAACCTGGGTGACAGAGCGAAACTCCATCTCAAAAAAAAGAATATTTTTATAGTACATATAGATTTAGGTTGAGGGTTTTTTTTTTTTCTCAATGTGATTGTTTCCATTGTTGCTGTTTCAAGAAGTCAGTCTAATTATCACTTCTTTGAAAATAACCTGTCTTTTCTTTGAGTGCATTTGATTGATTGAGACAGGGTCTTTGCCCTGCCCCCTAGGCTGGAGTCCAGTGGCATGATCACAGCTCACTGCCACCTCCGACTCCTGGGCTCAAGTGATCCTCCCACTGCAGCCTCCCCAGCAGCTAGGACTATAGGCATGCCCTGCCATGTCTGGCTATTTTTAAAATTTCTTATAGAGATAAGGTCTCACTATGTTGCCCAGGCTGGTCTTGAACTCCCAACCTCAAGAAATGCTCCCACTCAGCCTACCAAAGCACTGGGATTACAGGTATGAGCCACTGCACCCAGCCACTTTGAATATTTTTACAGTATCTTTAAGTTTTTCAAAAGGTAATACATTCATATGGTTAAAAAAGAAAAGGTAATTATATTTCTAAAAACTCTACATGTAACTCTTGTCCTCAACTCACTTCCACCCCTCACACCCAACAATTGTTCTTGACTTGTATATCCTTCCAAAGTTTCTTATGCATGTAACAACAAATACAAATATACATTCTTAATCTGTAATCTCTTGGTTTTACACAATGCGTAGTATTTTATATATAGTCCTAGACTTTGCATTTTTTTGCTCGGTAATATACCCAGAGATCTTTACTCATCAGTACATGGAGAGCTTCCTCATTCTTTTTTATTTTTGAGATGGAGTCTCGCTCTGTCACCCAGGCTGCAGTGCAGTGGCATGATCTCAGCTCACTGCAACCTCTGCCTCCTGGGTTCAAGCGATTCTCCCACCCTAGCCTCTCGAGTAGCTGGGATTACAGGCGTGAGCTACCACGCCTGGCTAATACTTGTGTTTTTACTAGAGACAGGGTTTCACCATGTTGGCCAGGCTGGTCTCAAACTCCTGACCTCAAGTGATCCGCCCGCCTTGGCCGCCCAAAGTGCTGGGATTACAGGCATAAGCCACCACTCCCAGCCTTCCTCATTCTTTATACAGCTGATTAGTATTCAGTTACATGGATGTACTCTATTTAACCAGCCCGTTACGTGAGACACTTAGGTTATTTTGGGGATTTTTGTTATTACAGACAATCCTACAGTGAATAACATTATAAGGTTGGTGCAAAAGTAATCACGACTTTTGCTATTGAAAATAATGGAAAAAAACCTGATTACTTTTGCACCAACCTAATACATATGTCCCTGTGCGTGTGTGCAATTTCTCGGTAGGATAAATTTCCCCAAATGGAATTGCTAGGTGCGTGGGAATATATTTTACATTTTGATAGATACTATGCAGTTGCCCCCAGAGGGGTTATGCCAGTTTACACCCCCACTAGTGGAACCTCGGAGCACCTTGTTTCCCCACAGTCTTTTAACTACGGTTTTGAGGCTGCTTTCAAGATTTGTAGCTGCTTTTAACTTTTTCTTGTTTTCGGTGTTCTGTGGTTTCATTGTGATTGTCTAATAGTACATTTAAAATTTGTATTCTGTTTGGGATTCATCAGAATTCCTCTGTCTGTGACTTGATGTCTGTATCAGTAAGCAGGATATAGAGGATACACACAAAAATGAATAATTGAGGAAAGTTTAATACATAGATTATTTACAAAAAATATAGGCAGGGTTAGGGAAAGCAACAGAGGATGGTTCGGTACCTAGAGGACAGCAATACTCAGTAGCTGTTAGCACTCCTAGGCCCTGGGGGAAAGGGAGGGAGCCGTGGAACCTGGGGAGGGAGCTGAGAGGAAGGGCAGAGGCTGGGGTCCTCGGCAGGACCCACCAGCCTGCAGGGAGCTGGCAGCCTGCCTTTCATGCTGGGGTCTCATTGGCTGGACTCAACCAGCAGCCCCACAGCAAGGGTGCCCATCTGATACATTCCTGCTCCTGAGGCAGGAGAGTGAGGCTAGAGAAAGATGGAGAATGGTTCTGGTGGGGGGACCCTCAGACTGAAGCTATACCACCTAGTATCTTTCATCCATTGTGAAACACGCTCAGCCATTGTCTCCTTAAACATTACTTCATTCATTCATTCATTCATTTTGGAGATGGAGTCTCACTCTGTTGCCCAGGCTGGAGTGCAGTGGTGTGATCTCGGCTCACTGCATCCTCCATCTCCCGTGTTCAAGCGACCCTCCTGCCTCAATCTCCCAGGTAGCTGGGATTATAGGCGTGCCCCACCACGCCCAGCTCATTTTTGTATTTTTAGTAGAGATGGGGTTTTACCATGTTGGCCAGGCTGGTCTCGAACTCCTGACCTCAAGTGATTCACCTGCCTCGGCCTCCCAAAGTGCTGGGATTACAGGTGCGAGCCACCATGCCCGGCCTTGAACATTACTTCTGCCACATCAGCTCTCCTCCCCTCTGAGAAACTCCAGTTAAACACAAACCTTAGACATAGGCATAAACCTTCTCAACCTGTGTTGGGTCTCTTAACCTCTCATTGGTTTTCACATCTCTCTGTGCTACAATCTGGACAAATGATAGGTTTCTTCAGATCATTTTTCTTTCTGTCGTTCTCTCTCTAGCTATATTTGATCTTCTGTTTATCCCATCTGTCGAGTTTTTTGTTTGTTATCAATTTTTTCTTCGTAAAAAGTTGTATTTGGTTGTTTTTCACATTACTCTGCTTATTTTTTAGGTTGATAGCATTTCCTCCTGCCTGTCGCTGGAAGCAGGGAGTCACAGGTGTTTTATATTTCATCCGGCGCTGAAACAGCTTTGAACAGGCCGGCCAGGCCATGGAGTCTGTCTAACTGCCAGAGAGGAGAGTTTCTGGGATTTGGTTTGGGTTTTGTTTGTTTGTTTTAGAGATGGCCAGCTCTGTCACGCAGGCTGGAGTGCAGTTGTATAATCATAGCTCACTGCAGCCTCAGATTCCTGGGCTCCAGCCATCCACCCACCTCACGAGACTACAGGCACGCACTACCACGCCTGGCTGATTTTGCTATTTTTGGTAGAGTTGGGGTGGGGTCGGGGGGCATCTCTATGTTGCCCGGGCTGGTCTTGAACTCCTGGCCTGAAGCAATCCTCCCACCTCGGCCTCCCAAAGTGTTGGGGTTACAGGCGTGAGCCACCACTCCCAGCCTGTCCAGGGTTTTACCTTCTCTTTTCCCCAACTTTTTCCCATAGCTCATGACTAGGCTCAAGTGTCTCCTATTCTTAAAGAAAAAAAAGAAAAACATAAATATATGTGTGTGTGTGTGTATGTATATATATATATATATATATATATATATATATATATATATATACGTGAATCCAAAATGCTTTTCTTCAACCCCATTTTCCTCTACAGCTTTTGCCTTATCTCTCTTTTCTGTTACTCTTTTCACCCCAAATTCAAAAACCACTAACCATCTGCTTCCAGGATTGCTGTTCCCAGCGCAGCCCACTGCAGTGTGATTTCTAACCCGCCTTCACAAGGTCACCTTAGTTGATGGAGTCAGTGGCTGGTTTTTAGTCCTTATTCTGTTTTGTTGTTTTGTTTTGTTGTTGTTGTTGTTTTGAGACGGAGTCTCGCTCTGTCACCCAGGCTGGAGTGCAATGGCGCAATCTCTGCTCACTGCAACCTCCACCTCCCATATTCAAACAATTCTCCTGCCTCAGTCTCCCAAGTAGCTGGGATTACAGGTGCCTGCCACCACGCCTGGCTAATTCTTTGTGTTTTCAGTAGAGGGGTTTCACTATGTTGCCCAGGCTGGTCTCAAACTCCTGACCTCAAGTGATCCACCCACCTCAGCCTCCCAAAGTGCTGGGATTACAGGCGTGAGCCACCGTGCCCAGCCCTTACTCTGTTTTGAATTTCTGTGGCTTCTGTTACTTCTCTCACTGTTGAAATGTTTTCTTCCCTTACGTCAGCCACTAAAACTTCGTGGATTCTTTCTCTTTGATCTCACAGCTTTTCTCTTCTTACCTGACAGCCACCACAGTTTTCACATCTTCATCGTCTCTTTTGTGAACTGATAAAATAACTTGATAACGGTTTTTATTACCTCTTAAATAATCTATTGAATAGTTAAGATGTGCAGCATTCCAAAGATAAGGAGATCATTTGGTAAGAGTGCGTGTCCCTCCATCCTCGTCTTCACCCATTTCTCCTCCCAGAGTCAGCCATGGTCATTTTCCTTGTGTATCTTTTCAGAGGTTGTTTGCGCATAAAACCATTCACACACATATTTTGTTTCCCTGTCAAAGTGGGAGTGTGCCCCACTCTGGTTTGTTTTTGTTTTGTTTTGTTTTTGTTTGTTTGTTTTGTATTTTGAGACAGTCTCTCACTCTGCCGCCCAGGCTGGAGTGCAGTGGCATGATATCAGCTCACTGCAACCTTTGCCTCCTGGGTTCAAGCAATTCTTCTGCCTCAGCCTCCCAAGTAGCTGGAATTACAGGCACCTGCCACCACGCCCGGCTGTTTTTTATATTTTTAGTAGAGATGGGGTTTCGCCATGTTGGCCAGGCTGGTCTCGAACTCCTGACCTCAGGTGATCCACCCACCTTGGCCTCCCAAAGTGCAGGGGTTACAGGCGTGAGCCACCGTGCCTGGCCCCCCACTCTGTTCTTTCCCTTGCTTTTTTAAGCCAAATGTGTGGTGTTCAGTTAGCCTCATTGCTTTCAGGGCCTTCTCTTGGTTCTGCCCACCCTTCAGACCATGGCCAGAGTCGTCTTTCTGAACTGTAAGTGGGTCCTGTCCCTCTGCAGGGCGTAAACCTCCCTTGGTGCCCCCCTACCTTTCGGCAAAGTTCAGAAATCAAAGCTGCTTTTACTGAGGTCCAGCTGACCTCATCCCCCCAGTTTGCACCTCTCTCTACCTGTTTTGCAACCGTGTTGTATCTTGTGCTTGAGCTGAGTTCACTGCTTTATCCTGCGCACTTGCCATTTTTCAAACAGGCTTACATTTCCACATCTTTGTTGATTCTTTTTTCTGTTAGGAATGCCCATGGGAGTGGGTGACGTTGAAGTGGTGTTTCGAGAGTTTGTTTAACGAGCCAGGTGTGGTGGCTCATGCCTGTAATCCCAGCACTTTGGGAGGCCGAGGTGGGCGGATCACAAGGTCAAGAGATCAAGACCATCCTGGCCAACATGGTGAAACCCCGTCTATACTAAAAATACAAAAATTAGCTGGGCGTGGTGGCGCATGCCTGTAGTCCCAGCTACTTGGGAGGCTGAGGCAGGAGAATCACTTCAACCTGGGAGATGGAGGTTGCAGTGAGCTGAGATCGTGCCACTGCACTCCAGCCTGGGCAACAGAGTGAGACTCCATCTCAAAAAAAAAAAAAAAAAAAAAATCCAAAAATTAGCCAGGCATGGTGGCGGGCACCTGTAATCCCAGCTACTCGGGAGGCTGAGGCAGGAGAATCACTTGAACCCAGGAGGCGGAGGTTGCAGTAAGCCAAGATTGCAATATTGCACTCCAGCCTGGGTGGCACAGCAAAACTCTGTCTCAAAAAAAAAAAAAAAAAAAAAAAACAAAGAGTTTAACTAGCTGTCTCCTTAAATCTTAGGGCCATGGGCCCTCCTGGACTCCCTGTAATGGCACTGAACATTGTTACATATCTGTCTTCCCTTACAGTTGGTGCTATGTGGCAGAATCACTTGTGGAACTCCTTAAAAACACACACACTCCCAGCCTTTACCCCCATAAATATATTCTGTAGGTCTGGGTCTGAGTCCCAAAGAGCTTCTGATCCATTGCCTGGGTTAAGCATCAGTGCATAGATGGGCTCCTCTCTGGAAGGGAAGCCTCTGACTCATCTGCCTTTCTCTAGTACCTGGAATCTCCCCAAGGTGAGGTAGGAAAATAGTAAGCATCAAAGAATATGCTTAGGCTAGAAAGGAAGATGGGGTTCAGATGGAAGCAGGGTGATGACTGATTGGCTGAAACTTTTATTCTCAAGCCTGTTGGGAATGGGTTAAAATTGACTGCTTTTGGGAGAGTGGTAACAATTAAGTGATGTTTCAAGATTAATCCAACTAGAGAATCCGGCAGAAGTGTAGAGAAGAGGGAGAAGGCAAGGAGGACAGCAGGTGGCGGCTGTAGTTGGAAAATGTATCCCAAAGCTCATGTGTTGGACACTTAATCCCCAGCATGGCCATGTTGAGGGGCAGGGACAGGAAGAGGTGGTTAGCATTTTAACATTGTTATTGCAGGAGTGGGTTCACTATAAAAGCGAGTTTGGCCCTTTCTTGTGCTCTCTCTCTCTCTTGCCAGTGATGCCTCCCGTTATGTTACGGTACAGCAGGAAGGCCTTCAGCAGATGTGGCCCTGGATCTTGGATTTCCCAACCTCCCGAACCACAAGCCAAATAAGTTTGTTTCTTGTACAGCAGCACAAAACAGATGAAGACAATGGCTGTGGCAATAATGTAGGCACGTGCTAAAATGGTCCTGAACTTGGGTGTGGGACCAGAAGGGAAGTGGATACAACTGACGTCGTAAAGGAAGAGTCTGCAGGGCTCGGCAGCTGGCTGCTTGTGAGTGGCAGGGAGGGGAGGAGTCGGAAACATCTCCATGGCTCATTTGTGTGACGAGGCTGCAAGCCCCTGTGTCTAGGGACGGGCGCTGATTAACACAATGTGGCTCTGGCGTTTGGCAAAACCAGCCCTTTCAGGGGAATGGCGGGAAGATCTGGTTGCTTGAGCTGCTCCATATACCCGAGTGTGGCCATTTGCTCCTGAGATGATGGCGGGATGGGAAAAGGAGGGCTTTGTGCGTAACACCATCTAGGTCATTCTAGGGCCTCCTGGAATGTACAGGGAAGATGAAGGGAGCTGCCTTTCTCTCCTGGCTCCACAACCCACGAGCTCTCCTAAGATCATTGACTTTGTCTTTATTTTACTATTTGGAATAGTGGCAACTTTATGTATGATATGGATATCATCTTCTGGTTTCCTAGCCTTGCTCTTAAATCGCCATTTGATGTGTACTGATTGAGCAGAAATGTGTTTCTTTTTAAATCTGTTTTACAGAGATGTCTGTAAGGTTTCTCAGAGGAAGTTTTCATGGTAATGCTTGAAGTCTTAAATGACAGGTTCCCCTAAGTGTTCAATGCAGATTGCACTTTCTCCACAAATGGTCATGTTTCCATTAATCAGCAAGAGGCTTATTCCTGTGAGTCTTGTTTGGTCTTCTAGAAGGCTTTGTTGAACTGTCTAACATGCCGTTCAGGGGCTAGGCTGGACTTCCTGCTAAAAGGGTCAGAGGACCAGACATGGTGGCTCACGCCTGTAATCCTAGCACTTTGGGAGGCCAAGGCAGGCGGATCACTTGAGCTCAGGAGTGACTCCTGAGACCAGCCTGGGCAACATGATGAAACTCTGTCTCTACAAAAAATAAGCTGGGTGTGGTAGTGCACGCCTGTAGTCCCAGCTACCCAGGAGGCTGAGGTGGGAGGACTGCTTGAGCCCATGAGGTCAAGGCTGCAGGGTATTGTGATTTTGCCACTGCACTCCAGCCTGGATGACAGAGTGAGACCTTATTTCAAAAAAAAGTAGCCAGGGTTGGGGGGGCGGTCAGAGGACTGTATGAAATTAAGGGGCTTACAGGGAACAGTTTCAGTGTCTTTGCTCCTGGAAGTAAAGATGGGAACTTCCTCATAGTTTTAACCTGGGGTACTTTACTTTTGATGTACACATTGCAACAGCATGAGGCTTCCATAGAGTCTTCAGTTTCGGAGATGTCAGCCAGGCTCCCCATGGTAACATGTTAGCTCTTGTCACCTCCCCTCGAGTCTGAACTGTAACAGAGCTGGAGAAGCAACCACAGTTTATGGTGTCTGAGGCAGAAAAGCCAGGAAGAGCCTGAGTGTGAAAGAGCTTGGAAGTGCAGAGGAAGATACCACATTATTCTGTCATATTTCCAGCAGCAAAGTCATCTTGAATATACCCATCTTTCCTTCAGATTATTCCGGCTGGGCATGGTGACTTGTGCCTGTAATCCCAGCTACTCAGGAGGCCGGGGCAGGAGGATCGTTGGAGCCCAAGAGTTCAGTGCCAGCCTGGACAACATAGCAAGACTCTATCTCTGGAAAAAAAAAAAAAACTTTTAAAAATTATTCTTATGTGTTCAGAATGGTTAACAATATAAAGGAGACATGGCAGTCAGCATCCTCAAACCGGTTGACTTAGCGTTTCCCAATCGCCTTTACCCTAATGGTCGAGTCTGAGAGTGGAGATGAATCTAAGCCATGTTTTTGAGGGATTGAGGCGTTTTACAGTCTCGGCTTACTGACCATTGTCATTCGTGTTTGGTGTCTCTAGGAGTGAGCTGTTGCCGCAGAATGGGCTGCTGGCTCCTGCCCTGCTTCCTGTGATCGAGCCGGCCCTGAGGACTCTGTGGAGATGCCTGTAACCCACCGGAAATCAGACGCATCTGACATGAACTCGGACACCTCCCCCAGCTGCAGGCTCCGAGCCTTCAGCAGAGGCGGCAGCCTGGAGAGTCGAAGCAGCAGCTCTCGCTCCAGAAGCTTCACTTTGGTGAGTGACAGTTTTTCTTTCATGCTTTCCTGTGCCTGGGTCAGTGGATTTTGCCTCAATCCCTCTCCCTTGAAGGAATATCTTACCAGATCTTTTTGGGTCAATTAGCTTGATGTTCTGGAATACTTCTTTGTGAAGTGGTTCTTTATTTTTAATCATCTTAAATTTTGCACAAATACAGAGCATTACCCATAGCCATGGAGCAAATCCCTCACTGTGGCCAGTAACTCATGGCTGCTTAGACCTAGACAGGACCAGGCCCGGGGCAGAAACCAACCCAGGCAGGAGCGCTGCTGAAGAGCTCACACGATAAACACAGTTCACTCTTTTTTTTTTTTTTTTTGAGACAGAGTCTCACTCTGTCCTCCAGTGGCGCGATCTTGGCTCACTGCAACCTCCGCCTCCCAACTTCAAGCAATTCTCCTGCCTCAGCCTCCCAAGTACTGGGATTACAGGCATGTGCCACCACACCCGGCTAATTTTTTTTTTTTTTTTTTTTTTGGTATTTTTAGTAGAGACAGGGTTTCACCATGTTGGCCAGGCTGATCTCGAACTCCGCCCACCTCAGCTTCCCAAAGTGCTGGGATTACAGGCGGGGGCCACCGCCCCTGGCCTCCCAAAGTGCTGGGATTATAGGTGGGAGCCACTGCGCCAGGCCTCCCAAAGTGCTGGGATTATAGGTGGGAGCCACCGTACCGGCCTCCCAAAGTGCTGGGATTTTAGGCGTGAGCCACCGCGCCCGGCCACTCAAGCTGATGTTTCACTCCTGTGCAAGTAAAGATGCTTTTGTATCCTTCTCAGAATCCAGACCCTTGCATAGCTTTGGGAACTTTACAAAAAGAGTTTGTGAAGTTAAGAGCATCTCGTACCTTCCCCGGTGAGGACATTCGTCTTTCAAGAGAGGGGAGACCATGACACTCACTCCTAGAGGGAGGAGCACAGGAGAGAAATGGTCCCCCGGGCCTCACTAGGAACCACTGGGGGCACCTCTCAGGTCCTCTCCTTCCAGTGGGAACGCCAGTTTCCCTCAGATACACTGAGCCATAAAATTAGCCTCAGTTACGCTGAAGCTAGATATACTTGGTATGGGGTAGTTATTAGTAATGACAGAATTTTCTAGACCCCCACTTGCATATTTTCTTTTTTAAAACCGTTATGGTAATATGCGATAAATATTATTTGATTGGCCGGGCACAGTGGCTCACGCCTGTAATCCCGACACTTTGGGAGGCCAAGGCAGGTGGATAACCTGAGGTCAGGAGTTTGAGAACAGCCTGGCCAACATGGTGAAACCCCATCTCTACTAAAAATACAGAAATTAGCCGGGCGTGGTGGTGGGCGCCTGTAATCCCAGCTACTCGGGAGGCTGAGGCAGGAGAATCACTTGAACCAGGAGGCAGAGGTTGTAGTGAGCTGAGATCGCACCACTGCACTCCAGCCTGGGCGACAGAACGAGACTCCGTCTCAAAAGAAATGCCCAGCACCCAAGCAGCTCTGGTGCCAGCTTCTCCTTCCCTGGTGTCCTGTTAGTGTCCAGGTGGGGCGCCATTCCCTCTATCCTGCCGCCACCATCTTGTTTGGATCCATGCTTCTCCTTCCATCTCCTTCTTTTCTCCGTAGACGTTTAAATTATTTTTTCTTTGATCGCTAAAGGTGAGGTGGTAAAAGGGAACATTCCTTCCTCCTCCCTACTGCACACATTTCTTAATTCCACCAGTTTTATGGGCATGAGTTTGATTTTAAATTAAAGGATTCCTGTTCTACCCAGTTCTTTCCTATCCGGTAAATCATCCAGTAGCACTCCCGTGGTATATGTGATGTCTCTGTCTGTTCCCTGCCGTGCCTGTCCCTGTATATCATAGGGTAGAATAATGGAAACAGCATTGTAAAGCCCACTCATAGGACGCCTATAATTAAGTTACGTCTACATGGTGTGTGTTTGGGATCACAGAATTCTGCTGCATATCCAGCCTTAGACCTGTTCTCCTCCCGATGTTGGAGGAATGTTCTGGTCGCATTTCCTTGCCTTCCCCTCAGGTCTGTTAACTGTTTTCAGGCATTTTCCTCCAGGGACATTGAGCTAAGTTTACTTGTCATCTTATTATTTCACAGTTGTGTACTTTCCTTTAGAACTAGCAAAATGAGAAAATATGGCATTTAAGTTTAAATGACAACTAAAGTGGTTTTCTGTTGTTTTTAAGACAAGGTCTTGCTCTGTCACCCAGGCTGGAGGGCAGTGGCACCAATCATAGCTAACTGCAGCCGTGAGCTTCCTGCCTCAACCTCCCAAGTAGCTGGGATAACGGTTGCAGCAGCACCACACCTGGCTAATTTTTTAAATTTTTTTGTAGAGATGAGGTCTTGCTATGTTGAACAGGCTGGTTTAGAATTCCTGGCCTCAAGCAATCGTCCTGCCTCAGCCTTCCCAAGTGCTGGGATTATAGGCATGAGCCACCATGCCCAGCCTGCTGAAAGTTTTTTTTTTTTTTGCAACCTCTGCCTCCTGGTTTCAAGCGATTCCCCTGCCTCAGCCTCCCGAGTAGCTGGGATTACAGGCATGTGTCACCATCCCCGACTAATTTTTGTGTTTTTCCTACTAAAGTTTTTTAAACAGTCACATGACACTTGATTTTCACAGAGCCGCACTTAGCAGCCAGTCCCTATCACAGCATTACAGCGTCTTTAAACGTCATACTCCACTTTTTTGGAAGTGTAAATTCTGAGAGTAGCTGTAAGTTTTATTCTAACTCATCAGGTCTTTTTTTTTTAATGTGACTTTTCTCTTTAAAACAAAAATCAACCATAGCAGTCTCTTCAATTAGGCGATGTCCTTTCATTCCCAAGGTCAGGAAAGATTAGTCAGTCAACAGCGTTTTTAGGCCTCTAGGTTGTACGATATGTAAATGCACCTCTTAGAAGCCTCTTTAAGTAAAACATAACCTAGTTAGGCTGTGGGTTTCTTAAGAAAGAAAACCTCGTTCTCATTTATAGAGGTTTTGTTTGTTTTTGTTTTTGTTTTTTTAAGCAAACGTTATTCTTAAAAGAAGATAAGGCCGGGCGCGGTGGCTCACGCCTGTAATCCCAGCACTTTGGGAGGCCGAGGCAGGCGGATCACGAGGTCAGGAGATCGAGACCATCCTGGCTAAGACGGTGAAACCCCGTCTCTACTAAAAATACAAAAAAATTAGCCGGGCGTGGTGGCGGGCGCCTGTAGTCCCAGCTACTGGGGAGGCTGAGCCAGGAGAATGGTGTGAACCCGGGAGGCGGAGCTTGCAGTGAGCCGAGATCACGCCACTGCACTCCATCGTGGGCGACAGAGCAAGACTCCGTCTCAAAAAAAAAGAAAAAACAAAAAAAGACAAAAGACGATAAAACATGAATGCCTGATTTTAATTGAGAGTACCCTAAAGTTTTAAGTGCTAGCTGGAGTGTCACCTGGTATATAACAGATCTTTGCTCATTAGAAACTTTTCTCCTGAGCCAGTGCAAGTTAAAAATTTAAAAAGCGTCCAGGTTTGGTGACGCACAACTGTAGTCCGAGCTACTTGGGAGGCCTGAGGCAGGAGGATCACTTCAGCCTAGGAGTTAAAGGCCAGCCTGGGCAACATAGCAAGACCCCTATTTCCACACAAAACAAATACATAAATTCTAGAAGATGATCTCGAATATTTTTTAAAGTTAAAATTGCCACTTAAATAGGATTGTTGAGGCTATCCGTATGGCCACAATTATGACTGAGGCTGTTCTAAGAGGGCAGTGAGCATGAAGTTTTTATTTCTCAAGAGGCTGGTTGTGTGTGTGCATTTTTTTGGTAAAGAATCCTGCCTGTGAACATTTTTTAATGAAAGGTATAGGTAGAACTAGAATGAGTTGTCCAAATCCTAGAATATGTGGCTACAAAGGCATCCCTTGAATTATGTCTTTTCATTTGAAACATAAGAGGGCAGCTTTGATGTGTGTGCAAGGCGGTGCTTCCTGACAACGTCGGGAGTGTGCTTGTGGAGCTTACTACCTTGAGAGGTGATGCAGGCACAAAATAAAAGGCCCGAGAAGGGCTTGAGATGTCCATATGTGACAGCTCTCCTCTCCATGGCTGCTGCAGGCGGCTCTGGGTGTTTGGTTACCAACGTCACCCTCTAAGGCCTGTGTCTCCAGGGCTCACCTCATCTCACAAAACCCCCTGTGTGCACGGTGAGGGCACGGTGCTGCCTCACACCAGCGTTCCCAGGCTCTCGCTCTGAATGAGGTCCTGAAGTCGGGTCTGCCTTCACACATCCCGAAGCTTCCTCTAGAAGAAATAGGATTTGGCTGCTCGGAAAGGGCAGAGAGCTCTCCACTCGCATGGTTCTCAAGGAGTGGAGCTGGAACAGCATGGCTGCTTTTGTGAGGGTGGCTGGGGACATCCCAAGTCTACCTGTTATTTGTTTTTACCTCTGGCTTGGGCAGAAACAGTGATCCAAATTTATGAATGAGTTTTTAGGATTTAATATTTGATGAACTGTCTCGAATCCCCCTCTCCCTATGCCCACAAGTGCTCTGGCCCTGAAGTCACACAGCGGTCTGTGACCAGGCAGCAGCCGGCAGCTCCTGAGCCACCCTGTTCCTCCAGAGCACTTGACACCTTTGGCCCCACACATGGCTCATGGACTGAGAAGGCGTGGCAAGCACTGGGGTACTTCCCACGTGGCCGGGCCGGAGCAAAGTCTGAGGAGTGTGCTAGAAATCTGATGTGCTGTTTGCTCTGTGACTTCAGGAGGGGACACTGAACCGGAGGAGCCTTGAGGGAGGAGCCGCCCCATCAGCCATAACCCCGCCCTTTCATCCTGCCTTCTCACCCAGCTGGAATCCAAATGGTCCTGGTCAAACAGCTGCTTTAAAACATAACTCAGTAGCTTTTCTAAAAGGCCAATTCAGTCAACATTTCATAAATGACTACTGCATATAAGAACTGAGAGGTGATGGGATAAGACTCAGTTTGCCCCCTTTTAGGAACTCACAATATAGTGGCAAGGCAGCCATGGAGGACCCAAGCTCATGAGGGTCTCGGAGCGCCTCAAATGCTGCACACTTGGGGTGTGTCTGTCTCAGTCAAGATCTCTCTGTGAGAGAGAGAGAGAAGAAAGCAAGATCTGTATTACCTGTTTAAAGACACTGAAGGCAGCCCAGGAGCCCAGCCGTCATCTTGTGAAGCCATTATTCTTTGTTTTTATAATCAAAACTGTACACGTATCTCATTCTTCATGGGTTTGGGTCTCTTTCCTGCCAGAAGTACAGGTTTAAGTGAGCCATCTTGAAACACGACAGTAGTATCTAGCTAGAAATAACCATTATTGGCCGGGTGCAGTGGCTCACGCCTGTCTGTCATCCCAGCACTTTGGGAGGCCCAGGTGGGTGGATCATCTGAGGTCAGGATTTGGAGACCAGCCTGGCCAACATGGTGAAACTCCGTCTCTACAAAAAATACAAAAATTAGCCAGGCGTGGTGACGCGTGCCTGTAATCCCAGCTGCTCCGGAGGCTGAGGCTGAGGCAGGAAAATCACTTGAACCCGGGTGGCAGAGGTTGCAGTGAGCCGAGATCGCACCACTGCACTCCAGCCTGGGCAACAGATGGAGACTCCATCTAAAAAAAAAAAAAAGAAACCCTAATTAAACCTTTGTCCCAAAACTGTGGGACGCTCCACCTGCACTTACAGTCTCTCTTCCGAGGTTGCCGAAGTGGGCGCGGCACTCAAAGCTGCGCAGGAAGGGGCTGCCTGCATTTTCTTCTCTCTGCCCCTATTCTGTTTCAGCTCCGAGGGGGTCTCTCATCAAGTTGGATTATTAAATCAATAAAGCATTGCTCGAATGTCAGAGAGCTAACTGTGGTGTTTGTAAGAAGACACCACATCACACTCTGCCCAATACCTCGGTACCAGCTAGCCCAGACTGCCAACTGAGGACACGGGGGTTCAGAGACACCTGGCTCATCTCCAGACATTTTCTTAGCCATCAGCAGCTTTTTTATGATTTTTTTTTTTTTTTTTTTTTGGTCTAGACTAGAGATGAGTTCTGCTGCTTCACATTTTTTTAATCCCTCACAGGGAGTTGCCACAATTGTCTTAGTCTGCAGTTAAACTAAATTTCTTTTTTTTTTCCCCCCCCAAGATGGAGTCTTGCTCTTTCGCCCAGAGCTGGAATGCAATGGCACAATCTCAGCTCAATGCAACCTCTGCCTCCTGGGTTCCAGCAGTTCTCCTGCTTTAGCCTCCCAAGTAGCTGGGATTACAGGTGGGTGCCACCACGCCTGGCTAATTTTTTTTTGTATTTTTAGTGGAAACGGGGTTTCACCATGTTGGCCAGGCTGGTCTCAAACTCCTGGCCTCTAGTGATTCGGCCTCTCAGAGTGCTAGGATTACAGGCGTGAGCCACCACGCCTGGCCAATTCAGCTGTTTTTTAGGTAGGGGTTACTTCAGTACACATATTTTAAGCCTTCTCAGCATTTTTGTTCAACCAACCAAAGATTTGATTCTACCGTTTCTCTAATCTGTGCTGGTATAGGAATAGCTAGGGCTTCTCGACCTGTTGCAGTTTTTTAAAAAGTTGTCATCTAGCTTTTTATTGGGCTGCTGCCCTCAGAGCTTGAATGGGGCTTGGATAGACCTTTTTTCTGCCATCTCTGTGCAGGAGTCAACAGAGATCAGCTAGACTGGGACTTTGTTCTCTACGTGGGGGCTTGTTCTGGTGCATTATAAAGACCTTAGTATGTTCAGCATTTTGAGTTTTCTAGTTTGAATGCGCTAGAAATTCTCTCTTCAAAATCATATCATATATATTAGGGTAAAAATACATTGCTCACATTCTTGAAGCAAAGCAGTATTTCCTTCAGAGACTTGTCATTTCTTGAAGTCAGCATGGTAGGATAGAATATGTGAGGGATGGGCCCGGCACAGTAGCTCACGCCTATAATCCCAGCACTTTGGGAGGCCGAGGCGGGTAGATCACAAGGTCAGGAGTTCGAGACCAGCCAGGCCAATATGGTGAAACCCCATCTCTACTAAAAATAAACAAGTTAGCTGGGCATGTTGGCAGGTGCCTATAGTCCCAGCTACTCAGGAAGCTGAGGCAGGAGAATCGCTTGAACCCAGGAGGTGGCGGTTGCAGTGAGCCGAGATTGTATGACTGCACTCCAGCCTGGGCAACAAAGCGAGACTCTGTCTCAAAAAAAAAAAAAAAAAAGAGGAGGGATGGTTTTCTAGCCTGTTCTTTTAACATCTGAAGATGTGTATCCTGAAAGAACTGCCATTTACTCCACAATCCAAACTGGTACATTAAAAAACATCATTTGGTCCAAGCATGGTGGCTCATGCCTGTAATCCCAGCACTTTGGGAGGCTGAGGCGGGTAGATCATTTGAGGTCAGGAGCTTGAGACCAGCTTGGCCAAAACAGTGAAACCCCATCTCTGCTAAAAATACCAAAAAACAAAAAAGGCCGAGTGTGGTGGTGCAGCCTGTAATCCCAGCGATTCGGGAGGCTGAGGTGGGGGGATTGCATGAACCAGGAGGCGGAGGTTGCAGTGAGCCAAGATCACACCACTGCACTCCAAGCTGGGAGACAGAGTGAGACTCTGTCTCAAAAAAAAAAAAAAAAAAAAATTTGTGAGAAGGGAATTTTCTTTTCTGCTGTCCGCCTTCTTCTACCTTTCTAACTAATAGGGACAAATTTAACGCTTTCTCCAACTCACCCTTGCCCAAGAAAGCGGCTATTTTTGCTTCTCATTTCCTATCTATCTACATAGTTCCTAGGGACCTGAGTCATTAGCAAACGCCTCTTCAACAGCACCCAGCCCTGCAGGAGCCTCCACTGCGGGCTCCAGCTCTCTCCCGCCTCCACAGACCACCAGGCGATGCCTCGTGCTTTTGGATTTTTTACTATAACAGCTTTATGGGGATACAAGTCACATAGCATACAGTTCACCCGTGTAAAGTATACATTCAATGGCATTTAGTGTATTTACATCCCCACAGTCCATTTTAGAATGTTTTCCTCTCCTGAAAAGAAATCATGGCCCATTTGCAGTCACTGCCCATCCCTGCCCCTGCCCTCACCGCCATGACCTGCTCCCCCCAGGCCATCTCTTTCTTCTGGGCATCTCCCGAGGGAGGGGTAGACAGATTCTCCCTGCCGAGGGCCACAAGCCTCTTTTCTGACCCTGAGGCCCTGATCCCTTCCCCACCGGCGCTCTCTGCTTCTGCCTCTCCTCTCCTCCCCTCCCAGGGAAGGCAGATCCGGGTTCACTGTGGAGGGTGGCTTCGTCCCCCAGGATTAGGCAGCAGACAGCCCACAGAATGGCTGGCCCTGCCTTGGGACTCAGGGCACAAGGCCAGACTGACTACAGAGAAGGTGCTTGGGATACACACCAGGTGCCCAGCACTCACTCCAGCCCCACACCCTAGAGGGGCTCGGGTAGGTTGAGGATGTGAGAATCTCAGGCTCCCAGGACCTGGGAAGCTGCTCACCAACTGACTCGGTGAAAATGGATTTTTGGGCTGGGCGCGGTGGCTCACACCTGTAATCCCAGCACTTTGGGAGGCCAAGGTGGGTGGATCACAAAGTCAGGAGTTCGAGACCAGGCTGGCCAGCATGGTGAAACCCCGTCTCTGCTAAAAATACAAAAATTAGCCAGGCATGGTGGCGGGTGCCTGTAATCCCAGCTACTCCGGATCCTGAGGCAGAAAATTGCTTGAACCCAGGAGGCGGAGATTGCAGTGAGCCAAGATCGTGCCACTGCACTCCAGCCTGGGTGACAGAGCGAGACTCTGTCTCAAAAAAAAAAAGAAAATGGATTTTTGTCTCATTTTATACAAATAATAAGTAAGAAGAGGAAGAAAGACCCCTGAGGTGAGACCGTGAGCGGAGGAACTCTGGGATGAAATGTATGAGGCCTGTGTGGGAATCCAAGCAAGGGTCGGTTGATGCTTGTTAGTGTGTGATGGAAAACAACAGAACAAAACCAAAAGCAAGTATGAGCTGGATCAAGGCTGGGCATGGTGGCTCATGCTTGTAATCCCAGCACTTTGGGAGGCCAAGGTGGGTGAATCACTTGAGGTCAGGAGTTCGAGACCAGGCTGGCCAACATGGCGAAATCCCATCTCTACTAAAAATACAAAAATTAGCCGGGCGTGGTGGCGTGTACCTGTAGTCCCAGCTACCCTGGAGTGAGGCAGGAGAATTGCTTGAACCTGGGAGGTGGAGGCTGCAGTGAGCTGAGATCATGCCACTGCACTCCAGCCTGGGCGACAGAGCAAGACTCCTAAAAAATAATAACAAATTGTTTCCCATATTCAGTATTTTCTGCACTATAACCAACATGATCTTTCCAAAATGCTGTGTGGATGACTGTGCCTTGTTCCTTGTTGCTTAACTCTCATCCAGTTCTTTCAGGTTATTGACTGACATGTCATTTCCTCTCTGAAGTTTTTCCTGCACAGACCCCTTTCCCTGGAAGCGTGGCTTGGTAACCATGCACGCTGTGTTTCCATCACACCCCAGGCTAACCTTGTCATAGGAGTTCCACACTCTAGGGCAGTTGCTGATCTTATCTGAAGCCCTTGTTGGGTGGTAAGCTCTAGACAGCAGGAGCATGATTTATACTGTGGTACTGGATTGTGTGCTTAGCAGGTGCATGTGTGCGGCTGTGATTCAGGGGATGCTGTGGGGGTGGGCTGAGGTTTGAAATCCAGCCGTGAAAGTAGGTGAGATGCAGCCGTGCACGGATGGGCGTCGCTGCCTTAGAAGCCGACATAGGAAGAGCCAGTGATGGACTTGAGCAGGGAGCAAGAAGCGACAAACCATAGCTTGTGGCCCGTAGCTGCCCCCACTCCGTGCTTTTGTAAATACAGTTCAGTGTAACAAAAATGAGGCTCATTCCTTACCTTGGTAGAGTTGAGAAGCTGCTACCCTAAAGCCTGCACAGCCCAGAATATTTACTACCTGGCCCTTTACCAAAGAGTTGGCCATGCCTCCCGAGGAGTATAAAGGAGAGAATGGTGGAAAGTTAACTGTGAAGGGTAAGCGGAGCCATAGCAAATACCTAGGAAGACATAGGGCAGAAAACGTGCAAGATGTCTACACTGGAAACTATGAGAAATCTTTGAGAGAAATTAAAGAGCCCGATCTGTGCATCTCAACTGTCAGCGCATCAGACTCCCTGGAGGCTGCGTCCACCACAGACTGGCAGGCCCAGCGCCTGAGAGTTTCTAATGCGGCAGGTCTGGGATCGGACCCCAGAATGTTTCTGACAAGTTCACAGACGCTGCTTCCGGTCCAAAGACCACACTTTGAGAACCACACATCTAAATAAATGAAGCCATGAGCCATATTCATGGGTCAAGAAAAGATCGCAGAGACATCAGTTCTCTGCAATTTGAGAAACTTTCATGCAAATCCCGCTTAAAGTCACCACAGGGGCATGCGTGTGTTTATGTGAATATGGAAATTGACAAACTGATACTAAGATTTATGTGGAAATAAAAAAGGACTAAGAAAGCTAAACAGACTTAAGGAAGACTTTAAGAACTCCAACAAAACCGGAGGACTCTGCCAGATATCAAGACTTACTATAGAATGGGCACAGTGGCTCATGCCTACAATAACACCACTTTGGGAAGCTGAGGCCAGAGGACTGCCTGAGCCCAGGAGTTCAAGATCAGCCTGGGCAATGTAGCAAGACTTTGCCTCTACAAAAAATATATAAAAATTAGCTGGGTATGGTAGTGTTTGCCTGTAGTTCCAGCCACTGGGGAGGCTGAGGTGGGAGGATCACTTGAGCTGGGGAGACCTAAGCTGCAGTGAGCTGTGATTGTACCACTGCACTGTAGACTGGGCAACAGAGTGAGACACGGTCTCCAAAAAATCAACAAAAGGCATATACGAAACATCAGTATTTCATTATGTATATGCAAATATTTCAAAATGTGAAAAAATCCAGAACACTTCTTATCCCAAGCATTTCCGATGAGGAGTACTCACCTGTATTATGGAGAAAAAAAAGCTCAACATCATTAGTCTTCGTGGAAATGACACTGAAAATCACAGTGAAATATGACTGCATTCCTCTCCTTCAGGGCGCTAGAGCAACCAGCCCTACTGAAAGCAAGTGTCAGTCAGTCAGAAAGCTGTGTCCACCCACCCAAGCGGACACATCTTCAGACCCGGCGATTGTGCATAGGTTTATATCCAACAGGTACGCATTGCTTATCCTCCCTAGCAGTGTTCTGCCTGCCTACCTAACCCGTGCCTAGGTATCTCTCCTTTTCCTGAGACATCCTTCTTTCAGGATTAAGCTAATAAGACCAGGCTAGCTTGAGAAATTTGCATGTGTTCTTGTGTTTTCATCCCCAAAACAACAGTGTACTATGCTTTCAACTATAGTCTCTGAAATTGTGTAGACCACAGGCTCTGTATGGGCCTGGGAGTTAGATGCTTTGGGTAGGTGGGCATTTGAATACCTCTCAGATCACAGTGTGGAAAGCATCAGACTACACCACATGGATCAGCTCTCAATCACTTCTGATAAGACAAAAAAAATACATTAGCAGGGCACAGACGTGCACCTGTAGTCCCAGCATCTCTGGAGGCTGAGGCAGGAGAACCACTTGAGCCCTGGGGGCAGAGGTTACAGTGAGTCAGGATCGCGCCACTGCACTCAACAGCCTGGCAACGGGAGTGAAACCATCCCCCCCACAAAAAAAAAAAGTACAGCAGAAGCAGAGTCCACACTCACAGTATTATAGAGTCAAATAGTCTATAAGGTTTATAAAAGCATCAGTCCGCATGTACCACCTCCATTTCCTACTCAATGGGAGGCAACAGCTCTTAACTCTACCTATTTGTTATTTACCTCCACTATTGACATATTGCTATATATCCTTTGTTTTTTTCATGTGTCTATATTAAGTATGCACAATTTCAATCTGAGACAACTCTGTTATGGTGTCGGTGTGTATATTGCTGTACACAGATGATAGATAAATGCTTTCTCTCACATTAGTTTTTCTGTGGTTGATCATGGTTTCGGTTTTGCTTGCATGGTTTCCTTTGCCACCGTTGGGCTTGTTGTGAACTAGACTACTTGCTGAGCGCACAGGTGGCTTCCTGAGGAGCCCTCGTTATTCTGGGACTCCCTGCAGCTTTCTCATGTGGACGCTTCTGTTACCTGGCTCCGTGTCTTCTGTCTGGGTTTACTTCGTGTTTAGAGGAACAGCTGCCCTTCCTGACTACCCTGCAGTGGCTTCCTCAGACAGGCTGACATGGGAGATCAGATTGAAGACCTTGCATGACTTAAAAACACCTTTATTCTTCCGTAGTTCTAATTAATAATCGGATTATGTATAGGATTCTAGTTCACAATTTATCCAGGTTTTGAGCCCCCATTGTCTCCCGGCTTCTGGTGTTGCTGCTGAGAAGTCTGTTGCTGTTTTCTGACTCCTGATCTTTTGTTTGTTTAAATTGTTTGGAAGTTATTTCAAACTTAATGAAGTTGTAAGAATAGTACAGAGAACTCCCACCTACGCTTTAATTAGATTCACCAATTTTTAAATTTTTTCCACATTTTAACATGTGCTCTCTCTATATACACAACACACGCACACTTTATTTTTTCTGAACCATTTGAATGTAGTTGCTACATAATGCTCCCCTCAATACTGAAGTACATTTTAAAAACAAGGATATTATTCTCTTACATAACTTAGGCAGTTATCAAATTCTGATTTCTGAATTTTTTTTTTCTTTTTTTTTTTTTTTTTTTTGAGACAGAGTCTTGTTCTGTCACCCAGGCTGGAGTGCAGTGGTGCAATCTTGGCTCACTGCAACCTCTGCCTCCCAGGTTCAAGTGATTCTCCTGCCTCGGCCTCCCAAGTAGCTGGGATTACAGGTGCACACCACCATGCCCGGCTAATTTTTGTATCTTTAGTAGAGACAGGGTTTTGCCATGTTGGCCATCCTGGGCTCGAACTCCGGAGCTCGAGTGATCCACCCACCTCAGCCTCCCACAGTACTGGGATTACAGGCATGAGCCACCGCACCTGGCCTCTGATTTCTGATCTTTTGTATGTGACCTGCTTTTTCACTCTGGGAAGCTTTCCAGATCTTTTCTTGGCTTTCAGTATTCTGAAATGTCACAATGATGCATACCTTGGCATGGGTCTGTTTGATTTTTATTCATTAGGTTGTACACTAAGGACCCCTTTCAGTTTGGAAACTCATGTGTTCCTGTTTAGGGGCATTTCCCTGAATTATTTTATTTTATAATTTCTTCCTCTCATTTTCTCTGATTTCTCTTTCTGGAACTCTCATTATTCACATAGTGGCCCTCCCAGATCTATCCTTTGATTTTCTTATCCTTTTTTTTCATAGTTTTCTGATTTTACAACTTTATCTTTTAGGCTTTTATTTAGTTTTTCATTTTTTTGTGCTGTTAGTATATTTATTTATTTCTAAGTCTTCTTTTGTCCTGGAAAGAAAAAAAATCATGCTGTTTATGGATTCAGTATCCCCTCTTATCTGACAACTGATGATAGCCTTTTTGAAGTTTTCCATCACTCCACATAGTTCATTTCCTGTAAGTTGCTTTTTTATCCTTTGATTTTGATAGCTGTTTCACATTAACAGTTTTCCTCAGATGCTCAGTGGTTATTAGATATCTGCGCATACTCCAGAGTAGGACAGTAAGAAACTGATGCGCAGTTCTACACTGGGATTCGTTGACTGTAATCTTTACCTGTGGATTGATCTTGCTGGGGAACCCTTGGGATCAGCCTTTTTTGGCTCTTGGATTCCTCGGGTTCCCCAGAGATGACGTGCACAGTCCTCCGTCTGGAGGGCGGTCACTTGGCTGCACTGACAGCCCACACTGTTAACACGGCACTCCACCGTCAGCTTTGCTCCGTGGCCCCACTTCAGGGTTCCTCTGTCACCTTTTTCGAGAGTAACTGGCGAGTTTTGTGCCGGGATGAGCTCATTGCTTCTGAAAGAGACTTTCAGACAGTTCAGCTCTCTTCACCGTCACCTTGCCCACACTTCCAGAGCCGCTCAGCACCTCCAGGGCCTGAGCTTCTGGGCAGTTCTTCGGGATGCAGCAGGTGGGTCACTGGCTTTCCTGGGCCTTCTCAGTCAGTTTCCACCTGTCCTGCTCTCCGGCTGCGCTGCTTTTGGCTGTTGGATTCTTCAGGTTCCCCAAAGATGATGCGTGCTCCACCATCTCTCTTCCTGTTATTTTGTTGTTGTGATTTGTGCCTTAAAAAAAAAATCCCTTCGTTTTAGTAAGGTTTCTGGTGAGAAAGGAGATAAATATGTGAGTTCAATCCACCATCTTTAAGCAGAGGTTTCCCGTGATCATGGAAAAACAAGTGTGTCGGATAGCAGTAGGCTGACTGCAGCTCTCCAGTGTGCTCCCGAAAGGCTGCTTTTTGTCATTGACTTGCTAGGAACCCCAAGGCGAGGGCCCGTTATAACAGCTTTGAGGCTCTGTTATTTGCTCTGCCCTTCGGAACACGTTCTCTTCCGTCTGGGTGATGGAGAGGCACACGCAGGCACTGTGTGGCAGGGTACTCTCGGGACACAGTGAGTTCCGCCCTGGGCTATGGACCAATCCCAACTTTGCTTCAGCTTTTTG
The DNA here is from genome assembly GCF_029281585.2 of Gorilla gorilla gorilla. Taxonomy (NCBI): domain Eukaryota; kingdom Metazoa; phylum Chordata; class Mammalia; order Primates; family Hominidae; genus Gorilla; species Gorilla gorilla. Next base: position 20,895,121 of record NC_073232.2, read on the forward strand.
TCTCTTTAGTGAAGCCACTGTTTGTTTTCTCTCTTCTGTTCCCAATCCCTGTACTCTAGGATGATGAGAGCCTGAAGTACCTCACCCATGAGGAAAAGGACGTCCTCCTGTTTTTTGAAGAGACGATTGACTCCCTAGACGAGGACTTTGAGGAGCCAGTGCTGTGCGATGGAGGAGTGTGCTGCCTCTGCTCCCCATCTCTGGAGGAGAGCATCTCCAGTCCCTCCGAGCCTGAAGATGTCATCGACTTAGTGCAGCCAGCACCTGGCGCCAGGGAAGCTGAGGGCCTTCCAGAGGGGACCCAGGCAGCAGGTGAGGGGGAAGACAGGCCATCCCTGGGATGTGGTTTCCTGGTGTCTGTGAGACCCAGAGATACTTCTTTTGTGTTCCCCTGTGTTTGCCAGTAGAAGTTGTTGAGTCTTACCAGATTTTTATAGGGGAAAATAATCCTTGGCAGTTTCATCATCCAGCAAAGGGAAATGCCAGAGGGACTAGAATAAAGAATGGAATGGGCTGGGCATGGTGGCTCAAGCCTGTAATCCGAGCACTTTGGGAGGCTGAGGCAGGTGGATCATGAGGTCAGGAGATCGAGACCATCCTGGCTAACACAGTGAAACCCCGTCTCTACTAAAAAATACAAAAAATTAGCCAGGCGTGGTGGTGGGTGCCTGTAGTCCCAGCTACTCAGGAGGCTGAGGCAGGAGAATGGCGTGAACCCGGGAGGCAGAGCTTGCAGTGAGCCGAGATTGTGCCACTGCACTCCAGCCTGGGGGACAGAGTGAGACTCCGTCTCAAAAAAAAAAAAAAAAGAATGAACTGGGCACATAAGCGGAGTTTACATTTTTTTAAATACACAATGCATACATGCACAGAAAGAAAATTGGAAATGGCTTCCAGGTAATTATTCTATTTTACAGGCTGGGCGCCATGGATCACTTGAGGCCAGGAGTTCAAGACCAGCCTGGCCAACACGGTGAAATCTCATCTCTACTAAAAATACAAAAATTAGCTGGCGCACACCTGTAGTCCCAGCTGGTCCGGAGGCTGAGGCACAAGAATCACTTGAACCTAGGAGGCGGAGGTTGCAGTGAGCTGAGATCGTGCTACTGCACTCCAGCCTGGGTGGCAGAGCGAGACCCTGTCTCAAAAAAAGAAAGAGAATCTAATACCACTGCTGACGTGGCAGGAGGTGGAGCTCGGTAATGCGAGCCATGGGTAGAGGCTGTAGATACAAATGAAGCTTCACTCGCTCACCACTCACGTCCTGCTGTGCGCCCCAGTTCTTAACAGGCCAGACCAGTACCAGGGTTGTTGGGGATCCCTGAGCTGGAGGGAAATGGGCAGAGAGAAATATCTTCCAGTTTTTTTCCCCGATTGGAAAGGATACTGGAAACAAATGTGGCCAAGGGGTTAACATTGGAAGGGATGAGGAAACATTACTTTTGCCCTGGTAAGGATAAAATACTGTCATTTATCTTGAGCCACTAGAAATAAAGTGTGTACACGTGTGTACACATGTATGTCTTTTAAGCAAGGCTATGTATTACTCAGAACTTCACATACTACAGTTATGGATTCCATGTAAATATGGAGCTTGGTTTGCAGCCATCTCTTCAAAGAGGAGAAGTAATGTACTGTACGTTTTTGCTGTACTTCTGCTTTGAAATAGAGTTCCAAAAGTAATTTGAACCAGCCGATCCTTTTAAAATGTGAGATCACGTAGTCATGCCAAGGAAAACACTCTTTGAAAAATCAGCTACACCTGTCCATCTGTTCTCTAACATTATATTTTCATAACAATTTTTCTTTCATTTTTCTGAGACAGGAACTCGCTCTCTCACCCAGGCTGGAGTGCAATGGCACAGTCCTGGCTCACTGCACCCTCCAACTCCTGGGTTCAGATGATCCTCCCACCTCAGCCTCCCAAGTAGCTGGCACTACAAGCATGTGCCACCATGCCTGGCTAATTTTTTTTTTTGTAGTGATGGGGTGATGGGGTCTCACTATGCAGCCCAGGCTGGTCTCGAACTCTTGGGCTCAAGTGATCCTCCCACCTCAGCTTCCCAGATTGCTGGGACAGGTGTGAGCCACCACACCTGGCATATTTATAACAACTTTAAGTGCCCACAGAGTACAGAAGAACATAAAAAGATATGAATTTCAGGTTTTTTGTTTTTTGTTTTGTTTTGTTTTGTTTTTTCTGAGACAGAGTCTCACTGTGTCACTCAGGCTGGAGTGCAGTGGTGCCATCTCAGCTCACTGCAACCTCTGCCTCCCAGGTTCAAGGGATTCTCCTGCCTCAGCCTCCAGAGTAGCTGGGACTATAGGCACACGCCACCACGCCCAGCTAATTGTTGTATTTTTAGTAGAGACAAGGTTTCACCATGTTGGCTAGGCTGGTCTTGAACTTCTGGCCTCAAGTGATCCACCTGCCTCGGCCTCCCAAAGTGCTGGGATTACAGTTGCGAGCCACCGCGCCCGGCCCAGTGTTGTATTGAGAGACAGATGCATTAAGTACAGCAGTGCCAGGTGATCTGTGACTGATAGATGCTATGTAAGGACTCAGAGGCAGGCCTGTTAAATTCTCTGTCATAGAGGAAAGTGACACAGCTACATGTCCTTCATCCAGAAAGACCTGCTGGTGTCGGTGTGTGCCACACACTTTCTAGACTCAATTTCCCCTTTGTAAACTCCCCTGATGAGTTGGTCACTACTTGCGTCCTGTCCCAGCCTCAGGGGCTGGAGCCTCAGCAGCCCACATGGACGGAATGTCTCCTAGGTGTGGACTGTCTGACTTGCAGGGCTATCGTGATTTGTCCCTTATCAGCGTGAGGTCATGAGCATGACATACCACCTTCTCCTTACCTAGTCCCGGGAACAGGGAGAGAGGAGTTGACTCACAGGCAGCACCGGCGAAGTTGGTGTCAGGTCCAGGTTGAGGCTCTTTTCAGTTCAGCGAGAGGGAACTTCATGCATTTACTTTCACGTGGGCCGGTGGCTCACAGGCTCCTCCCTTGTCTTCCAGGGCCTGCACCTGCCGGGAAGGAGCACAGGAAACAAGATGCTGAGACTCCTCCACCTCCGGACCCCCCGGCTCCCGAGACCCTTCTTGCGCCACCACCCCTGCTTAGCACCCCCGATCCCCCCAGGAGGGAGCTGCGCGCCCCCTCCCCGCCGGTGGAGCACCCCAGACTCCTGCGCTCTGTTCCCACGCCCCTCGTTATGGCGCAGAAGATTTCCGAGAGGTTGGCGGGGAACGAAGCCCTCTCGCCCACCTCCCCGTCCAGGGAGGGCCGGCCCGGGGAGTGGAGGACACCTGCCGCCCGGGGTCCCCGCAGTGGAGACCCTGGCCCGGGGCCCAGCCACCCGGCGCAGCCCAAGGCACCCCGCTTCCCCAGCAACATCATCGTCACCAACGGCGCGGCCCGGGAGCCCCGCAGGACCCTGTCCAGGGCGGCCGTCAGCGTGCAGGAGCGCAGGGCGCAGGTGTTGGCCACCATCCACGGCCACGCCGGCGCCTTCCCCGCCGCGGGGGACGCCGGTGAGGGGGCCCCAGGGGGCGGCTCCTCCCCGGAGCGGGTGGCGCGTGGCCAGGGCCTGCCGGGCCCCGCTGAGAGTCTCCGGGCAGGGGGTCAGGCTCCGCGGGGCCCGGCACTGGCCAACGGCTTCCCAAGTGCGCACGAGGCCCTGAAGAGCGCACCCAGCTCCTTCGCGCCCGCCGGGAAGTCCCTCTGCTTCCGCCCTGGCCCGGCCCTGCCCAGCACGCGGGCCCGCCAGAGCTTCCCCGGGCCCCGGCAGCCCAACGGCGCCCAGGACTGGCGCCGCGCAGACTCCCTGCCCCGGCCCCAGGGCATCACCGTGCAGTTCGCGGGGCGCGGCTCCTCGGAGGAGTCGCGCAGGGAGGCCCTGCGGAAGCTGGGGCTGCTCAGGGAGAGTTCGTGAGGGCCGCGCGGGCTCCAGTCCACCCTGTTTCTCCCCACCCTGAAGAGAGGGTGAAAGAGTCGCTGCACCCAGGAGCTGTTTGGTCTAAAATGGAAGTGACAGCGGGAGCCCCTGCCCTCTGTGGCACATCGGAGTCTAGAGGTGCCTGGCTGGGGCCTCCTGGCTGAGCCCGCACCGCAGGCTCCAGCCACCGGCACAGAGAACTCTTCCCTAAAGGAATCTGGCCGAGGGCTTGTCTCCCTTTTCCCAAGAACTGAGAGAGAGAATAACCTGTTAGACCCATAGGTTTCCGTGATGTGTAAATGCCATCTTTTGGGGGTTGGGAGGAGCAGGACTGGTCTGATTATCATTCTTGAGTCTCATCTACCCTCTTCTCGAAGTACATGACATGAAAGTTCAGATCCCTTCCACTCAGGATTCTCGCCGCCTTTTCTAAGAAAATAATAAAAAAAAATGCTTGTTTCATTTTGTAATGTCTTAATACACTTGCTTTTGTTTTTGAAGGGTGAGGCATCATGGTACTTTGCTTTTGTTTCTTGACGTACTTTAGTTTGCCCAGTTTTGTGTTTTACTGAAAAATGAAACCTTTAGATACTGAGTTTTGGGAGTGAAATGGAAAGGTGGTAATTTTGAGAAAGCATGTCTTATCAGACTCTGAGGTCTGGGACATGTGTGCGTGAACCTGTGTTTGTGTGTGTAGGTTTTTAGATACGTATGTGTCAACACATACATGCATAGGTATCCTGTGTGTCCACATGCATCATTATTACATAAATAGAAACTTCTGAACACCTCCTAAGTCACTACAGGATGCCAGCGCTTCCTATTCTTGGGTAGACAGAGCCACCTCAGCATCCTGATGGATGATACAAGAAATTGTTACTTCCTAGTATGGAAGTGTCTTAAGGACACGTCTCCATATTTTGGTGAACCCAAAGTGCTTTTTCCTCAACAAAATGTTCCTCTGTTCCCAGTTAAAGTAATATTCCCTGCTTCCAAGTAAGCAAGACTGTTCACTAAAGAAGGAACTTTTTAGAAAACTAATCTCCTTTATCATCTAATTTTAGTTCTGCAGGTTCCGAGGTAGCCAGTCAACAGAAGGAAGCAAAAGATTCTTAAAGATCCACCGACTGTCATGTTCCACAAGCAAGATCTCAGAGTAGGGAAAAACCAGTGAACGAGGTTACACAGCAGGAAAAGAACCGGTTTCCTCCCAGACTATGTCTTACACGCTGAGTTATGCCACAAGCGTTATTATCAAAACTATTTAAGGCTGGAGTCTTAGACCTCTAAAAATAGACAGGAAGGGCTGCCCTGAGCAGTCACACCCTTGTGTTTTTATGTCTCCGCCAGCGCCGTAACAGAGCCTGTTTCTTTCCCGTTGAGTATTACTTAAATTCAGACTTAAATGTGCTATGAAGGGCATTTATCATAGTATCCCATTTGCCTTGTAAGTTATATAAAGTGCATGATTATAATTTTTTCCTTAGAAATGCAATATTTAGTTTCATCCAGCTCTTATTCTCATGAATAATAACCTCATAGATTCTTGATCTTAATTTAAATAGGTGCTTTAATTTTACAGCTTTCAAAAGTAGTTACTGTAAATTTTACTCCTGTTAATGCTGGATTGGTTTAAAGGATTTATAAGGGCTGTGTTTACTCTTTACAAAGCAAGATGCCATACAGTGTTCAATAATAGAAGGTCTTGATACAACCAACATTTTAAATATTCTTTATACATGAGGACTGCGTCTTTTTCACTGACCCTATGATTTCACTGTGAGTAGGGTGAACTGGACTGCATATTAGTTTATTTGTTGCCATAATCACATTTTTGAAAAATAAATTTAAGTTTTTTCTTAAGCTTGTTTTTGCATTGCATGCTATATTCTCAGTTACTTTCTTTTAAATAGTTATACCCTTTCCTTCTATTTATTCATAATTTCTTCTCTTTATTCATAGTTACACTGACTGTCACTCTGGTCATTTCTTGTGTCTAAAACCCTACTAATTATAGCCATATGTTTTGTACAAAGTTCAAATTATAGCTGCTGCTAAACTAACCTTTAAGTGTACTTATGTTAGCAAACCCAGTTTGTGGAGAGGCATTAGTTTCCTTGCCATAATTACGTGATGTGATTTCTTAAAGGTCATCTGGTTCATGGTAATTTGAAGGACCATGCATATCTCAAAGCAAAACCGTAATGGAAAGGAAAGATGAAGTGTTAAATGCCCCACTTTTTTCCCCAAGTTATGCTTGAAATCATTCTCCACTTTTACAAAACTCTTTATCTTAATGCTTAAATCAGAAAAAAAAAAAAATTACCCTTTTTTTTTGAGATGGTCTTGTCTCCCTCTTCCCAAGAACTGGGTGAGAGAATCACCTTCGCCCAGGCTGGAATGCAGTGGCATGATCTCGGCTCACTGCAACCTCCGGCCTCCCGAGTAGCTGGGATAATAGGAACGTGCCACCATGCCGGGCTAATTTTTGTATTTTTAGTAGAGATGGGGTTTCACTATGTTGGCCAGGCTGGTCTCGAACTCCTGACCTCATGTGATCCCCCCCCGCCTTGGCCTCCCAAAGTACTGGGATTACAGGCGTAAGCCACTGCCCCAGCCATATCCTTTCCTTTTCAAAAGGTGTGTGCAAATGGCCAAACCAGAGTCCCATGGGCAGATGGCAACACCAAACACAGGATCACAGCATCAGCCGCAGTCCTCTCCTCCTCCTCCCCTTTCTGATACTTGGTTCCTAGCATGCATACCCAACTTCGTGTGACTGGCAGAAATGTTGATCTTTGCTTCTCCCCTGCCCGCATTCTCCTGTAAGGCTGGCTGAGGAGAGAAGGGACAGGAAAGACAGAGACACAGATCCTGGGATGCTTTCATCAAGAATTCGGGGGACAACTTCTCCATGGTGTTTAATGATACAGCCCTCGGCTTCATGAATTATTGGCCAAACTCACAGGCATCTGAGGGCGGCCCCAGGCATGGGGCTCGCAGCCTACACTGCCTGCCTGCTCTTCAGCCCCTCCTGGGCTATACAAGCTGTCTTCTGACTCTAGGATTCCTCACTCAAAATTCCTGGTGCAGAGTTCCACTGTAGGATGCCCATTTGAAACCAGCTGTAAAGAGCTAAGCAGAGGTGATGAGCAAGGCCTTATGGAAACCTTAGGATTGACTGTTTTATTAAAAAACACAAAATCGGAAATACATTCTCTTGGCAGGTGGCTCATGCCAGAAATTTGGGAGGCCGAGGTGGGGGGAATCGATTGAGCCCAGGGGTTCGAGACCAGCCTGGGCAATATAGTGAGTCCCTATCTCTACAAAAAAAAAAAAAATAGCCCAGCCTGGTGGCATGCACCTATAGTCCCAGTTACTAGGAGGCAGAGGTGGCAGTATCGCTTCAGTCTGGGAGGTCAAGGTTGCAGTTAGCCGAGATCTTGCCACTGCACTGCAACCTGGGCAACAGAGCGAGACCTTGTCTCGAAAAAAGAAAAAAGAAATGGATTCTCCTTAAATTTCCACACCTCTGGCTGTGAGGATTCTGACTTGTCAGAGGATTTGGTGGAGTTTTTTTTAATATACAATAGGTAATCTAAGGAAATCAGTTATTTAATGGTTAATAAAGAGGAATGAAAGAGAAAGATAAAATATGACAACAATTTACTTTTATTGAGAAACTCCTGCCAGGCGCCGCGGCTCACGCCTGTAATCCCAGCAATTTGGGAGGCCGAAGTGGGCGGATCACAAGGTCAGGAGATCGAGATCAGCCTGGCCAACATAGTGAAACCCCATCTCTACTAAAAATACAAAAAGTAGCCGGGCGTGGTGGCGGGCGCCTGTAGTCCCAGCTACTTGGGAGGCTGAGGCAGGAGAATGGCATGAACCCGGGAGGCGGAGGTTGCAGTGAGCCGAGATTGCGCCACTGCACTCCAGCCTGGGCGACAGAGCGAGACTCCGTCCCAAAAAAAAAAAAAAGAAACTCCTAACTGCTATGCTGTTTTCCCGATGGTGACTCCCCTCAGGAAGGCACTGTTTCTCTGCGTGTATTTATCGCTGTGACGTGGCGAGATTAATAAACTTGTTTTCCCCTAAACTGCTTCCCTGAGTTCTTAAACTTCTGTCATCAAAGAATGGTGAACTCTGAGGGAGCAGTCGCCTTGTTTTCCTATTTCTTCTCATCTTGCCCGTGGTCCCCACCAGGGCTGCTGGGGGGAGGAGGAGGGGGAGGAGGAAGGGGAGGAGTTGGGAGTGCTCACCTGGAGAGGTTTGTGTTTTCATTGAAACGACAAGTCACCAAACAGGTTTTGTGTCTTCTCTTCACAAGGCTTTTCTCTCCCCTGCTTTTAAGTAGGGGGAACAAGTTCCATCTCCTTTTCTAATCTGCTAGTTGGACAAGCCCTGCTTTCAAATAGCTGAGGAAAGAAGACAGAGCTGCAAGCCTCCTTTTCCTGGGAAATCACGTGCTCTGTCATTGAATTTGAAGCGGAGGCGTGGCTGGGAACCCAGCTCCACGTGGCCTACTCCCCCAGGCCTCTGGAGCTTCTCCCTCACCGCCAGAATCACCACTTTCTCTCGGCATGAAAGCCTTGTGGGGGGATCCAGCCATCCACAGAAGAAAAAGCCCGGGGGCCCTCCCACCCCACGCTTTTCACCATGGCAACAGTCCGCCCTGGCGTTTGACAGATAAAGGCTTTCTGAAAGGCCTCTTCCAAACAAGATAGCAGAACTCAGCCCTCTGCATTCCAAATCCACAAGACTTATGAGATGCCCATCACTCAGCGAAGCAGACTTCATGCTTCCTCCTGCGTATTGTCCTGGGGGGAGACGGGGAGCCAACCCCCAGGAGCCCAAAAGGGTGTCCTCCAGGCTTGCTTTTTATGTAGACTGTAGGAGCTTCCTATGCAACAACCAGCTAAGAAGCGGCCTCATGGTGACTCCCAGTAATGACCTAAACAGCCTCAAAACAGCAAACTCCAGCCTAGGGGAGAAGCACCCCAATCACCCTGCAGAGTGCAGCAGGGTCACAGCGCCCCAGCATTGCCTGGATCCCACTGCAATCCCCAGATCTGAGTGCGGGGTCCACAGCCAGACCTCTCTGCCCTGGGCACAGGAGGATCTGGAGCAAGGCGGGGTCGGGCTGGGTCCCCTCTTGCTTCACTGCTTGGGTTTCAGGCAGGTTTTCCTCGCTCCTGAGGCTGCTTTAAAGCCCTGGTCGCCCTGTTCCCCACTGACCCTTGCTTTTGAGGTTCGGGAGCATCTGGAAGTACAACCCGCTCTAGGCATGCTCAAAGCCCCAGGCCTCTCTGCTGCAGGCTGGGTAGACAGCAGGAACCCCAGGCCAGCATGCGACCCCCACCCCCATATCCCCTACTGCAGTCAGAGCTGTGACCAGCCCACTCTCGCCCAAGATCAGAATTCACATTTGCCAGCGGAGGCTGCTGGAACTCAGTGGTTGATAAACAGGTCACCCTTCATAAACTTTAACCTCAGAGTGTTTGTGTATGAAGCAACGCTGCCAACAGTAGTGACCTAAATTCTGGAAATGCCTTTCAGGGGTGGGGCTGAATGAACAAGGGAGCTGCGTGCCGGGCCTGCACAGCCTGCGCGCATGACTAAGGGACAGCTCCCATTCAGGCCCAGTCTCCTTTGACTGCGGGGCTGGCACGTTGCCTTTCACCCCATGAACTGCCTGTGAGTGTGAGGATGGCAGCAAGGGACCTGCCCTTGTTCCTGAAGACACCCTGGCCCTCTGTGGCCCTTATGCAATGGCCCAAGTCCTCATACAACCCATGTCCCTGACAGGTTACGGTGCCGGCAATGCCACCTGGCCACCTTCAGTTTCCAACTGGTTCTCGGACTGTACAAGTTTCCTGGTCCTTGAAATCAGACAGACTGTATCCCTTTTACCTGGCTATTCACTTGGTGTCTGGTGTATTGAATTTGGGGAAAATAATCTCTGCTTGGGAAGATGGTTTTCAAAGAGTAAGAAGGCTTAAGAAGGCCTGGCCATGCCCAGATATCGGAGCAGCTGAGGTGCCCCATCTCCTGCGCCCGCCTTCCCAACTCAGGACTGAGGGGCTCACGTGGCCGTGACTTCCCTAATTCATCACCCATGTGACTGCGAAGCTTTCTGCGAGGCTCTTCATTCTTCAGCCCAGTCTTTGTTTGTGTGTGTGTGTGTGTGTGTTTTTTTTTTTTTTTTGAGATGGAGTTTCTCTCTGTCATGCAGGCTGGAGCGCAGTGGCGCCATCTCACCTCACTGCAACCTCTGCCTCCCGGGTTCAAGCAATTCTGCCTCAGCCTCCGTAGTAGCTGAAACTACAGGCGCCCTCCACCATGCGGCTAATTTTTGTATTTTTACTAGAAACAGGGTTTCGCCATGTTGGCCAGGCTTGTCTCGAACTCCTGACCTCAGGTGATCCACCTGCCTCGGCCTCCCGAAGTGCTGGAATTACAGGCGTGAGCCACTGCGCCTAGCCCTTCCGTCCAATCTTAAAAGCCACAGGAACTGAATTTAAAAACATCTATCATGTAAAACAGTTGGTGGCAGTGGGGAGATGCCAGATATGACAGTCTCATTCGTTTATTCATGCATTCAGCCAATCTTTGCGTCCCTTCCATATGCCGAAACTGAGCAGTGCTAGATGGTGGCTCCTTTCTCCCTACGGCCACCTGACAGGTGGGGCCGTCCCAGCAGCTTACACATGGAACAGGGAGGCTTAACTTCTCTCCTCGGGTCCTCTGGGGGCTGCTGCGGGTGCCCTGCCCTGGCGGCCGGGCTACACCCTCCAGTGTGTCCTGCCCTCTTGCTTCCCTTCTTTCCTTGCCACCCACGGAGTCACTTCCTGAACGAAACTGGCCCCCTTCTCCCCATAGCTCCTCCTGATCTTTAGGTAGGCTTCAGGGGCATAGTAATAGGGATGGGGCCACTTAGAGGGGTGACAAGAAAAGGCAGCTGAAGGCTGTGCCATTTGAGGGCAGGCTTGGCAGGAAGAGGGAGCGGGGGCAAAGGGCAGTTTCCAAGAGGAAAGGGAGGTGGGGGGTGAGTCTGGGCCTGAGAAGGGCCCCCAAGGCAGTGGGTGGGGAAGGTCCTTGATATCTGGTGCCTGTGACCTCGGCCTTGGGGACCCAGCTCCAGGCAGGTCCTTTGGTGGCCTCTGTCTCCCTTCCCCCACTTAGGAGCTGGTTCTAGAACCTGGAATTGCCTGTAGGAGTTTCCAGCGCCCTGATGTGCAGGACTGCCACGCACAACACGGCTACACAAGCTCCCGGGGTTCCCCGATCAGCTCCTTGGCAGGCCTTTGAAGCCGTGGTTGTTGCTAGAAAGGCAAGGAGGCTTCCGTGGAGAGTCCAGGGGCCTGGCTCCGACCCAGTATCTGGGCAGCACTGTGCTGCCCAGGCCTGCCTCTGCCTCCACCCCGACCCCAGCTCAGGGGGCAGCAGGGACCAGGTGGTATTTCACCTTACACATTTACAGCTCCAGCTCCATCGTGACACAGGTACCCTACAAACTGTTGGCCCCCTCCTGCCCCGTCACAAATTATCACAATTCTGCCAATATTCCTCAGTGGCACTGCTGACATTTTTGTCTCCGTTTTATTGGGTGTGCCGGCTGTCAAGGAACTGAGGTCTCCTTGCCTTGGGAGGCCCCACACTTTGTCTAGTAACCTTGCTATCATTTCGATTATCTTTTGTAAATTTCTCTAGGAATAACTACTTTCAGTGCCGGTTTAGGCCAGGTTTTTTTTTTTGTTTTTTTTTTGAGACGGAGTCTTGCTCTGTCGCCCAGGCTGGAGTGCAGTGGTGCGATCTCTGCTCATTGCAAGCTCCGCCTCCCAGGTTCACGCCATTCTCCTGCCTCAGTCTCCGGAGTAGCTGGGACTACAGGCGCCCGCCACCACGCCCGGCTAATTTTTGTATTTTTAGTAGAGACGGGGTTCACCTTGTTAGCCAGGATGGTCTCAATCTCCTGACCTCGTGATCCTTGGCCTCCCAAAGTGCTGGGATTACAGGGGTGAGCCACCGTGCCCGACTAGGCTGGGTTTTTAAAATCACTCAAGTTTTCCTTTTAAACCAGATTTTTGTTTTTTTCTCAGCTCAATCATCCACCTCACACAGTTTTGATTCCAAGGGACTGCTTGCTGTTTCTAAAAACCAGATCCTCCTGGTTTCAAAGGTACATTTTGCTGTCACTGTACCCTGCTGGATTTTCAATTCCACATTGAAGCCTGCAGCTTCCAGAGGAGCCCAGAGCCGGTGGAAAGCACAGAGCACACTGACTCAGGAAGTACAGACAGCTGGGAGGTTCCAAAGGCTGAGGGGCCATTACACTAGATCATTCTGTGTGGCCACAGAGAGGACAGGTGGAGAGATTTCGACTCAGTCCGGGGAACTGTAGAGCACTCAGACTGCCTGGGATGGAAAGAGCCGTTCATAAGAACATGGTCTCCCCTCCCCATGATGCGCAGAGGCAGGGCCAGGGCTAGGGAGAGAGACTGTCCTCAAGGACCAGCCTCAGCAACACAAATGTCAGGTGCTTGGCGTGTGCCTGGCTCACACCTTCCTCATCCCCATCATCACCGCAGGGAATTCCTACATGGCCCTGGGAACTCGGGAGCAAGACCAGGCAGGAGTGAAAGCCCATGGGCCTGGCAGCCCCAGCCAGGGACAACCAGCCAGTCCTGACTGGCGACAACCAACCAGCTCCAGCCAGGGACAACCAACCAGCCCCGACCAGGGACAACCAACCAGCCCCGACCAGGGACAACCAACCAGCCCCGACCAGGCACAACCAACCAGCCCCGACCAGGCACAACCAACCAGCCCCGACCAGGCACAACCAACCAGCCCCGACCAGGCACAACCAACCAGCCCCGACCAGGCACAACCAACCAGCCCCGACCAGGCACAAACAACCAGCCCCGACCAGGGACAAACAACCAGCCCCAGCCAGGCACAGCCAACCAGCCCCGACCAGGGACAACCAACCAGCCCCAGCCAGGGACAACCAACCAGCCCCAGCCAGAGACAACTCACCAGCCCCAGCCAGGGACAAACAACCAGCCCCAGCCAGGGACAAACAACCAGCCCCGACCAGGGACAACCAACCAGCCCCGACAAGGGACAACCAACCAGCTCCAGCCAGGGACAACCAACCAGCCCCAGCCAGGTACAAACAATCAGCCCCAGCCAGGCACAACCAGCCAGCCCCGACCACGGACAACCTATCAGCTCCAACCAGGCACAACCAGCCAGCCCCAGCCAGGCACAACCAACCAGCTCCGACCAGGCACAACCAACCAGCCCCAGCCAGGCACAACCAACCAGCTCCAACCAGGCACAACCAACCAGCCCTGACCAGGAACAACCAACCAGCTCCTACCAGAGACAACCAGCCCCCACCAGGAACAGGCAGCCCCGACCAGGGAGAGGCAGCCCCAGCCACCCTGCATCGTGGGCCCCTCCCTGACAGTCAGTGGGGACTTCAGCAGAGCAGCCAGTTTTACATATAAATTTCACCACCCCCTGAGAAACAGGGCTTTCCCACTTTCTACAAATATGTGTCCAGAGTTTATTTTCCTTCCCCGGGGCTGGGCAGGCCTGGCTTCTTGCTCAGAGACAACACGGGAGGAAGCCGCCCACCCCAGCGCAGGTTTTTCCACGTTCCCTTCCTTGCCCGTGGAAATACGGAGCTCTTCTTAGAGCCAGGCCCTCCCTATGCCTCCCTCCCAGCCTCCTTCTGATGAGACAGCACTGAACCTGGACCAGCCCGGCCCAGTCCAGGGACACTGGAAACTATGAGGCCCAGAGTCCCACGGCCACCTGGGCTGGCAGAGAGGAGGTGATTGTGTGAACTGCAGGGCCACAGGCCCCAGCCTGGCCATCACGCACAGCACCCTCAGGCCAAGGCTGCCCTGACCTCCCGCTGGGGCCTGCGCAGAGGTGGGATGACCCAGGCCCAAGTCCCAGCCGCCGAGGGAGAGGAGGACCGCCCAGTAGGGAGCGCCACCTGCCCCTCCTCTGCCTTCTAGGTAGGGGCCTGCCCACGAGCTGCTCTGCCTCCGCCCATCCTGCCAAGCCAGTGCTCCTTCCAGAACGGAAAGGCAACCCGCCACACTGCCTCCCAGATATGGCCTCCTCTGGCCTTTCTCTGGGAAGCCTCCACCAATTCCCCACAGCTTCCCTTGGCCGGGCCCCACAGCTCTCCTAGAACTCTGATGGCACCGGAAACTGTTCCTGTACCACCCGGTGCCGCTAGGAGAGGGCAGCGTCCAACAGGAAGACCTGGGCCCGAGACACAACGCCAACTCTCCCCTGCTGTGTGCACTGAAGTTACCAAGGAGAGGGAGGCTGAAAGACTAAATGATTAGGTCGTGGATGTGCAGGACTCGTGAAAACTGCCAGCCTAGGACAGTCTAGGGCAGGGCTTCTGAGTGCAGGCCCCTGATGGCAGAGCATGCAATGGGGAATCTGAGAGACACACACATGATCAGACTCGCCTCACGCCTGATGGATCAGAAACTCTGGGGTGGGCTCCAGGAAGGTGGGATCTCAATGCACTGGGCTGGCAAACAGAACCCAGCGCACTCCCCCGAGGTGCACAGGAGGAGATGCACGCTCAGGCGCAGCACAGGCATGGGGCTGTGACCTCCTGGAGGTGGGGCCCCACTGTGCTAATCTCTGCACCCCCAGTACCTAGCATGGCATCTAGCACATAGTAGGTGTTGAATAAGTAGCTCTTAAAGTGAATCACTGTGTGAACACTGATAAACAAGAGTGGCTCAGAAGTGTCACCGTGAGCATATGTCACAATTTAGGAAGCAGAGAGTCCAGCTCAGATGAGAGAATAGTAGACCCAAGCCACTTTCTTAGTCCTGAGCATGACCACCGATGACCGGAGCAGCTTCAACCTGACACGGAGCCAGGCCACACTTCCTGCACCCCCGTATGTGACCTCCGGGTGTCCCTCGAGTAGCTCACAAGGCCACACCTGGCTGTGGCCAGCTATTCCTTTGTTCGTCCTTCTAGCATGTGGCGCCTGTTATGTGTGTCCAAGGCCATCCTGAGGATACAGTGGTGAGCAGGACAGACACAGCCCCACACTCCCCAGGCTCGCAGTCCAGGGGAGGGGAGAGGACAGACAAGTGATCAAGCTACTTGCAAGAAGGTGTGGCAGCACCGTGACAGGGGAGACATGGGGCTGGGAGACCAAGTACGGGGCAGTGGTCAGGGAAGGCTGGAAGGACGCCAAGGGGAATATTCTAGGCAGAGAGCACAGCCTGTGCAGAGACCTAGAGCCAGTCAGGAGTCAGAGGCGTGAGGAAGTGGGGGGCTACCCACGTGCCGCTGTCAGTCTCTAAAGTCCCTGTATAGAGCACTGTGCCACGAGTGGGGGCACCCTGCCCACACAGGCCTCGCAGTCTAGCAGTCATTCAACAAATACTCGGGCACCATCCTAGATGCTGGGGATACAGTATAACAAAAGCAAAACACGAAGCAAGACTCTTCTCTTGAGGAGCTTGCGTACTCTCGTGGTAAAGACAGAAAGCAAAGCCAAGAATGGTGCTTCAGGGTCAAGCAGAAGTCATGGATGGAATCCCTGCCCAGGAGAGACTGGGTGGGGCCAAGGAAGTTGAAGGCCAGTGTCATCACCAGGTAATCAGGAGTTAGGAATGTGCCAGCTCACCCAAGTCACAGCCCTGATCTGGCCTCTGTGACTCCAACCTGATGGTTTCAGCCTCCCCATTTGCAATCAAAGGGAAGGTAGCCAGGCTTTCAGGAGAGGAAGGAACAAGGCAGAGAAGACTATGCGAATTAAGCTTATTATACTGTACCACCATATTGTACCATGAATATTATGCATATTGTACTGATCTATGACATTATACTGGACATGTATTAGACTTATACTGTACTATAATTATGCTACACATATTGCCCTATACTAGGCTACACTATATGTACTGTACTACAGTAAACAGCCTAATGCCCGACTCGTAATCCACATTTAAACGTTCGTGCAACTAAGCTGAGGTTTTTTTCAGCTGAGAATAAGGAGCCGTTTGTCCTGCTTGGCATTTGGGACCCGAGAGTGTCATGTCCAAAGCTGGTTTTCCATCCGCCCAAGTACCAGATCTGGTCTAGATAAAGCAAAGGAAGTGGTAAATGACAAGGCCAGGGAGGCTGTTTGTGGGTGAAACCTCACCAAGGCTAAGGCTAATAACACTTAATGGGAGACTGAATCCCAGACATCAGCTGCCCCGGCTGATCCTCTCATGACAGGCTGTGTGGCGAGTGTGCTTCCTGGGTTGGCTGCCATTGGAGGCATCACCATGCGTGGGTCCTAACCAGGTATTGTCTGAAATAGGGCTTAGAACAAAACCCACCTCACATTCACACTTTCTTCTGTATTTCCAAAAAAGTGTTTAGGAGGGAGGAAATGGGCAGAGGTAGGAGGTAGAATGACAATGAAGATGGGCTCTGGGTTGGGCCTGCCACTTAATGGAAGGTACAGCCTGGCCCAAGTCACCTCCATTGCTGGGCTTCAGCGTCATTGGATTAGTCAGGATGGATGAGGCTATGCAGTGGTAACAAACAGAGCCTGTGATCTCAGTGGCTTAACAAAATAAGCTTATTTTACTCACACTTCGTGGGCCAGGCATCCTTTTTCTACCCTGTAGCTACACTAGCAGGAACACGTGGCCTCTGATGCTCCCAGAGGCTGTAGGGAAGGAGAGGGATTTGGAGGGTCTCATGGATTCACTGGAGGGCAGGCCTGAAGCTGGCTGGCATCACCCTTCCACGTATCACTCACCACGCAGCCAACCCACTGCAGAGGGACCAGGAAATGCAGTCACCTCTCCAGGAAGCAGCAATGCCATGGGGAGAGCACGATCCAGTCCTCACCCACTCAACTGTTCAACCCCTTCATTCGCTCAGTTTGGGGAGGGCACCTAATATGTGCCAGGCATCATGTTAAGTGCTGGAGCCACAAAGGTCACTGTGTCCTCAATAAGTTCAGTAAGTGAGACACATGAAGCGGTGTCACATTAGAGTTCTGGACAGGTTTCTGTGGGAGCAGCAAAGAGAGGCACCAACCCAGCCCAGGCAAAGGAGGTGGGCAGCAGTGTGCTGGTAACTGTTCAGCAGCTGGCTCTCCAAAGAAACATGTTTACTTATAAATTTATAAATTCTAATGATACAAAGGATACAGAGCACACAATTTACAAATAATATTAAAAATTCAATTTCACATAACAGATTGATGCTCACAGAATTTTTATTGATTTTTTGCCAAACATATTCAGCCATGATTTGACAGAGTTGCATCTTACTCTGCTCTTTCCCCAACAAGTGTCCTTAAATCCAGTAAGTGAACAGCTGGTAAACCATTTCTCGCCTTCGTGTTAATTATTTTTATTAAACTGAAGCCTCTTTTTGGCTTTGGCAGCATGTATTTCTGAACTTGTTAATGACATGAACAACTTCTTTTCTGAATCACAGAATAATTTCCAAATGCGAGAAAAATATTTCCTCCACTTTTTGTGTATTCACAATGGAATGGCTACAGGTACAACGCACTGTTAAGTTTAATCTGTATTACTAACATCACTGTGAAGAATAATCAACAGAACCATAAGTCAAGCCTTGATTTATAGCATTTGCCAATTGCAATGGTGTAAATATTCGCACCGTGGCCCATTTCCAGCTATCAACCTGACGGTGTCGAGCTCAGAGTCAGGAAGAGATACGCACGAGCAAACCATCACGTGGTGGTCTCCCTCCGTACAAACACAGTGGACATACATAACATCCAAAGTATAGAAAATAGTGATATGGGCCAGGCACGGTAGCTCATGCCTATAATCCCAACACTTCGGGAGGCCAGGGCAGGCAGATCACTTGAGGTCAGGAGTTTAAGACCAGCCTGATCAACACGGTGAAACCCCATCTCTGCTAAAAATACAGAAAAATTAGCCGGGCATGGTGGTGCACGCCTGTAATCCCAGCTATTCAGGAAGCTGAGGTAGGAGAATCGTTTGAACCCAGGAGGTGGAGGTTGCAGTGAGCCGAGATCATGCCATTGCACTCCAGCCTGGGCAACAGAGAGACTCCATCTCAAAAAAAAAAAAAAAAAAAGTGGTATGATTAGGAAGTCATGAATTTAGAGTACTTATTACCTTTGTCTTATTATTTGATTGTATGTTTGCCTAATTTTAAAATGATGGCTGTGTTTAACACCTGGCTTGTAAAATTCCTGAAATTGTACCCATCAGTCTGGCCAGCCTGGACAAGCCAGCTCTAGTAGTCAGAGAAGACAGGGCCCGGCCTATGCTGAGTGACTGGATGCCTTGGAGTTAGTGATTCTGGAAGGAAAAGGCAGGCCAGTGCAGAGCCAGCAGCCAGGGCTAAGCCAAAGGGCAAAATGTTCCGGGCTTGAACAGGGTGACCACACAGCCTACCCACAGACTGGCCAGGGCAGTCCTGGTTATGCTTGGTGTCCCCCAGCCCCTTTTAGTTTCAAAAGCATCTGTTTAGGATGGACATTACATACTTTCCCTGTGACACTTGTAGAGCTATGGCCCTCTGGGTCCCTAGAACTGGCTGAAGAGGGAGTGGGCCGGGCTGGTGAGCAGAGGCCAGGCTGGGAGGGCAGGGGTGAGTGCAGATGGAGGAGGCCGAGCTGGGAGGGGATGGGTGGGTGGAGATAGAAGAGGCCGAGCTGGGAGGGGATGGGTGGGTAGAGATGGAAGAGGCCGAGCTGGGAGGGGATGGGTGGGTAGAGATGGAAGAGGCCGAGCTGGGAGGAGATGGGTGGGTAGAGATGGAAGAGGCCGAGCTGAGGGCAGGGGTGGGTGGAGATGGAAGAGGCTGGGCTGAGAGGGCAGGAGTGGGTGGAGATGGAGGAAGCCAAGGGAAGGAAAAGGTGGTGACAAGAGTGGCAGGCACTTTCTGGGAAGCTGGAATAAGGGAAGGCACTGGGAGCCATCCGCTGGTGCCAGGGAGAGTTCCATTACAAGGAGCAGCTGAACTCAGCTGTCTCCAGAGCCAGGGGCTGGGTGGGCGGCTTCTCCAGGGGAACAAGCGTGCCCCCCATCCCTGATCAACTGGGGTGTCTGTCATTCATTGTCGGCCTTACAAAGCTGGTGAGGGAACAAGAAAAAAAATGCACACGAAGTTCAAGTGCTTCACACCTAGCTTTCCAACACATAGGAGGAGACGGCAGGAGGGGTCAGAATCCCCGACCTGTGGGAGGCCTGGGACTCCTAGGTCTCAGCTGGAGCACCCCAGATAAGAGCCCCCTTGGAGACTGGCGGGGGGGTGGGGTTGTTCCGGCAGCCAGTTCCCATCACTCTCCCCCCAAGCCAGCAGCCTCCTGAAGGCCCAAATCCCGAATCTTTCCTGGCCTTCTTTTCCCCCCAGTGGGGACAGGGCATAGCTGGCCTGTCTCCTGGAGGACAGAGCCAGGACCAGGCCAGCAGGCCCTTCACTTCCTCTGCTGCCAACGTGCGAACACACCCGTGTGTGGTGTCCAAAGCCAAGCCACTCTCTGGCAAACCAGCGAAAGACAGAAGATCCCCAAACCCAAATGTTCTGAAATCTTTTCCAGGCTTTCAAACCTTGGCTAAACAAGGCAGAGGAGCTAGGGAACAGTCTTTGGCCTTGAAAGATGAGAAGGTCGAGGGCTCTCCAGGACACAGGGCAGATGCCTTTGACGGCAGCATTTTATAAAGAGAGAAACAGAACACAGCTAAGTGCTGCTCTCAAGACCCTCTCTTTGAATATCAGTATTAGGTTATTTCATCTCCACATGGAGCCTGTGGAGTAGGTTCTACTGCAGGAAACTGAGGCACGGAGCAGGTAGATAACGTCCAGATCCCATAGCTGATGAATGTCAGAGCTGCGACATGGACCCAGGCTGCCTCGCTCTCAGCTGCAACGCTGAGCCGACCCCTGCACAGGGGCCTTGTTCTCGGTCCTTTCCTGCCACTGTGGGAACTGGGAGCCTGGGAGTTACATCGTATGTGACATCAGAGCCAGAGCTGGCACAGGGTCACAGGGCCTACAGCTTAGATGCTTCGAGGGACACTTCTTAAGGTCAAGACTATAAAACTGACTGTGAAGAGCTCAGGCTTCAAAGCAGCCCAGGCCAGCCAGGGAGGCTGAGCTGGAGGCTTCTCTAGCCTCGTGGGAGATGGGCCCTGCCCCAGGGGACCTCCCCGATGATCTATGCCAGGGCTTCCCGGAGCCCCTTCTCCTCCAGGCAAGAGAAGCCATGTCCCGAAAGCCCTGCAGGAGGGGTCTGAGGGGAAATCCAGAAGCAGCCCAGCCTCTTGTCACGCACCACTGAGGCCGACACCGGGGTGGGGCCCAGATGCCGAGTGATTCAGGGGAGGCCCTGGCAGCCTGCCTGCCCCCAGACACTCGAGTAACCAGGGCAAGATGTGGAAAACCCCCGATCAGACCCGAAACCAGTGGGAGCGTTCAAGTTTAACCCACCCAGGGTCGGGAACGTGGCCTGAAGCCAAAGTAGAAGCCCTGGAGGAGAAAAGGGCCCATTTCTTTCCTGGGCACCGCCAACGGCTTTTCCTTTTTAAGAGGCACAGACAGGGTCACAGATGGCCCCAGGCAGATGCCTTGGTGTGGAGGGACCAGTCCACTGCAGGCCCTATCTTGGGTTTCGAAGATTCAAACACCACCAGCACCACCGACTAGAATGTTCTGTGCCATCGAAGGCCCTCATTGGCCACATCCCTCTTGCTTCCTGAACAACGGCTGGGCAAGGCTGGGGTCTGCGGGGCAGGATGGCCTCTGCAGAGGAAGCCATCAGGGCCCAAGTGAGGGAAGCCTGGGTCCTGGGTCCAGAGGCCCGGTGTGGCATGGCAAAGTCCAGGTGGGGTGAGGAGAGCTACTGGGCAGCAGGGGGCCTAGTGCTGAGTCTCAGAGCCGGGGGCAATGTGGGGAAGGCAGCGTCCCCAGGGAGGAGGCAGCGTCCCCAGGGAGGAGGCAGCGCCCCCAGGGAGGAGGCAGCATGGGATGAGGCCAGTCACAGACGAAGGGAGGGACCCAGCATGTCCAGAAGAACAAATGAGCTCACCAGGGCGCAGCTGCTCACGCCTGTCATCCCAGCACTTTGGAAGGCTGAGACGGGAGGATCGCTTGAACTCAGAAGTTCCAGACCAGTCTGGCCAAAATGGAGAAACCCTGTCTTCACAAAACAAACAAACAACAAAAAAATGAAAAATTAGCTGGGCATGGTGGCACACACCTGCAGTCCCAGCTACAGGTGGGACACTGATAGATACAGAAGCAAGCATGGATGTAAAGCATGTACATGCGTGTGTATCCCCAGCTCAGTCCACTCAGGGCTGAGGGCTAGGATACCCAATATCCACGAGCACAAACGGCACCCAGACACTGACTTCTGAATTTCCATCCCCCACTAAAGAAGAATCAGGGAGGCCAGGCGTGGTGGCTCACACCCGTCCTCCCAGCACTTTGGGAGGCCGAGACAGGAAGATCACTTGAACCTAGGAGTTTGAGACCAGCAGGGCAATACAGTGAGACTCCATCTCTACAAAAGATGAAGAAATTAGTTGGGCAGGGTGGTGTACACCTACAGTCCCAGCTACTTGGGAGGCTGAGGTAGGAGGATTGCTTGAGCCCGGGATTGTACCACTGCACTCCGGCCTGAGCAATAGAACAAGACCCTGTCTCTGAATAAATAGATAATTAAATTAAAAATTAAAATAAAAAGCATCACAGCTCTTGAGAGAGATGGTTGACTCCAGAGCTTGGGCAGGGAAATGACAAGATGAGCCTGGAACATATATTTGGGCCAGAAGGTAAGGAAGTGCTCAAAGAACGATGGAGACAGGTCAAAATAACACAGAAGTCAGCTTGAAGGGACTCCCGCTGACCAAATCTGGCCTAATTTGAGCATAAAGTAAATAATATAATAACAAATAGATTGTAACCCATTACAACCCATTGAATAAAATGGGAAACCACATAAGGCCACAACTGTATTAATTATATCCATTAGTTATATTATTAACTATAATTGAGATATTTATATAGTTCCAGAGTACCTCTTCTTGAAACATTTAATTACAAAGGAAAAATAACATCACCTGGAGAAGCCTGGCCAATTCTACCTTCATCGAGTGATGGAAGTGACACCAGGGAAGGGGCAGATGAAAATGGTGTGCCTGGCTGGGCGCGGTGGCTCACGCCTGTAATCCCAGCACTTTGGGAGGTCAAGGCGGGCGGATCACAAGGTCAGGAGATCGAGACCATCCTGGCTAACATGGTGAGAACCCATCTCTGCTAAAAATATAAAAAATTAGCTGGGTGTGGTGGCAGGTGCCTGTAGTCCCAGCTACTCAGGAGGCTGAGGCAGGAGAATGGCGTGATCCCGGGAGGTAGAGCTTGCAGTGAGCGGAGATCGCACCACTGCACTCCAGCCTGGGCGACAGAGCGAGATTCTGTCTCAAAAAAAACAAAAAAAAATGGTGTGCCCCTGGAGAGGACCCCATGACAACACAACACTACTTCCTGCTGTTCCTACCAGAGATGAAACCTGCCTCCAAGCACGAGAAGACCTCAGAAAACCCCACTTGAGAGGCATCCCATAAACACCTGAATCTCAGAGCTTCAGACTAAGATCATGCAAGTCGGCTGGGCGCGGTGGCTCACGCCTGTAATCTCAGCACTTTGGGCGGCCAAGGCGGGCACATCACCTGGGGTCAGGAGTTCAAGACCAGCCTGACCAACATGGTAAAACCCCATCACTACTAAAAAAAAAAAAAAAAAAAAAAAAAAGTATTAGCTGGGCGTGGTGGTGTGCACCTATAATCCCAGCTACTTGGGAGGCTGAGGCAGGTGAATTGCTTGAACCCAGGAGGCGGCAGTTGCAGTGAGCTGAGATTGTGCCACTGCACTCCAGCCTGGGCAACAGAGTGAGACTATCTCAAAAAATAAAATAAAATAAATAAAGATTGCACAAGTTAATAACAGACTGGGGCCCTCTCCCAGACTGAAGGAGTCTAAGGAGATCCATCTACATGAAACTACAGGTGATGCGTTTCTACACTGGATTCTGTTGTGAAAAAGGACATCATGGAGAAGACTGGGGAACCTTGAATAGGCTATGAGGAGTGGCTGATGGTGATCGAGCAACACCAATTTCCTACCAAAGATAAAACCTGCCTCCAAGCACGAGACCCCAGGTTTTGTCTCTGGAGGAACAGCAGGAAGTGCTGTTACGTCCTCATGGTGTCCTCTCCAGGCGCCCACCATTTCTGTCGGTTTTTTATACTGGTATTGTAGTTCTACAGAATGTCCTTCTTTGTAGGAAATACACACCAAAATAGTTGGAGGTGCTGGGGCACCATTTCAGCAATTATTTCCCAAATGATTCTGGTGGGGTTATGGGGTGCAGAATGTTTACTGTACTTGTAACTTCTCTGTAAAAGTTTGAGGTTGTTTCTAAATCCATCTATCAGTCTTCCATCAAATTCCAGGTCTCAGAGATGGCAGGGAACTCAGGAGAACCTTCAGGCATGGAAGGGTTTTATTATTCCCATTTTACAGGAGAGATTGTTGAGACAGAGTGGGTAATGCAGTAGGCCTTTGGCCACCTATTTAATAAGTGGGCTGAAGGTGGAGATGGCAGGAGCCTGGCATAAAGCAGCCCAAGTTCCCAGCCAGCCTTCTGCAGGTGCACCTCCCACCAGGACCTGGTGCTTCTGCAGTGGAGGCCATTCCCAATTAGGTCATTTCCACCTTAAAAGATCAATGCTGGCCAGGTGCGGTGGCTCACGCCTGTAATCCCAGCATTCTGGGAAGCCGAGGTGGGTAGATCACCTGAGGTCAGGAGATCGAGACCAGGCTGGCCAACATGGCGAAACCCCATCTCTACTAAAAATACAAAAATTAGCCAGGTATGGTGGTGCGTGCCTGTAATCCCAGCTACTCAGGAGGCTGAGGCAGGAGAATCGCTTGAACCCAGGAGGTGGAGGATGCAGTGAGCTGAGACTGCGCCACTGCACTCCAGCCTGGGCGACAGTGAGACTCCATCTTAAAAAAAAAAAAAAAAAAAATCAATGCCATCCCAAGCAGAAAAGAAAAAGCCATAGAGTATTAGGCATGGACTTGATGATCAGAGCTAAACTGGGACAGCTGGGCCCATCTGTCTATTTATAAAGTCCTCTCAACAACAAAATCCTCCCTCGCAGCCCCTTCAGGTACCCTGAGGGGAGAGGGCAGGGCAGGTGGAGAACGAATTCATCAAGTAAAACTTTCCCCAGGAGAGAGGTAGGGGCCACTGGTGAAAGGACAATGAGACAAAGATATTTATTTTAAGGGAGCGAGTCCCTTGCTCAAAGATGCGAAGATGCAGAAATGGAAGGTAAGAGCAGGAGTTCTGTGGGAAGCAGAAGCGGCACTTGTTCTTGCCCTTGAAGGTCGTG
Organism: Gorilla gorilla gorilla; assembly: GCF_029281585.2. Classification (NCBI taxonomy): domain Eukaryota; kingdom Metazoa; phylum Chordata; class Mammalia; order Primates; family Hominidae; genus Gorilla; species Gorilla gorilla. The sequence goes on from NC_073232.2 coordinate 20,919,546, forward strand.
AGAGATGCTCTCGTCTGTGCCTGGACAAGTAGGCCCCAGGGGACCACCTACCCTCCCCACAGCACAGCCCAGACCCAGCTGGACACCAGAAGGCCAAGCTCATCACTGAGGTGAGAAGTCAGGAAGGGTGCCAAGCTCCCCTGGTGGGTGTGTGGCAGCACCAGGGCCTAAGCGTAGGCAGGTTGGCTCCAGGACTGTGTCAGGCTGTCCCTTGGGACACAGAACTGATGCCATCTGGGTGGTTTTCCACTTAAGTCAAACTACGAGACATCAAATCAAAGATGGTCGCCGTCTCTGAGAAATGCAATCCACCATAGACTTGAATTTAAAAGTTTCCCCAGGTTCCTGGGGTGACAGAGCATTATGGAGGGACAATGACGTTTGTTTCTACAAACAGAGAAACTGGTCTACAGCCACTCCGTGACTGGTGAACAGAATCTTTTCCCCCTGCCCTCCCTCTGTTTGAATGAAATAACCAGGGTGAGTTCCCCTTTCTAGAAGCACTGGCCTGGCCAGTCCGCCCACCAAGTGGCCACAGGCCCGCAAGGAAGGAGGCTGCCTGGAATAGCTTTCTTTTCTGTTTTCCTACAAACTGACCCCAATATGTAGTCCCTGTGACCCAAGGCAGATGAGACCCAGCATATGCTGAGCCCTGTAGCGTGGTGTTCCATATGCATGAGGAATTACAAAACCACTGCACCCAGAGCGAGGGCATCGGGAGCCCCGCTGAGCTCTGAGCTGCGGTAGTAGCATCGCAGCTTACCTCTGTAATAAACAGACCCGAACAACACTGGCTTAGACAGAATCGGTGCCACTGCCATGCCGGAGTTCCAGTGGTGGACAGAGCCAGTATGGCAGCTCCACAACCATTGGGGATTCAGAGCCCCTCAATTTACAGTCTTGGGCTGCATAACGATGGCACACTGGCGACAGACTGCATATACAACGGAAGTCCCGTAACATTAGAATACCGTATTTTTACTGTACCTTTTCTATGTCTAGATACACAAACACCACGGTTACAACTACCTCCGGTATTCAGTGTGGTCACACATCACCCAGCTTTGCAGCCCAGGAGCAATACTCTGCCATATAGCCTGGGTGTGTAGCAGGCTCCCCGGTCTAAGTGTGCAAATACATTCTATGATGTCCTCACAGCGAGAAGATCGCCTGGTGACTCATTTCTCAGAACGCATCTTCGTCATTAAGTGAGGTGTGACCTCATTTTCTCTGCCATCCTCAACACGTACTTCCATGTTGGGACCCAAAATAACCGTTCCACTTCCTGCCATCATATTCAGAGTCAAGCCAAAACGAAGGCAGCCTAGAAAAAAGTGAGGACACACCACTTCCTTTCAAACACACCACCCAGAATTCATACACATCTTGTTCATTCCCACTCCATGAGCCAGGATTTCTGTCACATGGTCACGGCCAGCGGAAGGTGAGGCTGAGAACCTAGCAACTCTAGTACTTCGTGAAAGGGTGAGAATGCACAGTAGGGCATCAGTTAGCAGATTCGAGCACAAGAGTTGTGCATTTTATTATTTATTTATTTATTTATTTATTTATTTTGAGACAGAGTCTCGCTCTGTCGCCCAGGCTGGAGTGCAGTGGCGCGATCTTGGCTCACTGCAAGCTCCGCCTCCTGGGTTCACGCCATTCTCCTGCCTCCGCCTCCCCAGTGGCTGGGACTACAGGCGCCAGCCACCAGGCCTGGCTAATTTTTTGTATTTTTAGTAGAGACGGGGTTTCGCCATGTTAGCCAGGATGATTTTGATCTCCTGACCTCGTGATCCACCCGCCTTGGCCTCCCAAAGTGCTGGGATTACAGGCGTGAGCCACCGCACCCGGCTGAGTTGTGCATTTTAGCTGCTAGCATCAAGAACTTCCTTTTCTGCCACCCTAGCACAGCCAGGTCTAAACTGGAGCCAATTTTCTTGGCTAAGAAGTGTACACTGGACCTGAAACCAGACTAGACCAGAGTGTCCCCTCAGCCTCTCAGGAATCTTTTTTTTTTTTTTTAAAGACAGTCTCACTCTGTTTCCTGGGCTGGAGCGCAGTGATGTGATCTCGGCTCACTGCAACCTTCACCTCTCAGGTTCAAGCAATTCTCCTGACTCAACCTCCTGAGTAGCTGGGATTACAGGCGCCCATCACCACACCTGGCTAGCTTCTGTAGTTTTAGTAGACAAGGGTTTTCATCATGTTGCACAGGCTGGTCTGGAACTCCTGACCTCAGATGATTTGCCCGCCTCGGCCTCCCAAAGTGCTGGAATTACAGGCCTGAGCCGCTGCCGCCCCAGCCCAGAATCTACTATTCCACACTCTCTTGCCTGTTGGCTGGGTCCGTCCCTTCTGCTCAGAAGGATCAGGCCTCCCAGCCTCCTGCTCTGTCACTGGGGAGTCAAGCTCCTGGGCATCCACCTCTACACAGTGAGCCTCAGTCTGGCCAGCAAAGATGAGAAAGGGGGGCAGGAACAGGCAGTGGGCCCCCAGGAGAACCAAGGCTCTCTTTGCCAAGGTGAATTTTCAAGCTCATCAACCAGTACCAGCATTGCCTACAGATGTAGAGGTGAGGGCAGCCCGGGCTGCGGGCCCAGCCTGAGCCAATGCTGCTGGCAGACAAAAGGCAAAAATGCCCCATGCCCACCAGCAGACCCAATGCGGGAGTCCCGAGAGACTGGGATATGGTCCTCCAGTAGCCAGGCTGCACGTGTCGCTGGCAGTGGCATCCCTGGGGCTCCTTTCAACCCAGCCGGCTTAAAGCAGCTCTAGGACCCAAAGGAGGGGCCATCTGGCCTGGGCATTCAGGCAGCTTCAGCAGGCGGCAGGGACGGGGAACTCAGCCCAGCCGTCTAACAGCTCTGCAGGCTGGAAGGGGCCACGGAGCCTGGTGATAACATAAAGCTTCAGTGTCGGAGTTACTAGACGGGGTAGCTTGTGGCGGGCGAGTTACCTGATGCCTACACGTCCTGGTTTCCCATCTATGACACGGAGACGGTCATTCCTGTGTGGTGGATGGCAACACGTGGCGCGGAGGGAGCCCTTGTTATACCCGCCGCTGGCCTAGCGCATCTCTGTGCCTCAGTTTCGTCACGCAGACAGGCGAGCAGACTGTCCACCCGGCACGGGAGACGAGGAGGGCACCGGGCCCCGCCTGCCTCCTCCTTGTTTCTCCTCTGCGGTCCCAGGTCTCGGCTTAACTGTCTCCTGCGGGAAGGCCCGTGCTGGCCCGCCTGCTCCCGGGAGGTCGCACTGGCCTTCGGTGCCGAGGTGGGTGCGCCATCTTCTTTGCGTGTCTTGTCCCTTCTGCTGCGTCCTGGCCGATGTCGTGACCCGCCGTGACGGGCAGGGGAGGCAGAGCCGAAAGGCGCAAGCAGGGTGCCGCACTCCGTGCTAACGGCAAAGTGGAGGGCCGGGTAAGCAGGAGGCCACCAGCCCAGCTGCCGCACGCGGTGCTGTCCTGCATGCGACTGAGGCCCACCGGAAGCAGGGAGCACTTCAGCTTAAGGGGAGGGAGGAGGCCCGCCGGAAGAAGGGGGAGGGGGCCCACCGGAAGTGGGGGGAGCTTGTCCTCCAGAAAGCGGGGGAGGAGGCCCGCTGGAAATGGGGGAAGCACGCCTGCTGGAAAGAGGGGGAGGAGGCCTGCCAGAAGTGAGGGGAGCATGCCCACCGGAACGGAAAGAGGCGGCCCAGCAGAAATGGGGGAGCACGCCCACTGGAAGGGAGGGAGGAAGCCCAGCAGAAAGCGGGGCGAGGGGGTGCATACCCACCGGAAAGCGGAGCACACCAGCCAGAAGGGGGAGGAGGAGGCCCGCCAGAGAGCCGAGAGGACGCCGCCAAAACAGGGCAGTGTGGAGGAGCACACTCACCAGAAGTGGGGAGCATGTCCAGAAAGAAGGAGCACTTCAGGAAGCCACGGGACTTACAGGAGAAGAAGAATTCACAAGGATAACACGACAGTCACCCTGTATAGCAATGGTCCAGTCACTGGTCACCTTCCAGAAACAGGGCCCCCATGACCAGCGAGAGGCGGGATCCCCAGCAAAGCCACAACGCGTCTCGCCCGCTCATTCCCCATCACCGCTCAGCTCACGGGCCAGGGGACAGTTAGGAACTGCGGGTTCTGAGGTCTCAGAGCAAGAGACAACCGCCTAAGAGCAAATAGAAGTCTCAGGAAACAGAAGCAGATTCTGTCAAAAGTCTGTTGACGTGTCTTTGACACCACCAGACATTAAGGACCTTTGTGTTTTTATTTTTATGTATTTTCTTTTCAGATATTATTTTAGGTTCAGGGGTTAAATGTGTGGGCTTGTTACATGGGAATTAGGTATACAGATAATTTTGTCACCCAGGTAAGAGCACAGTACCCGTAGTTTCTCTATCTTCTCCCTCCTCCCACCCTCCACCCTCAAGTAATCCCCAGTGTCTGTTGTTCCCTTCTTTGCATCCATGTGTACTCATCATTTAGCTACCACTTATAAGTGAGAACGTGCAGTATTTGGTTTTCCCTTCCTGTGTTATTCACTTAGGATAATGGCCTCCACCTCCATCCACGTTGTTGCAAAAGACAGGATTTCACTCTTTTTATGGCTGCATAGTATTCCATAGTGTATATGTACTGTATGTTCTTTATCCAGTCCACCATCCATGGGCATTTTAGTGGATTCCAAGTCCCTGCTATTGTGAATGGTGCTGCGATTAAGGCAAGTGTGCATCTATCTTTTTTTTTTTTTTTTTTTTTTTTTGAGACAGTCTCGCTATGTCACCCAGGCTGGAGTGCAGTGGCACGATCTCGGCTCACTGCAAGCTCCACCTCCCGGGTTCACGCCATTCTCCTGCCTCAGCCTCCCAAGTAGCCAGGACTACAGGCACCCGCCACCATGCCCGACTAATTTTTTTGTATTTTTAGTGGAGACGGGGTTTCACCATGTTAGCCAGGGTGGTCTCGATCTCCTGACCTCATGATCTGCCTGCCTCAGCCTCCCAAAGTGATGGGATTACAGGCCTGAGCCACCGCGCCTGGCTTTTTTTTTTTGGGGGGGGGGACGGAATTTCACTCGTTGCCCAGGCTGGAGTGCAATGGCGCAACCTTGGCTCACTGCAACCTCCACTTCCCGGGTTGAAGCCATTCTCCTGCCTCATCCTCCCGAGTAGCTGGGACTACATGTACCCACCACCACGCCCAGCTAATTTTCTGTACTTTTAGTAAAGATGGGGTTTCACCATGTTGGCGAGGCTGGTCTCAAACTCCCAGCCTCAGGTGAGCCATCCACCTCGGCCTCCCAAAGTGCTGGGATTGCAGGTGTGAGCCACTGCCCGCGGCTGCATGTGTCTTTTTGGTAGATGGACTTATATTCCGTTGGGTATATACCCAGTAATGGGATTGCTGGGTCGAATGGTAGCTCTGTTTTAAATTATTTGAGAAATTTCTGATCTGCTTTCCGTAGCAAACTGAACAGTTTGCATTCCCACCAGCAGTGTATACGTGTACCCTTTTCTCCATAACCTCCCCAGCATGTCATTTTTTGGCTTTTTAATAACAGGTCTTCCGACTGGTATAAGATGGTATCTCATTGTGGTTATGATTTGCATTTCTCTGTTGAGCATTTTTTCTTATGTGTGTTGGCCGCATGTGTGTCTTCTTTTGAGAAGTGTCTGTTTGTGACCTCTGCCTGTTTATTTCTCCTTCTAAATATGAGAAGTAGTTTGGAGCAGATAAGGGTGCAGAATGAGGCCTCAAGCAAGGGTCAGCACAGGGTCCCTGGTGGTGAAGTGGGTCCCGCAGTATCTGTGACAGCTGCTGTACCCTCCCATCAGCTCCTGGGCATAACCTATCTGATGTGCATTTCTCCTGGCTTCCAGGCACTTTTTTTTTTTTTAATAAAATATTCTTAGTCCCCCTCCATGGTCCTTGTAGAATTTTGTCCTTGTGGCCTGGGCTCTCCCCCGGTATATTTTGCTGACTTTTTCTTGTGATTTCTCAGAGTTTTATACTTAGTTCAGTCCTGTCTTTACTTCTTAAAACTCTGAATCTTTTAGGTAAAGAGATGCAGAACATTCTGCTGCATGCCCTTTGCTCCGGGTTAGGTTCATAATGAGTAACATGGGGTAACACTGATAGAAATGTTAACATTTGATCTTTGTTTACTATGAGGTAAGCAAAAAAATGTTTAATTAAAATAATTTTAAAAAGAAATTCTAACCTTAATTTCAAAAATATGATGTTAGTGTTTAGAAAAGCTTATGTCTGGTGTACCAGCAGTCGTTACCAAACCGTCACCTGTAATTCAAGATTACAAGTGACCAGCCGGGCATGGTGGCTCAGGCCTGTAATCCCAGCAGTTTGGGAGGCTGAGGCAGGCGGATCACCTGAGGTTAGGAGTTCGAGACCAGCCTGGCCAAGTTGGCGAAACCCTGTCTCTACTAAAAATACAAAAATTAGCTGGGCATGGTGGTGCATGCCTGTAGTCCCAGCCACTCAGGAGGATGAGGCAGGAGAATCACCTGAACCTGGGAGGCAGAGGTTACAGTGAGCAGAGGTCATGCCATTGCACTCCAGCCTGGGCAACAAGAGCAAAACTCCGTCTAAAAAAAAAAAAAATTATGAGTGACCTAGAGGGCTGTCATAGGATCACAGGATACTTCGACCCATCAGGGGCTGTCGTGATCTGGAGTGATCGTCAGGGAGCTGTGTTCCTCCCAGCCTGGAGGAAGCAGATTCAACCGGCATATAGAGAGAAGACTTTCTGTTTTGTCTTTACAGTGATAGCAACTTCTCTCTCCTCTATAACCTGTGTTTGTTTTGATAATTGTTGTCTTATCTAATAAAACTGATGTTCAGAAAGGTGCAGCATGCTATCCTATGGCTTTGTCTAGCCCCCAGCACATCACTAAGTAAACCTAGAGATTTGCGATCCTTGTTTCAGAAGCCCAAGATGAAGGCCATGTCAAGCTTGTTAAAATAACAGAAGAAAGGAAATGGCAGAGCAGCGAAGTGCTGTCAGTCATTTACACTACATTCTAAACTCACCCCCTTTCCTAAGGAAAGGTTTGAGATGAGGGGAGAGGAGAAAGACCAGGATGAGTGAGGGCAGCAACAGATGAAAGGGAGGGAAAAAGCTGGGGTTAGCAAACTCAGCCTTCACCTCTGTGCGTCTGGCCCAGGGCCAGCCCCGATTCCTCTGACATCACTGAGCAAGCATTTGTAGCACTCATTACACACCTGTTGGTCCCAGAACATTCCATTCTGAGTCCCGTTGCCGGGAAAGGACTGCATTCTCTGACCGGGAATGAAGCCCCAGGGAGACAGAGACCCCACTGGGACCTGGCTGGAGTTCGTGCCACTGTAATCACAGGGCTGGGCAGCTTCCGCTGAGAGCCGCCTTTATGTCTCATCTTTCATCTCCAGGCTTTTCGCGCTCCTCAGTTAGTCCGCCCCCACAGCTGCCTGGACTCCACCCTGGGGGAAGAAGAGGCCCTGGGATGGGGTGGCCAGGAGGTGACTTACAGACCAGGCCGGAAATGGCATCATGGCCCCCGGCCTTGTGAATTCGCGGTCTCCCGCTCCCACCCTCACCTTATCCTCAAGGCCCAGACACCAAGGCCCACTAAGGCCTGGAGGAAGGGAAGCCCGAGTGTCTCTCCCGTATCTCTGCACCAGCATCACCTCTGCCCGCCCCTGGTGCCACTCCGGGGACTGTCTGCATTGTGTCTGGAGGTGTCTTAGGGAAGTGGGTCAAGCAGGCTCTGCCCAGGGCTTGTCTGAGTTGAGAGCAGCCAAGACCTCAGGGAGTATTCGGCTGAGGGTGTCTTTGAACCTGTGGGGAACTGGTGGGCTTTCTCTAATGCCACATGGCCTCTGTCTGCTAAAGGTGTGGCCATGGAGTCCATAAATTCAAGCCGTGTTTTTCCCTTAGGGAAAATGAAGCTCTCTGTAAGGTAAGATGGTGACTGACAAAGCCACGTCCCCATGACTCGACAAGGCGTTGTGGCCCCCTCACGTCCAACAGCCCCAATCAATGCACACTCACTGTTTTCATCACCAAGGAAAACAGCGGGCCTCTGGGACTCCAGCCGACTCCACCATGGTATGGGCGAAGGGGGAGGCTCAAGACTAACAGTCAATAGAGGCAAAGTGTGGGCCTCTATGCAACAGTTACCCGGCCAAGGGCCGTGTGCTAATTACCAATTCATTCGCATGACAAGTTCATGAAGTAGCTCCCATTGTTATCTCCGCTGCAGGATGGAGAGGCTGAAGGTCAGACACCACAGAGAGAAGGCATAAACCAGTGGCCCCACTCTACCAGCCCCAACCCCATCTAGACCATCTAGATCCAGCCAGGTACAGCGAGCGCAGTATGCTAAAGCCCACTGTATTGTTGAGCCGCACGGCCACTGCCCAGGCCAGACAGCGGGGTCCCCTGGCATCATCTGGGTAGGCACTGAAGAGGTGATGAGAAGCCATCCCGCTCTCCACCCTCACAGCCCACGACCCTCAGCCAGCACCCCAACAGGGAGGTGAAGACGCAGGGGCGCACGGGAGCCTGCAAGTCCTAAAGCATCTGCATCAAGCCCACGTCCACATCAAGTCTATCCTAAGAACAGGAGCAGATCCTGCCCCGCCAGGAGGCAGATGGGCTGCCTTCTACAAGGCCATTCAGTTCTTTTTTTTTTTTTTTTTTTTTTTTTTTTGAGACAGAGTCTTGCTCTGTCGCCAGGCTGGAGTACAGTGGCGCGATCTTGGCTCACTGCAACCTCCACCTCCCGGGTTCAAGCGATTCTCCTGCCTCAGCCTCCTGAGTAGCTGGGACCACAGGTGCACGCCGCCACCATGCCCAGCTAATTTTTGTAGTAGAGATGGTTTCACCATGTTGGCCAGGATGGTCTCGATCTCCTGACCTCATGATCCACCCACCTCGGCCTCCCAAAGTGCTGGGATTACAGGCGTGAGCCACCAGGCCCGGCCAGCCATTCAGTTCTTAAAGACTCATTTCCTGAGTGAGCCCAGTGCCTGCAGAACGAGGCCTACTGACCACATCTCCCAACTCAGCCATCTCCAGCCAGGAGCTGCCTCCAGGGACAGCAAGAGTAAGTGTCTCAACTTAGGACCGAACAAAGCCTGGGTCCTGTGGTCCCTGGACATGACACGCTCCTTTCCTATTTCCACTCGCTTCACCCACCCACAAGAGGTGGGCATGGCCACAACGCACAGGAGCCACACTCCTGCCAGCCCCAGCTCTTCCTGGCGCGGCACCACCACTGGCTGGCAGGGGCGCAGGAGTGGCGCCTCTTTGCAGGTGTGATTTGAGGTGGAGCCGCAGAGATTCTCACAACCCAAAAAGTCGGAGCCGGCTGGGTGCGGTGGCTCACGCCTGTAATCCCAGCACTCTGGGACGCCGAAGCGGGCAGATCACAAGGTCAGGAGATCGAGACCAGCCTGGCCAACATGGTGAAACCCGTCTCTACTAAAAATACAAAAATTAGCCAGGTGTGGTGGCGGGCACCTGTAGTCCCAGCTACTCTGGAGGTTGAGGCAGGAGAATCGCTTGAACCCGGAAGGCAGAGGCTGCAGTGAGCCGAGATTGCGCCAATACACTCCAGCCTGGGTGACAGAGCAAGACTGTCTCAAAAGAAAAAGAAGTGCAGCGCACCAGCATGGCACATGTATACATATGTAACTAACCTGCACAATGTGCACATGTACCCTAAAACTTAAAGTATAATAAAAAAACAACAACAACAACAACAAAAAACATATATTGTATACTGTAGCTGACCTCATACTACATACGCAATGTTAAATATTTTTAAATATTTAAAATGTTTTTTCATGAGGTAATTTCCTCAGGTCATTAAAAATTCTTTGTAAACATAAAAAAATAAAAATAAAAAAATAAAAAGAAAAAAAGAAAGAAAAAGCCGAATCCCAGAAACCGATTTGTGTTTTGTAAAATGCCTTTTGGAATCTCTAATGAGACGATGCTGTTCACCGTGGCAGGCGTGGCGCTGGGGGTGTGACCACAGTAGCAGGCAGCCGCCAGGTGACAGCCTTCTTGACTTTCCCTTTCTTTCCTAGCGTTCTGAAGGGGGGCAATGGCCTTATTACACTGAGCCAGAAAATACCCAGCAAAGGTCACAATAAGGCTATGTCGAGAACAAACCAGCTTTATTGTTACGTGTTGATGTGGCTTCTCCAAAGACCATGTTCTGTTGCCATTTGGGCGCGGCCGCGCCCAGAAAGACAATAGCTACTATTACACTGCCAAGACAGGTCTCAGAAGTTCCATTTTCCTAAAAATGGCATTTCTGGCTCTGAAAGGGATTGCCCAAAATTTGTTTTTTGATAAAAACATGTTTTAATAAGAACATTTTTCTTGGGGTTCAAAAACATGTCTTTTTGGCCTGAGGTAGCGCAGAAACAGCAGGGGGGCATGCAGTGGGGAGGGAAAGACAAGTTCCATCCAGTAGGCGGAAGGCAGAGGGCAGAGGCCCCTGCAGTGGAGATGGGTTCTTGCCCGCCCTCCCCACCCTTTCAAGAACCATCTCCCAAGGGCGGATCTTGACCAAGGTTGTGGTTCCTGCTGTCTGCTCTGACCTTGCCCACCAAAACTTTGGCCCCGTCTGCAAATACAAACAGAACGGATGACTTATCTGTGTTGCCTAATGAAGGCAGGTTGCCCTTCACATGCCCAGGTTCCTGCCCAGGCTGAACTGCTGGCCCACACACGTGCCCAGGGAGATTCTTTTTCTGGCGGCTATTTCCTCCTGTCAAGAATTCTCCTGGATTCAGAAGTTCCGTTCAAGAGTTTCCTCACTGCCATCATAGAAACCTAAGTCTGGAAGGATCTCTAAGCAGTTACGAAGTCTATTCCTAAACATCGCCAAACTCCCTGCCGTTTTCAGAGGCAGAACCCCCCCATCCCCCGACAGCTGCCAGCCACGCTGTGACTCACTTCTTCCACCACTTCGTGAGGTCTCAGCTAAGGTCTTCAGGTTTCTGGGGGGCCCTGCTCCCGTCGGCTCGTCTCTCAAGTGAACAGAACTGTTTCTGAAGGGCACACGTAGGGCAGGTGTCCCCACCCACACTGTCCTTCCATTTCTGGCTGGGCCAGATTCTCAAAGCCCACCCCAGACCCACTGAGTCGGAATCCGCATTGTAACAAGATCTCAGGTGAGTCGCGTCCTCATGAGAGCCGAGGATCACTGCTGTAAGGGGGCCCAAAAGCGCCTGTCAGGCATCTGCTGTCAAAATCCTATACGTCTTTTAGGGCTCAGCTTGACTGTGCCCTGCTCCATGTCACCTCCCACTTGCCATAACCTCACCGTATGTGTGCACACACGCGTGCGCGCGCGCATACACACACACACACACAAACACACACAGATGTACTGCTGCCTTTCCTGCAGTGACCACATCGCTGGGTCTCTTTTAGCCCAGAGCTCACCCTCTTTCCTGAAGTGCATTTGAGACTCTCCCTCTGCTGTCAATTATAGCTGTGTGCTGAGTGAGGGCCTTGTTAATCTATAGCATCCCATGCCATGCCTTGAGAGATGCCGTGGACAGAGCCTGAACAGCACAGATGCATGAAGCAAATGAATGGAATAATGGAGGGAGGAACAAACAGAGGTCAGGCTCTCAACACAGGAAGGTCTGCAGGATTCCACTGGCAGCACTGTACTGGACACTCTGGGGTGAAAGTTTCACAAGCTTGCCCCAGCTTTCTTCCCTTGAGCAGTGGGGAGCACCTTAGTTTGCCTGCCCCCATCTTGGAGTGACAGGAAATGAGACGCACCCTGGGGTGCGCCCAGGAGCCTCAGAGGCCATGAGGCTGTCCCTGTAGGTCCAAAGAGGACAGGGGCATCTGCCTTGCCAGAGGACGCACAGCAAAGCCTGCGTTTGCAGCAGGAGCCCGAGCCCGCCCTCTTCAGTGGCCAGCTCCAGCACTGGGATATGAGGGCAAACTCACAAACTCCCTGACCTTGGCGAGCTGTCCTCCTATCCGCTCATCTTCCTATCTGCTCATCTTCTAGGAAAGCCTTCCTGGACCGCCTTACCCATTCTCCCCTTTCTCAGGATCCTGGCACTTGGTGGGTATATGGTTTTCTCTGTTGATACTGCAGGGTAAAAGTAGAACACTTTCCTTCTAAGACTGGAAATGAGGCAGCCGTATCACCCCCACCACTTTCATTGATTATTGTGCTGGAGAGTCTAGCCAGTGCAGTCAGGTAAGAAAAAGACATAAAAGACATCCACATTGGAAAGCTGGTACAGCTGCCATGATCCCGGATGAAGAATATCCTAAGGAATGTACAAAACAACCACTAGAACTAATGAAAGAGTCCAGCAATGTCACAGGATACAAGATCAGGGTAGAAATATCAATTGCATTTCTATGTATTAGCAATGAACAATCTGAAAATGAAATTAGTGGCTGGGTGTGGTGGCTCACGCCTGCAATCCCAGCACTTTGGTAGGCCAAGGCGGGGGTGGATTCTTTGAGGTCAGGAGTTCGAGACCAGCCTGGCCAACATGGTGAAACCCCGTCTCCACTAAAAATACAAAAATTAGCCAGGTGTGGTGGTGGGTACCTGTAATCCCAGCTACTCGGGAGGCTGAGGCAGGAGAATCACTTGAACCCAGGAGGTGGAGGTTGCAGTGAGCTGAGATTGCACCACTGTACTCCAGCCTGGTAACAGGGTAAGACACTGTCTCAAAAAAAAAAAAAAAAAGAAGAAGAAAATGAAGTCAGTAATTCCATTCATAAAAGCATCAAAGATAATGCTATTCCTATCAAAATCCCAGCAACATATTTTGCAGAAATAGAGAAGCTTATTCTAAAATCTATATGGAAAGGCAAAGGAACTAGATTAGGTGAAAACAACCCTGATGAAGAAAAAAGAGGGAGAAATCACTGTCCTCAGTCTCAAGGCTTACTCCACAGCCACAGCAACCAAGTCAGTGTGGTGTTAGCAGAGGACTAGACAGACCAAAGGAACAGAACCCACACCTAGGCCCACAGGAGCATGTTCAACTGATTTTTTGAGACGGAGTCTTGCTCTGTCACCTAGGCTGGAGCGCAGTGGCGTGATCTCAGCTCACTGCAACCTCTGCCTCCTGGGTTCAAGCGATTGTCCTGCCTCAGCCTCCAGAGTAGCTGGGATTACAGGCAAGCGCCACCACACCCGGCTAATTTTTGTATTCTTAGTAGACATGGGATTTTGTCATGTTGGCCAGGCTGGTCTCAAACTCCTGACCTCAGGTGATCCGCCTGCCTCAGCCTCCCAAAGTACAGGGATTACAGGCATGAGCCACCGTGCCCAGCCTGGTTTGTTTTTTTTTTTTTTAAATATATATCCAGCAACACTCTATTTCAAAATTGAAAACAAAATACACTTCCAAATGAAAAAAAGCTGAGAGAATTTGCTGCTGGCAGACCTGCCTTATAAAACATACTCGTGTCACCTGATTTTTGCCAAAGGTGCAAAAGCAATTCAACAGAGCAAGGAGAGCTCTTTAACAAATGGGATGACACTGGACGTCCACAGGTGAAAGTGATCCTCGACGCAAACCTCACACCTGATACAAAAAGTTGGCTCAAAATGAATCATGGACCTAAATGTAAAACATAAAACTATAATACTTTTAGGAAAGAAAACAGAAAATCTTTGAGACTTAGAGCTAGGTGAAGACTAGAGATTTTTGTTTTTTGTTTTTGAGACAGTCTCGCTGTGTTGCCCAGGCTGGAGTGCTGTGGTGCCATCTCGGCTCACTGCAGCCCCCACCTCCCAGATTCAAACGATTCTCCTGCCTCAGCCTCCGGAGTAGCTGCAATTATAGGCGCGCACGACCCCGGCCTGGCTAATTTTTGTATTTTTAGTAGAGACAGGTTTTCACCACGTTGGCCAGGTTGGCCTTGAACTCCCGACCTCATGTGATCCGCCCGCCTCAGCCTCCCAAAGTGCTGGGATTACAGGCACGAGCCACTGCCCCCAGCCAACAGTAGAGTTCTTAGGCATGATACCAAAAGCACAATCCACGAAAAAAAAAATAGGTTGGACTTCATCGAAATTTAAAACTTGCTGAGTGAAAGAACTGTTAAGAGGATGAAAAGACAAACTACCGACTGGGGAGAAATGTTGAAAAACCACGTAACTCACAGAGGACTTGTATCTAGAGTACATAAAGACTTCTCAAAACCCAACGGTAAAAACACAGATGAAGGTCCTGCTTCTACTTAAATTAGAAAGCGTGGCCGGGCGCGGTGGCTCAAGCCTGGAATCCCAGCACTTTGGGAGGCCGAGGCGGGCGGATCATGAGGTCAGGAGATCGAGACCATCCTGGCTAACACGGTGAAACTCCGTCTCTACCAAAAATTCAAAAAATTATTATCTGGGCGTGTTGGCACGCGCCTGTAGTCCCAGCTACTCAGGAGGCTGAGGCAGGAGAATGGCATGAATCCAGGAGGCGGAGGTTGCAGTGAGCCGAGATCGCACCACTGCACTCCATCCTGGGCAACAAAGCAAGACTCCATCTCCAAAAAAAAAAAAAAAAAAAGCGGGCAAAAGACAGACGTTTCACCAAAGAGGAGGTGTGAACGGCAACCAAGTGCATAAAAGCACATTCAACATCGTAGCCAGCAGGAAAATGCCAATGAGAACTCCAAGGATAGGCCCCCAAGCACCAGTTAGAGCAGCTACAATAAAAACACTCCTAACAGCAGGTGCCAGCAACATGAGGGAGAAACTGGCTCTCTCGAACACCGCTAGTGGGAATGTAAGACGGTACCTTTTCTCTGGAAAACAGCTCAGCAGCTCTTTCTTAGAAGACCAAACAGGCACTTTCTATGTGACCCAGCAATCATCCTCTTGGGTGTTTGTCCCAGAGAAATGAACACTTTTACATTTACACAAAAACCTGCACCAACCCAGAATTGAACACTTAAAAATGGTTACAGGCCAGGCACAGTGGCTCACGCCTGTAATCCCAGCACTTTGGGAGGCTGAGGCAGGAGGATGACTTGAGCTGAGGAGTTGAGCGCAGTCTGGGCAACATAGTGGAACCCCAGCTCTACAAAATAATAAATTAGCCAGATGTGGTAGAACACGCCTGTGGTCACTTGAGCCCAGGAGATCGAGGCTGCAGTGGGTTGTGGTTGTGCCACTGCACTCTAGCCTGGACAAGAATGAGACCCCACTGCAAAAATCAAACAAAAAAGGCCAGTTGCAGTGGCTCACACCTGTAATCCCAGCACTTTGGGAGGCCAAGGCAGGCAGAGTGCTTGAGGTCAGGAGTTTGAGACCAGCCTGGCCAACTTGGTGAAACCCCATGTCTACTAAAAATACAAAAATTAGCCAGGTGTGGTGGTGGGTGCCTGTAATCCCAGCTACTCAGTAGGCTGAGGCAGGAGAATTGCTTGAACCTGGAAGGTGGAGGTTGCAATGAACCTAGAACACACCACTGCACTCCAGCCTGGGCAACAGAGCAAGACTCCATCAAAAAGAAAAAAAAAAACTTACCTTTTCACAAAAACCTATATATGTACTAAATTGTATATTTAAAGGTTACTGGTGCCCAGGCACAGTGGCTCATGCCTGTAATCCCAGCACTTAGGGAGGCCGAGGCAGGTGGATTACCCAAGGTCAGGAGTTTGAGAACAACCTGGCCAACACGGTGAAACCCCATCTCTACCCAAAATACAAAAATTAGCCATGTGTGGTGGTGCCTGCCTGTAATCCCAGCTACACGGGTGACTGAGGAAAAACCAGAACAAAAACCAGAACAAAACAATAAAAGGGTTACTGGTAAATTTTATGTTACATATATTTTACCACACAAAATCTGTACATAAATATTCATAGCAGCTTTATTCAGACCAAAAACCGGAAGCAACCCAAACATGCTTCTGTGGGCGGATGGTTAAACCAACGCTGGTCCATCCAGCCACAGAATTCTATTCAGCCATAAAAAGAAACACACAACACGCACAGCAGCTGGCAGGGCTCCCAAGGCCATTGCAGAGCCACACAGTACGACCCCATTGACATGAACATTCTCAAAATGACAGAAGAGTAAGGATGGAGACCAGATTGGGAGTTGCCGGGGGACAAGGACAGTGGTGCTGTGACTACAGAGAGTTCCTCTATGTTGGTGGAAGTTCTGTATCTTGACTGCACGGAGTTACAGGAAACCATACACGGGATCACGTCTGGTAGAACCACACACGCACGCAAGTGTATGTGAAAGTGGGTGGAACTGCATAAGGTTCAATGTCTGATCAACAACACTGAACCAGTATCACTTTCCTGGTTGTGACGTTGGACAGTCATCCTGTAAGATGCCACCATTGGGGGGAGCTGGTTGAAGGGTTTGTGGGACTCTGTGTTATGTTTGCAACTTCAGGTTCATCTGTAAGTCTTCCTAAATCAACAGGTTTTTTTTTTTATTATTATTATTTTTATTTTGAGAGGGAGTCTCGCTCTGTCGCCCAGGCTGGAGTGCAGTGGCGCGATCTCTGCTCACTGCAAGCTCCGCCTCCCGGGTTCACGCCATTCTCCTGCCTCAGCCTCCTGAGTAGCTGGGACTACAGGTGCCCGCCACCACGCCCGGCTAATTTTTTATTTTTATTTTTTTTGTATTTTTAGTAGAGAAGGGGTTTTACCATGTGAGCCAGAATGATCTCCATCTCCTGACCTCGTGATCCGCCCGCCTCGGCCTCCCAAAGTGCTGGGATTACAGGCATGAGCCACCGTGCCCAGCCATAAATCAACAGTTTTAAGTTGTAAATGTGATCAGGAATTTTCATCCTTATTTTGCATCTCCTCACCCAGTAACAGAGGGTGTTGCTGCCTTCTGTGCATTTGACCCCCACGCTTGGATCCGACCGGAGATGGCAGGGCTGAGTGCTCTTGGAGCCCAGGTGGGGCGCACTGGCTGACCGTGGAAGAAGGAAGGATGCCAAAGCCCCACAGGCCTGGCACCAGTGATGTAAACACTCCCCCACCTTCAGCCTCTGTCCCGCCAGGCCCCAAGAGAGGGACCCAGATGGCTTTCTCCTGAGGGGCCGAGTTAGGGTCACTGCCACGGAGCCTCAGCAGGCCATTCTCTGCCCCTCCTGCTGTGAGCGGTGAGGCAGGAGGCAGGGCAAGGGTCAGGGCCTGGGCCCAGGTGGGCGCTTCTCACCTGCTGCTGTGGGAAGGAAGCTTGCTTCCCAAGCCTCGGGTCTCAAAGAAGACACAGCGCAGCAGGCTGTGGCCGGGAGCCCTCTGGCCTCCCCAGGGGTGTGACGTTCTCCACTGTCCAATGCCAGGAGCCCGGGCCACCACGGTCACAGCTCCTGAGGCTCGCTTAGGAACAATGCAAAGCAGATGCCCAGCAAACAAACAAAGTCAAAGCAGAAGGAAAGGAAAACCCGGCCAGGCAGAACAGAGGGAGGCGCCAGCTCACAGCCAGCCCCTCTCCCCAGCTCCTGTCCCTGCTGGGGCGCTCCCTGCACTCCTCAGACCCCAGCCCCAGGCCTGAGGATCCCAAGTGGCTCTAGAAGCATCTTCAGTCACCGCGGTTCTGGAGGGAAGCCTCCGTCCCACGCACCCCAGTGCCTCCTTTGTCCTTCCCAGAGCAACACGACCTCCTCAGCTCCCTGGCCAGACCTCTGCCTGCCAGCTGCAGACCGGGGACCTCCAGAAGCCAGGTCCACCTGGCAGGGGCCATTCTCCCTGGCAGCAGTAAAGCCATGAGGCCATGCCAGGCACGCAGACCAGGAGAGGCACACGGCACTTAGGCAGCTCATCCTCGCCCTCCCCACGAGTGGCACCACCAGGGGCTTCCCACACTTTACCACTCTCCCAGTCGCCAGGCCAGGAGCCCCAAGTCCCCTCACCCCACCTGCTCCTCCATGGAGCCCACTGCCCAGGCCTGGCAGCTCTGCTGGGAACACACACTCGAGCCTGTCTGCTCTTTTCCTCCCGTCCACCATCCCCCCAGCGTCCCATGTCCAGGGCCTCGCCCTCCTGACTCCACCTCAGCCCCTACCATCTGCTCCCCACCCCACAGCCAGAGTGAACCTTCAAGTCAGATCCAACCAACACCGTAACACTTAGAAGGAAATGTACACGTCCCACTGGCGACCAAGCCCGCTCCAGCACGGGCCCTGCCCTCACGCCGCTTCCAATGCGGCTCTCTCCACCTCCCGCTGCATCCTCCTCGTTCCTCAAAGGGCCACACTCAGTCCTTTCCCTCTGTCCTCTTCTCCTGCACTGTGTCCCCCAGTCTGGGGCTGACCCCCTGTCAGCTCTTAATTCTCTCTTGGCCTGGAGGACTCCTCCTCCACACACCCGACCTGGGGTAGCCAACAAGCCACTGAGCCAACAATGGCTCAAACCTGTGACCCCAGCACTGTGGGAGGCCAAAGCGGGAGGGTTGCTTGAGGCTAGGAGTTCAAGATCAGCCTGGCCAGCAAAGTGAGACCCTGTTCTGCAAAAAAATTTTAAATACTTAGCTGGGCTGGATTGCATGTGCCTGTAGTCCCAGCTACTTGGGAGGCTGAGGTGGGAGGATCACTTGAGCTTGGTAGGTCCAAGGCTGCAGTGAGCCGTGATCATGCCACTGCACTCCAGCCTGGGCAACAGAGCAAGTAACTTACTCCAAGAAAAAAGAAAAGTCACTAAGCCATGACACGGGCCCAGCAACAGCTCCCAGGAACCCTCCAGTGAGAACGGCCCTTTCAAGTCGCCTTGACTTGGGCAGAGGCATTGGCCCTCGTACTCCCACACTGACCAGCGTTTACATGGGGTGTCCCCAGGCCACCCCCAGCCATGTCTGCAGCAGAGACCATCCCAGGAGCTGACAGCTGGAGGCTGCCTGCCAAGAGCACTCCTGGCAGCTCCCAGCATGAGTCCTCCAGGGAAGGCAGTCTAGGCAGCAGGCACAGTCTCCATCAGCAGTGACCTCCGTGAGACACCGTCCTTAATCACTGTTTATGTGTCTCACCCTTGGAAAACATAAGCGCCACAGAAGCAGGACTTTCTCTGCCCTGCGCATTACTGTAACCTTGTTTATTACCCGTAACTAGCACGCAGGAGGGCTGAAGGAATTTTAGCTGCCCAGGTCTGGAATCTGTTTTCCATTCTATTTTCACCATCACCCTAAAACTTTCAGAAATTTATTCTCATTATACAAATACTTTAAAGAGGCTTCAGTTACGGAACTTACCTGGTAAGTGGCAGGAGCAGAACTGACATCCAGCCTTGCTTCACCCACAGCCAGTGTTACCGGGCGACACGCCTGCTGCCCCACACGCAGAAAAGCCAGTACTGTGGCACCGGTGGTTGTGAGTCCCCGGCACGGAGACAGGAAGCCACACTCCCACCCGTCTCCCCAATATGAGGTGGGTCAAGCCCTCCTGGCTGTTCTAACTAGTCTCAGCTGATGGCAATGCAGCCGGTCTGCCAGGCTTGCGGTGTTAACAATGAGGATGTCAAACCCTTCCTGCTGTGCGTGCCTGGCAATTTTGGCTCTGTCACCTGTAACAACTTAAGAAAAAGTAAATTGGTGTGAGCTGGTCCTGCGGGTACACCCGCATCCCTGCCACTGTACCGGAAGGATGGCAAAGGAGCAGTCGGTGGTCAGTCCTGTGTTGAAGGATGAGGGTACACATTCCAGATGGGTAAGGATTTAAGCAAATCCCTACGATTCCTCACACTCTCAGTGTTGAATGCAATGCTCCCGGTATCATAGCGTCATAGTAAATGTGAGCTCATTGATTTGAGAACCCACCCCCGCATCCCTTTGTTCTAGGCACGCAAGCCAGGGGTCAAAACTGATTATTTCAAATCTTCTTCCTGCTTTGCTTCCTTCACTTATTCTTTGCCAATCCTGTCTCAACGAAGCCCTGTAAAAATCCCACCTTCAGTCTCAAAATGATTCTGGAGTATTGTTCTGGCCCCACTCTACTGAAAGAAAAAGTCACCAGACTGTGGGATTTAAGAATTCCCATCTTGCTGGGTGCAGTGGCTCACGCCTGTAATCCCAGCACTTTGGGAAGCCGAGGAGGGCGGATGATCTGAGGTCAGGAGTTCGAGACCAACCTGGCCAACATAGTGAAATCTGGTCTCCACTAAAAAATACAAAAATTAGCCAGGCGTGGTGGCACGCACCTTAATCCCAGCTACTTGGGAGGCAGACGCAGGAGAATCGTTTAAACCTGGGAGGCAGAGTTGCAGTGGGCCGAGATGGAGCCATTGCACTCAAGCCTGGGGACAAGAGCGAGACTTCTCTCAACAAAAAAAAAAAAAAAAAGAATTCCCAAATTCCCATCTTTTCAGCCAGGCACAGTGGCTCACGCCTGTAATCCCAGCACTTTAGGAGGCCGAGGTGGGCGGATCATGAGGTCAGGAGATTGAGACCATCCTGGCCAACATGGTGAAACCCCATCTCTACTAAAAATACAAAAATTAGCTGGGCGTGGTGGCACATGCCTCTAATCCCAGCTACTCAGGAGGCTGAGGCAGGAGAATCGCTTAAACCTGGGAGGCAGAGGTTGCAGTGAGCCGAGAGTGCGCCACTGCACTCCAGCCTGGTGACAGAACTAGACTCCATCTCAAAAAAAAAAAATAGAATTCCCATCTTTTCCAAAGGGCACCTTGAATTTTGTTGGTCCTGACCACCATCCACAATGTATCTCAGAAACTAACACCTGGGGTGGTTTGACTGATGCCAGTTCCTGTCTAGGCACTTTGCAGGGCTCAGAAGCTGCCACGATACTTTTTGGATGAAGGAATCATATAAACTGGGAATACCATGTATTTCTCCTTGATAGTCAATAGCCTCCCAACATTATTGGGAGGGAAGAGGCATACAGAAGAAACATTAATGAGAGAATAAAAGACTTGTGCCTGAATTTAAGTGCTCAGTGGTCTCTGGGGAGGTGGGGACATTGTTTCTCTACTTGGCAAGGCCGTATTTCCTGAAGGGTGGCATTCCCATGGTTCCCACTACTGTTCAGGTACGTTTCTATGTGCAATAAAGCATCGTTGTTGAAAGTCATGTGTGTGATTTTAGCTGCCCAGTTCTGAACCTGATATTGACTGTGTACACCTGAGGGGTTTCTGAGGTCTTCAAGGACAGAGCCTGCTTGGTCTACTGTGCGTTCAACACTGTATCCGACACACAGACACTATGATCATGATAATACTAATAGTTAACCTTCCTTCAGCACTTACTCTATAACAGCCACTGTCCCTGGCTGGGCGCGGTGGCTCACGCCTGTAATCCCAGCACTTTGGGAGGCCGAGGCGGGCAGATCACGAGGTCAGGAAATCGAGACCATCCTGGCTAACACGGTGAAACCCCATCTCTAATAAAAATGCAAAAAAAATTAGCCGGGCATGGTGGCAGGCACCTGTAGTCCCAGCTACTCAGGAGGCCGAGGCAGGAGAATGGCGTGAACCCGGAAGACGGAGCTTGCAGTGAGCCGAGATCGTGCCATTGCACTCCAGCCTGGACGACAGAGCGAGACTCCATCTCAAAAAAAAAAAAAAAAAAGCCACCCTCTCATGTCCTTTACCCCATTAACTCCTCATACAACTCTACTAAGTTATCCCCGTCTTACAGATAAGAAAACCGAGAGTCAGAGGTCAATAACTACCCAAGGTCATAATGGTAGGAAGTGCCGAAGCTGGGGCTCAGTGTGTATCTAATGAGGGGCCACCACGGCCAGCCTGGAACCTTCACTCTCCTCTGACTGTAGCAGGTATTTCTTGCCTCTGGGCTTCTGCTGCAACAATATTCCACACCTGAATGCTCCCTAGTGGCAAGTGTACATGAAGCTTGCCTGTTCATCTGGTAGATTACAAACGAAGCTAACAGTTTGTGGCAGTAGGACAGCGTTCTCTGCCCATCAGTCCAGGCAAGCTATTTCCTGCCAGCACTGACACCAGCAGGCTCTAAGTGACCGTGTCGCCATCCAGAGTCAGTGTGAAATGGGGACATGGTGACTGGCAAGACCTGCCTTTATTTCCCAAATTCCTGAGCTCCTCTGGTGGAGCCAGGCTAGACAAATGACAGCTCACCAGCAAGCCTGAGGTCAGGCAGCGTTCGGGTGAAGCGCGGAAGCCCTGTTCCAAACCAGGCAGGGCCATTCCCTCCACATCTCCATAGTCTGGGTGGTGGGAGGGAGCATTTGTTGAGCACTTCCCAGGGCACCCCCATTCCTAACCTTAGACTGCTGTACACAGGTCAAGCTTGTTTCTTTTGCAAGACAGCAGCCGACTAACCACCCTCCCTTTAAACTCACCCCTCCGCCAGGGCTGCGGGCAGGCAGAGAGACACCTCCTACTAAAGCTCAAGGGAAGGAGCCCCTAAATCACGCAGGGGGCCCAGAGGACGGCCACGCATTTCCATGAAGAGGTGGTGCTTGAACTGAATCTTGAAAGGCAAGGGACATGAGCATAGGAAACAGCACACGCAAAGGTGTAATTACAGCAACGGCCGCTAAAGGAATCCTTCCTACGTGCCAAGCCTTGCTCTAAGCACTTCACAGATACCATGGCTTAAGTTCACGGAATTGTTCACATTTCTTGTCTGTTTCCCCTGCTGGAAGGATGTTAGTTCCTCCAGGGCAGTGACTGTCCCTCCACCTCTATCCCCAGGGCTTACAACAGTGCCTTAGCACATAGAGTGAGATCAATAGCTATCTGTCCAGTGAATCTCTGTGTTCCCTGGGTCTCCAAGTATTCATATAAAAGTATAAATCCGGCCAGGCACAGTGGCTTATGCCTGTAATCCCAGCACTTTGGGAGGCCGAGGCGGATGGAGCACTTGAGGTCAGGAGTTCGAGACCAGCCTGGCCAACATGGAGAAACCACATCTCTACTAAAAATACACAAATTAGCCAGGCGTGGTGATGCACGCCTATAATCCCAGCTACTTGGGAGGCTGAGGTGGAAGAATTGCTTGAGCCTCAGAGGCAGAAGTTGCAGTGAGCAGAGATCATGCCACTGCACTTCAGCCTGGGCATCAGAGTGAGACTGCCTCAAAAACAAAAACAAAAACAAAAAAACTACAAGACACATTGGGCTCCCAAAAGCTGAAAGTTTACCTCTGAATATATAAAAACTTGAAAACAATTTTTTTTTTTTTTGAGACAGAGTCTCGCTCTGTCACCCAGGTTGGAGTGCAGTGGCGCGATCTCGGCTCACTGCAAGCTGCGCCTCCCAGGTTCACGCCATTCTCCTGCCTCAGCCTCCAGCTGGGACTACAGGCGCCCACCACCACGCCCGGCTTTTTTTTTTTTTGTATTTTTAGTAGAGACGGGGTTTCACTGTTTTAGCCAGGATGGTCTCGATCTCCTGACCTTGTGATCCGCCCGCCTCGGCCTCCCAAAGTGCTGGGATTACAGGCATGAGCCACCGCGCCCGGCCAGATGAAAACAATTTTAGAAGGGAACCTGAGACATGTTTCATCTCTGCCTTTTCCAAAGAATATCTTGAGTTTTTCACTCTGAGTATCATGAAGATATTACATGACATGGTTGGAGTGAGGAAATCTGCGGTCTCACCTCTCTACTGTAGGTCTCACTACTCCAGGACTACAGTTGACTCTTGAATAACACAGGTTTGAACTGCAAGGGCCCACTTATACATGGATTTTCTTCCACCTCTACCACCCCTGAGACAGCAAGACCAACTCCTCCTCCTCACCTACTCAATGTGAAGACGAGGATGAAGACTTTTATGACGATCCTCTTCCACTTAATAGTAAATATATTTTCCCTTCCTTATGGTTTTCTCATTTATTTATTTATGTATTTATTTAGAGACAGGGTCTCACTCAGTTGCCCAGGCTGGGGTGTAGTGGCACAATCTCTGTTCATTGCAGCCACAAGCTCCATGGCTCAAGTGATCTTCCCACCGCAGCCTCCAAAATGCTGGGATCATAAGCATAAGCCACCATACCTGACCCATGATTTTCTTAATAACATTATCCTTAGCTTACTTTAAGAATAAAATACATAATACATATAACATACAAAACATGTTAACTAACTGACTACTTATGATATTGCTAAGGCTTCCAGTCAACACCAGGCTATATTTGTAAAGTCTGTGGGGAGTCAAAAGTTACATGCAGGCTGGGCGCAGTGGCTCATGCCTGTGAACCCAGCACTTTGAGAGGCCGAGGCAGGTAGATCACCTAAGGTCAGGAGTTTGAGACCAGCCTGGCCAACATGGTGACACCCCATCTCTACTAAAAATACAAAAATAAGCCAGGCGAGGTGGCAGGTACCTGTTATCCCAGCTACTTGGGAGGCTGAGGCTGGAAAATCGCTTGAACCTGGGAGGCAGAGGTTGCAGTGAGCCGCGAGTGCGCCACTGCAGTCCAGCCTGGCGGCAGAACTATACTCCATCTCAAAAAAAAAAAAAAAAATAGAATTCCCATCTTTTCCAAAGGGCGCCTTGGATTTTATTGGTCCCGACCGCCATCCACGATGTATCTCAGAAACTAACACCTGGGGTGGTTTGACCCAGGCCAGTTCCTGTCTAGGCACATTGCAGGGCTCAGAAGCTGCCATGATACTTTTTGGATGAAGGAATCATATAAACTGGGAATACTACATATTTCTCCTTGATATTCAAATGGCCTCCCAACTTTGGGAGGGAAGAGCATACAGAAGAAACATTAATGAGAGAATAAAAGGTTTGTGCCTGAATTTAAGTGTTCATTGGTCTCTGGGGAGGTGTGAACATTCTCTCTCTACTTGGCAAGGCCATATTCCCTGAAGGGTGGCATTCCCATGGTTCCCACTACTGTTCAGGTACGTTTCTACGCCCAATAAAGCATAGTTGTTGAAAGTCGTGTGTGTCGGCCGGGCGCAGTGGTTCATGCCTGTAATCTTAGCACTTTGGGAGGCCGAGGCAGATGGATGACCTGAGGTCAGGAATTCGAGACCAGCCTGACCAACATGGAGAAACCCTGCCTCTACTAAAAATACAAAATTACTTGGAAGTGGTGGTGCATGCCTGTAATCCCAGCTACTCGGGAGGCTGAGGCAGGAGAATCACTTGAACCCGGGAGGCAGAGGCTGCGGTGAGCCGAGATCGCACTACTGCACTCCAGCCTGGACGACGGGGCAAGACTCCGTCTAAGGAAAAAAATAAATAAATAAATAAATAAATAAAAGCTAGGGGGCATGAGCCTAGGAAACAGCACATGCAAAGGTGTAATTACAGCAGCGGCCACTGAAGGAATCCTTCCTACGTGCCAAGCCTTGCTCTGAGCACTTCACAGATACCATGGCTTAAATTCACTGAATTGTTCACATTTCTGTCTGTTTCCCCTGCTGGAAGGATGTTAGTTCCTCCAGGGCAGTGACTGTCCCTCCACCTCTATCCCCAGGGCTTACAACAGTGCCTTAGCACATAGAGTGAGATCAATAGGTATCTGTCCAATGAATCTCTGTTTTCCCTGGGTCTCCAAGTATTCATATACAAGTTTAAATCTGGCCGGGTGCGGTGGCTCACGCCTGCAATCCCAGCACTTTGAGACACTAAGGCGGGTGGATCACTTGAGGTCAGGAGCTCAAGACCAGCCTGGCCAACATGGTGAAACCCCAGCTCTACTAAAAATACAAAAACTAGCCAGGTGTGGTAGTGGCCACCTGTAATCCCAGCTACTCGGGAGAGTGAGGCAGGAGAATCGCTTGAACCCAAGAGGTGGAGGCTGCAGTGAGCCGAGATCAGCCACTGCATTCCAGCCTAGGCGACAGAGTGAGACTGGGTCTCCAAACAAACAAACAAACAAAAAAGGAGTTGCTAATTGGATACCTTCCATTTGCAACTAAGAAACACATTGGGTGGTAGGCGCAGTGGCTCATGCCTGTAATCCCAGCACTTTGGGAGGCCAAGGCAGGCAGAGCACTTGAGGTTAGGAGATCAGCCTGGCCAACATGGAAAAACCCCATCTCTACTAAAAATACAAAAATTAGCCGGGCGTGGTGGTGCACATCTATAATCCTAGCTACTTGGGAGGCTGAGGCGGGAGAATCACTTGAGCCTGGGACGGGGAGGTTGCAGTGAGCGGCATCATGCCACTGCACTGCAGCCTGGGCAACAGAGTGAGACTCTTGTCTTAAAAAAAACAAAAGCAAAAAAACCTACAAGACACATTGGGCTCCCAATAGCTGAAAGTTTACCTCTGAATATGTAAAAACTTGAAAACAATTTTAGAAGGGAACCTGAGACATGTTTCATCTCTGCCTTTTCCAAAGAATATCTTGAGTTTTTCACTCTGAGTATCATGAAGATATTACATGACATGGTTGGAGTGAGGAAATCTGCGGTCTCACCTCTCTACTGTAGGTCTCACTACTCCAGGACTACAGTTGACTCTTGAATAACACAGGTTTGAACTGCAAGGGCCCACTTATACAT
Organism: Gorilla gorilla gorilla; assembly: GCF_029281585.2. Classification (NCBI taxonomy): domain Eukaryota; kingdom Metazoa; phylum Chordata; class Mammalia; order Primates; family Hominidae; genus Gorilla; species Gorilla gorilla. The sequence goes on from NC_073232.2 coordinate 20,945,976, forward strand.
GGATTTTCTTCCACCTCTACCACCCCTGAGACAGCAAGACCAACTCCTCCTCCTCACCTACTCAATGTGAAGACGAGGACGAAGACTTTTATGACGATCCTCTTCCACTTAATAGTAAATATATTTTCCCTTCCTTATGGTTTTCTCATTTATTTATTTATGTATTTATTTAGAGACAGGGTCTCACTCAGTTGCCCAGGCTGGGGTGTAGTGGCACAATCTCTGTTCATTGCAGCCACAAGCTCCATGGCTCAAGTGATCTTCCCACCGCAGCCTCCAAAATGCTGGGATCATAAGCATAAGCCACCATACCTGACCCATGATTTTCTTAATAACATTATCCTTAGCTTACTTTAAGAATAAAATACATAATACATATAACATACAAAACATGTTAACTGACTACTTATGATATTGCTAAGGCTTCCAGTCAACACCAGGCTATATTCGTAAAGTCTGTGGGGAGTCAAAAGTTACATGCAGGCTGGGCGCGGTGGCTCATGCCTGTGAGCCCAGCACTTTGAGAGGCCGAGGCAGGTGGATCACCTGAGGTCAGGAGTTTGAGACCAGCCTGGCCAACATGGTGAAACCCCATCTCTACTAAAAATACAAAAATAAGCCAGGCGAGGTGGCAGGTACCTGTTATCCCAGCTACTTGGGAGGCTGAGGCTGGAGAATCTCTTGAACCCACCAGGCGGAGGTTGCAGTGAGCCGAGATCGCACCACTGCACTCCATCCTGGGGACAGAGTGAGACTCCATCTCAAAAAAAAAAGTTCTTTGTGAATTTCTGACTGCATGGGGGGTCATAAACCCTAACCACCAGTGTTCAAGCGTCATCTGTATTCCTTCCTATAATGAAGTTACTAATATTTCTGCTCATTATAAAAATCCTGAAACCATCAATTACTGATTCTACTGTACTGAATGGCATTAACACACCTCTCAGCATGACTCCCTGACTATAAAATGAGTGTTTCTTCCAATCCGAATCTTCTGTATGCTCTAGGGTTAAGACCATACTGAGCTTCTCAGGTTTTTGCTCTTTTGTGTGTTTGTGCCTGGCTTCTGTTTGGGTTTTTGTTTTCTCATCATGATCCTTGCTTCGTGCTCTCCTAGCCACTGTGCATTTTCTGCACCCTCCGTCAGGCTGCTTGGTTTTCCACACCTCAGGTCTGCAGTAGCTGTTTGTAAACGCAGAGTGTCCAAGGGCCTGTGAGGCTCCCGTAGGGAAGTAAGGGGACTGACCTTGAGACAGATCCTGAGGCTGCCGGGATGCCTTTCCAGCTTATCACTCCCCCAAAAAGAATCAAAGTCTCAAAGGAAGAAGTCTGACAGCCAGATGTGTTAACACCTGCTTACCTCTCCTGATCACAAGGGGGAAAAAGGAGGCCCAAAAGACTGACAGTTATGAGAACCATAAACATTTCCAAAATTCAGGGGGCTTGTCCTTTCAAACTGAAGATGCAATGTTGTGAAGAATCTAATTTGGCCCACTTTCTGGTTCCCCAACATATTACACCTGCTAGTGACTTTATTCTTTCTAGATGAAAGGTGAATAAAGGTAAATCATCACCATGCACCTGATTTTCACATTGTCTGCCTTGTGTATGACATGAAATTTAAAGGGTGAATTTAGAATGATCCTGGCTCCCTGTAATAATCTGACACCTAGAAATAATATAAAAATGATAAACTTGTAAACCCAACAAAAGGACAGTGAGTAACAGTACACAAGTCAGTGATGAAGATGGTGATAAGGGCTGGATGATAAACTTCCGGTAAGTGAAATCTGGAAGGTTCTTTCTTTAATAAATCCTTTTTTTCAAATGATAATAACTCTCAGCTCAATTTTTGAAATTTTAGCAATGGTGATTACAGTAACTCCGTTTGGAGTGTGTAAATCAGCCTCAAAATTAACACCTGGCAAGAGATGACCAAGAGTGGTTCTTGCTGTTCCTTTGTGAGTTACCTGCTTCGCAGAGGCTCTGCCCACATAAATCACAAACGCTGCCCCAGGCTGAACCACACTGTACCATTTCCCATCTTCACCAGTATTCGGCCTCTTCTAAAAATGTGCATTCTATTGGTCTGTGTAGGCTACTTTTTTTTTCATTAGCCCCAAAGGTACATTAACTCCGGCACCTAAGAAAAGTCATGCAGAGATGGAATCCTTAAGGTGAACACAACACTAGTCATCTGAGAATGTATTTTTTTTTTTTTTTTGAGACGGAGTCTGGCTCTTTCGCCCAGGCCGGAGTGCAGTGGCGCGATCTAGGCTCACTGCAAGCTCCGCCTCCCGGGTTCATGCCATTCGCCTGCCTCAGCCTCCCGAGTAGCTGGGACTACAGGTGTCCGCCACCGCGCCCGGCTAATTTTTTGTATTTTTAGTACAGATGGTGTTTCATTGTGTTAGCCAGGATGGTCTCCATCTCCTGACCTCGTGATCCGCCCACCTCGGCCTCCCAAAGTGCTGGGATTACAGGCGTGAGCCACCGCACCCGGCCGAGAATGTATTTTTAAAGCACAAAGATGACGCTGGGAGATACCAATTTACCCGTTCAATCGGTTTCCAGAACCCAAACCAAACAAAACAACACCACGCCAAATCTAAATTACAACACTTTATTGCAGCATCGGCAAAGGTCAGATTTCTGAAGCTGGTGAAGATTGGGCAGCATTTCCATGTGAAATGTTACAACTTTACAAGTTTTGTTTTTTATTTAAATCTACATGCAGAAACTGAAACATGGTAAAAGAAAAAATGCAAAATAGCTAGAAAAAAAGATGTAATCAAGTTGTCGCATACAGATGTGCTCTCCGACTAAATGTACTACGCCTGCTGGAAAGCAAACCAAAGACAGCTGTCCTAAGAAATTAACAGATTGTCAGAAACAGACTAAGGACCCTCATTTCTATTTAGTGGGGGAAAACAAAACAAACAAAACAAAAACAAAAGCAAAATAAAAGCTCTACTTGTTTCCATACTTTGTTTAGAGACAGAGGCTGTAAACCCATGAAGGTCAACAAAATATTCTCATCCACTTCTTGTTGTCCTTCGTTCGTTTTCTGTGACATGCTGACGGGCATGTTTTGTTTTCAATGATACTTACAATGGGCTCAACTAGATCCCTGTTCTTGGGCTGGTATCACTTTTCTAAGCCATCTGAATTAATGCTCTCTGTATAGTAAAATAGTCTCCACATTTTTCTTTTACCTTAATAGGCAATTTTATATCACTGACTCTGATGGATAAAACGGATTTTTCTCCCTCATCCCTTGTTCCTCTTGAAACAAATTCCTAAACAAAAGCCTTCCTGGTGGATTATCTGGTATTTGGATATCTTTCATCATTTTGTTGTCCTGCATGTAAGTTTTACTAGAAGATTTTCCTGCTTGCTCTATACTTTTCTACTGTAGTCCTGGAGCCCCCAAATGTATCTTCTTCCAACGTGGGATGTTCAATTCAGAGACACTGAAACTCAAATCAAGTTTAAAGCTCAAGTTCATTTCCCCCACACCATTACCCTCACAACCCGTTTCTTCTCTGGCTCAGTCATCTCCTTCACGCTCTCCTTGGTGTAACTGCTCAGTAGTCAAGTGAACCATCTCATTTCTTGACTGCCATTCTCAAGAGAAGATTAACCCTCGCGAGATTTCCATTACAAAAGGCCTTTTCCGCCTTGTCTGGAAGCGTCGGCTTGTTCCGGTGTTGGCAGAGGCTGGTGTTTCTGCCTCCTGGCCCCAGCCTGTCCCAGGTTTAGATTCGCAACTCTCTAGACCGACCTGCTGAGATGTGTCCACTGCTCTCATTCAATTGCTGGAGGACTCCACTATCCACAACATCAGATACAGGACCTAATGAAATGACACGTGCTGCTGGATCAACGTCTCCTAAAGGAACAAACAGGGTCACATCAGAGAGCTTGCTGCCACAGGACAAGGTCCAGCAAGACGGCGTCTGCAACGCTACCCACCACCACCAAGTCACTCCCCCAAGTGACAGTTGGCCCTGGCATCTGCGGGTTCCACATCCATGGACCAAAAATATTCGGGGGAAAAAACCCCAAACAATAAAAAATAACATAAATATTAAAAACAATACAGCATATCAACTATCTCCATAGCATCTACACTTTATTAGGTATCACAAGTAATCTAGAGATGATGTAAAGTACACAGGAGGATGTGCACATGTTATATACATAAATGCTACACCATTTTTTACCAGGGACTTGAATGTCTGTGCATTTTGGCGTCTGAGGGGGTCCGGGAAGCAACCCCCTGTGGATACCGAGGACAACTGTAGTGCTTTTTTGAGAGCATTCGTGCTCTCTACTGAACTACAACTTAACCAGAGCCATTGGAGCAATGGCTGGAGGGGTGGCTCTGTTCTCTTCTACAACTAATTCTTAAGATGCTAAGAATTCACAGTTTGTGTTATGGTTCAGTTCTGTATCCCCAAAATTCACATGTTAACACTGAACTGCAGGACCTCAGAATGTGATCGTATTTGGAAACAAGGTTGCTGTAGATGTAATTACTTCAGATAAGGCCATACTGGAGCAGGGTGGAGCCCGAATCCCATATGACTGCATCTCTATAAAAAGGGAAATTTGCACACAGACACACACAGGGGGAAAAGGCCACGTGAAGACAAAGGCGGAGACCAGGGTGAGGTATGACAAGGTATGGAAGCCAAAGACTGCCGGCACCCCCAGCAGCTAGAAGGCAGGCCTGGAGCTGTCTTCCTCCAGGCCTCAGAAGGAACCAGCCCGCTGACTCCCTGACCTCAGGTTTCCTGCCGGCAGCCTCCAGTGCTGCGAGACAACAGACATCTGTCGTTTAAGCTACTAGGGCTGTAATATTTTGTCATGGCAGCCCAAGCAGATGAACAGTTTGTTTTTCACAGAGCAAGCTACCTTAGCAAGAAACTTTCAAAGCGTTAAGATGCAAATATGGAAAAGTATATCCTCAGCTGGATAAGATCCATAACTCTTCCAGAAATGAACTGATGGAAAGAACACAAGTATTCCCTGAGAGAATGAAAGAGAAGATTCAAGCATCTCTCCTGAAGTCAAGAAAAGGCAGCTATCTAACCTAGAATACTTTAAATAAATGCAGTAAATGACTGGAAAAAAATGTTCAAAATCTTTGCTAAGTAAGGTATAGTTATATCACTAGTTATAGTGTAAGGTGTCATCTGACTGGTTTATAGGCAAACAATCATTCTGAGTGACTCAAAAACCTATCAGCTCAAAAACTGTTTATTAATACAATATACACTTTGGATTAAATGCAATTCTACAATGGACTCTATTTTATAACAAAACTATCACTAATTTAACCTTACATAAAGATATAAAAAAAATCTGATGAAAAAATGCAGACTCTACTTAAGATAGGTTTACAAGAGTTCAAGATCAGCCTGGGCAACATAGTGAGACCTCGACTCCACTAAAAATAAAAAAAATTAGCCATTTGTAGTGGTGTGTGCCTGTAGTCCCAGATACTGAGAGGCTGAGGCAGGACTGCTTGAGCCCAGGAGGTCGAGGCTGCGGTGACCTGTGATCACGCCACTGTACTGCAGCCTGGGTGACAGAGCAAGACCCTGTCTCAAAAACAAAATAAAACGACAAAATCATTTTTAAAAAGATGGGTTTAAAAGTCAGATAGTATACTCCTATGCCGCTAAGTGTAGGCCACACACCAGCAGCTTTGACATCACTGGAGATCTTGTTTAAAAGTAACCAGAGCTTGTTGTGCTCACTTCAGCAGCACATATACTAAAAATTGTAGTGATACAGAGAAGACTAGCACGGCCCTGTGCAAGGATGACACGCAGGTGGGGTGCAGTGGCTCACGCCTGTACTCTCAGCACTTTGGGAGGCTAATGCAGGCAGATCAGTTGAGGTCAGGAGTTTTGGAGACCAGCCTGGCCAACATGGTGAGACCTCATCTCTACTAAAAATACAAAAATTTGGCTGGGCGCGGTGGCTCATGCCTGTAATCCCAGCACTTTGGGAAGCAGAGGAGGGTGGATCATGAGGTCAGGAGTTCAAGACCAGCCTGGCCAAGATGGTGAAACCCTGTCTCTACTAAAAATACAAAAATTAGCCAGGCGTGGTGGCAGGTGCCTATAATCCCAGCTACTCGGGAGGCTGAGGCAGAGAATTGCTTGAACCCGGGAGGCGGAGGTTGCAGTGAGCCAAGATCACGCCACTGCACTCCGATATAGTGAGACTCCATCTCAAAAAAAAAAAAAAAATTAGCTGGGGGTGGTGGCACATGCCTGTAATCACAGCTACTTGGGAGGCTGAAGCACAAGAATTGCTTGAACTCCGGAGGCAGAGGTTGCAGTGAGCCGAGATCCCGGCACTGCACTCCAGCCTGGGCAACAGAACAAGACTCCATCTCAAAAAACAACAAAAAAGAATGACACGCAAATTCATGAAGCTTTCCACAATAATAAAAAAAAAAGTAATAATAATAAAAGAAACTAATCAGAACTTGCTTTTTAGTAAGAGTCTAGAGAGTTAATATGTATTTTAAAGTTTCAGAAGCATTGAAATAACCCATTTGAATTAGTACCATCTAAGCCATATAAGTATTAACACTTGTCAAAAATGTTAAGCTTCACAGGTTTTCAATACTAGTGTATTAGAAAAACAACCTCGTTCTGCAATACAGAAAACCCTACATAATAGTTTTACTTACAGCCGTTTCAACTCATTGTAAGCAAATGCCTCTTATTTGTTAAAGGGCTGAAATTTTAATTTATGTCCTTATTTCAAGGATCTCCTGGTTAGAAAATATACAAATACAAATTAAAATCTGGGAGTCCATCAAAAGCTACAGGAGAAAAATAGTTTATGCTGGGCGTGGTGGCTGACACCTATAATCCCAGCACTTTGGGAGGTCCAGGCAGGCAGATCGCCTGAGGTCAGGAGTTCAAGACCAGCCTGGCCAACATGGCGAAACCATGTCTCTATTAAAAATACAAAAATTAGTCAAGAGTGGTGGACTGCATACCTGTAATCCCAGCCACTTGGGAGGCTAACAGAAGAATCACTTGAACCCAGGAGGTGGAGGCTGCACTGAACTGAGACTGTGCCACTGCACTCCAGCCTGGGTAACAGAGCAACATGTCGTCTCAAAAAAAAAAAAATTTTTTTTTTTAAACTACTTTTTTTTTTTGAGACAGGGTCTGGCTCTGTCGCCCAACCTGGAGTGCAGTGGTGTGATCTGGCAGTCTCTGCCTCCTGGGCTCAAGCGATCCTTCCACCTCGACCTCCCAAAGTGCTGAGATTACAGGCGTGAGCCACTGCTCCTAGACCTAAACTACTTTATAATCAGTTTCCAAATAAATTTCCCTTTATCTGCCGTATAACATTACTAATATTAATAACTGATTTTTTTTAATAGAGTTTCGCTCTTGTTGCCCAGGCTGGAGTGCAATGGCGCAATCTTGGCTCACTGCAACCTCACCTCCCAGGTTCGAGTGATTCTCCTGCCTCAGACTCCCGAGTAGCTGGGATTATAGGTGCCCGCCACCATGACCGGCTAATTTTTCTAATTTTAGTAGGGACGGGGTTTCACCATGTTGGTCAGGCTGGTCTCGAACTCCTGACCTCAGGTGATCCGCCTTCCTCGGCCTCCCAAAGTGCTGGGATACAGGTATGAGCCATCACAACCAGCCTTAAAATGTAAATTTTAAAAAAGGCAAAGAACATCTGGTCCTCTAAAGGGTAAAATCTCATGTTTCCATGTTTGTTCGTCTACCATGTTTATCGCACCTATACTTTAGGAGCATTGACTATAAAAATTCCATTCGTGATACTTTACAGAGTGCTATTCTTAAGACTGATGGACAAGTTAGGTTTTCTTTTTTTAAGGTGCTATTTTAAGAAGAGATCTTAAAACAGGTTGAGTGGCTAGCTCAAAAGCTAGGACTCTTACAAAAAGAAAAACAGAGGGAAGAGCTAGGGAGCAGAACTGGAATGAGAAGGTTTATTCAGTGACTGAACACAGACTGTGAAAAGTTCTTTTGTCCATTCACCAAATATTTACTGAGCACCTACTAGGTGCCAGGCACCAAGAGCTGTGAAGGAGACAGAATGGAAACAACATGAGACTTAGTCCCTGCCCTCATCGCCTGTAATCTCATGGGGAATAGAGACAAGCTAAGCGGCACTTAAGGAGGACAAGGTCTGCAGAAATACCGTAAGTCATGGCAGCAGATCCGCACTGACCTATGTCAGACTCAGGAACACCAAGGCAGGACCCGAAGGAGCAGGAGTTCTCCAGGGGAACAGCTGGAGACTGTTCCACACAGAGGAGGCAAAAAGAACACAGAACTAAAGGTCAGCTAGGCTGCAGCAGGGGAAAGAACAGCAGGAGATGAAGCCAGTAACGTATGTCCACCTGCACCACGGGGCCTTGGGAACCAAGTTGAGGAGTTTAGACTTTTTATCCTACAAGCCACGAGGAGCCATTGGATGATTTTAAGCAGAAGGGCACACGCAGATATCAAATTTGTGTTTTAGAAAGAACACTGGGTCTGTAGGGAGAGAATGAATTGGAAAGGGTTGAAGGTTGAGACGGAGAGGCTGATGAGGAGGCTGAGGCAGCAACAGCAATCCAGGCAAGAGGTGATGGTGGCTTGACCCATGGTCTTGGCTATGGGCAGAGAATAGAAAAGGCAAGAGTGAGGGCCATTTGGGAGCAGAATGCAGAGGATTTGCTAATGAACTAGATTTAGGGATTGAGGGAGGAGGAGCTGTCAATAACACAACTTCCTTTTCTTTTGTGGACAAGGGGGCAGACAACACTTCCTCTCCCTGCACTGGAGACCCTGGGGAAGAGGGGTCTGGGGCAGGGGCACGAGTCTTCCATCTCTGAGTCACAGGGGGGTGGAAAGTCAGAAATGAAAATGTGAGATCTGGGCTGGAGACCTGGATGGAAGCCAGGCCACTGGGAGGGATGACACCTCCTTTGAGAGTGCAGAAGGAGAAGAGCGCCCAGGCTGAGCCCAAGGAACAGACATCCCTAGGCAGGGCAAGCGCAGAAAGGAGGCAGTGTCAGCAGCAGGAGCCACAGTGATCGCGGAAAGGGAAAACCCAGAAGCCAGCAGAATCACAGATGCCAAGGAAGGGTCTGTTGGGAGAACAAGGAGGGCCTACAATGCAAAGTGCTGCTGAGATGAGGCCAAGAGATGGCAGGTGGGGATGCCAGTGACGGCAGAAGCTGCCTAGACCTAGGGACTGAGAAGGTGACAGGAGTCAATAATAAACCTTTCTTTTCTAGCATAGCCACTGGGGTGGGCAATGCTTCCCACTGCCAGCTGTGAATTGGCAGGGGTAAGCCACCCAAATGGGAGCAAGGAAGAAGGGGCAAGTGTAGCCGATTCTTCCAAGGAGGAACTGGAGGGAGGAAGGGAAAATAGAAAGTGAAGGAACTCTGCAAAGTGACTAACACTGGTAACCAGGTTAAGAAAGGCTTACCTCTGTTCACACGCACGTCGATGACAGCACACACATGCTTACATATCTCCTGCCTGGTCCTTAACAGACTCTCACCCAAGGTTTTTGAAACAGACAAATGAAGAGGGTGGAATTATCTTTCAAGTACCTATACTCGGCTTCCCTACTGGACCACAACCTTGCAGGTAAAGACCCTGTCTTGTACTCCATCTTCCACAGTGCAGTCCTGGATGAGTGTACACGGAGGGAGGCAAATCCTACTGGATGCCCCTTATGTCATCCAACTCCATAGTGAGTCTACACAAATTACTAAGACACTATACTTGCAATACATGAATTGTGAGGGGGTTAGGGATTAATAAAAACGTGCTATTCAGAGACGTTAAGCTGCAATATGAACAGGTGAAGATGATGGAAAACATCAAGATATTATGCTGGTGCAAAAGTAATTGCAGTTTTTCCCATTACTTTTATTGGCAAAAACCGCATTACTTTTTACCAACCGAAATACAAATATTCTAATAGTTTTGGTCTCTGATGATGAGAAAGGGAGGAACAGATGTTATCAAGAACACTGTGGCACATATTTAAAGCTACTCTAAGAAAATGCAAAAGCAGGAAATGAACATTTTTCATTGCCTGTTAACCTAGCTAGTGTCTACATTTTAGCAGCAATAAAACAGGCTTAATTAAAGGACTTTAATAAAGTTTGGATAATTAAAAACAACCTAATATCTTATTATGCCTAATTAGATGGGTTTACAGGTCATTTCCAACTTGGATTTCTTTTTTTTAATTATACTCAACAGATGCTAAAGAACAGATCTCTAAACTGTCTTGACAAGCCAGTTTTCTACATTACAATTTGATTAGAGTTATCTGAGCAAATAGTTCAAAGAAAGATGCCACCAGAACACATGAATATGTTCAGTGATGTCCAGTGAGTAACAGACACCGGCTCTGATGACTACATTTTCCCCCATGCTACCCTCCTGAATCATGATCTAATTCTGCCATCCCCAGCACACTCCCCATCTACACCTGCTCCCCTGCTCCCAAAAACAAAGTGACATCTTGGGCTGTTGTAGAGCCTCGGTTTAAACACTAATCCACTAAGTGAGATCAGTAAGGGCAGCAGAAGCCACTGTCACTTTAACTTAACCGCAAGACAAAATTAATTGAGGTGGGTGGACCACCTGAGGTTAGGAGTTCGAGACCAGCCTGGCCAACATGGTGAGACCCCATCTCTACTAAAAACACAAAAATTATCCAGGCTTGGTGGGTGGGCACCTGTAATACCAACGACTTGGGAGGCTGAGGCAGGAGAATCACTTGAACTCGGGAGATGGAGGTTGCAGAGAGCCAAGATCATGCTGCTGCACTCCAGCCTGGGTGACAGAGTGAGATTCGGTCTCAAAACAAAAAAAAAAACAAAAAAAAAACAAAATTAGTTGATGATACGGGTCTTTAGATCATGTCCCAGAAACACTTTAAATTACTTACCCTTAAAAAACATAAAAGAGGCCGGGCGCAGTGGCTCACACCTGTAATCCCAACACTTTGGGAGGCCGAGGCGGGCGGATCACGAGGTCAGGAGATCGAGACCATCCTGGCTAACACGGTGAAACCCCGTCTCTACTAAAAATACTAAAAATTAGCCGGGCCTGGTGGCGGGCGCCTGTGGTCCCAGCTACTCAGGAGGCTGAGTCAGGAGAATGGCGTGAACCCGGGAGGCAGAGCTTGCAGTGAGCAGAGATTGCGCCACTGCACTCCATCCTGGGCAACAGAGCGAGACTCCGCCTCAAAAAAAAACCAAAAACAAAAACCATAAAAGAGGTCTTATTAGGGAACATCTTCATTTTCAAATTCTTTATAGAGTTTTAAATTATCTCACATTAAACAATTTAACTTTAAGTGGAACTGGTAGGAATTCCATCAGGAAATTCTATAATTTAAAAAAACAGGCTGGGCGTGGTGGCTCACGCCTGTAATCCCAGCACTTTGGGAGGCCAAGGCGGGCAATCACCTGAGGTGAGGAGTTCAAGACCAGCCTGGCCAACATGGTGAAACCCTATCTCTACTAAAAATACAAAAATTAGCTAGATGCGGTGGCGGGCCCTATTGTCCCAGCTACTCGGGAGGTTGAGGCTGGAGAATCGCTTGAACCAGGAGACAGAGGTTGCAGTGAGCCGAGATCACGCCACTGCACTCCAGCCTGGGCGACAGAGCAAGACTGTGTCTCAAAAAATAAATAAATAAGAGCTTAGGAACAAACTCTACTTGCATGGTTAAAACTCTAGAAAATAGATTTTTAGTTTTTGTGAACATTGATATTAATTAACCCTGACCTGAGAAATTCTAACACAAAGCCTATGATGTCTCTCTCTTGCTCATCTATAACAACTCCTTCCTATTAAAGCAAAAGAAGAAAAAAGAAGTCCACTCAGAGAGGGCAAAAGCCAAGATCTAGCTGAAACCAATGTCTTTGTAAGAACAGCCACGTGGGCAGATGGCTTGAGCTCAGGAGTTCGAGACCAGCCTACACAATATGGCGAGACTCTGTCTCTACAAAAGACATACAAATTAGCCAGGTATGGTGGTGCACGCCTATAGTCCCAGCTACTTGGGAGGCTGATGTGGGAGGATCACTTGAGCCCAGGAGGGTGAGGCTGTAGTGAGTGAGTTGCGATTGTGCCACTGCACTTCAGCCTGGGCGACAGAGCAAGACCTTGTCTCAAAAAATAAAAATAAAAATAAAAATAAACAGAACAGCCATATACTATGGTATAAAGCAGGTTTTTTCCCCTCAAATATCTACTTTTCTATTTTGCTAAAATATCAAAGACTTTTCTATTTTGCTAAAAATCGGGCCTTTGCCAAAAACTATAATCCAGAATTCTCTAATTTATTCTTACGGACATCGTGAAAACAAACAGCTAAGGAAGGAGTAATGACTGCTTTACCTCCCACCAGTCTTAAAGATTAGATCTGCATTAGGTGCTCCCTTCGGATGTTGGTAGCGAGGCCGCCTCTCACGATTGGTGTTTGCTGGAGCTGGGCGCTGTGCAAGAGACTGCAACATTTCTGTAATTAGGAGCAAAAAAAGAGAATGCTGCTAACTCTTAGAAATGTACCCCTCCTACAGAGTGAATGAAATGTTGGGGAGATTAAGTTTATTAGTCCTGTCAGGGAGCTGACTAAAGAAAAATAGCCATTATACAGACTAAAATGATTAAGAAGTTTTAAAAGAGCTTTATCAAGAGAGGAGACTCTTTTAATACCCAATGTTCCCTTTACTATGAATTTGGCCACCACATAGCTATCTTATGAGGCAGTAGAAAAGCCTAAGAGGCAGTGCATTGCAATAGCCAAGAGCATCGTGTGTAGAGCGAGACTACTGGTTAATATCCCAGCTCTGTCACTTTCTAGCTGTGGGACTTTAGGTTCAATTTCCCTCAATGTAAAATGCAGATAACAACAACACTTATCTCAAAGAATTGTTATGAGGATTATATGCTTTGAAAAAGTACATAAAACAGTGTCTGGCCAAAGAGTAAGCACCCAGTGTTAGCTATTATCATTAAGAATGTTGGAGCTGGGTGTGGCGGCTCACGTCTGTAACCCTACCCTTTGGGATGCAGAGGCGGGAGGATTGCTCAAGCCCAGGAGTTCAAGATGAGCTTGGGCAACATAGCAAGATCCCCTCTCTACAAAAAATTAAAAATTAGCCAGGTATGGTGGCACATGTCTGTAATCTTAGCTACTTGGGGGGCTGAGGCAGAGGCAGAAGGATCACTTGAGCCCAGGAGTTTGAGGCTGCAGTGATTCCGCCACTGCACTCCATCCAGCCTGGGTGACAGAGGAAGGCTCTTAAAACAAACAAAAACACTGTTGGGTATTGACTGGGAGAGAACATTCTACAAGTGAGATTAAAAGATTAGAAACCACAAATACTGATTTACACACACTCTCCTGCACAGACGGCGGTGTATTCAGTACAGTGCTGTAGAAACAACTGTTACGGCTGTAAAATCTGCATACCACAGGAACACCAAAACGCTAGCCTATGAGGGCTCCATGGACTCGATGTGTAAGGCTCCAATTAACTGAAAAATGCTGGGTATGTATGCATAAAATGAGAATCCTAATTTGAGTATTTCCTCAAATCTGAAGGAACACAGGTTCCTCAAGACCAGGACTCCAAATAGACAAAAGGAGGTAAATACAGTCATGTGCCGTGTGACCATGTTCCATTCAATGACAGACACCTATACAAGGGTGGTCCCATCAGTTCATAACAGCTACACCACACAGCCTCAGTGTGTAGTAGGCTACACCATCTAGGTTTGTCAAGTACACTCTATGATGTTTGCACAATGATGAAATTGCCCAATGCCACATTTTTTAGAATGCATCCCTGTCATTAAGCAATGCATACTGTTTGTTAAATGAATCTGCACACAACTGGCTGGCAATGTGAAGCAGTTAAAAATTGATTATCACCTTGCTTGCAAACGTAGCTTAGCAGTTTATACTCTAATTTAATTAGAGCAAAATATGGTGAAAATTACATTATTGTTATTTTACAAATAAGTGAAAGAAAAACAGTGGGATACAAAATGAATTTCTCAGCATAAATATGGAAAAATATGATATGAGAAGGTGAGACAAAATAACAATTTTGATGCTCGAAAGGCAACAAAAATTTCCACTTCTCTTATAGATGATTTTATACCTTGATAATCTTCTTGTTCTTGCCGTTCATTGATATCTAGTGTGAGCTTTTTCATTCTCATCCTCTCTTCTTGTTCTGCCTGTTGCTGGTTCCAATGATTTGCAGCAAGTTGAGAGGACATGGGTACATTAAGGATCTTAAACTGGGAGAAAATAACAAAGGAGTTACAAATAGTTTGAGAACACTGAGAGAAAGAAAAAACAGACTTCAAATAAAATAGCAAGTACAGGCTGGGCACGGTGGCTCACGCCTGTAATCCCAGCACTTTGGGAGGCCGAGGCGGGTGGATCACGAGGTCAAGAGATCAAGACCATCCTGGCCAACATGATGAAACCCCGTCTTTACTAAAAACACAAAAATTAGCTGGGTGTGGTGGCATGCACTTGTAGCCCCAGCTACCCGGGAGGCTGAGGCAGGAGAACTGCTTGAACCCGGGAAGCGGAGGTTGCAGTGAGCCGAGATTGTGCCACTGCACTCCAGCCTGGGCAAAAGAGCAAGACTCCAACTCAATTAAAAAAAAAAAAGGTAGATAGATAATTTCTTAATCATCATGAACTGGAAGTTGCAACTCTAAGATGTTTTTATCTAAACACTCAGAAATAAAACAGGGTGGCCATTTTTCCCCCTTTTTAGGTTCCTGATGATAAAATTTGAAATTTCCTTCATAATCTACTAATAAGCCTAATGATGATGGTACTAATCACAATAATAAAATAGTATAAAACATTATAAAGAAAATTTCATAATGTGATCAAAAAAGGTGAGAAATATAGGCTTTCTTATTCATTTATAAGATTAACAATTTCTTCGTTTAGATCTTCTAAAGGGAAACAATTATAAATAAAAGATGAACAAAAACACATTTTATGAACTCTGAGACAAGTTTTACAAAAGGCAAAGTTCTCAAGTATTATGTACTTAAAAAGAACATAAAAGAGAGAGTAATAAATACAGGGAAATGAAGAGACAAATTTACTGATGGCCACCTTTGCCTACTGCCTTTACTGCAGAGCTGCTAAGATACTATTAACAGAGACACACTACTTTATAGCAAATTAGATGATAAAAATATTGAAGCCACTCAAACTAAATTTCCTGAACATAATAGCAATGAAGGTAATTTAGCTGATATTTTGCAGCTACTCCATGACTGTAGCTAAAATTAAAAAACATACAATCCCAAGTTACTATGACATGTAACTATCAATTATTCTAGTCAAAATATAACAAATCATAACTCCTTATATAAATATTAATTGCAAAAATGGTTTGTCTGCCAGTATTAAACTATACTATGTTATGCATTTGTTTGAATAAAAAAGCTTTTTAAAGCATTTTATAACATTTATATTACATTAAAACTTGTTTTAATTGACATTTATTATTCTAATTCAGAAATATTTAAATCTAGAAAAAAATAAATGGCTAAAAGCATTATCTTTTTCTTTCTCTGCAACTACTCACTTCATTGGTGCAATTTTTTTTCCCCTAATGACCACAACAGAAAGTTATTTCTGAGTACAAATTTGATGCACAAAGAGGTCTTTCACTTAAAATCCAAAGATTCCTATAAGGCAAGACATTTCACATTTGTAGAAAAACCGTTGCACCAGAAGGGCCAACACCCAAAAGCCAAATAAAGGAATAAAAATCAGAACAAAATCTACTTTCTTTTTCAGACCACAACATACCAGCGATGTTTCTTCAAATAATGTTCCAAAAAACTGAACATTTTCCAAAATTCCAAATAAAGTTTAGAAGCACTGAAAATTTGCTTAATAACCAAGTACTCTGAGTTTTCATTTCATGTCTGCTAATATTTTTAAGATTTGGTAATAATATATCCTTAAAAATTAAAAATTAAACTAAATGCTACATTTTAAGAAACAAGGACTTCAAATTCATTTACATAAAATTACATAAACCACCCGGTTTATAATCTACCTACTTTGAACCAAAAATATTCCTTCTAAAATACACATAATCTTATTTTGACCCATACAATTTAGAATTTCAGACTGCTGGGGTATACTTATTTTCCAAAGCCCACAAGTTTCTTTTAAGTAGGCATTGATTAATTTATTTTCAATTCCTACATGTTCTATAAGGGCCAGATGGGGTGTAGAGTTGACAAAGGTGTTAATGAATATTCATGTACTTCATGAAAGGGAGGAAGAAAAAAAACTCATTATTTACTGTTGTACAATCTGACCTTCAAAAAGAGATATTCCTAAACTCTCTTTTAGTTAACAAAAATCATGGCCTTCCTGTGCCAATGTAACAGCATTATCTAGCAGCTGTGCAGGAATGGAGACCAAGGTATATCTAGCTGAAGCTGCCATGTACTGCCCTCCACAGTTCAACAGACAGATATGTGCATGTGTGCATGCCTTCCAACTTTACAGCCTAATGACCTTTAGAAACTGTGTGCCAAGAAAGCCGGTGATGGGAATGGAGGAGGAAGCTAAGAGTTTTTAAAGAGAAAGAGAATGAAGGAGAGCTAAAACGTGATAACTGAAATAGTAAAGTCTGGTTCAGAGAATTAAATAGTCCCTAGAAAAGCAAAAATGCTGGGGTTTGTGAATCCTCGTAACAGTGGTGAATTAGCATTTCCAGGTGCTCTGAGGACAGCAGTCTTAGCAAAGATCTCAGGACAATGCCAAATTTAGGGCCTGATTTTTTAAAAAGCTCTCATTTTCCTCATAGATAGAGAATGGAGAGTAAAGGAATGGGGATGTGCCAGAGGCCAACCCTGGTCGAAGGAGGGGAGGCGTGTGGCTCTCCTGAAAGCACCAGGAGGCCTGGCTGGAGCCTGGACTGGAGGCAAGGCCGGACGATGGCAGTGTCTGAGGAAGATTCAGCAATGCTCTGATCCTGTCAAAGTTAACTCTCAATACATGAGTCATTCCGTGAAGTCTTTGCCAGTTCCACACTCCATGATTATTTATTTCCTTCTTTCTTTTTCTGAGACGGAGTCTCGTTCTGTCGCCCAGGCTGGAGTACAATGGTGTGATCTTGGCTCACTACAACCTCCACCTCCTGGGTTCAAGTGATTCTCCTGCCTCAGCCTCCTGAGGCTGCCCAGCTCTCCTGAGTAGCTGGGATTACAGGCACATGCCACCAAGCCTGGCTAATTTTTGTATTTTTAGTAGAGACGGGGTTTCACTATGTTGGTCAGGCTGGTCTCGAATCCCTGACCTTGTGATCCGCCCGCCTTGGCCTCCCAAAGTGCTGGGATTACAGGTGTGAGCCACTATGCCCGGCCACACACCACAATTCTAATTGGTATATAGGTGGTACCACTGCAGCAACAAGTAGTATACTGCTCAAGTATATCACTTTCATGCTGTACAAGTATATCACTTGTATACTGCACAAGTATAGTGCACAATTTTGATCTCGGTGTACATGAGAAGTTGCCTGACAAATGCAGGGATAAAATTTAAGCATCATCTGTTTGAGGTTGTGCTAGTGGGGAGGACATCTCAGATGCAACTTATTGTAGGGTCTTCCCTGATCATCCTACCTAAGAGGCAGCCTCCCTCTCCTGGCATCTCATCATCCGTGTCTCTTTCTATCCTCTTACCCTGCTTTATCCTCCTTGGTAGCCATCCCAACGTGACTTGGTGTATTTCTCATATGCCTCCCAACACCAGAATGAAAGCTCGCAAGAGAGGAAGGACTCTGGCTAACTGCCTCTATATTCTGCACACAGAAGTGCCTGGTGTGTAGCAGGTAAATAATAAATACTTGTTAAATGACTGTGCAGATGAATGTGGTATTGGACTTGTCTAAGATAACTGTGGCAGCTACCATATACAACAAAATCTAACATTCTATTAATTCTAAGATACACCATTATTCTACTTATCACTAAAGCAGAAAGAAATGCTGTCAATTATCACAGGATTTCATGGACTCTAAGAAGCAACTTGATCTCAGAAATGTTAAGATGTAAAAAAATTTTACAGAATTGACCTAAATACACCTAAAGGTGTATCTGAGAGCTGGCCTATATTCTCTTCATACCATGTTTGACTATCTGCAAATATGTGCATTTGTCTCTCTGCTCTCTCCTAGGAGATAAGTTCCACAAGGGCAGGAACATTGTTCTGTTTATCACTGTAGCCTCAGGACCTGAAATAGAATAGTACCTGGCACGTAGTGATGCTCAATAGTTGACAAATCAACTATGAATCGCTAGAGTAACAGCTTGGTAGAGGGGGAAACGGTTTCAGGGACCATCTTGTATAAAGGGGAAAAGAGCAAACAAGAAGAATGGAGAGGGATATGGAGAAGGGTTGGTGTGATTTTCAACTGACGGCAGCCGAGCCTCTTCCTGAGCTGCATCAGTCGCCATCCTCCTTTCCTTCCCCGCCTGGGGCTTGCTTGTGGAAGTTTGTGCTAGAAGTCAAGGTACTTACATATTCTTACAAACATGTATGATTTAAAACACATAAGGGGCCAAGCGCAGTTGCTCACACCTGTAATCCAAGCACTTTGGGAGGCCGAGATGGGCAGATCACCTGAGGTCAGGATTTCCAGACCAGCCTGGCCAACATGGTGAAACCTCGTCTCTACTAAAAACACAAAAATTAGCCGGGCGTCATGGTGGACGCCTGTAACCCCAGCTACTCAGGAGGCTGAGGCAGAAGAATCGTTTGAACCTGGGAGGAGGAGGTTGCAGTGAGCCAAGACCCTGCCACTCCAGCCTGGGCGACAAAGTGAGACGCCGTCTCAAAAAAAACAAAACAAAAAAACCCAAAAAAACAAAAAACTATATAAGGGAAGAAATTATTCTACCACTGAATGGTTTAAACCTGTCCAACCCTTATCACCTTGTAGGTCAAAGATAAGTTAAAACCTAACTGGATAACTCACAATCAGCTATAATTACAGGGTGGGCAGTTTCTTACCTGCTGTTTATTGCCTTTTCTTGTTAACATGACAAACGGCATTGTGTCTGCAGACTCAGCCTCTCCTTCCCCACCTCCCAGTGGGGGCCCTTTCCTCAGCTGGCTTTTGAGATGCAAAGGAATGGCAACATCTAGTTGGTGCACTTTAACAGATTCACCACTTCGTTGCTAAAAGAAATTAAAAAGGACACAATAAACACTCCAAGATATATACGGATGTATGTCAATATAAATTGCAAACTCATTCAATGCTGTATTTCTTAAAACACAACAATCATAAGAGCCATAACAGTCAACAATTACAACCACCATAATACTCTTTCTGAAACGTGGATAAATCTAGGGAATATTTCTCCCTCCACCTAACACCTCTGCCTATGACATGGAAGGAAATGCGGGACTTGGCTGCTGTTGACTGCTCCAGCCTCTCCCAAGCACGCAGTGCTGCGGGTTCTACCTAATCCCCCTGCTCCTCAAATACACTACACCCTTCTATTCATCCTCCTAGATCACATCTTCCTTCATAATCACCAGGCAAGGTGGGCTCATCACTGCATCCCTTTCTCCAGGGCTCCCCAGCAGGGCGTTACCCACAGCAGGAGCTCAGGGAGTAATGAAGAATGAATGGAATCTATGACCATTTGTATTAATTCCTTGGTTGGTAATATCAATTATTTTTAACATTTACACTGAATTTTCCAACCAATTAATTAAATGAACCTTCACTGAAGACTTGCCATGTGTTACAGGCTTGGAGATAGTAATGTTAAAAATACTTAGCCTCTACACTCAAAGAGCTCATAAGCTTGTTAAGACAGATATAGAAACAATGATGATGATACATCATAGGTGTACAGCACCTGTGGAGGAGATGAAGTGACTACCTGTACCTGGCTGAGAGTGGTTGCGTGCCTTTCACGAAAGGCTGAATAGAAATGGCACATTTGAGAATGTTAAAGACTTCATCAACTTCTTCCAAGCAGATGATAAAAGAGCAGTTTGGGGAATGTGGAGGGAATCGAGGCAGGGGAAGAACAGGTGCAAAGAAAGGACATGGACCAGCATGGTACACTTAGGGAACTGCAAACACATGACTGATGAATGAGCAGCAAAGAGGGACGAGCTGAATGTTCCAGGAAGGTAGGCAGGTCATGCTGAAAGGCCCTCAATGTCTTAGAAACTGCTCTACCACCATTTAAATAGTCTTCTGATATAGGCCCCATATATTCAAGAGACTTGCAAATCAAGCAAAATCCTGTTTTATTGTTTCTTTTTTTAAGCTCTAGTTTACCATAATCTGCTTGAAGTCTTCCCAGGTTCGTAAGATTTATGAAGACTTTTTACTTAAAATTCAAAAGGATCACAATAGACAAATCTTGATTTTTCTCCTTGATTATAAAATTAACATATTCTTTTCATAAAATATTTAAATACAAAAATGTATTGGTAAGTATGTCCATACTAACTCCTCCAGCGACTTCCCACTGCCCCAACCCCAAGATGCAACAACTATTAACAGTGGAGTATGTTCTTTCGGATTTTTTCAACTATTAACAATGCAGTATGTTCTTTCAGATTTTTTCTTGCATATACTAATAATATATACATATAGACACAAACAACCACAATGCATATTGCTGTATACTCAACATACATATTTTTTCTTCTGTTTAATCCTATATCTTGGTTATCTTTCTCTTTGAGTATATACAGAGCTAATTACATTGATATGCCCTTATTATTTAATTATTGACAGACAATATTTCTTTTTAAATGATCCTTCCCACACATGGAAGGACTTTCCTATCACAATGTGACATCTTTGTATATTTAGCTTTATAAAGAGAATTACTAACTAAGGGTAAATTTTTAGATCAACTGGCAAGCCCATTCGACAGGTTTACTGAATTTCCCTCTAAAAAAGCTGGACTGATAGACATTTACAAATACCTTTACTCAAACAAAACCACACTGGATATTATCACTTAGTAAATCCCAATATCTGATTGTCCGATAAGTGAAAAGGCTCATTTTAATTTGCATACTATTTTATTACTCATGACCTTTGGCATGATTTTGCCATTACCTTTCACACAATAAAAAAAAAAAAACTAGATCATTCATCATTTCTCATTGATTTGCTATAGTAAAAGTATTAGGCCTTTGTGTAGACCATAAATATTTTCTTCCTGGCCTGTCATTTCTTCAAGTTTCTTATAGCATCCTGTGCTAGAAGGCAACACAGTAAAACAGTTGAGAACAAACTCCACCACGTCCTAGCCATGTGGCCTTAAGCAAGTTTTTTTGTTTTTTTTTTTTTTTGGAGACGGAGTCTCACTCTGTCCCCCATGCAGAGAAACTGTGCAGTGGCACAGTCTCAGCTCACTGAAACCTCTGCCTGCTGGGTTCAAGTGATTATCCTGTCTCAGCCTCCCAAGTAGCTGGGACTACAGGCGCCCACCACCACAACCAGCTAATTTTTTGTATTTACTGGAGACAGGGTTTCACCGTGTTAAGCTAGGAGGGTTTCGATCTCCTGACCTCGTGATCTTCCCACCTCGGCCTCCCAAAGTGATGGGATTACAGGTGTTGAGCCACCGTGCCTGGCCAGCAAGTTTCTTGTCTTTCCAAGCCTCTGTTTCTTTAGCTAAAGCAAAGGAATACTAACAGTATCTGACAGCACTATGCAAAGAATAGATGTAAAGCGCTTGATGCAGGGCCCCACGGTCTTCAAAATTATTGGAGTGTTTGATAGATTTGCAATTAATTCTGCTGTGGAAATAAAACAGAACGTCAACTTTATTTTTGTTTATTGTCTGTTTTCCCTTAACTGATTTGCAATGTTATCTTCATCATATTACTAAACGGTCATGTTTTGGGTCTATTTTGGATTCT
Organism: Gorilla gorilla gorilla; assembly: GCF_029281585.2. Taxonomy (NCBI): domain Eukaryota; kingdom Metazoa; phylum Chordata; class Mammalia; order Primates; family Hominidae; genus Gorilla; species Gorilla gorilla. Next base: position 20,968,002 of record NC_073232.2, read on the forward strand.
TCTCCATTTCATTAATCTGTTCCTGTATCAAACTATTATTGTCAGTTTAAAATGTTTTATCTTTTTTTTTTTTTTTTTTAAGACGAAGTCTCGCTCTTGTCTCCCCCGGCTGGAGTGCAATGGCGTGATCTCGGCTCACTGCAACCTCCACCTCCCAGGTTCAAGTGATTCTCCTGACTCAGCCTCCCGAGTAGCTGGGATTACAGGCGCCTGCCACCATGCCTGGCTAATTTTTTTGTATTTTTAGTAGAGACAGGGTTTCACCATGTTGGCCAGGCTGGTCTTGAACTCCTGACCTCAGGTGATCCACCCGCCTCGGCCTCCCAAAGTGCTGGGATTACAGGTGTGAGCCACAGTGCCCAGCCATGTTTTCATATCTTGTAGAGCATTTCACTCATTTCCTGAAAATCTGTTAGCTATTTTGCTTATTCTTACAGATGTTTTAAGAAATAATTTTAAATTCATTCTGCATTGATCTCCCTGCTCTTCTCTTTCCCTTGGAAAAACAAAACAAAACAAAACAAAACATCTTCCTGGTGTGATATAATTAGGATTATACTAAGTTTAAGGGCTTGATTTATGGAAAATTAATATCTCTAGGATACTGCATCTTCCTATGACAATCTCATCAAAACAAAGAGACTCTGTACGGTTGTTCAGTATTTTGATAATGCTTAAAAACTAGGGCCTAATATAGAATTAAGTTTTTCTCCAGCACAAAAAGCACATCTGCAAAAATGTGAATTCGAACTTCCCTCCTCGATTACATCTTCCCATCCTTCCAGCTTGCTTCTTCAAGAACTGTCAATAAGCAAAAATTATTGGACCATATCAAAAACTTCTATTCCTTTGACTTCATCAGCTTTTCTACCTTATTTCTAAATGTTAAGGTTCTTCAGGGCTCAATCCTGACCCTGCTTCTCTTCTCTGTCCACACTTTACACCAGGGATGAATCATTTGTTCTGATGCTTTCAATATACTCTACCCACCACATTTCTGTTTTCAGTCCACGTAACCTTCTGATCTCCATACATTTCCACTTGGACACCTCAAAGGCTTCTCAAGTGGAACACGGCCAAAGGGAAACTTTTGCTCATTGGTCCCTTGTTTCCTGTCCCAGAGATTAGCCAGTGGCCCAATCTGGAAAACAACTATCATCTTTGATGCCTCGCCCCCTACACACCCGTATCCAATCCAGCGCCAAATAAGCCAGGTTGTTCTACCTCCGAAATAGCTCAAATCCAGACTTCTCTCCACGTGCCTTGCCATATGCTAGACAGCTGACCGTCATCTCTCACCTGAGTCACTACAAAAGCCTTCTGTCCAGGCTCCCTGCTTTTAGCCTTGCCCTGGTGGGTACCTCTGCCCTCCTACACAGGATTGTACCCTACCCTCTCTATTAGTGCTGGCCTTCTTTTAGGTTTTTAAATACAGGTTCTTTTCTCCCTCAAGACGTTTGACACATTGTTCCCATCTTCCCTTAAATTTTCACCTGGATGGATGGCTCCACTTTACTTTGCCCTGTTTGAAATTCATGACCTCAGAGACTTCTTCCCCACTATCCTATCTAGGAATGCCCTTCCCTTAATCTCTACCAAAGCATTCTGCTCTTAGCATTTATCACAATTTGAAATGATACATTTGTTTAGTTGTTAAATATCTACCTTCTGTTAGAACAGGAACCACCTCAGTTGTATTTATCACTTTATACTTACCCCGATGCACACTGTTAAGCACACAATAGGTACCCAATAAACATATCTGCTAAAGAAATGAGTGGCTCAGTAAATGGCTACTGATTTATATAAGATGGGAAGTTTCTCAGAGAAGTAAACTATTCTCTCCTCCAAGGGATTATAATGATTATGTTTTATTTGATTGCTTGTGCTCCTAAATAACATAAATGTAAGATTTATTTCATAAATTAGGAGCTTTCTGGATATATGAAGACATGTTATTTTAATATATAAAGAAAGAAGATCACCTAAGACACCTATAACACTAATTTGTACTTGATCATACCTTTGGCTGTAGCAGCATCAAGGAAAGTAAAATCCAATATTTCAACTCTAAAGGACTGCTCCATGAGCATATAAAGATTCCATAATATCTTCTACCTTTAAAAAAAAAACCCTGTCTTTTAACTCTATGACCTTCTCTAGCTACCTCCCCGTTTCTCTTCCCTTTCTGGCAAAACTCCTCAAGACTTATCTATATCTCGTATCTTCACTCCCTCCCTTCCCATTCTCCACCAAACCCACCCCAATGGGGCCTGCATCCTGCCATTCGAACAAACCCACTCGTCACATCACCAAAGGGTTAACAACAAGTACACATAGGGCTGAAGTAAGCAGTCTAAGATTTTGCCTCTAACTCTAGAAAAATATAGTTACTTGAAATTACTATGGCATTCAAAAAACTGCTAAGTAGTGTTTTTTAGAAAATTCAGTTTATTAATGTTATGAATACATTAAACAACTAGCATTTCTTTAAACATTAAATAACAAACATTTTTCCATTAACATAGAAGCTATTCAACTAATAAATGTAAGAATTTACTGAATTAAATGACCCCAAATGTCTATCTTCTGCACAGTTTGGCTTCCAAACAAACTGCAAGAAAGAAGTCTTAGAAATATGACTTAATAGGCCAGGCACGGTGGCTCACTCTGTAATCCCAGCACTTTGGGAGGCCGTGGCAGAAGGATCACCTGAGGTCAGGAGGTCGAGACCAGCCTGGCCAACATGGTAAAACGCCGTCTCTACTAAAATACAAAAATTAGCCCGGGGTGGTGGCACATGCCTGTAATCCCAGCTACTAGGGAGGCTGAGGCACAAGAATTGCTTGAACCCAGGAGGCAGAGGTTGCAGTGAGCTGAGATCGTGCCACTGCACTCCAGCCTGGGCAACAGAGTGAGACTCTGTCTCAAGAAAAAAAAAGAAAAGAAATACAACTTAAGAAATAAAAGGCAAAGATTGGCACAATGAAATTATTCTGTTCCAAATCTTGTGTGTGTTGCATTTTCACCGACTCTACCTCATGCAAATCAGGATGTGGGCTGCAAGAAGGACAAGAAGCTGGCTGCAAGCTGTCTACACATGATCTAGCAAAAGCTGCTGCAGAAGAGACACTTAGATAGGAGAGGCCTTCACATGAACCAGAATGTAATGAGCTGAAATGTTTTGTATTGAGAAGAGTCTTTGAAACAAATGACATTTAATACCTGTAGATTTTCTAGCATCATTTTATCCAGAGCTTGAATGAAGTCCTCATCTTCTACACAAGGTACATGCTTAAGTCCACCGCCTTTAATCATTACCTCCTTATTAAAACAAAATAACAAAATCAGACCAGAGATTTTAACTGTAATGTTTTCTAGGGCAAAGCCTTTTAGTATTGACAACTTGTTTAACATAACTCAAGGAGTAAAGTGAGTAAAATATCTAACATTATTCAATGTTAAAAGAATTTATAGAAAATGGTTAGGAAAACAAATTGAAAATGAATTTCTAAAGAAATATTTTTCATCATCAAAAGAAACAAATTCAGTTTCGTGACTAAAATTCAAATACTATAAAAATGTTGCACAATTTCAAAAAGTAAATTTTTCAGCCATACGTACAGTATTCTCTTCATCGGTTTCATTTTCCTTATTGGAATCTGTAAGGTAATCTGTATTCTCTTCCTCCTCTTCTTCTCCCTCATCATCATCATTATCAGAACCCTCCTGAAATTATTGAACATTAGAAGATTAAATAACTTTTCGAAGTGTAACCATATTTTACATGCCTTAAAAAGATTTCAAAACTTCTGTATAATTGTTTATTATTCTCAAGTTTTAGCTCTTTAGGTAGTTGGTTTCCAATGGGAGGGCAAAGTCAGCTAGCAACATTTAAGACAAATCAGTAGTTGAAAACCCATCTCACTACCTTCAACTGATCTAACAATACAGAGATCTATTGTAGAAGCTCTTTCTTGAATTCCACAATGAAGAAGTTTCCTGAGCCTTTTGTGTTCTCCTCCTCCTGAAACAAATCTGGAGAGGCTGAATGTCTCACAGTAGTTCTTTAATACCCATCTGACTGCAATGGAAACCAACAAAAGTTCAAATGTAACAGCATTACCAGCTGAAAGCAATGATACAGCATTACCTTTTACAAAGCACTTCGATTTGGAAGGTGTTCTCATACACTTCATTTTGTTTGCTCTACCCAAGTCTGAGGATGGAAGCACAAGCTTTATTGTTCCTATTTTACACATGAAAAAACTGAGGCTCAGAAAAGTTAAGTGATCTGCCCAAGGGCACACTGCTATTAAGCAGAAGACCTGGCCGTTCAGCTCCCCTAACTGGTGGTTTTCAAGGACTACTTCACCCCATCCTCACAGTCAGTCCCTGCCTCCCTCCACTTCGATCAGCTGAAATTTCTTGTCAAACAGAAGATGGGGCAGAGCACCGAGAGATTTTCAAAGAGCACAAAGCACAGAGTGGAGCTTCATTTACCCCTCCACCCCAGTATCCCAAGTCACCCCCACATGGTTCCTTAAGAGTAAAAAAAAAAAAACAAACAAAACAAAACAAAAAAAACCCCACTAAACCCAGCTGCCTCTCACTGTGCCATGATGGCTGAGAAATAATTCCTGAAACAAATACTTAAATGTGTTACATTATCTTTAGTGTATGTAGCAATTAATTCCAAAACCCCAACAGTGTATAGACAGCTGAAGATTCTGAGTTCTTAAAATGAAAACGTTTCAAAAATGTATACCAGTGGCCGGCGCCATGGCTCACACCTGTAATCCCAACACTTTGGAAGGCTGAGGTCAGGGGATCACTTGTCAGGAGTTCCAGACCAGCCTGGCCAACATGGCGAAACCCCGTCTCTACTAAAAATACAAAAATTGGCCAGACGTGGTGGCAGGCACCTGTAATCCCAGCTACTCAGGAGTCTGAGGCAGGAGAATCACTGGAATCTGGGAGGCAGAGGTTGCAGTGAGCCGAGGTTGTACCACTGCACTCCAGCCTGGGCGACAGAGCGAGACTCCATCCCCCACCAAAAAGAAAAATGTACACCAATACATTACCTTTTTCCCCCCAAATGCATTAATGTTTTCTGAATTAATTTTATAATTCAAAATTAAATTTGCAATAGAGGTACTCTTAAATTTGCTCTTGAAAAAATGAATCCTTTCTCAACACTTAAAAGACACTTCCCATTCATAAACTAAGCTAAAATACATTAACTTTTCCCCTCTCTCCATCCTTTACGTTTCATATTACTCAGGGAATGTAGCATGCATTAATTTTTCAAATTAAGATTTTGAACAAGAATTTCATTTGTCCTATCCCAGTGTACACTGATATAATAATGGGTGGAATTAAGAAGTGCTCATCAATGGACTACAAAACCTAAGCAGGCTAGGGAAAGCAAGAGGAACAGCGTTGCAAAAGGCAAACTGCCTGAGTTCAAATACCGGCTCTGCCATCACCTGCTCTATGATCTTGGGCAAATTATTCAACCTATCTGTGCCTTTGTTTCCCACCTACTGCAAGGGTAGTACGAGAAATGGTAATACAAATACAGTCCTTAGGGCAGTAACCATGAACAATAAATGCTCAGTAAATAACTATTATTGCTATTATAAGCATGAATCTTGTACTTTCTGTTGATAAATTACATAATGCTAGAGAATATTGGAGTTATCACAGAAGAACATTTAATTTAAACAGTTATCTTTAACTTATAGAGCTGACATTTAAGAGAAAATGTTCAGGTTGTTAGGTGCTCAAAGTCACCCCCACTCTTCAAAATGTCAAATAGAACTTTAAACAGCTGAAGACCAAGATAAAAATAGAACACAGCATTTGTTTTTAAGAGCTGAATTCTAACCCTTCTGTCTCAAAGTAAATAACTGTAGAATATCCATTGCTCTTATTACTTCATAATCAATGCATCTTTCTTTAATAAATTTCTCCTCCTTATGTTTGGAGGGCGGTCATGGGAAACTGGTCTTGGGGTGAAAGGAGAAGTGAACTATTCCAACCTCATTTCTCACAAAGTGAACCAGAGTCCCAGTTCACTTCTCCCACACACAAGCACTTGGAACCTCCCTCTGCACATTTTGCTTGCATTTTTAAGTAGCAAACACACATGTATCCTGTGCAATATGCATTCTCCAACTGGAAAATAAGTAATAGTTACAAATGATGTAACTATCAAAATTATAAAGCTCATGTTCAAAAAGGAGAAAATGCACTTAGAGGAGGAACTCTTCAAATGAGAAATTAATAAGAAAATGAGCCCTCCTTAATATCATATTTACCAACAATGCTGGATTTATTAGATACTGCTCATGTAATTAGTACGGTAGCCAAATCCAAGACATCCATAAGATTAGTCTGAAAATATGAAATGGAAATACTTTCTCATTTCCCTTTGTTGTTATGAAATACTTAATGAGTCAACTTGAATTCTATTACCGAATGTTTCTATTACAACCTCATTTTGAAAACAAAGCAATATAATGTTCATCTAGTATACTGAAGCCAATTAAAGAAACATATTCCAGTTCTAAATTTTTACTAACTTATTTATATCTAAGGAAGTTCTAAGGTTGCCAAGAAAAAGTGGTAGCAAATAACATAAATACTTAATGGTGCATTTCCACTGCCTATAAATACTAGCCAATCAGGAAAACCATACATTATTGCCTATACTGTCCTTTCACAACCAATCCTTTTTAACTAATAGCAAAGCAATTTGTTATGCAGTTAAACCATTCCAAATTTCCAATAAGTTACAAAGCTTTAGAGCTAAAGGAAACACAGCCTTATGGATTTTTACATCTGACCGTAGAAAACTTTAATCACCTTAAATTATGAGTCCTTTCTCTTTAATTCTAAATAAAGCTTTTTAAAAATCCAGTTTGCAAATCTATCTTATGAATGTCATAAACAATTAACATTCCTTTAAATATTAAACCAACATTCTCAAAATATTTACATCCCATTTACTCAAATAAAAACTTTAAAAGTGAAATTAAATTTCCCCAAAACACTTAAGTATTGACTGCAAATTTAAACTTCTTTCAATATTTAATTAAAATCATACTTCCAGTGAAAAACTGCCAATTTCATGACTTACATTTTAATTTCATCAGTATTCTATTCGTATCTTTACTCACTCTAACTTTTTAAACTCTCGTTTTGTTTCTTCTATACCCCTAACCCATTCCCCAATCTACCTCGAGATTATAAAGCAAATCTCAGACATCCTTTTATTTTGATTGACTTTTTTTTTTCAATTTAAAGAAACAGAGTCTCACTATGTTGTCCAGGCTGGACATGAATTCCTGGGCTCAAGCAATCCTCCCACCTCAGCCTCCCAAGTAGCTGGGACTATAGATGTGCACAGCTTCATGGAACATTTAAACGTAAGTGAGTCTGGAAGAAAAAACTGAAGAATCATGGGCCAAACGTGGTGGCTCACGCCTGTACTCCCAGCATTTTGGAAGGCCAAGGTGGGGGGATCACTTGAGGCCAGGAGTTCGAGACCAGGTTGGCCAACATGGTGAAACCCCATCTCTACTAAAAATACAAAAATTAGCTGGGCATGGTGGCACACACCTAAAATCCTAGCTACTTGGGAAGCTGAGGCACAAGAATCACTTGAACTACGGAGGTGGAGACTACGGTGAGCCGAGATCATGCCACTGCACTCCAGCATGGGCGACAGTGAAGGCTGTCTCAAACAACATCAACAAAACCCAAAGAATTAAAACTGCTAGTTTTAATCACACAGAAATGACATTTTGCTAAGTCAGAAACAGTACAAGAACAATTTCATATGGTTTAACTTAATAGTCATAGATACAAAAAGGGTGTATCAATTACTATCGTATATGTTGAATTTCGGATTTCATATAACCATGAGATCTGGGAAAAATAAAGCAAAGCTCATTAATATCAAGCCAGTAATTTTGTTTTGAAGAGTATAAAATCCACTGACTAAAAAGTCCATATTCAACAGCGAGATTAAGATACACAAGAAGTGGGGTGCAATGGCTCACACCCGTAATCCCAGCTCTTTGAAAGGCTGAGGGAGGAGGATTGCTTGAACCCAGGAGTTTGAGACCAGCCTGGGCAATATAGCAAGATCCCCATCTCTACAAAAAAACCCAAAATAATTAGCTGGGCATGGTAGCACGTCCACACGGTCTCAGCTACTGAGGAAGCTGAGGTGGGAGGATTGCTTGAGCCCAAGAGGTTGAGGCTGCAGTGAACTATGATCACACCACTCCACTCCAGCCTTGGCAACAGAGAGAAACCTTGTCTAAAAAAAAAAAAAAAAGACGTGGAGATCAAACAATTTTTTCTTGAAATTGCTTATTAAATAAAAATGCTATCATCAGTATTTTATTACTTTCTTTAAAAACTTTTAATTAAACCAGGGGTTTTATGATAAAAACATACTACTAGTTACATTTACTATAATAAAACTAAGGAGGAGGCCAGGTGCGGTGGCTCACGCCTGCAATTCCAGCACTTTAGGAGGCTGAGAGGGGCAGATCACCTGAAGTCAGGGGTTCAAGACCAGCCTGGCCAACATGGTAAAACCCCATCTCTACTAAAAATACAAAAATTAGCTGGGTGTGGTGGCGAGCGCTTGTTATCTCAGCTACTTGGGAGGCTGAGGCAGGAGAATCACTTGAACCCAGGAGGCAGAGGTTGCAGTGAGCCAAGATTGTGCCACAGCACTCCAACTTGGGCGACAGAGCAAGACTCTGTCTCAAAAAAAAAAACAAAAAACAAAAACAAAAAAAACCAGGAGGAGGTCTTATGTATTAAAAAAATTTTGGCTCATATAATCAAAATACTCTTACACAAATGTACTCTATGTTGCTATATATAAAAGTCATCACCTCTTCTTCTGGCTCATTTACTTCACTTTCATTTCCAGATTGTTCTTCTGTTTCAGCCCCACCTTCTTCTTCTTCTTCATCCTCTTCAAGATTTTCTCCTTCTGTCATAGAATCTTTTGAGTCTTTGTCATTTACTAGGCCTTGAAATGACAAGGTGGAAATGGAAAAATATATTAAAAATAGACACAGGCTAGTTTCCTACACTATACCAATTCATGTAAAAGTATGCATTAAGAATTCAACAGCCATCTTCTCACAACACAGGTAAAAGAATTAAAAACTATGGTGAGAAACATTTAAAAAACTAAATGTGTAGGCCTACATTTCAACAAATAAACACAACTAACAAAAAGCGAGAAAAAATAAGTGTGGGTGTATACTTTTCCCTCTTTTCTTACAGCTTTAAATACGTGGATAATCTTGTATATCTCAGTCTTGGACAAAGGTAGAAAACAGTAACAGATGAGGTACAGTCTCAGCCATATGTAAGATACAGTGTTGGCCACACTCTTTACCAAATGAGATTTAAAGAGTCTCCAAAAACTCAAAAGACATGAAAAAAATCGTGCCACTTTAATGGAGAAATCATATGTGGCTATCAATTTGAATGTATGCAAATTAAGACGGGTGAATGGGGCAAAACGCCATAGCAGCTTTGTCACCATACAGACTAATTTTTTTTCTTCAATAACAGCATTCTCCTCCTAAGCCTAATGGAACTCCCTGGCCTGAATTTGCTTTCACCTCCTGTGTCCATCCCACATTTCACTGCCCAGTCAATTCTTCTTCCTGTTGGAATTCCAATCCACCCTCTCTACTTTTGATATGCACACAATGTGGTCTCATCTGATCCCACTGATCTGCTACCCACTCCTCTCTCCTAAGCCCTCCCCTGAAGTTGCCTCAGACGTCTCCTGTCACAGAACACACTGCTTTGAGATCTTGCTTGCCCAATATCCTTCTCAATAGAGAATACCCTTCAATATGCACTTTCAAATCCCATCCACTCTTCAAGTTCAGTTTCAGTTTTACTTCCTGCATGAACTGTCAATGATTACTTCAATCTATTACTTTTTCTCCTATTTGCTCCTAAAGCATGTGGAGAACTTACAGCATCTTACATTTGATGATATAGCATGTTGTTATTTTTTCCTAACGATCTCATAAATATTACATCAGATTAGAAGACCCTTGAGGACAAAGAACTTGTCTTAAATGTTCAAAACTTAAGACAGCCCATATATTAATAAATACACAGTAGGTGTTAAATAAATACCTGTTCATGCATAGAATCTTAGAGGATTCAAGCAGGAAGAAACTTTAGTGATGATGTGATTTAACCCTCTCATTTCATGAATACTGCTTTGAACACTTCCAAACCAGAATTAAATAACATTGCCTATTACCATTTTAGTTTTGTTTTTAAATTAAAATAAAAATCTGAGCCAGTAATCCTATCCATCCTGAGAAAATCACAGGTACACTAAAAATATTATTTACAGTGGTATAAAACTAGAATCAACCTAAGAGTGAAACAGCTGTATTAAGTAAATTATGGCACATAGATACAAATGAATACAGCCAATTACAAAACAAAAAATAAAGCTTTAAGAGAATATGTGTAATGTCAAGAAAAAATTTCATAATGTATTAAGTAGAACCAATTGGTTAGAAAATCACAAACACAAAAAAATTTAAAAAGAGTAGAAAAATATGTATTAAAATATTAACACATGATTATCTTTCTGTATGGAATACTGGTATTGTTTTCTTGGTTTTTTAAAAATTACTGTCATGAACACATTACTTTTAATACTATTAAAAGTTATTTTTAAAATATGATAAAATGGTTTTAGTGTTTTCCAATTAACTATTATGTTAATATTGGGATACTATAAAACTAACATGAGACAATGAATTTTCAGGTGTCTGAAAACAAAAAACTACCAAAGGCACAATACTGTATTATCTTCTGGTTTATCAGTAGGAAACTGATTTAATATCGATTTTTCTGCATACGTCTTCTTCCTCAACCAGGAAGCAAATGGAGACTTGGGAGTGCACTGATTGCGGCCGCTACCATCTTTAGAGTTTCATTCATAAACAGCGATCTATTTTTACCTCCATATTCTAAACAAGGACAAAGTCCTCACAAGAAGCCTGCAGTCCTTTAATTTAGCCTTTTGATCTACAAAGGACAAAGCACAACTGTTCTCTTTTCTGTCACTAAACTAGGCGTCACACTAATATTTACTCATGTCCACTATACAGAGAATACCATTCATGAAGGTTTCTGGGAAACAAGGCTAAGACTTAACAATTTTCCAAGGATCCAAAGCAAGTGAAATAAGTTCATAAATACTCTGCTCGATATGAGATCATGTATTCAATTAGAAATTTCAAAAGGAAAAGAAAGTAGGTAACTTGGAAAAAGATTCAAAGAACAAAAAGAATCACATATGCCTTTATGGGTTAAGTTGTAGGAAAAGTTAATACTTGCACAATCAGTAGCAGCACTTGTAAAACCTTTACCATGAAAAGTGGTTCTTCAGATATGCGACGTAGTAAATTTATATAATTTGCATAACTGGTGAAAGTAAAGATCCCTTAATGACAGACATGAATGTACCAAGTTTTAGTGGGAAATCAAAAACTAGCTTAATAGTCTGAAAACGGGTCACTTTTTATTTATTTACTTTATTTTATTTTTTTGAGATGGAGTTTCACTCGTTACCCAGGCTGTAGTGCAATGGCGTGATCTTGGCTCACTCCAACCTCCATCTCCCGGGTTCAAGCGATTCTCCTGCCTCAGCCTCCTGAGTAGCTGGGATTACAGGTGTGCACCACCATGCCTGGATAATTTTTGTATTTTTAGTAGAGATGGGGTTTTGCCATGTTGGCCAGGCTGGTCTCGAACTCCTGACCTCAGGTGATCTGCCTGCCTCGGCCTCCCAAAGTGCTGGGATTACAAGTGTGAACCACCACACCTGGCCAAAATGTGTCACTTTAAAATGACTACAATAAAACATGCTAAGAACTATCAGCATATAAACCAGATTGGTATGGCTATACCTTGTACTGGTTATTTCTAAAGACATATAGGTTCCTGCAGCTCTAGTGGAAGCTGTTCAAGAGTTAACTCTTCTCCCCAAAACAACCTCAGGATACTAAAGTATATAGAGAACCTTCTAATTATCTCTAGATTTTCTCTAGTCCTTAGAGACAGAAGCAACTCTGCCAGTGGGTAAGCTCTGAAATCCTGTAGGGTAGTTCCAAACTTCTGACAGGTACTCCCTTCTACAGTTTCTTTGCTTGCGCTTTCTAGGAAATAATGCCTGTTGAAAATATATACGCAAAAATAAGAAATGCTTTAATAAAAAATAGATTTTATATTAGCAACCAAAAATTCTAAAAGTAAGAGAGGTAGACAGGATTGTGGGGTTTTTTTCCCCCATCACTGTCACTTGCTTCAAGTCCTGTCCTGCAAGTCCTGCACAACTGTTGTCCTCCGGTTTGAAATTACTTAGTGAAATCAAGCACACCACACAGGCATTACCTAACACTACTACATAACACTCAACACTGAAAATAGAAAAGATACAATGTAAACTCTGACTGGTAACATTATAAAGCAAATTCCAGAAATAATCTGCCAAATATCACCTTCATTTTCTGTCTGCAATCAATTGCTTACCTAGTTTTATTAAGAATTCTCGTTCCAAGTCTTGTACCTGCCTGATGGATTCTTCCAGAGAATTACAGAGTTTGATCTTTGGTCTTAGCAGTTCTAGTGTATCACTGATCATGTAATCTATATCAATAGGAAATGGATGGTCTTTTGTCCAAACCTCCAAACTTTTCTTCCACCAAACATAACGCTGATAACAAATGAAAAATAAATTTAGCTATAAGAAATTAATAACAAAATATTTTAAAATAATAAACTATATTGTGCTGTTTCCCAGTTATAACTACTAAGCTAAAAGGTTGTAAAAGACACCTACCATTTCTATTAATGGTCAACAGCAATTATCCTATTCCAATCATTTCCCTGTCTATACAGGTTTTGAGCTATTTGGTGAATTTATTAAATAACTTTTTTTTTTTTTTTTGAGATGGAGTCTCGCTCTGTCACCCAGTCTGGAGTGCAGTGGCGCCATCTCAGTTCACTGCAAGCTCCGCCTCCCAGGTTCACGCCATTCTCCTGCCTCAGCCTCCCGAGCAGCTGGGACTACAGGTGCATGCCACCACGCCCGGCTACTTTTTAGTATTTTTAGTGGAGACGGGGTTTCACCATGTTAGCCAGGATGTTCTCAATCTCCTGACCTCGTGATCCGCCCGCCTTGGCCTCCCAAAGTGCTGGGATTACAGGCGTGAGCCACTGCGCCCGGCCCTAAATATCTTTTTATTATAACTGTCACAGTTTTTTTAAGGCAAGGAAATATTATAAATAAAATATCAAACAAATTTTCAGGTACTCCAAAACAAGGCACTGATTTCCTATATTTAATTTTACAAATTTAACCAAATTCAAAGCCATCGTTGTGATAAATGTTCATTATTTTCTCTGTGCTACTTGCTTTGATTTTTGAAGAGTTAAAGTATCTGAAGATACGGTTTTTGAAATATATAAAAATCACTAATCATCAACAAGCATTTATTGAATATCTACTGTGTATATGGCATGGTGTGGATATTTTCCCTCTCTACTCCAAGCCTGGTTCCCACATTCTATTTTATACTTGTTTTAATTCCTAAATTTACATTAACTGAAAGCACAACCCAAGAATTTACTAGTATATGAACAGGTATTCCTCTGGGAGTTTTACTCTTCCTCTCCAGTTTGTTCCAGGTCCTTGCTACTCCAAGTGTGGACCTCATCTTGGAGCTTGTTAGAAATGTAGAATCTCAGGCCTCCCCCTAGGTCAACTGAAACAGAATCTGCATCTTTACAATGTCCCCAGGGGACATGGATGCACAGGAAAGTTTAAAAGCACTGCTCCAGGTGATCCTTTCTTCCTCACCTTCTAATACTAAACTGTACACTCCATGTTCTGGATGGAACACACAGACCTCATCACCCAGGCCTCACTCACTTCTGACTCCAATTCCTAAGTATGGCTCTGCTACGCATCTTTGTCTGTTAATCAGTTTGGAAAATATTTTTGTCTCTTTTGGCTCCTGAATATTTCTGAGTGTTTCTTTTCTCTCAGCCTAAGATGTCAGAGTGAATCCAAAGAAGGATTCTCTTCTGAGAGAGATTCTACTTTGGATGCTGTTATAGCTGCCATTTTGCAGCAAAACTCTGGCTCTTAATACAGTATCCAACTTAAGATGGTCCTTACATACAACAGGGACTGCAACCCTCAAATCTGCAAGTCCTTTTCCCCACTTTTTGCTCATCAATTCAGAAAGTAAGGGAGTAATAAGTTTCCCTCTTTTGCAAAAGGATAGCGGTAGGAGCAAGCTAACAGACCGCAATTCCCCAAGAATATTTACCCCCAACTTAACACACGCCACCATGTGGATGTATTTTTGATACTTCAAGTTACATTAAACTTATTTTCTTCATAATGGGTAAATGAAAATACTAACAATTGTGATTATATAGAATCGAATAGTACTATCACCACTTAGTAAAACTTAAAGTACTTGATAGTGAGTTGTTCACCCTAATTGGCACTTAGAAAATTGTATTTTATGGGAAATAGTAATTGGGCTCCAACTAATCAACCTATAAGTTAACTTCTGAAATATAAACTTTATAGAGGTTGTAGTACTGTCCCTGTATTTGTATATGAATTTAATTTATATTGTGCTTGGTCTAAATCACAAGTTTATATAATAACCCAAAATTAAGATATGGAAAACACAACCCAAGAATTTACGAATAAATGAACAAATATTCTTACTGCATTAAAAATAACACATTTTCCTCAAAAATGATAGGTTTTCTTTTTTTAAAAAAAAATTAGGCTGGGCACAGTGACTCACGCCTGTTAATCCCAGAACATTGGGAGGCCGAGGTGGGCAGATCACCTGAGGTCAGGAGTTCAAGACCAGCCTAACCAACATGGTGAAACCCCCTCTCTACCAAAAATACAAAAATTAGCCGGGTGTGGTGGAGTACACCTGTAATCCCAGGTACTCTGGAGGCTGAGGCAGGAGAATTGCTTGAACCTGAGAGGTGGAGGCTGCAGTGAGCTGAGATTGCACCACTGCACTCCACTGGGTGACACAGCAAGACTTACTCTCAAAAAAAAAAAAAAAAAAAAATATATATATATATACACATATATATATATTTTAGAAACAAGAATTTGGGCTGGGCGCGATGGTTCATGCCTGTAATCCTAACACTTTGGGAGGCTGACGCGGGAGGTTTACTTGAGGCTAGGAGTGCAAGACCAACCTGGCCAACATAGCAAGACCCCATTTCTATTTAAAAAAAAAAAAAAAAGAAACAAGAATTTGAGATGTAAACCAGAATATACATGAGTGAGAAGAGAACATTAACAAATGTATTACAAATCACAAGTAATTTAATTAATAAATTACTGTATTAAATATCATGGTCCATAAATTACTGAACCAAATTTATAAACTGTATGAAAACAACTCCCAAAATTAATGACCAATCATTATCAATCATAAAAGTTATATGCAATGAGAATGTTCATATAATAGAATCCATCATATATCTTTAAATTTCCAAAAGCATTCTTATATGAATATAATCTAATTATGAACATATATAATATATGAATACCATAACGTTTCTTCTGTAATAGTATTCTTTTAAAACACATGCAATATGTTAAATGATGCCAAACTGAATATTTCAGCTTATATACCTGAAAATATACAAGGAAACAATCAAGTTTTCGTTTACTGGAACCTCTGTCAAAGTACTGGCCACATGTGTCCAGAATAGTGCATACGAGTCTAATTCTGAAAAGATGCTCAGGTGGGTCCAGGGAACTTGGAGAGCCATCAGGATTAACACCAAATGAGGTAAAAGAATACAGAGTTCTGAAAATAACAGCTGATTCCACCATTCGGTAATTGTAAAGTTCTCCTAAGAACTTGGCACTGCTGATGCGCCTCTGATTAAATTTAGGTTGATTAACCTAAAAGGCAACAAAAACACAGATTTTCATTAAAGAGGAGTAGTGTATATGAAAACAGGTTAAACTTGTCTCTGTAACTTGAAAATATCAATTACTGAAAGAACACTGAATAGAGAAATGACAGATCTTTTCTAATAAAGCGGTTACTTCTAGGTGTCCTTTTCTCTCTCTAGGAAATGGCTATCTTTAAAGTGTTTTCATAAAAAGAACATGTTAGGTATTAAATTTAGCTATCATTACATGAATTGTTTCTAAAACAGTTAAAATGTAATTCTATGCTTAACCTATTTGCTGTGCCATCAGTGAATTAAAGAAACAATAAGTCTGGGTTTTACAGTAAGAGGAAATTGTTAGGCCGGGCGCAGTAGCTCATGCCTGTAATCCCAGCACTTTGGGAGGCCAAGACAGGTGATCACCTACGGTCAGGAGTTCGAGACCAGCCTGGCCAACATGGCAAAACCCCGTCTCTACTAAAAATACAAAAAAATTAGCTAGGCGTGGTGGCATGCACCTGTAGTAGTCCCAGCTACTCGGGAAGCTGAGACAGGAGAATTGCTTGAACCCAGGAGGCAGAGGTTGCAGTGAGCGGAGATCGTGCCAGCGCACTCCAGCCTGGGTGACAAAGCGAGACTCAGTCTCAAAAAAAAAAAAAAAAAAAAAAAAAAGAGGAAAGTGTTTACAGGAAATTCTTATAAAATGATTATCAGTTTTTTCTAACTAATAAATTTACAGATTCCTATAACTTGAGTCTCAACAGTAACCTAGAAATAATAAATTCTCCACGCATTCCAGTTGTGTGACATTAAAGGAAGTCTTGTTTACCTCCATTCCTAATCGAATATCTTCTAACACTCCATCCACAACGTGGATCCCAACATCCTCTTGGTAGAGCACCAGTCCTGCTAAGAGGTTGGCTACACAATGAATACTATTATATTTCACATTCCAGATGTTTATCATACAACAAATAACATAGTCTTTCACTTCTTGGTCCTGCCAGGGCAGCTTTCGCATCTGTCTCAAAACCTAAATAAAGAGAATTTTGTTCAAATTATTAAGATAAGTACACAGTAGTCTGACCAAATAATACAGAAATTTTGCTATGATTGTGCAGAGAACTTTTTTTTTTTTTTTTTTTTTATTGATCATTCTTGGGTGTTTCTCGCAGAGGGGGATTTGGCAGGGTTACAGGACAATAGTGGAGGGAAGGTCAGCAGATAAGCAAGTGAACAAAGTTCTCTGGTTTTCCTAGGCAGAGGACCCTGCGGCCTTCCGCAGTGTTTGTGTCCCTGGGTACTTGAGATTAGGGAGTGGTGATGGCTCTTAACGAGCATGCTGCCTTCAAGCATCTGTTTAACAAAGCACATCTTGCACCGCCCTTAATCCATTCAACCCTGAGTGGATACAGCACATGTTTCAGAGAGCACAGGGTTGGGGGTAGGGTCACAGATCAACAGGATCCCAAGGCAGAAGAATTTTTTCTTAGTACAGAACAAAATGAAAAGTCTCCCATGTCTACCTCTTTCCACACAGACACGGCAACCATCCGATTTCTCAATCTTTTCCCCACCTTTCCCCCCTTTCCATTCCACAAAACCGCCATTGTCATCATGACCCGTTCTCAATGAGCTGTTGGGTACACCTCCAAGACGGGGTGGTGGCCGGGCAGAGGGGCTCCTCACTTCCCAGTAGGGGCGGCCGGGCAGAGGCGCCCCTCACCTCCCGGACGGGGCGGCTGGCCGGGCGGTGGGCTAACCCCCCACCTCCCTCCCGGACGGGGCGGCTGGCCGGACGGGGCGGCTGGCCGGGCGGGGGGCTGGAGAACTTTTGAAATAGAAAATACATTAGAAATCCTCTATCGGCCTCTTCAGAAATAGAAAAAATGAGACTTTCTAATTACGATAAAATGTATTATCATCTTTCCTAAATCCTTCCATAGTGCTCTCAAATTTTCTAGAGTTTTCAAGTCTTCAATCTAGGTGACTGTTCTCAGGTCATTAAAAGAAATATCCAATCAGGAGTTTGGAGTAGGTTTTTTTTTTTTTCCCCAGACACAGTCTCACTCTGTCACCCAGGCTGGAGTGCAGTAGCGCAATCTTGACTCACTGCAACCTCCTCCTCCATGGCTCAAGCAATCCTCCCACCTCAGTCCCCTAAATAGATTGGACTACAGGCATGCAATAGCATGCCTGGCTAATTTTTGTATTTTTTGTAGAGGCGAGATCTTCCTATGTTGCCCAGGCTGGCCTCCAACGCCGACGTCAAGTAATCCCTGTGCCTTGGCCTCCCAAAGTGCTGGGATTACAGGCATGAGCCACCATGCCCAGCATGGAGTAGGTCTTTAAAAACAAAAACGGGCCAGGTGCGGTGGCTCACGCTTGTAATCCCAGCACTTTGTGAGGCCAAGGTGGGTGGATAATCTGAGGTCAGGAGTTCGAGACTAGCCTGGCCAACATGGCAAAATCCCATCTCTACTGAAAATACAAAAATTAGCCAAGCACAGTGGTGGGCAACTGCAATCCCAGCTACTAGGGTTGCTGAGGCAAGAGAATCACTTGAACCCGGGAGGCAGAGGTTGCCGTGAGCCGGGACTCCACCACTGCACTCCAGCCTGGGTGACAGAGCGAGACTCCATCTCAAACAAAAACAAAAACAAAAATCCAAGGTTTATGAAAAATAACATGTTCTCTTTGGTGCATCATTTGACATAAATAATCTCACTTTCTTTCTTTCTTTCCTTCTCTCTCTCTCTCTCTTTCTTTCTTTCTTTTTTTCTTGAGACGGAGTCTCACTCTGGAGTGCAGTGGCATGATCTCAGCTCACTACAACCCTCCGCCTCCAGGGTTCAAGCAATTCTCATACCTCAGCCTCTCGAGTAGCTGGGATTACAGGCATGTGCCAACACACTCGGCTAATTTTTGTATTTTTGGTAGAAATGAGGGTTTTGCCATGTTGGCCAGGCTAGTCTCGAATTCCCGGCCTCAAGTGATCTGCCCACCTCAGCCTCCCAAAGTGTTGGCTCATAGGCATGAGCCACTATGCCAGCTAATAATCTCACTTAAAAAATAAAATCATTAATTTCCAACAAATAAATAAACCCAAAGTCAACCGGCTAAAAGATCCCTTAAGGTGGAGGACACTGTATCAAGACTGACGCTGTAAAACAACCTCAGTTTCCTCATGTGTAAAACGGGGGATAACAAAAAAGTACTTACTTCCTAGTTTATGGTAAAGACTAGACAAGTTAAAAATATGTGAAGTACATAGGAAAGTGTCTGGGACATTATAAAAATGTTAGTGGCCAGGTGCAGTGGCTCACACCTGTAATCCCAACACTTTGGGAGGCTGAGGCAGGAGAAGGATTGCTTGAGCCCAGGAGTTTGAGGCCAGCCTGTGGAACATAGCAAGACTCCATCTCTATTACATTAATTTTTTTAAAAAAGTTAGCAATTACTACTTCAAAGCCTCTACTATAACAAGATGATCAGCAGAGCTCTAAACCATAATCAAAGTCTTTCCATTTTTCTCCTTATATAAAATGGATACTATTAGCCAATTGCAAAGTAAGCCTTTCATCTCTACTCTCTTATTATCATCCACAATTCATCTTTCAAACACTAAACATGACTCTGACATTTCCAACGAAGCTGGTATGAGAACTCGTTTAGCCATTCTATACTTTTCAAACTTTTAACCAATTCCAAAACTATTTGAAACAACTACTGCCTCTGACTGAGGAAGCTGGTTTCAATTTTCAAACCTGCAACATCATTCCTTATCACCTTCCATCCTAAAAGGAAAAAAATTCTACCCTGTATTATATGTCAAGTGTAGAGTTCACCAAGAAATGTTTTGTTCAACATATCTTACTTAAAAGCAAAGTTTCTAGCATGGTAACTACAATTATTAAGATAATAGGTCAGTGATTCTTTACCTTCACTGGAAATTAACCTCTGTTGAGAATCTAAAGAAAGCTGCAGACCCTGTTTCCAGAAAAATACAAATAGCCAGAGACGTTCAAAATTACGAGATTTCAGAGGGATCATGGGCCTCTTATAACGTCTACTAAAGGTTAGGATCCCGTGTACTGATGCAAAATAATATTTAAGTACAAATTTATTATGGAATACCCGAGAGAAAGTAATAATTTCAAATATATACATAAAATCAAAATTTACTATAGTTACTATTTCAATTAAAACAAAAAGTTATCATAAAAGGAAAACAAAACCTATGTCCCAAATATTATATATCATCATAAGAATTCCTTCTTAGGGTGACTTGCACAGAGCTGATTATAAAGGAACTTGAGCTCTACCCCCACTTCTCCTAGACTCTACGTAAGCTTAGCACTACCACAAATCTCACGTTAACTATTAACTGCATGATTTCATAAGATTTACCTTCTCGGTGGTAACCTTAGAGAGATCCTTGTACAAAAGTTTCCGGACATATTCCTGGAGAGGAGGACGTTTCTTTTTCACGGTTTTTTCAGCTGGAGGCGGGTTGCAGTAGTAATATGCATTCTCTACCATTGTGACGTATCTCGCATCAAGATGCATTGCTTGCTTCTTTCTCATCATTTGCTCCTGAAATATAAAGTCCAAATTAATCAAAACACTTTCCTTCTAAGATTCCTTTACTCCTAACTAAACTTCTATTCTCAGTGATTAGCTATTTCAAAGTAACGGGTTAGAAAGGCAAAGAAAGGACTGGGCACTGTGGCTCACACCTATAATCCCAGCACTTTGGGAGACTGAGATGGCAGGATCACTTGAATCCAGGAGTTCAAGACCAGCTTGGGCAACATGATGAAACCCCATCTCTACAAAAGATACAAAAATTAGCCAGGTGTGGTAGCACACACCTGTAGTCCCAGCTACTTGGGAGGTTGAGGTGGGTGGACAGCTTGAGCCCAGGAGGTGGAGGCTGCAGTAAGCCATGATTGGCACTGCACTCCAGCCTGGGCAAGAGCAAGACCCTGTCTCTTAAAAAAACAAAACAAAAACACACAGAGAGGTGGGGGTGGTGAGACAAAAACAATCAACGGGCATATCAAAGAGCATGTAAGCACACTAACTGTTATACTACTTATCATTTTTAGAACATACTAGCCCGTGACTACTTAGCCTTACGTTTCATCCAATAAAATACTAGAGAACTTTGCTACCAAGGTAACTTCTTTCATAACTTTTGTGTCTAGGGTTGCTCAGTATCAGCTCAGAAGAGGTAACTAACAAATACAGATCTAGTCACTCACCGTCTACTTCATGGTTTCTCAGCCTCAGCACTACTAACATTTCGAACTGGATAATTTGTTGTAGGGGATTATTCTGTGCCTTGTGGAATGTTTTACAGCCACTCTGGCCTCTACCCACTAGATGCCAGTGGAGAACCACTGACAAGTTGAAGATCTTTAAACAGCACTCCTAATTCTTAAAACAGCATCATACCAAGCATTAAGATTACTGAATAATTAAGTCATTTTAAAAACATCTGCTGGGCGCAGGGGCTCAAGCCTATAATCCTAGCAACTCGGGAAGCTGAGGTGAGAGAGTCCCTTGAGATCAGGAGTTTGAGATTAGCCTGGGCAACAAAGTGAGACCCCATCTCTACATTAAAATAAAATAAAGTAAAATAAAATAAAATAAATAGCTGGGCACAGTAGTAGGTACCTGTAGTCCCAGCTACTCAGGAAGCTGAAGCAGGAGGATCACGTGAGCCCAGAAGCTCGAGGCTACAGTAAGCTATGATCATGTCACTGCACTCCAGCCTGGGTGCTGGAGTGAGACCCCACCTCTAAAATAAAAAATAACAGAATAAAAGAAAAATAAAGTAAAAAATTACCCAGGCATGGTAGTGTGCACTGTCATCCCAGCTACTCAGGAAGCTGAGGTGAAAGGACTGCTTGAGGACTGCCTGAACCCAGGAGTTCAAGGCCGCAGTGAGCTATGATCATGCCACTGCACTCCAGCCTGGAAGACAAGCTTAAGACCTTAACTCTTAAAAAAAAAAAAAAAGAAAGAAAGAAAGAAAGGAAAGTAGCCAGGTGCACTGGCTCATGCCTGTAATCCCAACACTTTGGGAGGCCAAGACAAGAGGATCACTTGAGGCCGGGAGTTCGAGAGCAGTCCTAGCAACGTAGTGAGACCCTGTCTCTATAAAATAAAAAAATTAGCCAGGCATAGTGGTGTGCATCCATAGTCCTGGCTATTCAGGAGGCTGACGTGGAAGGATCACTTGAGCCCACGAGTTGGAGGCTGCAGTGAGCTATCATCACACCACTGCACTCCAGCCTGGGCAACAGCGGGAGACCCTGTCTCAAAAAAAAAAAAAAAAAAATTACTTGGTACTTATTAGTGTTACGCACTATGGCAGGTACGGGAAACTCATCAGTGAACAGGACACACATGATTCCTACTTTCAAGAAACTTAACAGTCTGGTGTCAGAAGACAGAATAAAATCAACAAATAAATCAACTACTATTCTTTTCAATAATAATTGCAACAGTAGTATGAACAATAAGTACTGAGATCCGAAACAATAGAGAATCTACTTTAGTTTGGAGTGGGTTAGGGAAGGTTTTTCTGAGAAAGTGACATTTAAACTAGGATCTGAAGGATAACAAAGGCTGAAGAACCACAGGAAGAGCACGCATGCAGAGGCCCAAGGAGAAAGAAAGGCATATGTGGCACGAACAGAAGGCGAGTGTGTTCCTAGTAGGGAGCAGCAGAAGAGGGAAGAGGAGGGAGGGGCCAGGTAATAGAGAGCACTGCACACCAAGGTGAGAAGGCTGGGTTTAAGTGTGCAGAGGGAGATCACTGATGAGCTTCAAGTGGTGTTGTGGACTGGGTGCTGGGTGGTGGTGGATTTCAAGTTCTGTGTGTATGTGAGCTCAAGGAGGGCGGGGGCTGTATCTTTTTCACTGTCACATACGTAGCACCTAAAACAGTGCCTGACGTGCAATTCGTATTTAACGCATGAATAAATGAATGAATTTTTAAAAACATATTCACTCTTTCCTATGGACTGCTTTTCTATCTGTGCGAATCATCATATACTAGGAGAAAGTTTTGCTATTTATAAGTTCAACTGTGGGTATACCAAGTTTCATAACTGTTTCTCTTGTCTCCTAGGATTTCTATAGTACACTGACTGTAGCTAAGCTCCTATACTGACGCATCTCTGTACTATAATTAGTGAATGCCTGTTACATATTCACTCTTCCAAACAGACAAGAAAAGACTCCCATGTTTAAAAGAGCTAGAGATTTAATGACCACACCCTATAAGTTCTTTGGACAAAATAGAATGCATCATTTAACTTATCACTCGTACACAGATAATCCAGCTTTTAATCTCAATTAGTCTCAACCTGTTAGCTGACCTGCTTTAGAACCTTTTCCCCCACACGCACACTCACACATACCCCAAACTAATTTTAACATTAGCCAAGACTAATTTTGAAGGCAAACCAGTTAAAAGGTTATATGTCTTCTCAAATAAATGTGAATACATTTTAGATGATCCCATAAGCACTGATGTGCTTCAAAACAAACTCATCATCTGTTCCCTCCCCTTTATTCCCTCATATCTGTGACTGGCACCATCATCTGCTCAGATGCCCAAGGCAGAATTTTAGTCTTATCTTAGGGTACTTCCTGCTTCCTCATCCCTTATATCTCACCACCAAGTCTCCTCAGTTCTGCCTCCTAAAAATTTTCATATAGCTAGTCAGAATTCTCCAGCCTCTCCCCAACCATCCATACCCCAATTCATTTCTGCATTGTTGTCCCCCTGGGTTTCTGAAGCAGCCTTTTGACTGTTCTCTCTACCTCGGGTCTCAGCAGTTATCGCCTCCATACTAATCTTTCTAAAAACGTGAATCTGATCATATCCACCCTACCTGCTTAATTAAAATCCTTCAACAGTTATTCACTGCCACCAGGAAAAAAACTCAAGCTCCTTAGCATGGCACTCTGGGCTCCTTATAAGCTAGTGTGTGCCTATCCTCCTCTCCAGTCTTACCTGCAGCTGTTTTATTCAACTGGTTTCTCTTCTCTGCCTTTAAGACTCAGGTTAGGTCTCTAAAATAAAAACTGCTTTTTTCAAGAACACTTTCCTGATATAGTAAATTAGGTGCCTCTTCTACCTACACCCAAAATACCTTAGGCTTATACATTAAATCATAATGTATTTTTTTTTAATTTCCCATAATGTATTTCAATTCTCTATTTATTTGTCTGACTGTCCTATTAGGCTATAAACTAGGTAAGGGCAGAAACTCTTCCAATTTTATATCCCAAGGGTCTAGCACAGAGTTCACACCCCATAAATACTATCAAGCCATTAGGGCAGACCTTTCCTACTCTCAGTCTGGTTTAAGTACCTCCTCCATGAGCCCACAGTATCCTCTACAGCCCTCCATTACAGCACCTACAACACTGTATTAGAATTATGTAGTTAACTCTCACCCATTACAGGTGAACCACTTTGAAGATGGTAATTATATTTCATTTCTTTTTATCATCCCTCCTATCCAGCTGTGTGAGTATTCATTCATTCATTCATTCATTCATTCATTCATTCCTGACAGGGTCTCATTCTGCCGCCCAGGCTGGAGTGCAGTGGCGAGATCATGACTCCTGCAGCCTTGATCTCCCAAGTTCCAGAGATCCTCCCACCTCAGCCTTCTGAGTAGTTGGGACTACAGGAAAGCATCACCACGCCTGGCTAGTTCTAAAATGTGTTTGTAGAGAGGAGGTCTCACTATGTTGCTGAGGCTGGTATTTTGTAAGTGCTGGGAATACAGGCGTGAGCCACTGCGCCTGGCCTTAATTTTAAAATTTAATATATTTAAGCTTACATTTTATGTGCTTACATGACACATGAATAATGGTTTGAGATGCACCAAAACATTCATAACGTAACAAAAACATTCATAAACACGGCTCTAACAAAACAGTTTTGGGTGCCTGCTCATCTGCATCATTTGTTAAAAGTGTTACAGGTTGAACTTAATTACCCCTTGCAATACTGTGAACTCGCTGGTAGCCAAGTGAGAAAAATGTCTACAGCTCTCCAGGGATTGCAACTCATATGTATGGGATGTTCCAGTTTAGGTAGAAATGTTTGTATTCATATGAAAGAATAAGATAACCAGCACTGGTCAGTATTTTCAACCTCTGAAGCACAGGTAAATCAAGAACCTCTAGCTCTTACCAGCATCCTCAAGCCCTTACCAAAAGTACACTGGTCCTCAGGTGAGATTCTGGAGATCTGAAAAGAAACCGTCCACATGTCTCCAGCAGGGTGCATGCCATTTCAATATGGTGATGAGAGAAGTCTGACAGAAGCATCTGCAACAGGAAGAATGATGAAAACTACAAAGGCAACTCTTCAATCCTAGTAGAGAAGAAATTATCATACAT
Organism: Gorilla gorilla gorilla; assembly: GCF_029281585.2. Classification (NCBI taxonomy): domain Eukaryota; kingdom Metazoa; phylum Chordata; class Mammalia; order Primates; family Hominidae; genus Gorilla; species Gorilla gorilla. The sequence continues at coordinate 20,993,484 of NC_073232.2, forward strand.
CTAATGTGTGTAACAACTTGGAAAATGTAAAACACAGAAGTGAGTCTACTTGGGTTCACTGCTGAGCATCTTTTGTGTTCTGCCATTAATTTTTATTGAAAAACTTCAATATATTTGACGTCTTTCACAGAAAGATATGTGGAAACCAATGTCAAACCCCTTTCTATATTTATTGTTAGATGTTTTGTATTTAAACACATGCCACATACACAGCAGACATTTTCTCAATGCCTTTTGTCTTGGTCTATATATTTATTTTCCAAAATTCTCACTACAAAAGTATTATTTGCTCATTATATGAATTATAGACACAACCTATCACTAGGACATTTTAGTATTTACCCTCCTAATCATTTATGTGTATTTCTAAACTAAAACAGATTGAGACATTTGAGAACTTGGTTTCTATTGTATCATTTAATCACTTGGTTCTTCTGGCTTACTAGGAAAATTTTTTTGTGTCCTTTTTTGTCCTTCTATGGCATGATTTGCAAAGCATATAGTGCTACATAATATGAACTAGATTAAAACTTACTTGTTTCTTATCCATCACCCCAATTGCCTCCCATTTCTTGCTACAGGTGAAGTATCCCTTATCTGAAATGCCTGGGAACAGAAATGTTTCGGATTTCCAATTTTCTGAGATTGTGGAATACAGTATTTGCACATATATAATGAGACAGCCTGAGGATGGGATCCAAATCTATACACAAAATTCATTTATGTCTCATATAACCTTATAAACACAGCCTGAAAGTAATTTATACAATATATATTTTATATGAAATAAAGTTTTGACTGTGTTTTGACTGGGACTTGTCACATGAAGTCAGGTGACATGTGTCACAATGGTACTCAAAAAGTTTTGAATTTTGGAGGATTTCAAATTTTACATTTTCAGATTAGGAATGCTCATCAACCTATATGATAAAAATGGTGGGACATACATCATTATAGAGAAATCTGTGGACATATTTATGATTATTTCCTTAAAATGAATTCCTGGGAAAGAAATTTCTGTGTCAAAAAAATGTATATTCTTCCTATATATTTTTAAGAATTAGTACAAAGAAATACACCAATACATTTAAACAATTCACAGCATATTCCTTTCAATTTCAGCACTCAGAACATTTTCATAATCCCTTCTATAATGCTATCTGGAATTTACCTAAATATACTTATCAGTATACTAGTTTCCAGAGATGCTCTAAGAAGGATTAGGAAACTTATCCCTTCAATATTTACAATACTTATTAGTATTTTATTTATTTATTTATTTTTGAGATGGAGGCTGGCTCTGTCACCCAGTCTGGAGTGCAGTGGCGCAATCTCGGCTCACTGCGAGCTCCACCTCTCAGGTTCATGCCATTCTCCTGCCTCAGCCTCCCAAGTAGCTGGGACTACAGGTGCCTGCCACCACTCCCGGCTAATTTTTTGTATTTTTAGTAGAAACGGTGTTTCACCGTGTTAGCCAGGATGGTCTCAATCTCCTGACCTCATGATCTGCCCGTCTCGGCCTCCCAAAGTGCTGGGATTACAGGCGTGAGCCACCACGTCCAGCCTCTATTAGTATTTTAAACACTCTAAGAAGTCATGCATTAAAAAAAAAAACTGTTTAATTTTGTTTACCTCAGGATGTTCCAAATGTATTTGAATCCATGAGACCTGTTTTGTGTGATATATCTATTAAGATCTCAAGGAAATCAAGTTGATGAAAAATTTGTTATAGAAAAAAACAACCTTAGTAACAGAATGATCAATTTCAAATGCAGAAGAATTATTCCATCTATTCTCCACCAGCTTTACCACATATAATTACTGTTACTAATTAATTTCTACTTTAATTCTATTTGGACAAAAAACATAATCTGAGTAATTTCAATCTTCCAAATTTTCTAAGACTTTATGACTGATTTTGGTAAATAATCCATAGGCATTTGAAAAGATTGTAAATTCTGCTGCTGTTGGATATAGTATAAATTAGATCACCATTGGTAACTGTGTTGTTCCAATTCTGTATATACTTACTTATTCTGTCTGCCTGTTGTTTCAGCTACTGAGAGGTGTTTTCAAGTCTCTGACTATGATTGTAAGATATTTACTCTGTTACTTGACAATTTTTGCTTTACATATTTTGAAGCCATGTTATTGGTTGCATACTGATTCAGAAAGGTAATCTTTTCCTGTTAAAATAACCTCTTTATCATTACAAACCAGGCTTATTTCTTTTTTTTTTTTTTTTTGAGATGGACTTTCACTCTTGTTACCCAGACTGGAGTGCAATGGTGTGATCTTGGCTCACCACAACCTCCGCCTCCTGGGTTCAAGTGATTCTCCTGCCTCAGCCTCCCGAGTAGCTGGGATTACAGGTGCGTACCACCACGCCTGGCTAATTTTGTATTTTTAGTAGAGACGGGGTTTCTCCATGTTGGTCAGGCTGGTCTCGAACTCCTGATCTCAGGTGATCCGCCTGCCTCAGCCTCCCAAAGTGCTGGGATTAAAGGCATGAGCCACCACGCCCAGCCCTTTATTTCTAATAGTACTTCATGCCTTTGTCAAAAGTGTTACAGGTTGAACTTAATTACCCCTTGAAAGACTGTGAACTCACTGGTAGCCAACTGAGAAAAAGTTTCTACAGCTCTCCAGGGATGGCAACTCATCTGTATGGGATGTTCCAGTTTAGGTAGAAATGTTTGTATTCACATGACAGAGTAAGATAACTACCACCAGTCAATATTTTTAACCTCTATGATAATACAGAGAAACCAGCTTTCATTTTATTAGTATTTGTATAGCATATTTTCCCCATCTTTTTATTTAATTTTTCTCATCTTCATATTTAAGGGTAACTCTGTTGTAGATGGCTCCTAGTAGTTGTTTTAATCAAGTTTTATATTTTTAAGGCTTTTACTTGACATATTTCACCCTTTTTAGATTTCATGTAATTACTCGTAGAACTCCATGAGTATCTAAGATCTTACTATTTGTTTTGTATTTTGCACACTTGTTTAATGTTACTTTTTCTTCCTTTCTTGGTCTTCTTTTGGATTAATCAAATATTAAATTATTTCACTTTATCCACCATTTATAATTAAAACTTTAAACTTTTCAATTAAAAACAATCAACTAATTCAGCACTAACCTTTAAACAATGCAGTGTGTCATTTTTGGTGAACATCTTAAACTTAGTTAGTTCTCCTATAAAACGAACAGTTTTATTCTTTGTTTCAATATTGATCTGGTCCTTTTTCCGTACCTAAAAATTAAGAGAGAAAAGATAATGCTTAATCAACATTTTGAATCTCTGTGATAAAAACTATTATTATAATGCATTCGAATTCACTCCAGGTTTTTTTTTTTTTTTTTTTTTTTTTTGAGACGGAGTTTCGCTTGTTACCCAGGCTGGAGTGCAACGGCGCAATCTCGGCTCACTGCAACCTCCGCCTCCTGGGTTCAAGCAATTCTGCTTCACCCTCCCGAGTAGCTGGGATTACAGGCGCCCACGACCACACCCAGCTGGGTAATTTTTTGTATTTTTAGTAGAGACGGGATTTCATCATGTTGGCCAGGCTGGTCCCCAACTTCTGACCTCAGGTAATCCACCCACCTTGGCCTCTCAAAGTGCTGGGATTAGAGGCGTGAGCCACCGTGCCCAGCCCACTGCAGATATTTTTAATACATATGGGTAAAATTTCTTGCTATAGGCCGGGTGCGGTGGCTCACGCCTGTAATCCCAGCACTTCAGGAGGCCGAGGTGGGCGGATCACGAGGTCAGGAGTTCGAGACAGCCTGGCCAAGATGGCGAAACCCTGTCTCTACTAAAAACACAAAAATTAGCCAGGCGTAGTGGCAGGCGCCTGTAATCCCAGCTACTTGGGAAGCTGAGGCAGGAGAATTGCTTGAACCCCGGAGGCAGAGGTTGCAGTGAGCCAAGATCATGCCACTGCACTCCAGCCTGGGTGACAAGAGCAAGACTCCATCTCAAAAGAAAAAAAAAATTCTTGTTATATTCAAACTATTGTAAGTTAAAGAAAAAATTGCTCTGTATAACACCAGTCCCAAGATGTGCTCTGCAAAACAGTTCCATGGTCAAGTAATTTGGAGAATAAAATGAATTTTACCCGGCCTAAGGAGACTCTTAAATAAGGAAAACTTTAAGCCAATGTTTTTCAAATTTATTTGGCAACACCAACCTCCTTTTTGAAATGTTAACTATTAGTTAACATCCCATTAAATTAATACTATAAAGAACACACTTTAGGAAATGCTGCTTTAAACATAAGAATGCCAAGTGCTCACCTAAGCAAAACTGGTATTAAGGCTGGCTAGTGCATTGTAATTATAAACTATGCTACATTTTTATTATAAATACATTACAAGGAAAGAGCCAATATAATCACTGTTCTTTTTTATCACCAGTCATGGTTGTATGTCAAAGTTTAAGTCCTTTGCACATGTAAGTCCTCTAATGAGGCACAAATTTCAAGAATTATCAGATGCAACAAAATCCTGCTGCAACAGTACAATGCAAACAGACACATCAAGATAAATGTAATTGGATTTAACCTCAGAATTCCATTTTCATCGGAAAACCAAACCTACAGTCTAGAAAACTTTCATTTTAACACCAGTGACCATAATGTGGTGCCCTGAATTAGTTTAGCACTTTCTTTTCTTGTTTTCTGAGACAGTCTCACTCTGTCGCCCAGGCTGGAGTGCAGTGGCACAATCTTGGCTCACTGCGACCTCCACCTCCTGGGTTAAAGAGATTTTTGTGCCTCAGCCTCCCGAGTAGCTGCGATTACAGGTGTGTGCCATCACGCCCGGCTAAATTGTTGTATTTTTAGTAGAGATGGGGTTTCACAGTGTTGCCCAGGCTGGTCTCGAACTCCTGGCCTCAAGTGATCCATCCGCCTAGGCTTCCCAAAATGCTGGGATTACAGGCATGAGCCACCACAATCGGCCTAGAACTTTTTTTTTTCTTTTTTTGAGACAGAGTCTCACACTGTTGCTCAGGCTGGAGTGCAATGGTGCGATCTCAGATCACTGCAACCTCTCTGCCTCTCAGGTTCAAGTGATTCTCCTGCCTCAGCCTCCCGAGTACCTGGGATTACAGGCACCCACCACCATGCCCGGCTAATTTTTTGTATTTTTAGTAGAGACGGGGTTTCACTATGTTGGTCAGGCTGGTCTCGAACTCCTGACCTCGTGATCCACCCGCCTCGGCCTCCAAAAGTGCTGGGATTATAGGTGTGAGACACTGCTCCCAGCCACAACTTTTTTTTTTAATGACATCATTTAAGCATACAAAATAGTTTTGCAATTAGAGACAAATATAAAATAGAATGTCTCATTTTTAATATTAAACAAAATGATACTCAATAAACTTGACTGCTTATTATTAGCCTTGTAATTTAGAAAGAAGTACAGCCTTCATAAAGAAACTTTCACAAATGTTTCATATACATGCACATAAAAAACTTCTCTTATTAATTTACCTTATTTTCTGAGCTTCGAGGATTGATTGAGTGTGCAGTGTGGACCAGTTCTGCTGGATTTCAATCCCAGCAATATTACTTACACTTACTGCCTGTTACTTAACCTGTGTCTCAATGTCCTTATCTGTAAATTGGACCTAATAGGGTTATGAGTCTTAAATAAGATAATACTTGTAAAGCACATAAAACAGTGCTTTGGACCAGTAAGGGTTCAATAAATATTAGCTATCACTAATTTTATCCTTCCTTGTATATCTGTATCTCTAATACATGGGCACTAAATAAATGTTTGCTGAAAAATAACTGAAAAGCTAAAGCTTAATATACATATTGCAGTGACGTGAAAGAGCAAAAGTTCTAGAGTTAGAATGTCTGTGCTCTTAAGATCACTTTATGGGATACATTATCTTGAGCAAGTCATATAAACTCCCTGAGCCTGTCTGCCCACTTGGTAAAGTAAGGATAATGATGATGACCGTAGTGGCTACACTTCACTTGGTACTAAGCAATTAATGTACAGGACAAAAGAAGATTATACAACTTTTAAAATGATGTTTAAGGAGTATTTTAATGACAGGGTAAAATGCTTCCGAGAAATAACAGAAAATTATACATAAAATATAATTCAGTCATGAAAAACTATAGAGAAAAAAAGGTAAAAATAAAACTAAAAAACAACCACCAAAATGTTAAGAGCTTGCTATTAAGTAATGAAACTGGGATTTTTCTTTCCTTTTTTTTTTTACTTTAAACGTTTTCTAAATTACACTGACCTTGTGTCTTTGTTTGAGAAAACACGTAAGAAAGCACATCAAAAACTACACACTAAAACTGGCTGGGCATGGTGGCTCACACTTGTGATCTCAGCACTTCGGAAGGCCAAGGCAGGTGGATCACTTGAGGTCAGGAGTTTGAGACCAGCCTGGCCAACATGGTGAAACCCCGTCTCTACTAAAAATACAAAAATTAGCTGGGCATGGTGGCATGTGCCTGTAATCCCAGGTACTCGGGAGGCTGAGGCACAAGAATTGCTTGAACCTGGGAGGGGGAGGTTGCAGCAAGCTGAGATCATGCCACTGCATTCCAGCCCGGGCGACAGAGTGAGACTCGAACTCAAAAAATAAATAAATAAATAAATAACAAAAAACTATATACTAAAACTAAGTCTTTAGGGTCAGTAGGGTTGGGAAATATATATATATATATATTTTTTAAATCTCCTTGGATGACGTTGGATGCATATCCTCTTCATCATCTGCTATGGAGTATCACACCATTTTAAGCATTACTAAGCATTCTAGTTTTCAAAACATGTTAACATCCTGTATCATCCACATCATATATTTACATTAATTCTAATTATTCTGAAATATTATAAAGGTTAAGGAGGTTAGATATAATAAAAATGATAAAATTATACAATATTTAAATGAAGTGTTATAAATCAATGATCTCACTCCCTCATTTTCAGATGAGAAAACTGAAGGCGTTTTAAAAGGTTGTAATTTATAAAAATGGCTAACATTTTCACTCCTCATTCAACATTTTTCACTCTCATTTCTTTCTTTTTTTTTTTTTTTTGAGATAGTTTTGCTCTTGTTGCCCAGGCTGGAGTGCAACGGCACAATCTTGGTTCACCGCAACGTCTGCCTCCCGGGTTCAAGTGATTCTCCTGCCTCAGCCTCCCAAGTAGCTGGGATTAAAGGCATACACCACCATGCCTGGCTAATTTTGTATTTTTAGTAGAGGTGCGGTTTCTCCATGTTGGTCAGGCTGGCCGAACTCCTGACCTCAGGTGATCCGCCCACCTCGGCCACCCAAAGTGCTGGGATTACAGGCGTGAGCCACCGCGCCCGGTCTTCACTCTCATTTCTTAAAACCCTATGATCAAAAATATGTCAAAACACTTCTGGATGAATTCACAATGTAACATTTTCTATATATTTGTAGCTCAATAATGCCTCTTGTAAGATTTTACTTATATAATCAATCATCCATAGCAAAAATGTGGCTTGCAACTCTGCTAAAGACAACTAAAATTTAGATTAATTGAATAACAAAGTTTGTATATACTAATTAAAACTCTTCAGGCTGGGCACAGTGGCTCATGCCTATAATCCCAGCGCTTTGGAAGTCCAAGGCAGGCAGATCACTTAAAGTCAGGAGTTTGAGATCAGCCTGGCCAACACAGTAAAACCCTGTCTCTGCTAAAAGTACAAAAATTGGCCAGGTATGGTGGCCTGTGCCTGCAGTCCCAGCTACTTGGAAGGTTGAGGCAGGAGAATCACTTGAACCCAGAAGGCTAAGGTTACAGTGAGCCAAGATCGCACCACTGTACTCCGGCCCGGATAACAGAGCAAGACTCCATCTCAAAAAGAAAACCACAAAAAAACACTCTTCAGATATGTCAACACACATGAACTGTAAGGATTTCCTAAGGCCTATCATTTATCACTTTCCTACAGAAAGAACCCTCTGTTCTAGTCAAGCTGGCCCCTCTAAAAGGGCCAAATAGTTATTCACCCAAATAGAGATTTTCTATCTTCCATAATTTGCTCACTTTGTTTTACATGAAGTTTATTCACTCATCAAACTTTTCTGAAAACCTACTGTAGGCTAAACATAAAATCAGTGCTGACTCTATAAATAAGTAAATTCGCCTTGACATAGAAAACTCTCTTTTTTATTATTATTATTATACTTTAAGTTCTAGGGTGCATGTGTACAATGCGCAGGTCTGTTACATAGGTATACATGTGCCATGTTGGTGTGCTGCACCCGTTAACTCTCATTTACATTAGGTATATCTCCTGATGCTATCCCTCCCCTCTCCCTCCACCCCATGACAGGCCCCGGTGTGTGATGTTCCCCTCCCTGTGTCCAAGTGTTCTGATTGTTTAATTCCCACCTATGAGTGAGAACATGCAGTGTTTGGTTTTCTGTCCTTGCGATAGTTTGCTCAGAATGATGGTTTCCAGCTTCATCCATGTCCCTACAAAGGACATGAACTCATCCTTTTTTTATGGCTGCATAGTATTCCATGGTGTATAATGTGCCATATTTTCTTAATCCAGTCTATCACTGATGGGCATTTGGGTTGGTTCCAAGTCTTTGCTTTTGCGAATAGTGCCACAATAAGCATACGTGTGAGTGTGTCTTTATCGCAGCATGATTTATAATCCTTTGGGTATATACCCAGTAATGGGATGGCGCGGTCAAATGGTATTTCTAGTTCTAGATCCTTGAGGAATCGCCACACTGTCTTCCACAATGGTTGAACTACTTTACAGTCCCACCAACAGTGGAAAAGTGCTCCTATTTCTCCACATCCTCTCCAGCACCTGTTGTTTCCTGACTTTTTAATGGTCGCCATTCTAACTGGTGTGAGATGGTATCTCATTGTGGTTTTGATTTGCATTTCTCTGATGGCCAGTGATGATGAGCATTTTTTCATGTGTCTGTTGGCTGCATAAATGTCTTCTTTTGAGAAGTGTCTGTTCATATCCTTTGCCCACTTTTTGACGGGGCTGTTTAATTTTTTCTTGTAAATTAGTTTAAGTTCTTTGTAGATTCTGGATATTAGCCCTTTGTTAGATGGGTAGATTGTAAAAATTTTCTCCCATCCTGTAGGTTGCCTATTCACTCTGATGGTAGTTTCTTTTGCTGTGCAGAAGCTCTTTAGTTTAATTAGATCCCATTTGTCAATTCTGGCTTTTGTTGCCATTGCTTTTGGTGTTTTAGACATGAAGTCCTTGTCCACGCCTATGTCCTGAATGGTACTGTCTAGGTTTTCTTCTAGGGTTTTTATGGTTTTAGGTCTAATATTTAAGTCTTTAATCCATCTTGAATTAATTTTTGTATAAGGCGTAAGGAAGGGATCCAGTTTCAGCCTTCTACATATGGCTAGCCAGTTTTCCCAACACTATTTATTAAATAGGGAATCCTTTCCCCATTTCTTGTTTTTGTCAGGTTTGTCAAAGATCAGATGGTTGTAGATGTGTGGTATTATTTCTGAGGGCTCTGTTCTGTTCCATTGGTCTATATCTCTATTTTGGTACCAGTACCATGCTGTTTTGGTTACTGTAGCCTTGTAGTATAGCTTGAAGTCAGGTTGCATGATGCCTCCAACTTTGTTCTTTTTGCTTAGGATTGTCTCGGCAATGCGGGCTCTTTTTTGGTTCCCTATGAACTTTCAAGTAGTTTTTTCCAATTCTGTGAAGAAAGTCATTGGTAGTTTGATGGGGATGGCACTGAATCTATCAATTACCTTGGGCAGTATGGCCATTTTCATGATATTGATTCTTCCTATCCGTGAGCATGGAATGTTCTTCCATTTGTGTCCTCTTTTATTTCATTGAGCAGTGGTTTGTACTTCTCCTTGAAGAGGTCCTTTACATCCCTTGTAAGTTGGATTCCTAGGTATTTTATTCTCTTTGAAGCAATTATGAATGGGAGTTCACTCATGATTTGCCTCTCTGTTTGTTATTGGTGTATAGGAATGCTTGTGATTTCTGCACATTGATTTTGTATCCTGAGACTTTGCTGAAGTTGCTTAACAGCTTAAGGAGATTTTGGGCTGAGACGATGGGGTTTTCTAAGTATACAATCATGTCATCTGCAAACAGGGACAATTTGACTTCCTCTTTTTCTAATTGAATACCCTTTATTTCTTTCTCCTGCCTGATTGCCGTGGCCAGAACTTCCAATACTATGTTGAATAGGAGTGGTAAGAGAGGGCATCCCTGTCTTGTGCCAGTTTTCAAAGGGAATGCTTCCAGTTTTTGCCCATTCAGTATGATATTGGCTGTGGGTTTGTCATAAATAGCTCTTATTATTTTGAGATATGTCCCATTGATACCTAATTTATTGAGAGTTTTGAGCATGAAGGGCTGTTGAATTTTGTCAAAGGCCTTTTCTGCATCTATTGAGATAATCATGTGGTTTTTGTCTTTGGTTCTGTTTATATGATGGATTACATTTACTGATTTGCATATGTTGAACCAGCCTTGCATCCCAGGGATGAAGCTCACTTGATCATGGCGGATAAACTTTTTGATGTGCTGCTGGAATTAAAGAGTTTTTAAACTCTTTAAAAACTTTTGTGAACCAGTGATCTCCAAAGTAGAGTGCATAAGACTATTTATCTACTTGGAGTAGGGAGGGGAAACTGAAAATTCTATTTATATGTTTTATCTCACACATATCTGTTTTTGTATGGTTTATAATGCACAAAAATATTTGGTACAACTGCCAAGGTATATAATTTTGAAATAAATATAACTATAGTGGGGGTATATAGTCAACTTATTTTAACAAATAAAGAAACTTAATCAAAAAGTTGGAAGACGATTAATTTTTAAAATGTTAATGACTGTAATTTGCTTATGTTAAATAAAAGTTGTCTCCCCAGTCAGGCATGTTGGCATGCGCCTGTAGTCCTAGTTACTTGGGAGGCTACAACAGGAGGATTGCGTGAGTCCAGAAGTTTGAGGCTGCAGTGAGCTATGACCATGCCACTGCACTCCACCTTGGGTGACAGAGTAAGATACCATCTCTTAAAACAAAACAAAACAAAAAGCTGTCCCCCTCATCACTAAAGAAGTAAGCTGCACTGAAACTTTAGAGAACACAGAAAATTAGAACGGAAAAGAATTCCTCATGTTCCCACCATCCAAAGACTGCTACGTTAACATACTGATATGTAATTGTTTTCTCTTTTCTACTTTCTAAGCATTTTAAGTGTCCATTTATTATATGTAAGATTTTATATCTCGCTTTTGAAAAAAGCACTTTCTGATACAAAAACTTTGTTGTTGTTGTTGTTGTTTTTTGAGATGGAGTTTCACTCTTGTTGCCCAGGCTGGAGTGCAGTGGCGCAATCTCAGCTCACCGCAACCTCCGCCTCCTGGGTTCAAGTGATTCTCCTGCCTCACCCTCCTGAGTAGCTGGGATTACAGGCATGTGCCACCACGCCCGGCTAATTTTGTATTTTTTTTTTTTTAGGGAGACGGAGTTTCTCCATGTTGGTCAGGCTGGTCTCGAACTCCCGACCTCAGGTGATCCACCCGCCTTGGCCTCCCAAAATGCTGGGATTACAGGTGTGGGCCACCGCGCCCGGCCCTAAAAACGTTTTTGTAAACATCAATTCAAATGGCTGTCCATCATTTCAGCATTGTGATTAGATGACCATTTTATTAATCCACTGTTGGGCTTTCAGATGATCAGTTTTCCCTATTAGAGTCATACTGTGAATCACACTTTTTTGGTACATAGATTTGTTTACTTAGGACATGTCCTCATAGCTGTCCAATGTGTGAATGCCTCTAGGGCTCTTGAAATCTAGTGCCAAACAGCTTCACCAGATTCCCACCTGAAGTATCTGAGAATGTTGGTTTCTCATTTCTATTACCTTTTCTAATCGTCAGTTAAATTAGCAAACCCATTGTTTCAACTAGAATTTCCTTAACTGCCAGTGACATTTCATACAGCTTTGTTAACCTGCTTTATTTCTCAGCTGAGGTTCTCAGGGGGAAAAACATACCAGACTGCAGAAATATACTGGATCTAGGTAGAAGACAGAGACAGGAAAAGCTCGTTAAAAATCTACTATCATAACTCCAGGTATGGAAAATGAAAGACAGTGGCAGGAGGTATGAAGAGGAGATGCTAGATTTTAGTTGTTTTAGAAGACAGCATCAAATGAATTTAGTAAACAATGGCTCCTAAATGTCTAGGTGCAAAAGTAGAGGTATTTATCTCAGTAACTGGACAAAATACATTGTAAATTTACATGGGAAATACAGAAGCAGATTCAAGGAAGTAAAAGACATTTTTAAGAAGAAAATAACGAATTTGGTTTGGGGACTAATTTAGCTCAAAGTACATGAAAACTTTCTAAGTATCATAAGAGAGATTCTGGCAAGATATGTATATTTGGGGTTGTTGAGAAATAGATGTGAATTAAAGGCCAGGTAAATGCATCCCATTAAAAAGGAGGCTGAAGGAAGAAAGCTGAGCCAATTCCAACAAAGAAACTCAGCTAGGAAAAAAGGTGGAGGAGATTAAGAATAGTCACACAAGTAAGAACCAGGAGAGAATGGTGGTATAGAAGGTATAATTATTATTAAAATAATATTTATGTACAGATGCTATGTGAGGAGCCACATGTGCATTATTTCATTTAATCCTTAAGAACAATCCTATTTTAAAAGATGCAATTATGAACCCCACCTGGTAGACGTGGAAACCAAGGCTTAGAACACTTGAGTAAGTTGGCCAAAGTTACGATGCTAGCATGTGGTGGAGCCAGAGGCAGGCTTCCTAAAACACCGGAGAGTGGGGCAGCTTCGAGTCTGCAGAGACACCAGCTAACAGGCAACTGGAAAAACACTGGTGGTCTCTGCCAGGGTGCTGCTACGATGGTGAATCAAAGAGTAAACGTCAGGAGAAACAGAGACAAGTATACTGTAAAACACTTCAATAAGAAGGAAATGAAATAGTTGCGGCGGGGGGAGGGGCGGGGGATGCTGAGAAAAGGTGTTTGTTGCTGTCACTTTGATTTAAGGATGTGAGTGATGAACGTGTTTCTGCCTAATAGAAAATTGTTGGCAAAGTCTATAGATCCTGGAGGAAGTAGAAGGTGATCAAGTATGTAGAGTGCACTTTCTTCTCTCCTTCGAGAGCACTGGTTCCCAAAGTATGCTCCTGGAGTTCTGATATTCTTCCCTTGTAATGAAGCATTGCAACAGTACAATAAAAATGCTAATTCCCCAACTCTCACCCCCATTTTCAAATGAGAGAGTACCTATAGACAGAATTTTCTTAATTTAAGTTTTTCACCAAAAGCACTAATTATGCTTGGTCCAGCAACTTGTGTTTTAATTTGGGGATTGGCTGAGGGGTATAGGCATATAACCAATATAATAACTCATACTGTCCACTAGTAAAACAGTTCCTTCTTTGTACAATGGGATTAAACATATCAACAAGAATATCACGGCTTCTGCTATATCTGTCTCTGAACTAGCAGCATTTATCAAAGTGTGTTCTTTGAGGGGTTCCATATTCATGCCCCTCCAGGAGATTCACAGAGCACATTACCATATTAATGCTTTGAGAATTCTTACAACAAAACAAAACAAAACCATTTAACTTTATTGAGTTCAGTGTTTCCAACCTCTCTAAACATAGAAACCTTCCCTTACGTACTACTACCTATGAAAATCTGAAAAACACTTTAGCAAAAGTTGGCCCAGAAAAATCTTAACCACAAATCTCATAATAACAAGAAGTGCTTACAGACCATTTTCCTCTGCAAGAGACTCTCTCCTTCCTTCGCACTCAAAGCACCCACTCTCCAATAATTCACTTGGCAATTCAGCATGCAATTCCTTACAGCTATTATATTTAAGGATTAATTTTTATTTAAACCTTGTGTCCTCAACTACATCGTGAGTTCCTGACCTCAGAATTGTGTCTGTTCTTGCGAGAGCTTGGCAGTACTACTGACTGGTGCACAGTGAGTGAGAGAAAGCATGTGCGGACATTTCCCGTTTTTATTTGCATTCTGAGCAACTTATGATAAAGCGAAGTTTTGTAAACACCACTTTTCCATTGGCTAACAAAAATTGAATTTCATGTTTTTTCACAGTCTAACAATGTCCACTTTTAGTCACCTCTGGCAGTATCATTTCCCCACTATCAAGCCTGTATTTGAAGCAGAAGCACCTCCGTGAAATAACTGGGTAACATGGGTTGGGAGAACCACTAACACATAGTTTGTTCATACTTCTAGGGTTAGAGAGGAAGGGAAGCCATCTGGTAACAGGCCCTTGTTATTTCCCAGGGTGATCTTTAAAAAACTCACCATGGTCCAAGGTAAAATTTCTTAAGGCAAAATCAAAGAAACACAGGCTATGGCAGCACTTGCTAGTATCAGAGTATTGATGGAAACTTGCAGACGCCACACATTTGGACCCAAGCACCTAAAGAAGCATATCCTATGCGGCACCACACCCGGACTCATGGCGGCCAATGATGTTTCTTTTGGAAACACCAGTGAAGGTTCTGGCTGTCTTGACCCTGGAGAATGATTTCTACCTCAGAAAAGCAAAAAGTGCTGTTCCTGCAATGCGGGAACAAGGTAGCAGGAACAGCTCACCTCCCAACCGGAATATCACTGATAAATTTCAAGCTTCGTTAAGTAAATCACATTTCAAAAATTTAGAATGCCGTAAATTCTAAACTGTTATACCACTATCAAATTTCAAGAATATGCTTACCAACAATTACATTCTTAAAGAATCCTCACTCAATGTATAAGAATATAAATATTTCAAAATAAATGCTTAAATACATACATGAAATCTGAAATCCCCCCTCAGCATGGAACAAAGATCCTCTGCTACATCAGACATGCAGGGATGCAATGTAGCAACCAATCTTGCATAAAATGGTAGCAAATCCAACCTGCAAAAGTTATATGTGATATGTGTCAAAGGAAAGACATATCAAAAATAATTCATTTTAAAATTTAAACTTTTCAGATGTATTCACACATTAAATGATCTTAAAACTCATAATCATACAGACATGCCTATTTATTGCCATCATAAAGAAGTGTTTGAAAATTCAATGAGCCTTCTACAATTTGATTAATATTCTGGCATTTTCCATTCCGTGAATTTACTGCACATCTGTAGTTTTATTATGTAATTTTGATGAAATATGAAACACCACGCACAAAAAAAACAGTATGTTTTGACACGACTTAAATTTGTAATCACATATTACTGAGTAACTGCATATTTACAAATCTCAAGGTAACTTCTCTAGTGCAAGACAAAATCCTTTAAAGCCATTTCCTTCATTTATCTCAGGGTAAGTTATTTGGAAACCTCAAGTTCTAAAGTAAAAAGGTAATCAATAGGCTGGGTGTGGTAGCTCACGCCTGTAATCCCAGCACTTTGGGAGGCTGAGGCAGGCAGATCATGAGGTAAAGAGATCAAGACTATCCTGGCTAACATGGTGAAACCCCGTCTCTACTAAAAATAAAAAAATTAGACAGGTATGGTGGCATGCGCCTGTAGCCACAGCTACTCGGGAGGCTAAGGCAGGAGAATTGCTTGAACCCAGGAGGTGGAAGCTGCAGTGAGCCCAGATCACGCCACTGCACTCCAGCCTGGGTGACAAAGCAAGACTCCATCAAATGAATGAATGAATGAATGAATGGTACTCAATAACTGAAAAAACCTCTACGAAGGCAAAACAATATTACAAAATCTAAATACTAATTTATGTATTTCAACTCATTACAGAACCCACTCAGATCTTCATTCAGGATCTTAATTTGGACAGTAAATGGCAAATATGTGGCACTCACACTGCCACCCTCTTCCATTGTCAAAGCACTCTTTCCCATTACACAGGAATGATGCTCCAGAATCCTGCTTAGCACAGCACTCCAGATGGCCACTACTAGTTGGAATCAACACACAAGCTAAAATTTATTTTCCATTCCTGCCATAGATGTTATTTTGTAAAACCTGATTAATCAATGATTCAACACTCAGCAGATCAGACTCTGAAGATGAGAAGTAATGAGCAACTGATAAAAGCAGCTGAACTGACAGCAGCAAATAATGGAGCTGACAGTGAGAGAGGAAGCTAAAAACTATAAAATTACAAGAGCTTAAAAATTATGACAGCTTGAAGCCAATTAGAACAGACACAAATAATCATACAAGTCTTAATTATCGCTGAGTGGAGGCCGGGCACGGTGGCTCACATCTGTAATCCCAGCACTTTGGGAGGCTGAGGCAGGCAGATCACCTGGAGACCAGCCTGGCCAATATGGTGAAACCCCATCTCTACCAAAAATATAAAAATTAGCTGGGCGTGGTGGCAAATGCCTGTAATCCCAGCTACTCGGGAGACTGAGGCAGGAGAATCACTTGAACCCAGGAGGCAGAGGTTGCAGTGAGCTGAGATCGCACCATTGCAATCCAGCCTGGGCAACAAAAGCGAAACTCCATCTCATAAAAAGATTATTGCTGAGTACATCACTGTACCATACAATAATATATGAAAATGTTTGATCGTCAGGGAAAAAAACCACATAATTCGATCTGGAAAGCTCCTCAGATGGATACATTAACCCTTAGCTAAAGGGACACTGAAAAAAGAAGGATGGAAATAAATTTGAAAGGTATGGTTAGGCTGGGCATGGTGGTCAGTAATCCCAGCACTTTGGCAGGCTGAGACAGGTGGATCACCTGAGGTGAGGAGTTCAAGACCAGCCTGGCCAACATGGTGAAACCCCCATCTCTACTAAAAATACAAAATTTAGCTGGGTGCGGTGGCACCTGCCTGTAATCCCAGCTACTCGGGCCTGGGAGGTGGAGGTTGCAGTGAGCCAAGTCCATGCCACCGCACTCCAGTCTGGGCCACAGAGCGAGACTTTGTCTCAAAAAGATTTAAAAAAAAGTTGAAATAAAGAAGAAAGGTAAGGTTAAATGGAGGAAACTGGCTAAATTCATACCTAAAAGCCTCAAAAACATGGTACTCCTCAAAAACTTGGGCTATTATAATTTCTAAGCAAATTAGTTTTTACTAATGTGCTGGGCCCTGTCCTAGGCCTCTTACATATATAACTCAACTTGTTAAACCTAATAACCACTCTATAAGGTGGATATTACACTCACCATTGCAGAAATAAGGGAACAGATGCTGAGAGAAGTCAGCAATATGATAGCTTTGTAGTATTACCGCAATAATTTTTTAAAATAAACCATATCTTTCTTTAAAGAAACAGTGAAAACTACAATCCATTATATAAAAACATTTAATGATAAAATTTAAATGTTGATTTAAAATATTTTTAAGGTTTTATCAATTAAAGTCTAAGCTGCTGTCACATGGAAAATGCACATAAGTAGGTCCCACCACTCTCTAAAGATATTACAAAAATAAGGTGTTCTTGTAAGGTACTCTTTTTTTTTCTGAGACAGAGTCTCGCTCTGTCGCCCAGGCTGGAGTGGAGTGCAGTGGTACAATCTTGGCTCACTGCAACCTCCGCCTCCCGGGTTCAAGCGATACTTCTGCCTCAGCCTCCCAAGTAGCTGGGATTACAGGCGAGCACCACCGTGCCCGGCTAATTTTTGTATTTTTAGCAGAGACAGGGTTTCGCCATATTGGCCAGGCTGGTCTTGAACTCCTGACCTTGTGATCCATCCGCCTTAACCTCCAAAAGTGCTGGGATTACAGGTGTGCGCCACTGCACCCAGCCCCTATAAATTACGCTTATAAACATGTAATAATTTCCCTACTGTTCCTACTATTAAAAAAAAAAAAAGGCCTGGAGCAAATGAACATTTAATGTTCTTACATAATAGATTAATTTACACTAAGATTAAATTTACAAATTTTAGTTAGAATATTAGGTTATTCATTCATTTTCCACATCCATTTTAACAAATAAAGTATTCTTTTTCAGCTCATGATCAATTATCAAATTCAAATATAGGATTTAAATCTATGTGGAGGTTCTTTTGCTGCCATTGCCACAATTTCAGGTCAGAAAAGTACAGGTACAACAGCAAAGGTAACAAGATGGCAAAGCAACGCACTGGGAGTGAGGAGACCCAGGTATAAACTCTACAGCAGCAAACAGCGTCTCCATGACCTCAGGGACTGATCCACCCTCTTCTCCCATACCTCCCAGCTTGCCTGCACCAGGCCCACTGGCTCCTCACTGATGCTCTGACTCAGGGCCTATGCAATGGTCCTTGCCTTGGGCTGGAATATGCTTTCCCTAAACATCCATACTGTTTACTCCCTCCCTAAAGGGAGTCCCAGTCTCCGTGTTTTGACCCGTTCCGAATACTCCAAGGAAACTGCACCTAACCCATCATATCCCTCCCAATCCCCTTACAAAGCATTTTGTTTTCTTTTTTGAGACAGAGTTTCACTCTTGTTGCCCAGGCTGGAGTGCAATGGCGCCATCTTGGATCACCACGACCTCCGCCTCCCAAGCGATTCTCCTGCCTCAGCCTCCCAAGTACCTGGGATTACAGGCATGCACCACCATACCCATTTAATTTTGTGTCTTTAGTAGAGATGGAGTTTCTCCACGTTGGTCAGGCTGGTCTTGAACTCCCGACCTTAGGCGATCCACCCCCCTCAGCCTCCTAAAATGCTGAAATTACAGGCATGAGCCACTGTGCCCAGGCCTACCTGCACTACTTTTTAAAATGAAATGTACCACTTAACATAGTAAATAATTGATTTGTTATGGTTAACTCATTTGTTACCCCTCCCCACCAAAATTGTTCAGTTCCGTGGCAGACAGTTCACCAGCACTCAAACAGTGCCTGGAACATAGGCAGGTGCTCAATATGTAGATTTGTTAGATAAATGAATTATCTCTGGTAACTCACTCTTAAGTATACTGTTAGCATTTAGTCTAAGACATTCTTGCCCATATTAAGGAAGTAGCATCTTATTGTTGTAATAACATTACATTTTATCAAGCAAAAGCTAATTTATCAAATATCTTTTAGCAGTTAATGGGACATTCACAGAGTTACTTACTCTCCTACTGATGTTATATATATTAATAGATTTCCTATGTTAGAGTATCCTTCCATTCCTAAGATCGATCTTCTTTGGTCATGCTGGATTCTTATTTATTTTTTTTTAGATGGAGTCTCGCTCTGCCGCCCAGGCTGGGGTGCAGTGGCATGATCTCGGCTCACTGCAAGTTCCGCCTCCTGGGTTCACGCCATTCTCCTGTCTCAGCCTCCTGAGTAGCTGGGACTACCAGCGCGTGCCATCATGCCCGGCTAATTTTTTGTATTTTTAGTAGAGACGGGGTTTCACCGTATTAGCCAGGATGGTTTCGATCTCCTGAACTCGTGATCCGCCTGCTTCAGCCTCCCAAAGTGCTGGGATTACAGGCATGAGCCACCGCACCCGGCCTTGGATTCTTATTTTTAATATACTATGTATTAAATATGATTTGCTAGTGTTTTACTTGGAATTTTTTTATTGACATTCAAAAGTGAGATTGGTCAATGCTTGTGATTTTCTTGTTCCTTCTTCTTAGAATTTTTAATATATGAAATAACAAGTTTTCTATGCTCTGGAACAAGCGATATTATTTCTTCCTTAAAAGGCTAAAAATACTCAGTTAAGCTTCCTAGTTTTATTCTATTTAAGATGAAATTAATTAACTTTTTTTTTTTGAGACGGAGTTTCGTTCTCGTTGCCCAGGCTGGAGTGCAATGGCGCGATCTCGGCTCACCACAACCTCCACCTCCCGGGTTCAAGCAATTCTCCTGCCTCAGCCTCCTGAGTAGCTGGGATTACAGGTATGCACCACCACACCCAGCTAATTGTGTATTTTTAGTAGAGACGGGGTTTCTCCATGTTGGTCAGGGTGGTCTCGAATCCTGACTTCAGGTGACCTGCCGCCTTTGCCTCCCAAAGTGCTGGGATTACAGGCGTGAGCCAGCGTGCCCGGTCAATTAATAACTTTTAACGCTTTCTTCCATGATTACCGTTCTATGTGGGTATTTTATCTTGAATGAATTTTGAAAATGTGTATATTTTTCAAAAAATTATGTTTCACTGAGATTTTCAAGTGGTTTTAAAATATTTTAAGCATATCATCTGCTCATTTCTTAAACTTTTTAATGTTCTTTTTCTTTAAAATATATTTTCTACACACTTCTCTATTTTGATTTTTCCAGGAACCAGATCTTGAATTTCTAAAACTTTTATCTTAGTTGTCTTTTTCAATGTATTTTTCAACAAAGTTTGTGATAAAACAGCATCAAATATTCTTAAACTATGTCATTTCACTTTTCTTTTTTTCCTTCCTCGTGCTACCTAGTCTAAGATCGTTTCACTTTTCTTCCACTTGTTGGTCTGTCCCTTGCACTTCACTTCATTTTCTTCTAAGTAGCCCAATCTACTTTGAGACTTTTTCTGAGTCCCCCACAAAAAGGCAGATATAGCCATCTTTTTTTTTTTTTTTTTTTTTTTTTTAAAGAGACAGAGTCTCACTCTGTTGCCCAGGCTGGAGAACACTGACAGGATCTCAGCTCACTGCAACCTCCGCCTCCCAGGTTCGAGTGATTCTCCTGCCTCAGCCTCCCAAGCAGCTGGAACTACAGGTGCCTGCCACCATGCCCGGCTAATTTTTGTATTTTTAGTAGAGACAGGGTTTCAACATGTTGGCCAGGCTGATCTCGAACTCCTGACCTCAAGTGATCCACCCGCCTCGGCCTCCCACAGTGCTGGGATTACAGGCGTGAGCCACCGCGCCCGGTCCAGCTATGCATTTTAAAGCAAGACAGTTTTGTGCTACCTGTTCAGGCACAGATCAATGAAGTAACAACACGGGAAAATGCTTTCAGCTTTAATAGGGATTTTTAAAATGAGTTGAGGAAGTTATGAGTTAAGGAGCTATGGAAGTAAAGTTAGATACTCCATTTTCTCGGAATCCTCTACCCCTATAAAAAGGATAGTTGATACAAAATACCACCCTGCTCTATTTAAATCTTGAAGTCCTGTGTCTGTTCATCC
The DNA here is from genome assembly GCF_029281585.2 of Gorilla gorilla gorilla. NCBI lineage: Eukaryota > Metazoa > Chordata > Mammalia > Primates > Hominidae > Gorilla > Gorilla gorilla. The sequence continues at coordinate 21,014,573 of NC_073232.2, forward strand.
ATTACTTCACAAAATAAAATCCTTTATGTTGTAAATAATCAATTATATAGTTGTTCAATGCTAGTCCTGCTTAAGAATGCTTTCTGCTGGCCGGGTGCAGTGGCTCACGCCTGTAATCCCAGCACTTTGGGAGGCAGAGGCTGGCGGATCACGAGGTCAGGAGATGGAGACCATCCTGGCTAATACGGTGAAACCCCTTCTCTACTAAAAATACAAAAAATTAACTGGGCGTGGTGGTGGGCGCCTGTAGTCTCAGCTACTCGGGAGGCTGAGGCAGGAGAATGGCGTGAACCCGGGAGGCGGAGCTTGCGCCACTGCACTCCAGCCTGGGCGACACAGCAAGAGTCCGTCTCCAAAAAAAAAAAAAAAAAAAAAAGAATGCTTTCTTCGTGTTCTGTCTTCCAAAGGGCACACAAGCTCAAAAATGGGATGGAGTGCAAAATGTCACATCAGTCCCATTAAAGTTATTAATAACACAAAATAAAATATTTTCATCAACTGCAAATTTGTGCTAAAATTTAAGCCAGATGGGTATTTCATCTAATTAGAGTGTTGAAAAGCAACTGAAAAATAATTAGATCCTTCCTTTTTTTTTTTTTTTTTGAGACGGAGTCTCGTTGTGTCGCCCAGGCTGGAGCGCAGTGGCGCGATGTCCACTCACTGTAAGCTCCGCCTCCTGGGTTCACGCCATTCTCCTGCCTCAGCCTCCCGAGTAGCTGGGACTACGGGCGCCCGCCACCAAGCCCGGCTAATTTTTTGTATTTATAGTAGAGACGGGGTTTCACCGTGATAGCCAGGATGGTCTCGATCTCCTGACCTTGTGATCCGCCCGTCTCAGCCTCCCAAAGTGCTGGGATTACAGACGTGAGCCACCGCGCCCGGCCTAGATCCTTCCTTTGAAAACGGAATTCTATAATCTTATAAGATGGTGACAATTACGTTTACCGACAATGAACGATGAATCACTTTAAAAGAATGCTATTTTCCCTTAAATAATAAAATCTTGTTTATGTTTTTAAGGTCTCCTGAATCACACACTTAAGTATCCTACTAGCAGTTAATGATTATCAAGTCAGTAAACAGTCACTAACTACAGGCAAACAGAAACAACAAGAGCAGAAACACACAAACACTTCTGTTATTGAGAGGGAAAGAAGAAATTCTTATGGGTTTTCATCTCCTAATCAATTGGCTTTCTAAAAGAAATGTCTAGCTCTCTTTTTCTCTTTAAAATCTAAAGAATTTGACTGATGAAAGCTATTTAATTTTATCTCTGTGCTCAAAAATGCCTGGAAAAAAATGAATGTGAAAGAACGCTGTTACGGTGCAATTAAAGAATACAAAGGATTTCATAGGAAACACTAAAGCAGAAGATGATTCCTGAAAAATGAAATATAATAAGCAAAAGACTGGGGTCATTTACTCTGAAATCGACAACCAAATGCCCTGTTGACTTTTCCACAATGCTGCTGTTTCCAACACAACAGCGCCACCAGGTGGTGCAACATACTAACAGATTTCACGAAAACATTCTCTCACAGTTCCAAATTGAGTGAAGGAGGAGGTCCAATCAGAAAATCTCTTACAAAAAGTCCAGCAAACTCTCCTAAAAGCTAGATAGGGAAAAGCTGTTCAAGAATCAAGGGCAGCACTTCACCTCTGAAGAGTATTCTGTTTACATGAATCTAAAGAGCCAACACTTGGCTAAAACAATACCAAGTGCATCTATACTTTAAACATAAGTAAAGAAGAGATTCTTACATACTTTCCCTGATATTGATTGACTTTAAACTGAAATATTGGCTTAGGTGAGGGGCCTTCTGAGGTGCTGGGAATGTCATATATCTTGATCTGAGTGATGGACACATATGTATACTTTAGATATAAAGACCTCGGGAAGAAGAGTTAGTGGAGGCTGGGTTTCATACCTAGGTGATGAGATGATCTGCGCAGCAAACCACCACGGTACATGTTTACCTACGCAACAAACCTGCACAACCTGCACATGGACCCTTGCACTTAAACTTTAAAAGTTGAAGATAAAAAAAGATATAAACACTTAATGTGAAATCTCAATTAGTTGTGTGTATAGCTATGTTATAATTACCTATAAAATAAAATGCAAATATCTAAGGGGATTTCTACATCTCAGTGGAGTCCAAATTAATAGGCTAAGAGAGGCTGGGCACAGAGGCTCCTGCCTGTAATCCCAGCACTTTGGGAGGCCTAGGCGGGTGGATCATTTGAGGTCAGGAGTTCATGACCAGCCTGGCCAACATCATGAAACCCCGTCTCTACTAAAAAAATATATAAAAATTAGCCAGGAGTGGTGGTGCATGCCTGTAGTCCCAGCTACTTGGGAGGCTGAGGCGGGAGAATCACTTAAGCCCAGGAGACAGAGGTTGCAGTGAGCTGAGATCACACCACTGCACTCCAGCCTGGGCGACAGAGCAAGACTCTGCCTCAAAAAAAAAAAAAAAAAAGGCTAAAGGATATAATGATAGTGTTTTGAGATTTTTTTCATCATTATTTATTTAATGAAGGAAGAATGCAACTGAAAGTTAAAACACTGCTTCAGATCAAACCTTTAAGAACTGTAAAGATGAACTACATCAAACTTTAAAAACTGTGCTGCAAATTATACTACCAAGCAAGTGAAAAGACAACTCAGAGGATGGGAGAAAATACTTCCAAATTATGTATCTGATAAGAGATGTGTGCCTAGAATATATAAATAACTCTTAGAACTCATTCATAAAAAGACAAATACAATTTTACAGGGGCAAAGGCTGTGAATAGATACTTCTCCAAAGAAGATATGCAAATGGCCACTAAGCACATGAAAAGATGCTCAACGTCATATGTCATTAGGGACGTTGTCCCTAGGTATCCATGAGGGACTGGTTCCAGGAACTACTACCCCCACCCAAAAGATACCAAATTACTTATAATGCCTAACACAATGTAAATGCTATATAAATAGTTGTTATGCTGTGTTTACTTTTGTAATTTTTGTAATTTTCTCAGAGACAGAGTCACACTGTCACCCAGGCTGGAGTGCAGTGGTGAGATGAGAGTGCACGAACTTCAAATTCCTGGGCTCAACTGATCCTCCCACCTTAGCCTCCCAAGTAGATGGAACTACAGGCACATGCCACTATGCCTGGCTTATTTTTTGTAGAGGATGGGGTCTCACTATGTTGTCTAGGCCGGTCTCAGACTCCTGGCTTTAGGCCATCCTCCTGCCTTGGTCTCCAAAAGTGTTGGGATTACAGGAGGGAGGAAGGAGCATGCCAGAGAGGAGGACGAGAATCTGACTGAAGGAGTCTCAAACAGGCTGGGTGAGTATGGGTGCAGGACGAGGCCAGGATGCCAAAAGGTGATAGTATTTCCTTGCCCCCTCTCCCAAAGTGTTCCAGCCTGCCCCAAGTGTTCCAAAGACTCAAAGTAACTTGCTACCTCCAATACCACTTCACTGCCTGCTTACTCTACACTCAACTCTCTTTACTCCCCTTACCTCCCCGCTTGAGGGCTATCAGTCACCACTGTCACTCAAAGGATAGAGAAAGCTGTGTGAATATATGGGGTCTGGAAGAATCAGAAATGGGATGACAGGGAATTGATTGGCACTTGATTACTATCTTTCTACTCCAGGCTCCCTAGGGATCAAGCCGTCCCCCTCAGGGATAAGCCAAATCCTGCAGGTAGGGTAGAAATGCACCTGGGAGTGAAGGACAAAATAAGACCTTCAAAATGAAAGGCTTTTCTGATCAATAAAAATATACAGCCAACCAGGAAATGTCAACCTGGTCCAAGTCCCTCCCTATTACCTCATTTTACACATCTGTAAACAGAGGCCTTGGCTTTCCAAATCCCACAGTAATGAACTTTAAAAAGATTGAGAAAGTTTAATTTAAACCTGAAAAGACTACACAGAGTACTATTAACATGAGAAATGTATAAAAATTAGAAATCTATTTGAACAAATTATAGCTCAATTGATTAAAATCTATATAAAATATGAAAATGTGCCAGGCATGGTGGCACATGCCTGTAATCCTAGCTACTCAGGAGACAGAAGCAGGAGGATTGCTTGAGGCCAGGAGTTCAAGAGCAGCCTGGGCAACATAGCAAGACCTTGTCTCTTAAAAAATAAATGAATAGAAATGTAAAGAGTAACAGTCAAAGCTATGTATAAATTACATCCTTCAAAAGACTGTCCTCTACCAGCCAAACCATGAGTATTTCTTTTATTGTTTTCAACAAGGTAACTTACTAGAGAAATATTAACACAAGTCTACTGACTGAAAACAAATCCCTGTGAGTATTTCCGTAGCAAGGGATACAATGTTACCCCAATGCTTCACATGCTTCCCTACATTTTCCAAATGCTCTTGTTGTCCTAGACAATGAGCTAAGAATAAAAACGACATGGCACTTCTTGTCCAAAGTATCTAGGACTAAGCTGAGTTCACACGCTTGTCTCCCATGCCACGGCCACCTAGAAGCCATGCTAGTGACGTAGATGAAAGTGGTCTGGATCCTTGAGTCACCTCCTGAAAGGGTAGTCTAGGGAGCCCACCAAACCCAGAGGACTTTGAGAACCTCAGATTTCAGAGGTTTGTTGTTCCTCCAACATCCCTAACCTATCCTGGCTTATCCATTTTCTCAGGAAAAGTAATGGCCCACACCAATAAAGCTGAAAATAGTTTTTCAGTTATAGGAAGCTAGAATGATGTTAATGTAAGAAAACATGAACTTCAAAAAAAAAGTCTGGCTGAAGCCACCCAATCTGTCCAGATTTGCTTCAAGGTAAATTACAGCAGGATACGCAAATGAAAAGAAAAGGGAAAGCTGGCCCAAACAGGGCAGATCTTCAAATATGCAATCAACATGCTTCTTTCAATGATAAACACATATTGTTTCTCTATAGTTTGACCACTTATCCTCAAGTTCTACCTTTCAATGATAAACCCATATTCCTGACATACAACAAATGCTTAGCATCTGGAAAGGCAGGGCAAAGACTGAGCAAAAGCTCCATGAGGAAATGCAATGCCCATGCAGAACAGGGAAACGGCCCCCAAAGCAACCAACATCAGAAACGATAGCAAAAATACATCCTTAAAAAGGGTTAGGAGGCCGGGTGGATCACAAGGTCAGGCGATCGAGACCATCCTAGCTAACATGGTGAAACCCCATCTCAACCAAAAATACAAAAAATTAGCCGGGCGTGGTGGCAGGTGCCTGTAGTCCCAGCTACTCAGGAGGCTGAGGCAGGAGAATAGCGTGAACCTGGGAGGCGGAGCTTGCAGTGAGCCGAGATCATGCCACTGCACTCCAGCCTGGGTGACAGAGCAAGACTCTGTCTCAAAAAAAAAAAAAAAGGAAACCTGTTGACCAGGCCCAGTGGCTCACGCCTGTAATCTCAGCACTTCGGGAGGCCGAGGCTGGCAGATCACTAGGTCAGGAGATCGAGACCATCCTGGCTAACATGGTGAAACCCTGTCTCTACTAAAAATACAAAATATTAGCTGGGCGTGGTGGCGGGCACCTGTAGTGTCAGCTACTTGGGAGGCTGAGGCAGGAGAATGGTGTGAACCCAGGAGGCGGAGCTTGCAGTGAGCCAAGGTCGGGCCACTGCACTCCAGCGCTTGGGTGACAGAGCAAGACTCCATCTCAAAAAAAAAAAAAAAAAAAAAGGAAACCTGTTAATAACAAAGCTGAGCAAATCTAACTCATGATACGTAATAAAAAGAGGGTAAGTACAGCATCAATGCAAAGGTACTGTCAATTTTTTTAAATTAAAAAAATAAGAATGAAAAGAACAAATTCCTCAAAACCTACCAAACAAAATTCTCCAGAAACATACTGCCATGAAATATATGAAAATTCTGGCCAGTTTTCCATGCATTTTTTAAAGAACTGAATGAACTAAAAGAAGAAATGAGAAAAAGAGTAGTAGAGGGAAAAGACTTTGCAGAATGCTGAGTAAGAAAAAGACAACACTGAAAAAAGTGATTGGTAAGAATAAAATCGCCAGAAAACAACCAAAGCACAGTCAACATATGCATCATTGGGGTACCTAAAAAAGAAAGCCAAAACAAGATAACAGAACTAGTATTTAAATATATTTGAAGAAATAAATAAATTTTAAAAATTCCCTGAATTTTTCAATATGAAAATGGAAAGGGCATGAAGAAGGACCCAGAATGATCAACACCAAGAACTATTTATCCTAGGAAAGTTATTGGATTTACTTGATTAATTAGAGAAAAAATTATTTGGGCAGCCATTTAAATGACCAAGTTAATTTTAAGACAGGAAAAAAAAAAGGCCAGCTCGCCTAGATTTCAACACAGTAATGGCAAATGCCAAATGACTATTGAGTGACACCTACATGATATTTAGGGTTAAAAGGTATGAGCTGTGGATTCTCCACTATAACCAGTCAAGCAGCCATTCAAGTAACATAGCCCCAATTCCGAACATAGAGAAATTCAAGGCACATTTTTCCCCAAGAACACTTTTTGAGAAAACTATTAGAAAATGAACTTCAGGCCAGGCGCGGTGGCTCACACCCATAATCCCAGCACCTTGGGAGGCTGAGGTGGGCGGATCACCTAAGGTCCAGGGTTCAAGACCAGCCTGGCCAACATGATGAAACCCTGTCTCTACTAAAAATACAAAAATTAGCTGGGCGTGGTGGCGGGCGCCTGTAATCCCAGCTACTCAGGAGCCTGAAGCAGAAGAATCGCTTGAACTGGAGGCAGAGGTTGCAGTGAGCCAAGATCGCGCCACTGCACTCCAGCATGGGCAACAGAGCAAAACTCAGTCTCAAAAAAAAAAAAAATGAAAATGAACTTCAGCAAATAAGGGCATTAGAGCAAGAAATTTTAATATAAATGTTTTATTCCCTATCAGGATATGTCATCAATATAAAAATAAGTGAGGGGGGATGGAAAAGCAGACAGGAAGTCAGGTGTGCCGCTTGCCTACTTGTAATGTTGAAAGTCAAATATCACTCAAATACAAGAATAAGTACATTTAAGAGTAAAAAGGAAAATATTAAGGAAGAAAACATTATTAACTAATATCAGATGAGTGACTAAAGAGAGTAAGAAAAGAAGACACCACAAACTAATCTTACCACTGCTCATGGTAGAAAACAACAGAGACTGTCTAAATAAATAATCGCTAAGCAAACTTACAATCACAAAGTACTAAAATAATAATGCAAACCTTCCTAAAACCAAGAAACATACACTCATGCGTGCACACTAAATTAAAAAATATAAAATACCACATAATGAAAGACTTTTAGGAATTAAACCAAAAAGGAAAATATTACAGAACTCAAGCCAATCATAAATAGCCTAAATTACTTTCATTAAAAGAAACATACTTTCAGAATATGTCTGAGAGTAAAATTCAATTCAATTGTACATAAAAGAGACTCAACTAAAATAAAATGATTCTGAAAGATGGAATATAAAATAAAGGGCACAGGTATACCAAACGCAAATAAAAAGAAAGCAGCAGTCAGGCGCAGGTGGCTCACACTTGTAATCCCAGCACTTTGGGAGGCCAAGGCGAGTGAATCACTTGCGGTCAGGAGTTCAAGACCAGCCTGGTTAATATGGTGAAACCCTGTTTCTACTAAAACTACAAAAAATTACCCGGGCGTGGTGGTACATGCGTGAAATCCCAGTTACATGTGAGGCTTAGGTGGGAGAATCGTTTGGACCCAGGAGGTGGAGGTTGCAGTGAGCAGAGATCACACCACTGCACTCCAGCTTGGGTGACAGAGTGAGACTCCACCTCAAAAAAATAAAAAAATAAAAAATAAGGCAGCAATCATAATCATTAATATCAGATGAGTTGGAATTCAGGCCAAAAGGCATTAAATAAGACCAAGAAGAACATTTTATAATGATAAAAGATGTATGTAATTCACAATTAAGTTTTATCTATACAACAAATAACACAACAGTAATATACAGAAAGCTGGAATCATAGTAGCTATTAGGAGAAATGCAACACATCGGGAGTCACACCTTTAATCCACCTCTTAGGCCATGACCTCTGGGCAAGAGGCCAAAAATGTAAGAAAATAGATCTGAATCATTATTTAATCATGTAACCTGATCAATACATTTACTGACTATAATTAGAGACAAAGTAAACTTCAAAAATTCCAAAAAAAAAACCAGACAGTATTCTCTAATCAAAATGCAATAAAAATATAAATTATTGACAAAGCCATAAAACAAAAAAAAAAAGCCCCTCTACCTGGAAATTTTGAAATTCCTTGGGTCACAAAGGAAATAAAACTAAAATTACCACATGTCAGAACTAACAGATGGCTGGGCACAGCGGCTCATGCCTGTAATCCCTGCACTTTGGGAGGCCAAAGCAGGAGGAGCTGCTTGAGCCCAGGAGTTCAAGACTAGCCTGGTCAATATAACAAGACCTCGACCCTACCAAAAAAAAAAATTAATTAATGTAAAAATTAGCCAGACATGGTGGTTCATGCCTGTGGTCCCGGCTACTTGTGAGGCTAACGTGAAAGGATTGCTAGAGCCTGGGAGGTTGAGGCTGCAGTGAGCTGTAATCTCACCACTGCACTCCAGCCTAGGCAACAGAGCAGGACCCTGTCTCTAAAAAAAAAAGAACCAAGAGACATGGCTTAAACTATGCTCAATGGACAACTCATATATGAAGTGCCAGAAAAGAAACAAAATAAATGGAAGAAACCCAAAAGAAGAAATTAATAAAGAACAAAGCCAAAAACTAACAGTAAGAAAATCATTAAAGAGAATAAATAATAAATCTAAAAGCTGAGTTTTTTTAGTAGGAAAAAACTAGGTAAACCACTAGCTAACATAATCACGAGGAGAAAAGAGGAAGTACAAATTCAAATATGGCACTGTCTGTAACAGTTAAATACAGTACATTCACCAAAAGAAACACTGCAGCTTTAAAATAACGAACAAGGGAAATCTTTATGTCCTGAGATGAAAAGATATGTATCAGCTGCCCACTGTGTTAAAAACAGGAAATAAGAATCTATAATTGGATTTTCTTGTATACGCAAAAGAATCTTTGGGAGAATACACAAGCATCAAGATACTGATTTCCTACTGAAAGGAGTGGAAATTGGGTAGATGGGAAGGCAAGGATAAGAAGGATACTTTTCATCATATAATGTTTTCTACTTCTGGATTTTGAGCTATAGAGCCTTATAATTTATTATTTAAAACTGCATATGACCAAGATTAATTCATCAAATATTTTAAGCTTGGACTATATGCCAAACACTATACTTGGCGTTGGAGATGCACAAAATGAAAAGATCGAGTCCTCTTTCCTAAAGAGTGATAGTTTCCGCCTGTAATCCCAGCACTTTGGGAGGCCGAGGCGGGCGGATCACGAGGTCAGGAGATCAAAACCATCCTGGCTAACACAATAAAACCCCATCTCTACTAAAAATACAAAAAATTAGCCAGGCGTGGTGGCAGGCGCCTGTAGTCCCAGCTACTTGGGAGGCTGAGGCAGGAGAATGGCGTGAACCTGGGAGGCAGAGCTTGCAGTGAGCCGAGATCGCGCCACTGCACTCCAGCCTGGGCAACAGAGTGAGACTCCATCTCAAAAAAAATAAAAGAAAAAAAAAGAGTGATAGTTTCAAGTCTGGCAGAGAGACAGGAAGCAAACCAACAATCGGAATATGATGTGCCTAATTCTTCGTAAGAAGACATGAAGTGCTATAAAGAATACCTCTATCTACACAAGGGAAAAAAGGAAGGCTGTTCATAGAGGATAGCTCTTGTTAAAGACTTAAAGGTGAGTCAAAGATTTCCAGTGGAAAAATAAAGGACATCCCAGATAAAAGCAGAAAGCAGTGGCAAAGGTATGGGAGTAGAGAGAGCAAACAGTATTCGAGAAACTATTACAGATCAAGATTCTGCAGGAGGAAGAATGGCTAGAATTAAGACTGAAGAAGTTGAAAACCAGCTAGCTAAGAAAGGGCATTACATATCATGTTACCTAATTTTATCACCTTTCACATGACAGGCATTGTGCTATGTGCTGGGTATAAAGCAGTAAACATGGCCTCCTTCCTGCAGTTTACAGTCTAGAGGACAATGTCAAAGAATTTAAAAAAGAGGTTTGGCTGGCGCGGTGGCTCACACATCTAATCCCAGCACTTTGGGAGGCTGAGGCGGGCGGATCACGAAGTCAGGAGCTCAAGATCAGCCTGGCCAACAGGGTGAAACCCCATCTCTACTAAAAATATAAAAATTAGCCGGGCATGGTGGCGGGAGCCCATAGTCCCAGCTACTCGGGAGGCTGAGGGAGGAGAATCGCTTGAACCCTGGAGTCGGAGGTTGCAGTGAGCTGAGATCGCACCACTGCACTCCAGCCTGGGCGACAAGTGAGACTCTGTATCAAAAAAAAAGAGGTTTTACCAAGAGTTTGATGCCATGACCTTTCCTGTCTCTGACTCCCTGCACATACTGTTGCCTCTGTCAGCAATACTCTCCCTACATTCCCAATCCCCACCCATCCCTTAGCTAGTCCATTCTTCTCAGGCCTCAGATTAAATGACCCTTGTTCCAGGCAGTCTTCTCTGACTCCTCAGACTCAGTCAGTTCCACTTGGCTCTATGCTTCAAAGCATGCTGCGCTTCTTCTTGACAATGGCACTTAGAATTACTCCTCTGTCTTCCTCTCCAAACTGTAAGCTGTATGAATACAAGAACTAAGATGATCTTGTTCACCCCTGTACTGTATCTCCAGCATGGATCACAGTACACAGCAGACCCGTAACGAATTATTTAATGAATGCGTACATTTTAGAATAATATAACAATCTTTCCTGATTATCAGGCTGATTATAATATACTTAATTGTATTTATATACTGCAAGTATATAAGACTATGAGATCTATTTCTCATGGCTCTAGAATACTTGCATCTTTTTTTAATACTTATGATAAACTGTCACTTCATTCAACCTTTTTTTTTGAGATGGAATCTCGCTCTGTTGCCCAGGCTGGAGTGCAATAGCATGATCTTGGCTCACTGCAACCTCTGCCTCCTGGGTTCAACCGGTTCTCCTGCCATGGCCTCATGAGAAGCTGAGTACGGGCATGCGCCACCACACCCAGCTAATTTTGTATTTTAGTAGAGATGGGGTTTCACCATGTTGGTCAGGCTGGTCTCAAACTCCTGACGTCAGGTGATCCACCTGCCTCAGCCTCCCAAGGTGCTGGGATTACAGGCCTGAGCCACTGCACCTGGCCTGAAGTATGTAATTTTACATTATAAAAATATTCATCCATATGACTTCTTCAATTACATAATTCTTAATTACCTACTCACTACATTAACACATTCCCTCTCCCTTGCCCCACTAAAATGAATAATGCTAGCAGGAGATTAAAAAACTAATATGAAAGAAAAAAGGCAAGTAGTGATTTGGTTTCACTGAGAAATCTTACCATTATCAGGAGATCATGGGCCTCCATCAATGAATGAACCACATTAAAATTCTGCTCAAGAAACCTTCAATGAAATCCCTCAGAATCCTTATCTTTTGGGAGAGTATCTGTCTGAGCTATGTCATATGTAATCATCTTAATAGTTAACAAAATTATTTATTTATTTATTGTTGAATAAACAGAAATAGATCTCCTCCAGGATTCTAAGGTCAACAGTCTATGAGTGGTCCTGAAATGTTCAGGTGAAGTAGAAATTTTAATTTAATGTAATTTAATGCATCAGAATTCTCTAAAAGCATTATGCAACTGAATGTGTGTCTTGAATTACTAGCAACATAATCATTAATATGATTTCCAATTCTATCCAACGAGTCTCTAGGCAGGCTATCATACCTCTTAACTATCATAATTACCTAAATAACTCGAAATTTTTCATTTAAACATAAATCTGAGAACTAAATATATTACATTAGCCTGATCTTTGCACAAAATAAAAACTCTCCAAAAAAATTATGTTCCATTTATTACTCTTTCCTCAGAGGCAAAAATGCAAAACAATTGCTTCTAGTGATTCTTCTTCTTCTTAAGCTACTCTTAAACATTTTCTTTCAAAATAATTAGATATCAGAAGAAATATTCCCATTAGAGCTAACAAGCAATGAACAAAAATTAATGGGAAACAAGTTCTAAAAAATATGCTAATAATGTTAATGACCTACAGAGTGAATAAAATCAAAAGCAATATTTTTCAAGAGGTAAGTAAGAATTTTGATCTTACAGCCAGCACTACAGAGTAAAAACACTAATAAATTTCTCTTTCATAACACTTACCTTTGTCTAGGAACTATGAAGAGTGCCCGTACCAACTTCTTCCTGTTTGCTTTTGTGTTCATGTTCATGCAAAAATCCATTGCTGCCTATTGGGAAAAAGTAAACTTTTTCTTTAAAAACCTCTAATTAGTTACGGAGAGCAGAAATCCTGCCTACTATGATATTTTTATTTGTTCTTAAACATTTCAAAATGGTTTTAAGAAACTAGTATTGTTAGTATCAGGAAAGTTTTCTGATAGAGCTCAAAAGTAGCAAGAATAGTTACCAAGAGCCAAGAAAATTACTAATGCTAATAAGGATAACCAAAAAGCAGTAAAGGTGCATGAGCAAAGAGAAAGAGACAGGCACAAATTATACCCAAGAAGATGGAAGAAGAAGAAGGGTGCCCCCACATTCACTAAAAAAGTTTAGTGTCGACAGTCAGATTTGGTAATGTTAGGGTTTAGAAAGCAATACCCCAAAATATGGCTCTTTGGATGCTGAGTACTTCATTTGAACTAAGAAAACTGGAAAGCCTGATAAGCGGCCTCAGTCAAGGTCTCTCTGACCATCCCTTGTTTCTCTTCACAAGTGCAGGAAATGGCGGTCTCCTTCTCTCCAAGATGCCTTAACTGACAGAGGAGAATTCTTCCAAAAGAAACTCAACTATCTTCAATCCCCTGTCTAAAATTTCATAAAACAGGGAATTTATCTAGATGACCATTACCACCTGGACAGACTTTTTTCTGAGACAAGGTCTCACTCTGTCACCCAGGCTGGGGTGCAGTGGCACAATCATGGCTCACTGCAGTCTTGCTCTGCCAGGCTCCAGGGATCCTCCTGCCTCAGCTCCCGGCCAAGCAGCTGAGACTATAGGCATGTGTAGTTAAGGCTGAAACATAATAAAAATCGCTCCTTGGCTGGGCACGGTGGCTCACACCTGTAATTCTAACACTCTGGGAGGCCGAGGTGGGTGGATCACGTGAGGTCAGGAGTTCAAGACCAGCCTGGCCAACATAGTGAAACCCCGTCTCTACTAAAAATATAAAAAATTAGCCGGGCATGGTGGCGGGCACGTGTAGTCCCAGCTACTCGGGAGGCTGAGGCAGGAGAATGGCGTGAACCCGGGAGGCGGAGCTTGCAGTGAGCCGAGAACATGCCACTGCACTCCAGCCTGGGCAACAGAGCAAGACTCCGTCTCAAAAAAATAAAAAATAAAAAAATTAGCTGGGCGTGGTGGTGCACACCTGTAGTCCCAGCTACTCAGGAGTCTGAGACAGGAGAATCGCTTGAATCTGGGAGACAAAGGTTGCAGTGAGCCAAGACCGTGCCACTGCACTCCAGACTGGGCAACAGAGCAAGACTCCACTCAAAAAAAAAAAAAAAAAAACTCATTTGTATGGACTCAACAAGGAGACTCTTAAGTGAAAGTGGCACTGTTTTTTTAATTGCAAATGCATGGTGAAAATATAATGCTAGTACAATTTGGTACCACTACCTTGAATCATGATAAAATGCTAGTAGCTCTACCCACCATCACTTTTGCAAATGTCAAAACAATAAAAAAGAAAAAAAAAATCGGCCGGGTATGGTGGCTCATGCCTGTAATCCGAGCACTTCGGGAGGCCAAGGCAGGCGGATCACAAGGTCAGGAGTTTGAGACCAGCCCAGCCAATATGATGAAACCATATCTCTACTAAAAATACAAAAAAATTAGCCGGCGTGGTGGCGCGTGCCTGTAATCCCAGCTACTCGAGAGGCTGAGGCAGGAGAATTGCTTGAACCTGGGAGGTGGAGGTTGCAGTGAGCCAGGATCACACCACTGCACTCTAGCCTAGGCGAAAGAGTGAGACTCCATCTCAAAAAAAAAAAAAAAAAAAAAAAACACACACACAAGAAAAAAAAACTTAGTATTATCATCAAAAGAATTTTTGACCTCACAGAACCCCAGGAAGTGCCTCAAAGCCATTAAAAATCCAGAAACCATACTTTTAGCACCTTTGATCTAAAACAATATTTTCCAAACTATGGGAACCATGTATGAACAGGACAGGATGCTACAGCCAATTCTATACCCAAACAGAGCATCTATGAATTACATCCAATTTTGTCTGCTTATGCTGAATTCCCATCTAAGACTTTATTTGAAGAAATGGTGGACTTTATAGCTCAAATAGTCTAAAAACCATAGACATTCCTTATCAGAGGACTCCTACAAGGTCCATGTGCTTGAATAAAGTTACACAGAGATACCAATACCTTGTCTATCAGATCTCGGTTGACACAGTTGGGTAACTGCTGTAGGAAAGCATCTACTATGAGCTTGAGATGAGATCCAGTGCTGGCTTCCTCATCTTCTTGTTCTAATGTAAAATTAGTTTTTAAATAGGTTAAAAAAAAAACAGAGAACACAGAATAAAAACATCCAATGATGAACTATTTGGAAAATAGATAATCTAGACCAATTTTTGTGCCCAGGAAAACATTAGTCATTTTTTAGAATATTATCCTAGAAAGTTTAGGTAACTCTAGAATCATAACATCAATTCACTACAGTCTTTCAGGTATCAACTATAAAAGTCAAACTTTTTGCATTAGGCACAAAAACTTGGTCAGAAAAAGCATGCAGTGTTATGGTAAATGTTATTTGTGTCTGCCCAGCATCCCTTCCCCCATGTTCTTCCATTAACAGCACTCCCAATTCTTGCCTTTGAAGAACTAAGCCTCCCTATTTCATGTAATTCTAAGGAGGGTGGCTGGTTTACATAGAGAAAGAATCTGCAGTAAGATAGGGTAAAGCCAACAGAGAGAAAAGCAATATTGAAGAAGGTATCCTTCTAATAAAGAATCTTGGCCAGGTGTGATGGCTCATGCCTATAATGCCAGGGCCTTGGGAGGCTGAGGCAGGGGGATCACTTGAGGCCAGGAGTCCAAGACCAGTCTGGGTAACATAGCAAGACCCTGTCTCTAAAAAATATAAAATAAAATAAAATAAAATAAAATAAAATAAAATAAAATAAAATAAAATAAAATAAAATAAAATAAGCTGGGTGTGGTGGTGCACGTCTACAGTCCCAGCTACTTGGAGGTTGATGCAGGAGGATGACTTGAGCTCGGGAGTTTGAGGCTGCAGTCAATTATGATCATGCCATGGCACTCCAGCCTGGGCAAGAGTGAAACCCTGTCTCAAAAAAGTAAATAAATAAAGGAATCCTAGCTAATCAACTCAAAACTCGATAGGAAGCATTTAGGGAATAAATGTAATATTTGTATTACTGAATACAAAACACAACTCAATTATAAAGACAGACAAAATTAACAGATGAACTGATAAGCTAGTCATATTCCCACCTAGTAATCATTTCAGAATAACTTTCAAATACATTTATGTTGTTTGTAAAGATTATGTCATAGAATTAAATCAATCAGGAGAATGCTATCAAGTTCTCAGAAAAGTGTATCTTTATTCTATCATAGAAGGGGTAGCGAGAAAAGTATATTTTAAGATATTTAGGGCAGGGTGCGGTGGCTCATGCCTGTAATCCCAGCAGTTTGGGAGCCAAGGCGGGCGGATCACCTGAGGTCAGGAGTTCGAGACAAGCCTGGCCAACATGGTGAAACCCCATCTCTACTAAAAATACAAAAATTAGCTGGGCATGGTGGCAGGCAGCTGTAATCCCAGCTACTTGGGAGGCTGAGGCAGGAGAATCGCTTGAACCCAGGAGGCAGAAGTTGCAGTGAGCCAAGATCGTACCATTGCATTCCAGCCTGGAGGACAAGAGTGAGACTTAGTCTCAAAAAAAAAAAAAAAAAAATATTATTTAGAACTAAGGTATTTAAAATTTAGATGATCATTAAAGTTTGTAGACACACAATACTGGGTATGTACTGTCCTGTTATAAATCAAATTCTGAAAACAGTGATGGACTGAAAACAACAGAAAAACAAGGGATTAAAAAATACAGAATTAAGGAGAAAAGATCTATATTCTTAGGCAAGAGCTCTGTGTGTAAAAACCAATTAAAAATGAAAGTTGGTAAATTAGTTCTTTACCTTGTTCATCAAGAAGTTTCTTTGTAAGATCTTCAGCTTCATCTCCACCCTCTAATTCTAAGGTGTCATCATTAATTTCTAGATTCTCCAACTCAAGTTCCAAATCATCGGGACTTGATACCTCCTTATTCTCCTTAGATTCTTTTGCCTCTGTTGAAAAACAAACAAGTATACCTAAATTCAAAGTCATATTAAAATCCTGCCACACAAAAGTAGATTAAGACTCACAAAATCTGCAGGTTCTTTTAGAACCTGCATGTACACCTGGCAACTGAAGTTAATATATTTAGATTTTATAAAACACATTATGCTCGGCTGGGCATGGTGGCTCACCCCTGTAATCCCAGCACTTTGGGAGGCCGAGGAGGGAGGATCACCTGAGGTCAGGAGTTTGAGACCAGCCTGACCAACATGGTGAAACCCCATCTCTACTAAAAATACAAAAATTAACCGGGCATGGTGGCACATGTCTGTAATCCCAGCTACTCAGGAGGCTGAGACAGGAGAATTGCTTGAACCCAGGAGGTGGAGATTGCAGTGAGCCGAGAGAGCACCACTGCACTTGAGCCTGAGCAAAAAGAGCAAAACTCAGTCTCAAAAAAATATATACATTATGCTCACTGAGAACGAAGGCTATATCTTCTCTGATTATGTATACCATTTGTTAACTGAAGAGATGGATGGATGACTGGATGGAGAGAGATTGTGTGGATGAGGACTTACATGGCCTGAGGATCTATCTATGCTAAAGATGAGGGGGGAAAAAGGCTGATTAAAGTGGACTCACATTAAGAAGGGTCTCAAACTCCCAGATGAGGAGTTGAGACTTTCTCCTTTATGCAAGGGATAACATTTAAAAGGGATCTGATGTGAAAATTAACTTAGCAGCAATATATAAAATCAATTAGAAAGTCAGAAAAGGGTAGATGTAGAAAGACCAATTAGGAAAATATCCTTATCATTTCAATGTGAAGGGTGAGAGAAAACCAAAAAATGAAACACAACAAAGGAAAATGGCCAGTAATTGGTAAAAGGCAAAATTGGAAGAATAAAAAAGAAAGAGAAACCAAACCTTAGCTGAATAAAACTGACAAAATATTAATAACTGAAGTTGAGTGATAGGTAAATCCAAGTTCACTATACCAGCCTTCTTTTGTGTTTTCGCAAATCAAATAAAATTTTCGTAAATAAAAAACAAAAGCCAATAAAACCTGAGTTCAGGAATGTATACTTAAATTGAAAGTATGGTATTTCTCAGCTTCATCTCTTATAGTCTCTAATCTCCTAATTTCTGCATTGAACACAGAAATGTCTTACTGATACTTGATGTCATATCTTATTTGGGAGGATGAAAACTCTAACTAGTATGAATCAGTTTTGCTACCTCTAGATGAAAACAGACTACTACTTTCTCATTCATTCATCTTTTCATTCTACTTTTATTGAATTCCTACTACGTGCTAGGTATTGTTCTAAGCACCAGGAATATACCTGTGAGTACAGCAGAGAAAAACTCCTGCCCACATGGAGCACGCATTCACTCCCCAATGTCCCCTGATGTCTGGCTACTAAAACATCTACTAATCAGCTACATGTTCAGAATGACGCTAAGCTGTCAAACATTCTGAAAAAAGCTTAAAATGTGACCCTTGCTCTCAAAAAACACACAATTTATCTGAGGAAATTAAACTAATATGCATAAGGTAGTCAAATAGGGTATGGTGGGAGAGGGTTCCAACCAGAAAACAGAACAATGCAGGAAGGCAAGAAGGCAAGAAGATGGGCCCATTTCAGAGACTGAGAAGGATGGCAAATTAAGGGTAATAGAGTTGTAATGGCAAACCTGAGAGAAACTATGCAGGGTCCTAGAGACAATGTTAACAATTTTAAATTATATTCCAAGTACATGTAAAGTTATTCAAGGACATTAGGTAGGCAGGAGAGTAAAATTAACGTTTAGGAATGCATAGGCTGAGTGCAGTGGCTCATGCCTGTAATCCCAGCACTTTGGGAAGCTGAGGCAAGTGGATCACTTGAAGTCAGGAGTTCAAGACCAGCCTGACCAACATGGTGAAACCCCATCTCTACTAAAAATACAAAATTAGCCAGGCGTGGCAGCACACTTCTGTAATCCCAGTTACTTGGGAGGCTAAAGCAGGAGAATCACTTGCACCTGGAAAGCGTAGGTTGCAGTGAGCCGAGACCACACGACTGCACTCCAGCCTGGACAAGAGCAAAAACTCCGCCTCAAAAAAAAAAAAAAAAAAAAAAAAGAATGCATAGAAGGAAACAGTAAATACAGGGCAACCAGGTAGGAGGTATTACAGTAACCCGGGTGAGAGAGGATGGGAGTTAGATTAGAATAGCAGCGGCAAATATAAGACAAACCTGAGAAACACAATGTAACCGGCATTCAGAAACTCCCACTCTATTAACGACCTAAAAGCTCTGACTTCTCTAAAGTCACTCTTCTTCACAAAGAGTTGGTTCTATCTAGCCTAGAAAGGGCAGTACAGGTAACGAGCATCATAGAGCTAACACCTGCCCTAACAATCTGATACCTGGGGGAAATGTGCATCTTACCAAGACCTCACTTGAATTCACTACAAGACATTATAAACAAACACTTTCCAATTAATTCACATTAACTTAAATGTATCAGCACTGTTAAAAGTATGTCAATTATCATCCTTTAATGCTCCATCATTCCATATAATTCTGTCACTCATTTACTCTAATGACTCAATGTTCATATTACAAAACTAGTAACTACAATATACATATTTTTTTTTTTACAAATACTATTTTGAAGCTAATTCTTATAGCACTTAATGTAAATATTTTTTCTCTAGAATTTACCTTTGGTATCATCTTTGTTGGACTCCTTATTCTGACAACTTTTTTCATTGTCTTTAAACAAGATGGCTGGGACAAAAGCCTTCAAATCAATGAGGTTCTCATAAAAATTCCGAGCATCTTCATCTTCCCATATACCACCTTCCAAGTCATATTCTCCAGGTTTACCAGGTGTGAATATATCAATTCCAGGCCCATGTTCTACAATAAAATAAATCACAAGTAATTAACATAACTTGAGGTTCTAGCATGATAAACATGACATAAGTTATTTTTTCAGTTTTACATCTATTGAATCTTGAGTGTTTCAACTGACAGGAACTTCTTCAATTAACAAGCACATGTGACCGTTTTCAACACCAAATCACAAACTGTGTTTTAAATAAAGCCCTAAAATAAAACAGACTAGAGAACAACATAAAGATTTTTTTCTCTTACATTTGTTTTAAGCAATTAATATGAGATTAAGTAGCCATTTGATAAATTAGGTCTACTTTCATGAAACTTAAAATCACAAAATAAAATATATAAGCCTGGCCACTCCTAAGACATCTGTTTAAAGTCCCACCTCCCCCATGAGTATTTTTTTTTTTGGCAACTCATAATCCTCTATACTATTTACATCATACTTATATACCATTTATATCTCCAAAAACAGACCATAAACCTTTACTTAAGAAGCATCCCTCCTTTTGGCATAATCCTTGGCACATGATAGACTGCCACTGTCAACCTAAAATAATCAAAAAGGTCAGAATCTAGTTTTAAAGAGAGTTTATTCAATTGCAAAGTTTGAGGACAGCCTCCCAGGAAGCAGAGATTCCAAAGAACAGAAGTCAGTGTTCCAAAGGGTAGAAGTTTGAGATTGTTTATACAGAGAAAGTTTAAGTAATTTCAACATCTTTCCACATAAGGTTTAATGCACAGTTACAACAATCTGATTAGCAGAAGTCGTCTTTTTTGGGAAAGATACATACAGGTTATGTAATTCAGTCTCCAAGGCTTAATTTCCCCCTTGCTATAATAAATTTAGAGGGTCCTGAAATTTTATTTTTTTTAAACAGAGTTTTATTCTGTCACCCAGGCTGGAGTACAATGGCGCGACATCAGCTCACTGCAACCTCCACCTCCCAGCTTCAAGTAATTCTCCTGCCTCAGCCTCCCAAGTAGCTGGGATTATAGGCACCCGCCACCACACTTGGCTAATTTTTTGTTATTTTTAGTAGAGATGGGGTTTCGCCATGTTGGCCACGTTGGTCTCAAACTCCTGACCTCAGGTGATCCACCTGCCTCAGCCTCCCAAAGTGCTGGGATTACAGGCGTGAGCCACCACGCCCAGCCTTTATTTATTATTTATTTTTTTGAATTGAGACAGGGTCTCACTCTGCTGCCGAGGCTGGAGTGCAGTGACATGATCATAGCTTACTGTAGCCTCGAAATCCTGGGCTCATGCAATCCTCCTGCCTCAACCTCCTGAGTAGCTGGGACTACAGGCATGCGTCATCAAGCCCAGCCAATTTTTCTATTTTTAGTAGAGATGGGGTTTCATTATGCTGCCTAGGCTGGTCTCAAACTCCTAAGTTCAAGGGATCCACCCGCCTCAGCCTCTCAAAGTGCTGGGATTACAGGCATGCGTGACCACGCTCAGCCTTTATTTTCTTTTATGCCATAAATGTCAGTCAATTGATAACTGGAAAAGAAGGGAAGAAAGATGAAGCATACAGATCTCTTATTAGAGAATGGAAAGTATGTACCTATTTACACACATGCAGTACATACAACTATAGATCATAAACTCAGAACAATGAAAGTAATTAACTTCCTACTTTATGATTATGAGCCCATTCATGAACTTATCTACTCTCACATACTTCTCTCCAAATGAGAATTATAAATAGATTATGTAAATTCAAATTAACCCTAAGTTAGATTATTCATTAAATGTGATTTATGAAAATAAGAACGCCAAAAACAAAAAAAACACTGGCTCCTTGAAACTCCTTTCCTTACAGAAAATATATTTAAACACAGACTTAATAGGACACTAAACCCATACACCAAAAAGAAAAACACTGACATATTTACAACTTCTGTTTAATGAAAAGTATAAACAAAAGCAAAAAACAAACTAGAAGACAATATTGACAATATTTAAAGAATACATCCATAATATATAGAGCATAGTATAATAAATATATTTGGTGTTTGTCCTTGGTTCCTGGCAGACCTCCTAAAACCCTTGGAATTTCCTGAGTGAAAGGAATGTATTTTGTTATTCATAACAAGCTTTTTGATCCTACCTCAGCTGATGCTAATGAGGTGACTTAGGGTGGAGTCTGGATGGTCTCTACGATGGAGCCAGTCACCAGAAAGACCGAGTGATTACGGGCTTAGAACTTTCAGCCCCACTCACCCACCCATCTATGAAGCAGAGTCCTCGCCAGACACCAACTTGGCTGGCACCTTGATCTTAAGACTTCCCAGACTCCAGACAGAGGAATAAGTTTCTGTTGTTCATAAGTTGCCCGGTCTAGGGTATTTTGTTACAGCAGCCTGAAAAGACTAAGACAACTATGTAATATTAATCAGGTGTTAAAAGGAATGAGATGTATCTACAAGAACTGACTCAGAAAGCTCTCAAAAATAATAATTGAAACAATAAAGGAAATCACGCAAAATATCTCACCTAAGTTAATGAAGCTAGAGATATCTGATTATATATATTTTCTGGAAAAAAGTAAAGTCTGGACACATTACTATCAAGCTGTTAAGAGTGGTTATCTTGGAGAATGTAATGCATCTGACAGTAAACTTTCACTTTTTAATCTATAATATGCATAAATATTTTGTGTATCTAAAAAATAATGTAAATCATAAAAAAGAAATTCAACTTTTGAGAGGTAAAAATACTACCAAATCAAAAGTAATAAAAAATAGGAATATCACAGGCACAGGACAAGAGAAAAACAGAGGAGTGATAGTTGCAATGCATATAAAAAATATAATTTCCGTCGGCCGGGCACAGTGGCTCACGCCTGTAATCCCAACACTTTGGGAGGCTGAGGCAGGTGGGTAACGAGGTCAGGAGATCGAGACCATCCTAGCTAACACAGTGAAACCCCGTCTCTACTAAAAATACAAAAAATTAGCCGGCTGTGGTGGCAGGCACCTGTAGTCCCAGCTACTCAGGAGACTGAGGCAGGAAAATGGCGTGAACCCGGGGAGCAGAGCTTGCAGTGAGCTGTGAATGCGCCACTGCACTCCAGCCTGGGTAACAGAGCAAGGCTCCGTCTCAAAGTAATAATAATAATAATAATAATAATAATTTCCTTAATATACAAAGTGCTTTTTTTTCTCTCTCTCTGATATGGAGTCTCGCTCTGTCACCCAGGCTGGAGTGCAATCTCAGCTCACTGCAACCTCTGCCTCCTGGGTTCAAGCAATTGTCTCACTTCAGTCTCCCAAGTAGCTGGGATTACAGGCGCACTCCACAATACCCGGCTAACTTTTGTATCTTTTGTAGAGACGGGGTTTCACCATGTTGGCCAGGCTGGTCTAGAACTCCTGACCTCAAGTGCTCCACTCACCTCAGCCTCCCAAGTGCTTTTATAAATCCATTTTTTAAAAAGATACAAGGGGAAAAAGGACAGGGGGTGGGGGTATAAAAGATTCAAATAGGAATTTCACAGGGAAAATAATACATTTATAAAACAGCCAATAAACTTAAAGATGCTAAAATCTGACTTCAAATTTAAAAATTAAGAACTGCAATGTGGTAAGAGTGTAAAGAAACAGTCATTCTCGGGCCAGGCACAGTGGCTCACACCTGTAATCCTAGCACTTGGGGAGGCCGAGGTGGGCAGATCACGAGGTCAGGAGATTGAGACCATCCTGGCTAACATAGTGAAACCCTATCTCTACTAAAAATACAAAAAATTAGCCAGGCGTGGTGACACATGCCTGTAGTCCCAGCTGCTCAGGAGGCTGAGGCAGGAGAATCGCTTGAACCCGGGAGGCGGAGCTTGCAGTGAGCTTAGATCGCACCACTGTACTCCAGCCTGGGTGACAGAGCAAGACACCATCTCAAAAAAAAAAAAAAAAAAAAAGAAACATTCATTCTCATACACTTAGTGGCATGTAAATTTTTTTTTTTAATTTTAAGTTCCAAGATACATGTGCAGAATGTGCAGGTGTGTTACATAGGTATACATGTTCCACGGTGGTTTGCTGCACTTACCAACCCGTCACCTAGGTTTTAAGTCCCGCATGCATTAGGTATTTGTCCTAATGCTCTCCCTCCCCTTACCCCCAACCTCCCAACAGGCCCCAGTGTGTGTTGTTCCCCTCCCTGTGTCCATGTGTTCTCACTGTTCAACTCCCACTTATGAGTGAGAACATGTGGTATTTGGTTTTTTTCCTATGTTAGTTTGCTGAGAATGATGGCTTCCAGCTTCATCCATGTCCCTGCAAAGGACATGAACTCACTCTTTTTTATGGCTGCATAGTATTCCATGGTGTATATGTACCACATTTTCTCTATCTAGTCTATTATTGATGGGCATTTGGGTTGCTGTAAATTTCTTTAATAGAAAATATGGCATCATATATTGAAACTTAAAATGCATATATCCTTTTAACCCAAGAATTCTACTTCTAGGAATGTATCTTGTAAATACTAGCATATATAAAGAAGCAGGTTCAGAGATTTTGTTACAGCACTGACAATAATAGCTAAAAGCCAGAAATATTAAGTGTTAATCAACAGAGGACAAGTAAATTACAGAACAACCATACAAAAGGATATTACTATGTAGCAATTAAAAATAATTAGATGGCACAATGTATTAAAATGAAAAAAATCTAAGACATGATTAACTGGAAAAAGTGGCTATAGAATAAATGATATTCTGATCACTGGACAATGTAAGCCTCTTCTGCACAAGGTGAAGTACTATATCAGTGACCCAAAATAACTAAAGATTCAAGCAAACAATATTAAAACAATGATTTTCAAACACTGGACATCAGGCAGTATAGGAAAATAATCCCTGATAGGGAGCAGACAAAAAACTCAGCTCTACAATTGCCCCAGCTTACTTCATAAAGAGATTTTTCCAGGCTGTGGCCAAGTAAGAGAGAAGCCAGGCAGTCTCCCTGAGTTGAGGATGAGAGCTGAGGGTCTGGTAATACTCTACCCAAGGCAGGTAGAGTTCCCAGGACACAGTACCAGAGAGGAGAAACCAGCACAAAGACAGACTTCAAAACATTTGCAGAGTCTTCCTTGAACATTCAGCTGAGTACTGATCAGCTCCTATGTATAAGGAAACAAAGTGTTCACCTGAGTACTGATCAGCCTCTATGTGTGAGGAAACTAGGTGAGACTGGGAAAATAACTACTGAAAAGAATTAAGACTCACAGAGAGGCTCATGGGACCAGGAATAGTCTGTATACCCACGAGGCTGACTGGAAGAATCTTCTATGACTCTACTTTATCAGAAAGAGTCCAGAAAGATACTGCCTCAGTATTAGGAAAAATTAGCTTTAGATTAAAGGCTGCTCTGGTACCTCCTAACAAAGCATCCTTTCAAAGATGAAACTATTTCCAAGTAACTTAACTGCACCCCAGGATGACGCTTAATGATATTTATAAGAATACAAAAATATCCAGGACACATCCAGTAAAACATAAGCGGGCAGCCAAAGAAGTAGAAAAATGACCAGACATGCAAAGGAGGTCAAGCAACTGCAATCAATTGAAACCAACTCGGAAATCACACAGATGATAAGATTTGTAGACAAGGACTTTAAAACAGTTATTGTAACTGTATTTCATATGTTCAACAAGCTACAAGATTGAACATGTCAGATACAAAGAAAATATGACAAGATATAGATATAAAAAACGACTTCTCTAAATGGAATTAAGTTATTAGACACCATAGAAGAAAAGATTAGTGAACCTGAAGACATAACAACAGAAACTATCCAAAAGGAAAGGCAGGAAAAAATAATGAAGAACAAAAAGGAAAGGACATCAATGAACTGTGGGACAACTGAACAACCTAAAATACTTGTAATTGAGTCCCTATAGGAGAGGTGACGAAGGAGGAAAGAGAAAACACAATTGAAAAATAAAGGTCAAGATTTTCCTAATTTGATGATAACTATACACCCACAGATCCAAGAAGTTCAAGGAACCCGAAGTACAAGAAACGAAGAAAACCACACCAAGCTACACCATAACTAATGCTTGAAATCAGCGATAATGAAAAAATTTTAAAACAATGAGAGAAAAAAATATAGATTATATAAATAAGAACAAAGGTAAGAAAGGTAGGAGCATTCTTGATGGAACAATGCAAGCTAGAAGACAGAGGAGTAACATCTTTAAAGTACTGAAAGAAAAAAAAACTCTTGCCCTTAAGTTCTATGTCTGAAAAAAAAATTTTTTTTAAGAGATAGAGTCTCACTCTGTCACCCAGGCTGGAGTGCCTGGTGTGATCATTATCTAACTGTAACCTTGAACATCTGGGCTCATGCAATCTTCCCACCTCAGCCTCCCAAGTAGCTAGGACTACAGGCTTGTGCCACATGACTGGCTAAATTTGTTTTATTTTTTAAAATTTTTTGTAGAGACAGGGTCTCGCTATGTTACCCAGGCTAGTCTCAAACTTGCCTCAAGCAATCCTCCTGCCTTGGCCTCCCAAAGCCCTGGTATTACAGGCATAAGCCATCATCCCGGGCCAAAAAGATCTTTTAAAAACAATGACAGGGCTGGGCACGGTGGCTCATGCCTGTAATCCCAGCACTTTGGGAGGGTGAGGCAGGCAGATCACTTGAGCTCAAAGTTCGAGACCAGCCTGACCCACATGGTGAAACCCCATCTCTACTAAAAATGCAAAAATTAGCTGGGCTTCGTGGCGCATATCTGTAGTCCTAGTTATTGCTTGGGAGGCTGAGGCACAAGAATTGCTTAAACCTGGGATGCAGACGTTGCAGTGAGCCGAGACTGCACCATCGCATTCCAGCCTGTCTCCAAAAATAAAAATAAAAACAATGACAGAATTTTTTCAAGGTCTATTAATTCTGGAAAATGTCTAAAAATACATTTAAAGTCATGACAGGGCACAGTGGCTCACACCTGTAATCCCAGCACTTTGGGAGGCTGAGACGGACAGATCACCTGAGGTTGGGAGTTCGAGACCAGCCTGACCAACATGGAGAAACCCTGTCTCTACTAAAAATACAAAATTAGCCAGGTGTAGTGGCACATGCCTGTAATCCCAGCTACTCAGGAGGCTGAGGCAGGAGAATCGCTTGAACCTGGGAGGCAGAAGTTGCAGTGAGCCGAGATCGCGCCTTTGCACTCCAGCCTGGGCAACAAGAGCGAAACTCTGTCTCAAAAATAATAATAATAATAATACATTTAAAGTCATTTAAAATGTAAAGAAAAATTAGCTTAAATTTCAGTATGACAATTAGAGAAAAGGGGTAAAGAAACCAACTAAATCAATACCCAAGTATGCTAAATTTTTTTTTTTTTTTTGAGACGGAGTCTCGCCCAGGCTGGAGTGCAATGGCACGATCTTGGCTCTCTGTAACCTCCGTCTCCCAGGTTCAAGCGATTCTCCTGCCTCAGCCTCCTGAGTAGCTGGGATTACAGGCGCACACCACCATGCCCAGCTAGCTTTTGTATCTTTAGTAGAGACACAGTTTCACCATGTTGGCCAGGCTGGTCTCGAACTCCTGACCTCGTGATCCACCTGCCTTGGCCTCCCAAAATGCTGGGATTAGAGGCGTGAGCCACCGCACCCAGCCATATACTAAATATTATAAAGAGATTTTGGTTCTAAAATATCCTAACAAATATACTGAGAAAGTTCTGAGAAACAAGCCAGGGTCAATCAAAACACAAATTCTATGATGAAACTTTTTTAAAACATTTAAAAAGTTTGGCCAGGCACAGTGGCTCATGCCTGTAATCTCAGCACATTGGGAGGCCGAGGCGTGCCTCAGCCCACAGCCAATTCTCAATCATGAGGTCAGGAGATCGAGATCATCCTGGCTAACGTGGTGAAACCCCGTCTCTACTAAAAACACAAAAACTTAGGTGGGCGTGGTGGCGGGTGCCTGTAGTCCCAGCTATTCGGGAGGCTGAGGCAGAAGAATGGCCTGAACCTGGGAGGCAGAGCTTGCAGTGAGCAGAGACCGTGCCACTGCACTCCAGCCTGGGCAACAGAGCAAGACTCCGTCAAAAAAAAAACCAAAAACATTTAAAAAGTTTGAGAATGAGTTTTGAGATATCGAGCCTGGGTGCAATGGCTCACACCTATAATCTCAGCACTTTGGGAGGCCAAGGCAGGAGGACTGCTTGAGCTAAGGAGTTTGAGACCAGCCTGAGAAACATGGTAAAACCTTGTCTCTAATTAGCCAGACATGGTGGTGCACACCTGCAGTCCCAGCTACTTGGGAGACTGACGCAGCAGAATCATTTGAGCCCAAGAGGCAGAGGCTGCAGTGAGCCGAGATTGTGCCACTGCACTCCAGCCTGCGCGACAGAGCAAGACTCTGTCTCAAAAAAAAAAAGTGTAAGAATTATGTACATTATTATATATAAATACAATAAATGCATTCACAGTATACAATAGGTATTTCTTACTGAGGATATTAAATATAAATTTTTCTTTAATTATAGAAGGATATTTTACAAATACTTCACCCTTAAAATTTTTTTTTTTTTTTTTTTGAGACAGGGTCTCACTCTGTCATCCAGGCTGGAGTGCAGTGGCACAATCTCGGCTCACTGCAACTTCTGCCTGCCAGGTTCACGCAATTCTCCTGCCTCAGCCTCCTAAGTAGCTGGGAGTACAGGCACATGCCACCACACCCAGCTAATTTTTGTATTTTTAGTAGAGATGGCGTTTCAATGTTGGTCAGGCTGGTCTTGAACTCCTGACCTTGTGATCCTCCCACCTCGGCCTCCCAAAGTGCTGGGATTACAGGCATGAGCCACTGCGCCCGGCCACCCTTAAGATTTCTAAGTAAACAGAATTGCCAGGAAATTCAAAGATACCTATCTATTACACAAGAACCTGAATGAACTCATCATATTATCATGAGTTAATTATTATTTTCTATGTCCAGAGACTCTTCCATTCAGGGATCATTTCAAATAGCTTTTCAAGGTTATCAATAGGTTTTAATACCATTTCTTTATTTAAGAAAATTTTTTTTTAATAGAGATGGGGTCTCACTATGTTGCCCAGGCTGCTATCAAACTCCTGGTCTCAAGCGATCCTCTTACCTTGGATTACCAAAGTGTTGAGGTTACAGGCATGAGCCACCATGCTTGGCCCATTTTGAAAATGTTGAAGCCATTTTAAAAACTTAAATTCTCAATACTGCATATCTGACAAGCCTAAAGGTAAGTGACAGTGCTTATAGAAAACACAATGTTTGTTTTCAAGGATATCTTACCTTCTGGTGTTGGTTTGTCTTGAGGAAGATCTGGCATATTTTCATCCAAAAGGTCTGCTAAGGATTGAGAATTTGCCAGCAGCTTCTGGTAAGACATAGCAAATTCCTCATACTGTTTATGTCTATCTTCACTGAGCTCCCCTTTAGAATGTAGAATGCGCCTATAAACAAATGAAATCATCTGACAGTCTTATCAAAATAGATGTGATCACAAATTGTTATATATGGGAAACATTCCATAATTTGATTTTCTCATACAAATTTAGTATAATCTTCATTTTTATTTAACATTTGAATCTAATATTTTCAAAATGTATCTGAAATGTATAATCAAATTCACCTGAACATTTAAATTTTAATACTGGTTCCTCAAAGAATATGCAGCATGCTTGCTGAAATACAATATTTAACAATATACATCTAAATAATTTTAAATTATTCAGTATTTTATTACAGTCACACTCTTCTCAGATATAGAGTTAACCAAAACTAGCACAACTATACAAGCCAATTTTCAAAAGCAACAGGTTACACAAAGAATCAATTATTCTTAAACCTCCATGATTTGAATCAGAAATATCATATTTAACAATACATCACAAAATAATCAAAAATTATTTGGTTTTTTATTACTGTCATACTCCCCTCAGACATACAGAGCTAACCAAAAATATTTAACACAACTACACAACTCAGTTTTCAAAACCAACAGATTTTGAATAGGTTCAAAAGAAACAGAATCAGTTATCCTTAAACTTCCATAATGATTTGAGTCAAGATTATCTTTTGAAAAACCCCACAATCTTCCCCACAGCCAATGCTCAATCTACTGTGCAAGTACTGGTTATTTATCCAGGTAACAAATACTGAGAAGCCCACTTACTCAGGCCAGCCCTTATCAAGGAACTAAGGACATAACCACTCTTCCACTTTGCAAGAATACACCAATAAGCCCCTAACTACAAATGCAAAACTACTGAAAACACCAAAATGTATAGAGTAAAAGTCTTATTATATTCGTATAAATCACTGAGACTTATATAGCTGGATCCAATTTTTTACATACAAAATATCCATGTGGTACTATAATATTTGAAATTTATAAACCATAATGCAAATACATTGTGTTTCAAAAAGTCAATTATAAATTATAAAAGTTATTTTTACAAGTAATACTTAGAAGTTTTTTATTTCTTGTTATTTGCGTTTTCTTATGAACAGTGAAGAAAACGAGGTTTTCTGTAATGCCATCTTCCGTCTTCTAAAAGTTACAGAGAAAAAGGCAGAAAAATAATGCCTATACTTATTCTTCCCAGATTATTTGAAACAATGTCAAAACTTTCCCATTTTACCCTATTTCTACTCACATAAGCTTTTGTTTAAGTACTATAAGAATTCAGCCAGGCATGGTGACTCATGCCTATAATCCCAGCACTCTGGGAGGACGAGGCAGGCGGATCACCTGAGGTCAGGAGTTTGAGACCAGCCTGGTCAACATGGCAAAACCTCGTCTCTACTAAAAATACAAAAATTAGCCAGGTGCAGTGGCGGGCACCTGTAATCCCAGTTACTCAGGAGGCCGAGGCAGAAGAATCGCTTGAACCTGGGAGGCAGAGGTTGCAGTGAGCCAAGAATAAGTAATGCTCAGAAGTAGGTTACTTAGGCTGGGCGCGGTGGCTCACGCCTGTAATCCCAGAACTCTAGAAGGCCGAGGTGGGAGGATCACAAGGTCAGGAGTTTGAGACCAGCCTGGCCAATATTGTGAAACTCTGTCTCTACTAAAAATACAAAAATTAGCTGGGTGTGGTGGCAAGTGCCTGTAATCCCAGCTACTTGGGAGGCTAAGCCAGGAGAATCACTTGAACCCGGGAGGCAGAGGTTGCAGTGAGCCAAGATTGCACCACTGCACTCCAGCCTGGGCGACAGAGCGAGACTGTTTAAAAAAAAAAAAGAAAAAGAAGTAAGTTACTTAAAAATATCTGCAATGTAGGGCCAGGCACGGTGGTTCACGCCTATAATCCCAGCACTTTGGGAGGCCGAGGCAGGCGGATCACCTGAGGTGAGGAGTTCAAGATCAGCCTGGCCAATGGTGAAAACTCGTCTCTACAAAAACATAAAAATTAGCCGGGCACGATGGTGGGTGCCTGTAATCCTAGCTCCTTGGGAGGCTGAGGCAGGAGAATCATTTGAACTCGGAAGGCAGAGGTTGCAGTGAGCTGAGATTGCACCATTGCACTCCAGCCTGGGCAACAGAGCGAGACTCCATCTCGGAAAAAAAAAAAAAATCTTCAGTGTATTAAGAAAAATGTTAACAGGTAAAAATTGAAGAGTTTGTTCCATGGCACTTTAGTCTGAAAAAAAATTAAAGAACAAAAACCGAAGAGTTTATTCTGAAGCAAATTATATTAAAGGGATAATACCGGTTCTAAGAGATTTCAAAACCCCTAATGACAATTACTATGCAACATTATTTCATACTTGAAAAGAAATCGGAAAATATATCTCAGAATAACATAACCCAAAACTTTAATTCTCTTAACAAGTTCTGACATTTTGGTCATCCAAAGAACAAACATCCAGTCCACTGAGATACATAATAATCACACTAAGGATTTCTAACATATAAGCAGTAGCAAGGTGATGACTACCTTATGAAAACAAAAACGAACAGTCCTTTTCCTCACTTTCACGTGTGGATTTGCCTGTGACTTTGCGCTGAGTCCATTAAAAGTGATTTCATTCTATGATGGTTCCCTGAGTCTGCTTTCCAGTTCCTCTCCAGTACTGCTGGAACCAACTAAAACTTTAAAGCTTCACTGATACTCCTTACCCTCCCCTTAATTCCATGATTAAATGCATTAACAGCACTAACTTACCTAACTAATGAGCGGGTACTTAAGTTACTATTCAGTGAGAATAGTCCTCAAGAAAAGTTTAGATTTTGGGTTTTGTTTGTTCATTTTATAGCTCCATAAGCCTTTTACTCCCATTTTTTTATTATTATTATACTTTAAGTTCTGGGATACATGTGCAAAACGTGCAGGTTTGTTACATAGGTATACACGTGCCATGGTGGTTTGCTGCACCCATCAACCTGTCATCTACGTTAGGTATTTCTCCTAATGTTATCCCTCCCCTGGCCCTCCAACCCCCAGATTTTTTCTTTTGTTTTGTTTTGTTTTTAATGATGTCTTACACCGAGCACTTGGTTAGCAGGACAGAATGCCAATTAATACAATATGACTTCTGTTATATATAAAACTGACATATGTAGCCATATATCCTTTCTTTGACATCTAAGTAATACACATTTACTGAACTGACTAAATCCACAGCATGCAGTAAGACAATATACAGACAAAGCAGAGAAATAACTCATTATAGTGCCTGAACATTTAAAAACCTAAGGATCGGCCAGGCACAGTGGCTAACGCCTCTAATCCTAGCACTTTGGGAGGCCAAGGAGGGCCGATTGCTTGAGCCGACAAGTCTGAGACCAACCTGGGCAGCATGGTGAAACTCCATCTCTACAAAAAATACAAAAATTGGCCAGGTGCTATGGCTCATACCTGTAATCCCAACACTTTGGGAGGCTGAGGCGGGTGGACCAGAAAGTCAGGAGTTCAAGATCACCCTGACCAACATGGTGAAACTCCATCTCTGCTAAAAATACAAAAATTAGCCAGGCATGGTGGCGTGCACCTGTAATCCCAGCTACTCAGGAGGCTGAAGCAGGAGAATCACTTGAATCCGGGAGGCAAAGGTTGCAGTGAGCCAAGATCGCACCACTGCACTCTAGCCTGGGGGACAGAGCAAGACTCCGTCTCAAAAACAAAAAAAAACACAAAAATTAGTTGGATGCGGTGGTGGGCACCTACAGTCCTAGCTACTCAGGAGGTTGAGGTGGGAGGATCACCTGAACCCAGGAGGTCGAGGCTGCAGTAAGCCGTGACTGTGCCACTGTGCTGCAGCCTGGGTGACAGAGTGAGACCCTGCCTCAAAAAATAAATGAATAAATAAATAAACCCAAGGATCCTTTAGAAATTCTAATGAAATTAAACATGTTTAAATGTAGGTACTAAAAATGTCAGGGTATTTTTTGTAACTTTATGCAACTCACAGGAAAAGGTTTTCAGTTTAATTGTTCTTGAAAACCCACTTGAGGGAACTAAATATTACACAACACATCTGACCAACAAGTATCTCTGCTTTACATCAATGCTATCAAAAAATATGACCAAAATTTCTCATGTGAATTCCATGGGAATGTATCACTGAAAATATAACCAAAATCAAGCTGAAAATATGATTTCATCACATATTTTAATTATTGCCTTTTTAGAAATATATCAATTACATAAAGCTGAATTTAAGCCATTCTTTTGAGAATGTCATAAAGTAGAGGTCAGCAAACTTTTTCTGTAAAGGGCCAAACAATACATATTTCAGTCTCTGCAGACCATTTGGTCTTTGCTGAAACTACTCAACTCTGCTAACAAAACACAAAAGCCGCCACAGACAATATGTAAACAAATGAGGGTGACTATAATAAAATGTTATTTATGAACACTGAAATTTGAACTTCAAATCATTTTCATGCTTCCCAAAACATTCTACTTTTGACTATTTTTCAACCATTTAAAAAAGTAAAAATCATTCTTAGGTGACAGGCTGTAGAAAAACTAGTCATAGGCTTAATCTGGCCCACAAGCCATAGTTCGCCAATGCCTGTCACACTACTACATGTCTTATAAATTAGTACATTCCCTCCTGCAATATCTTTGCACACTAGAGAGGTACTTGTCCCCTTTTACAGATATAAACAGGAAGTAATGAGAACAAAATCTATGCCAACTCTTATGCTTTGTTATAAAAATAAAAAAAAAATGCCCTCCTTTCGGTAACATACGTGAGACATCACTGTCCAGAAGAATCTCTAAAGTATGTCAGTCCTTGATTTTATGGAGTGTTTTTTTGTTTTGTTTTGTTTTTGAGATGGATTCTCCCTCTGCTGCCCAGACTGGAGTGTAGTGGTGCAATCTCAGCTCACTGCAACCTCCGCCTCCTAGGTTCAAGCAATTCTCCCTGCCTCAGCCTCTACCACATAGCTGGGATTACAGGAGCCTGCCACCACACCCGGCTAATTTTTGTATTTTTAGTAGAGACGGGGTTTTGCCACGTTGGCCAGGCTGGCCTCAAGCTCCTGACGTCAGGTGATCTGCCCACCTCAGCCTCCCAAACCGCTGGGATTACAGGCATGAGCCACCGCGCCCAGTTGAATGTTTTTTATATTACTAATTTAATATTATAAAACCAACCAAAAAAACCAGTCAATTTTTGAGTCAAGCATTATACATCATAAATAAAATTCATTAATGCCTAAAAAATTCTAATATTAAGAGAACTTTTTTCTTTTCCATTTTTTCATTTTTATTGACTTTTTTACATTTCCTTCATTTTATTAATTTTTGCTTTGTATTATCCTAAAAAATAAATTTTATTTTTATTTTTTTAAATTTTTTTGAGACGGAGTTTCACTCTGTCACCCAGGCTGGAGTGCAATGGCGCAATCTCGGCTCACCGCAACCTCTGCCTCCCGGGTTCAAGCCATTCTCCTGCCTCAGCCTCCTGAGTAGCTGGGATTACAGGCATGCGCCACTACGCCCGGCTAATTTTGTATTTTTAGTAGAGACAGCGTTTCTCCATATTGGTCAGGCTGGTCTCGAATTCCCAACCTCAGGTGATCCGCCAGCCTCAGCCAAGCTACTAAAGTTTAAGAAGTTTAACATAAAAATTCATAAAATCATAAAAAGACAGAAAGAGAAATTCTCATTCAAATGTCTTTCAGAAAGGTCAGGCAGGCAATCTATTAATAAAAGCTAACTAACATTTACTAAATACTTACAATGTGCCAGACACTGTTATTAAGTGCTTTTACACATATGAATTCACTATATGATTCACATTTACCTCAGAGTTACAGAACTATTGTTATGCCCATTTTACAGATGGGAAAACTGAAGCACAGAGATGCTAGGTAACTTGCCCAAGATTGCAGAATGTGCAAATGACAGTGCTCTAGCTCCAGAGTCCCCGCTCTGAAATATTGGACTATGCTGCCTTTCAAATTATAATTATCCACTTTGTACGTTATAGTGAAGTTAAAATGTCTCTCAAACACGTCCATGAAGGCAAGCCTTCAACACAGAACTGCTTATTTTATTTCCTCTTTTGGGTCCCTCTCTCGTTTGGATTTGACTTGGTAAATATTGAGCAGCTAACATGTATACTATACACTTCAAAAACAAGTGCTAAATGTAAATATGGATGGATATTACATAATTGTGAAAAGTACAGTATGAAGAGGAAGAAAAGAACCTGACTCTATCACTCACTTTCCATGTTATATTGGGCAAGCCCTTTAATCCCTTTGTTTTACCATCTTCAAAATATAGGCATTTATGTAATATAGGTACTGTTAGGATCAATTAAGATCATATAGGCCAGGTGTGGTGGCTCATGCCTGTATTCTCAGCACTGTGGGAGGCCAAAGTGGGAGGATCGCTTGAGCCCAAGATATCAAGACCAGCCTGGCCAACATAATGAAACCAAGTCTCTACAAAAAAAAAAATTTTTTTTTAATTAGCCAGGTGTGGTGGTGCATACCTGTGGTCTCAGCGACTTGGGAGGCTGAGGTGGGAGATAGCGAGGCTGCAGTGAGCTATGACTGCACCATGACACTCCAGCCTGGGTGACAGGGCAAGACCCTGTCTCAAAAAAAAGGATCATATGTGTGATTTATTATGTTAATGTAAAATGGTATTTTCATGAGAAAAAAAGTGCCAAAGCCTAACATAGGAAAGGCAAGAACTTCAATGCCAAATTCTATTAATCATTAGCCAAATTAAAAAGGAAAAGTCTTGACAAACATACAGAACATTCATTTTAACTTTGCCCTTGTGCAGTCATACAAAATTATATATAACACATGGATAAAATCTTTAAAAGAATGATCATGAAGAAGACCCCAGAAAAACCACTGGGTTTTATATCTCCTCCAGCATTCTGTCCAATTTTAATAAAAATTGGCCTTAGAATTATCTTAGATTTTCTTGGCTGGATGCGGTGGCTCACGTCTGTAATCCCAGCACTTTGGGAGGGCAAGGCGGGCGGATCACTTGAGGTCAGGAAACCAGCCTGGCCAACATGGTGAAACCCTGTCTCTGCTAAAAATACAAAAATTAGTCGAGTGTGGTGGCAGGTGCGTGTAGTCCCAGCTACTCAGGAGGCTGAGGCAGGAGAATCGCTTGCACCTAGGAGGTGGAAGTTGCAGTGAGCCAGGATTGCGCCACTGCACTCCAGCCTGGGTGACAGAGCGAGACTCCAGCACAGTGGCTCACGCCTGTAATCCTACCACTTTGGGAGGCCGAGGAGGGCAGATTGTGTGAGCTCAGGAGTTCGAGACCAGCCTGGGCAACACGGTGAAACCCTGTCTCTTCTAAAACACAAAAAATTAGCCAGGTGTGGCGGCATGTGCCTGTGGTCCCAGCTACGTGGGAGGCTGAGGCAGGAGAATTGCTTGAACCTGGGAGGCGGAGGTTGCCGTGAGCTGAGATCATGCCACTGCACTCCAGCCTGGAAACAAAGGGAGACTCCGTCTCAAAAAAAAAAAAAAATTATCTTAGATTTTCTTTTGGTTTCATTTTAGAATTGTTTATGGATATCTCATAATCTTGTAAAAAGACTCTAGAACATAGCAAAGCAAAACTGTACCCATTAAAATGGGTACTACTACTACAGCAAAGTCATTTAAACACAATTAGAATATCTAGGACATAATTTTAGAGCTCTTAGAACATTACAGCTATAACACTACATCTAAAGTACAGAGAAGTAACATCTTAATTGTGCTTAAATACTACCAATTTAAACAACCTACCTGTGAAGCAAGGTACAACTCATCTGGAAGGAAAGTGAAAGTAAAAGCAGTACCATTTCATTATTGGCTGATGTGTTTTTAAGTTTCAATATCAGTCAATAATGCCTCAAGAATTAGCATTCATAAAAGAAACCTCTGACTTTTTTTTTAACAATGAGCAGACGAAAAAGTCTGCATTCTACTTAAATGTTTTTTCCTGAACTTTGTCAACTCACTGCTGTTAGACTAAGCCTGCAGTCATGAGGGTACTAAGTCAGGGGTGCTGAAGAGAAACTTGTTACCACTTCCACCAATTAGGGAGAAAAAAAGGAATAAAGATATTTTGAGATTACTCAAACAAGAATTCTGGCCTACTACCTGAATTCATGATTTCACTATACTGAAAGAAACAAATTCTGTAACATAATTGAGTTATAGCCATGAAAATGAAATCATTTCTTCATCCAATTAAATGCCCAAAATATACTAATAGGACCTCTATAATATTTCAAAGTACAAAGCATTTCAAAGCATATAAAGAGCACTTAACATTATAAAAGGCAAAACTCACCGAGAAAGTAAGGCTATTAATTCCAAATAGGCAAATACTACTGGATGACATTTTTAAATTTATAATAATTATAACTCACCAGGTCAATCACTTAACCAAAATGTATAACAAAAAATAATATTTGGCTGGGCGTGGTGGATCACACCTGTAATCCCAGCACTTTGGGAGGCCGAGGCGGGAAGATCATGAGGTCAAGAGATAGAGACCATCCTGGCCAACATGGTGAAACTCCGTCTCTACTAAAAAAAAAAAAAAAAAAAAAAAAAATAGAGAATTAAAATTAGCCGGGCGTGGTGGTGCATGCCTGTAATCCCAGTTACTCGGGAGGCTGAGGCAAGGGAATCGGTTGAACCCAGGAGGTGGAGGTTGTGATAAGCTGAGACCATGCCACTGCACTCCAGCCTGGGCGGCAGAGCAAGACTCCATCTAAAAAAAAAAAAAAGATATTGGCCAAGCACAGAGGCTCATGCCTGTAATCCCAGCACTGTGGGAGGCCCAGGCAGGCGGGTGGCTTGAGCTCAGGAGTT
Source organism: Gorilla gorilla gorilla (assembly GCF_029281585.2). Taxonomy (NCBI): domain Eukaryota; kingdom Metazoa; phylum Chordata; class Mammalia; order Primates; family Hominidae; genus Gorilla; species Gorilla gorilla. The sequence continues at coordinate 21,052,289 of NC_073232.2, forward strand.
TGGGACCATCCTGGGCAACATGGAGAAATCCTGTCTCCACCAAAAATACAAAAACTTAGACAAGTGTGGTGGCACGTGCCTATGGTCCCAGCTACTCAGGAGGTTGATAGAGGATTGCTTGAGCTGGGAGGTAGAGACTGCAGTGAGCACTTCAGCCTGCCACTGCACTCCAGCCTGGGTGACAGAGTGAGACCTTGTCTCAAAAAAACAAAATAAAATAATAAAAGATATTGAATAAAAGGCTTAAAGAAATTTAACTAGGTAGGAATCTTAAATATCAGCTAGCTTAGTCTTCTTGCTTTATCACACCTCAGGGAAACCTTACTGGAAGAACTATTGCCCATTATTTAGTCCTATGATATAGAAAAACCTCAAAACACCTACTAGATGACAGGTGCAGTGGCTCACACTTGTAAACCCAGAAGTTTGGGAGGCCATGGCAGGAGGATTGCTTGAACCCAGGAGTTCGAGGCCAGCCTGGACAACAGTGTGAGACCATATCTCTATGTTTACAAAAATTCTTTTAAAGGTTGGGATGGGGGGCAGGCACAGTGGCTGACGCCTATAATCCCAGCACTTTGGGAGGCCAAGGCAGGCAGATCATCTGAGGTCAGAAGTTCGAGACCAGCCTGGGCAACATGGCGAAACCCCATCTCTACTAAAAATACAAAAATTAGCTGGGTGTGGTGGCATGTGCCTATAGTCCCAGCTACTCAGGAGGCTGAGGTAGGAGAATCGCTTGAACCCAGGAGGCGGAGGTTGCAGCGAGCCAAGATCACGCCACTGTACTCCAGCCTGGGCAACACAGGGAAACCCCGTCTCAAAAAATTAATTAATTTATTTATTAATTAAAGGTGGGGTGGCACCGAGCACAGTGGCTCACACCTATAATCCCAACACTTTGGGAGGCCAAGGCAGGAGGATCGCTTGACCCCAGAAGTTTGAGATCAGCCTGAGCAACATAGGGAGCTCCCTCTCTATAAAAAGATTAAAAAAATAACCAGGCATGGTAGCACGTGCCTGTAGTCTCAGCTACTTGAGAGCCTGAGGTGGGAGGATCCCTTAAGCCCCAGGAGGTCAAGGCTACACTGAGCCATGATCACACGACTGCACTCTAGCCCAGGTAAGAGGGAGACCCTGTTACAAAAAAAAAAAAAAACACAGCTACTGGATAATGACTGGGAGGGACAAAATGATCATTTTAGCAGAACACCATAATGTACCCTTGCAGAAGGTAGGAAACTATCATTAGGCCAATAGGGATTGTGCACTAATCCATTCCTCATGTCTTTTTTGCTCAGTTATGTATCTGCATCTTCTCTATAGTGGCTGCTCAAGTTGAAGCTATCCTAAGGCATGAGTGATTTATTAAGCCATATGCCAATTATTTTCTACATGGTGATTAAGATTCTCACATCCTCAAATCATTACATCTAAATGGGCAAAGTCTCCCATCATAAAAAGGCTATGATGGCCGGGCACGGTGGCTGACGCCTGTAATCCCAGCACTCTGGGAGGCCGAGGTGTGCAGATCACCTGAGGTCAGGAGTTTGGGACCAGCATGGCCAACATGGTGAAACCCCATCTCTACTAAAAATACAAAAATTAGCTGGGTGTAGCGGCGCAGGCCTGTAATCCTAGCTATTTGGGAAGCTGAGGTAGGAGAATTGCTTTAACCCGGGAGGCAAAGGTTGCAGTGAGCCAAGATCATGACACTGCATTCCAGCCTGGGAGACAGTAAGACTCCATCTCTAAATAAATAAATAAATAAATAAACAAACAAATAAATAGGCTGTGACAATACTAAGGTCAGTTTACACTATGTAAGTAAACTTCTCAAATAACTGTGGATTAATAGGTCTGTAACAAATGGATAAAAGTTTCTAAGGAAAGGCCACAAAGCTGTATTCTTAACTACATCCTTTTCAAATTTTTATCAATGACTTGAATAATAAAATAGAAGAGCTGCTTATCAAAGCTGAATGTGACCAGAAGATAAGCACTATTCAGTTTTTGTTTCGAGACAGGGTCTCTCTCTGTCGCCCAGGCTAGAGTGCAGTGGTGCGATCATGGCTTACTGCAGTCTCGACTTTCCAGGCTCAACTGATCCTCCCACCTCAGCCCCCAAGTAGCTGAGACTACAAGCGCATGCCACCACACCCAGCTAATTTTTATATTTTTTGTAGCAATGGGGTTTCAGCATGTTGCCCAGGCTAGTCTCAAACTCCTGGGCTCAAGCGATCCTTCTGCCTCAGCCTCCCAAAGTGCTGACATTACAGGAGTGAGCCACCGCACCCAGCCAGTACTATTAATAATACACACGTAATCAATATCCAAAGCTTTCATAAAGCTAAAATAATATACAAAAAGCATCTAAATAAAGTTTAACAGAGATATGCAAGTACACATTTAGGCTTTAAAAATTGTATTTCACTAGTTTAAAGTGAAGAAGAAGTGGCTTGTCAGCAGTTCATATGAGAAATAAAGCTTTAGTGCAAATAAGTTTAACAAAAACCAAAAGAACAACAAGGTAGCTATAAAAACTAAGGCAATTTTAGGTCACAGATAGTAAAGAATGCATCCAAAACAAGTATCCTAAGAGTAGTGAAGTGTCTGGAAATCATGGAGCAAACTGAAAGAACTGGAGGTATTTAACATGGAGACGAGAAAAGGGAAACATCACGGCAGTCTGAATATCTGAGATACTGTCATGGGAATAAAAGTGGACACATATGTCCTCTACTGGTATTCCTCAAACCATCTGTGGTAAAGGGCCACCTTTCCTTCCCCAACCACTGGACACTTCTGTAAAAATATAGTAAGAATACCATGACCACTGAAAATTCCTATAAACTTTTTTTTTTTTTTTAGGACGAAGTCTCGCTCTTGTCCTCCAGGCTGGAGTGCAATGGCACAATCTCGGCTCACTGCAACCTCCACCTCCCGGGGTCAAGTGATTCTCCTACCTCAGTCCCCCACAAGTAGCTGGGATTACCGGGGCCTTCCACCATGCCTGGCTAATTTTTGCATTTTTAGTAGAGATGGGGTTTCACCATGTTGGCCAGGCTGGTCTCAAACTCCTGACCTCAGATGATCCACCCACCTTGGCCTCCCAAAGTGCTGGGATTACAGGTGTGAGCCACCATTTCCAGCCTGAAAATTCCTATAATAATTTCTAAATGCTCACTCTCACTTTCTGTGTTTCATTAAATTGTGAACAGGTTACAAGTTCATAGATTTCCTACTTCAAGTACCTGTATTCCATCCATACCAGAAAAAAGAACCAAATCAAAGGGAACCATTTTGTGGGAAGTTAAATTTCCACCTGATGTAACAAAGAATTCCTAGCCCACAAGTGTTTCCAACAGTGCAATGGCACCGAGAGAACTGAGCTCCTTTGGGAAGTATTCAGAGGAAAAATAATTTTATCTGTCAGATAATCTAAAAAATGTATTCCTACTTTGGAAAGGTGAATGGATTGGATGAAAACATCGTAGAATCTCTCCACTCTCCAAGATTCTGAGTCCAATCAAAAGCAAATACACACACATACACCCTCAAAGTAGCCAAGAACTAATCAATCATTAGCATACTATTAGCATACTCACAAATCAGTTATGATGTATTAGGTAGAATGTACGAGCAAAGGACTATGAAATTGACAAAGCATATGGAAATCATAATTAAGCCCTAAGTAAGTGAGAAGTATGAATAAAGCACCACCATAATCCTTTCTAGTCCATCACTGATGGTACAAGTACACTCTCAGGTTGCCTCTTCAAAGTTTAAACCAGTCCTCGCAAATCAAAACACAAAACAAGGATAAGCCTTTTCCTTTTTCCTAAAAGAACTATTGATAACACCATTGCCGTCTTAAATTCTCACCTCTGAGTGACCTTCAGCCACAAAGATTTAACCACAGTCTCTACCTTGACCCTGCCCTAACTGTACTACTGGCATACGCTACTCCTGTTCAATCTTCTGGTCAATCATCTTCTAGTGGTAACTACTTAAACCACTCCTCCCCTACCACAGACTTATGAAACTAGAAAAGGATCTCCTCCTATACAAATTTCTGATCAACAGTAATTTCAGATTCTCAACCATGCAATATAAATAGTTGTAGAAATATTAAAATAGTTTAATACTCAGCCACGTGCTATGGCTATTACCTCTTTGCTAGACCCCCTCAGCCTCCCTCCAAATCCATCCTCCATAGAAATTGACCTAATGCCTAGCAACTCCATCAACTTCTAGCTTCTTGTTGCTCCTCAGGTACAAATACTACACAGTACTCTACCATACCTTTTAACAACCAAAATTGGCACAGTACATTCCTCCTTTAGAATTTTAAATGAATGCCCCCAGGAAGAAGACTCCTACAAATGAGTTTTGTAGTTGCATTTAAGAAATTTTTTCACAGCTAATTTTGAGCATTATTTCCCAAAACTCTAATCTGAAATACCACTGGTAATTAATGACTCATTTTCTTAAGAAGAGCAACAGTGACATAAGGAACTTAAAATACAAAACAATGAAAGCAAACCTGTTATAGAGAGAACGTTAAAGCACACAGAAAAATATTAGCAGGTAAGTTTAAGTGACAGAAAAGGAAATTTTACCCCTTGATTAGTAAGGAGTATTTAAAATCACAGGAAGAATACACATCCACAAAGCAAAAATCACCATCTACTTGGCAGATTTTTTAAAAATCAGAAACAAAATCTATTGTAGACTCACATTAAAACATGAGTACTCAGACTGTTCTACTTTGAAATTTTCCTGGAATGTTAAGAAATCACCTGTAAGGAGCCCCTTTTCCATAAGTTCTTTCAGTGGCATGAAGACTTTAAACATTTTTAAGTATGAGCTCCAAAATAAATTCTCAACTCTGAGAAACATTTGAAAATCACCTGTTTTGTCTCTCAGTATTCTGGAGTTCCCTGTGGTCCCTTTTCAGGTGTTTGGTCAAAGACGTAAAGTACTCTTTTAAAAGATTCTGGAAGGGCTGTTGTTTCTCTGGACTAATTATCTCACTAGGAGGAAAACTCAAATTAAACTTCTCTGCAGCACTCTTTACTTTCCTTGGTACAAGTCCAGCAATATCATCTCCACAATGTCGACAGAAACTAATCACTACAGAGACATGAGTGTGGGACTCCCGATCAGCATTAATAATATTTTTTAGCTGTTCATAGATTAAGGAAAGACCTTCCTTGTCAGTGAAAATCCCAACTATTGTCAATTCTGCAATAAAACGCAAATCAGTTCTTAACTTGGTAATGTTAGGTGTTTTCTCCTCTTTCCTTGCTTCAAAATGTTTTTTCCAGACCTGAAGAAGTGATGGGGCAAAGTCAGCATAACGCTGGTGAAAGAGAGAGCAGAGGTGCACAGCACAGTTCACATCAGAGATTTTTAGTTTTGCTTCCACGATGGAAGCTACAGCTTCTGCAATGTATTTGCTTAAATTTAGGCCATTAAAATCATGGGACAAGGAGTCTCTCTGTTGTTCCGTAATAGTTTTTAGTTTCTTGACAAAAGCAGTATTTTTCTTCAAACTTGAGTCAAGGCGGCTGAAGAAGTTTTCCTCTGGTCGGCTGTCCGGAGCATTTTGGTTTTTGCTACGAAGTTCCTTTCTTAAATGATGTCGTTCCCAAGCTTCCTGATGAAGCTGAACGGATTCTTCTTTTTCTCTATATAAAAACAAACAAATAAATAAAATACTCTCTACATTTTGAAGCATTATACACAAATCCCCTAAGAGTAAAAAGCCAATGAAAAAAATTATCTAAGTATAACAATCTACAAGATTCAAAAGGCCTTTCACTACTTTTAAAGACATTTTACTGGCCAGGCATGGTGGCTCATGCCTGTAATCCCAGCACTTTGGGAGGCCAAAGCAGAGAGATCACCTGAGGTCAGGAGTTCAAGGCCAGCCTGGCCAATATGGTGAAACCCCACATCTACTAAAAATACAAAAACTAGCTGGGCGTGATGGCGCTCACCTGTAGTCCCAGCTATTCAGCAGGCTGAGGCACAATGCTTAAACCCAAGAGGCAGAGGTTGCAATGAGCCAAGAACGTGCCACTGCACTCTAGTCTGGGCGACAGAGCAAGACTCTGTCTCAAAAAAAAAAAACACATAAAGACATTTTACTAACAACTAACGATAACAAGTATTATCTTAATGAGAAGCCCAGTACTGGAGGTCGATAACAAATGTCACAGAGCAGAGGATACTGACACTAGATTAAAATTAAAAATCATTCTGCCAACTGGCAAGCTAACTAGGTAAGACATATAATGCTACTATGAAAAATATAGTATGTTTAGGAAGGATGTAAAATGTGAAACAAATAAAAGCAATGGGCAAAGAGAAAATAAAACAATTATACACAAAGAATTATTTAAAGAATTAGCACTACAAGACCAGGTGTGGTGGCTCCCAGCACTTTGGGAGGCGGGTGGATCACCTAAGGTCAGGGGTTCGAGACCAGCTTGGCCAACATGGTGAAACCCCGTCTCTACTAAAAATACAAAAATCAGCCAGTCGTGGTGGTGGGCACCTGTAATCTCAGCTACTTGGGAGGCTGAGGCAGGAGAATTGCTTAAACCTGGGAGTCGGAGACTGATGCTGCAGTAAGCCAAGATCTCCCAACTGCACTCCAACCTGGGCAACAGAGCGAGATTCTGCCTCAAAAAAAAAAAAATAATAATAATAATAATTAGCACTATAAAAAAATGCATTAAAAATGTTTTGAGGCCTGGGCAGTGGCTCACGCCTGTAATCCCAGCACTTTGGGAGGCCGAGGCAGGCAGATCACGAGGTCAGGAGATCGACACCATCCTAACATGGTGAAACGCCGTCTCTACTAAAAATAACAAAAAATTAGCAGGGCATGGTTGCACGCGCCTGTAGTCCCAGCTACTCGGGAGGCTGAGGCAGCAGAATCGCTTGAACCCGGGAGGCGCAGGTTGCCGTGAGCCAAGATCATGCCACTGCACTCCAACCTGTGCGACAGAGCAAGACTCTGTCTCAAAAAAAAAGGCCAGGCACGGTGGCTCACGCCTGTAATCCCAGCACTTTGGGAGGCCGAGGCGGGCAGATCACGAGGTTAGGAGATCGAGACCATCTTGGCTAACACAGTGAAACCCCGTCTCTACTAAAAATACAAAAACTTAGCCAGGCGCAGTGGCAGGCACCTGTAATCCCAGCTATTCAGGAGGCTGAGGCAGGAGAATGGCATGAACCCGGGAGGCGGAGCTTGCAGTGAGCCGATATAGTGCCACTGCAGTCCGGCCTGGGCGAAAGAGCAAGACTCCGTCTCAAAAAAAAAAAAAAAAAAAAAAAACAGTTTTGCAATGTTAGATATTGTTTTTCCATCCTCAGCACATTAGCCAAACCTTTAACAAAGTACCTTGCTATGTTTGGGCTCTTAAAAATTCAAGTGATTTAGAAAATTTGGAAAGGAACCAGAAGACAACTATCAAGTAAGAAACTTAATAAAAACCTAGTAGACTCAGTTTATACTGAAAAGTATAACCAAAAACAAATATACCTATTTTTCCACTAAAAAGACAGAACAAGTTTAAATTGCAGAAGTAATAAAATAGGCACGAGTGAGGGGCGACAATCTGATTTTGAAGTTTATTGAAGTTTTTGAGATAACAAAACACATAACTTAAATCTCTACTTTGTGAAGCTGAGGTGGGAAGAGCCCAGGAGTTAAGACCAGACTGGGCAACACAGTAAGAACCAATCTCTACAAAAAAACTTAAAAAATTAGCTGGACATGGTGGCACATGCCTGTAGTCCCAGTTACTTGGGAGGCTGAGACGGGGGGATCGCTTGAGCCCAGGAGGTTGAAGCTGCAGTGAGTCATGATCACACCATAGCTCTCCAGCCTGGGTGACAGAGTGAGCCCTGTCTCAAAAAAATTATACACATATCTATAAATCTCTAAAAAAGTACATTTTCATCTTTCTGAGATAATCACCCCTGAGTTATAAGATAATTATTTGATTTTTCCATTAAAAGCTACAATATATTAACAGAAAGGTGGCCTCTATCACTGAGCACATGGACAGTTGAGTATCTCTTTGAAGTCTCCCAGCAACACACAAATACAAAATGAGCAGTGAAAGTACATTTTAAGAAAGTATGTACAAGGCTGGGTGCCGTGGCTCACGCCTGTAATCCCAGCACTTTGGGAGGCCAAGACGGGTGGATCACCTGAGGTCAGGAGTTTGAGATCAGCCTGACCAACATGGAGAAACACTGTCTCTACTAAAAATACAAAAATTAGCCGGGCATGGTGGCACATGCCTGTAATCCCAGCTACTCGGGAGGCTGAGGCAGGAGAATGGCTTGAACCTGGGAGGCGGAGGTTACGGTGAGCCGAGATCGCACCATTGCGTTCCAGCCTGGGCAACAAGAGTGAAACAACTCTGTCTCAAAAAAAAAAAAAAAAAAAAAGAAAAGAAAAGAAAGTATGTACACACATTAAATAACTCAATTTTCAGCTGCATTGAAAACACTTATATAACGAAGTTTTTATGGGTAAATGCTATGATGCTCTACAATACTCCAGGGGGAAAAAGTGGGTAATTATTGATGCTAGGTAGATGGGGGACTAGTTCACTATACTATTCTATTTTTGCATATATCTGAAATTTTCCCAGGAGCTCAGGAGTTCAAGACCAGCCGGGGCAACACAGCAAAACCCCGTCTCTACAAAAAATACAAAAATTAGCCAAGTAGGGTGGTATGCATCTGTAGTCCCAGCTACTCAAGAGGCTGAGGCGGGAGGATCGCTTGAGCCCAGAAGGCAGAGATCGCAGTGAGCCAAGACCAGGCCACTGCACTCCAGCCTGGGTGACAGAGCAAGACCCTGTCTCAAAAAAAAAAAAAAAGAATCTCTTAAGAATCATGGTTCTGAATATTCCAAAACTAGGCACTACTATAGCTTTGCAGACCTAAGGCTTCTGTTCCTTATTAAAAAGAGGTCCTGGCCAGGGGTGGTGGCACGAGCCTGTAATGACAGCTACTCAGGAGGCAGGAGGAATCACTTGAGCCCAGGAGTTGGAGACTGCAGTACGTTATGATGGAACCTGAGAATAGCCACTGCACTCCAGCCTGGGTAACAACAGCAATGCCCTCATCACCCCCCCAAAAATGGGAAGAAAGTAGAAGTCCTAAAGAACAACTCTGAGAAGAAAGGTGGCTGTTCTAGAGATCTATACAAAATCGTGCTTGCAAAAAGCTTTTTAAATTATATATTTGGCCACGCACAGTAGTGTACATCTGTAGTCCCAGCTACTAGGGAGGCTGTAGTGGGAGGATCGCTTGAGCTCAGCAATTACAGACTAACTTAGAAAAAAAAGAAAGACATCGTTTCCAAAAAACGATTTTTTATGCCAGGCATGGTGGCTCACGCCTGTAATCCCAACACTTTGGGAGGCTGAGGCAGGAGGACTTCTTGAGTCCAAGAGTTCAAGACTAGCCTGGGCAACATGGTAAAACTCTATCTACAAAAAGTACAGAAATACCCAGGTGTGGTGGCATGCACCTGTAGTTCCCGCTACCAAGGAGGATGTGGTGGGAGGATGGCTTGAGCCTGGGAGGTCAAGGCTACAGTGAGCTGGCATTGCACCACTACACTCCAGCCTGGCTGGAGTTTGTTGAGCTCTTGTTATGTTACCAGGCACTGTACAAAATATATTAGCAAATATCCTTAAGACAGTACCAATGAAGTTAAATTCTACAAGCCTCATTTTAGAGATCAATAAAATGAAGCTTAAAAAGGGTAAGGTGCCCTCTTAAATTAAAAAAAAACTTTTTTAGTTAAAAAATAAATAAGTTATATATTTATGCTTTCCCTTATTTTTCTTCATAGAGACAGGGTCTCGCTATATTGCCCAGGCTGGTCTTGAACTCCTGAGCTCAACCAATCCTCCTGCCTCAGCCTCCCAAAGGGCTGGGTTTACAGGCGTGAACCACCATGCCCGGCCTAATAAGTTTTATATTTAGAGAAGAGCTTATGCTATTCAACAGTAGTCACTGCTGATGCATCTCTGGTGTTTCTCCTATAAGAACTACATTTTTCACTAGTTTATTATTTACTTGCACAGATTTACAAGCTTAAAAACAGATTTAAATAAAGATAAGAATGGAAGGCATTGTGGAATTGTGCTTAATGAATAGTCGAAAGTTTTAAAGTCAGACCAACCTAGCTTTAAATCCCAACAGCTCTACTATTTGCTGTGACCTTAAGCAACTTACCCTCCTTAAGCTTCATTTTATTAATCTGTAAAATGAGGATCATAAAACTTACTTCACTGGGATTGTCCTAAGGATAGATGCTAATGTATTCTGTACAATGTCTGATAGATAAGAACTCAACAAACATCAGCCAACTGAAGGTTTTCAATTTTTTTTAAAAACGGAGTACTATCATACCATGAAAAAAAGTTTTTATTTTATTATTATTATTATTTTTTTTTTGAGATGCAGTCTTGCTCTGTTGCCCAGGCAGGAGTGCAGTGGCACAGTCTTGGCTCACTGCAACCTCCACCTGCTAGGTTCAAGCGATTCTCCTACTTCAGCCTCCTGAGTAACTGGGACTACAGGCATGCGCCACCATGCCTGACTAATTTTGTATGAAAAAAAGTCTTTAAAAAATAAACAGCCAGGCACGGTGGCTCACACCTGTAATCCCAGCACTTTGGGAAGGCTGAGGCGGGCGGATCACCTGAGGTCAGGAGCTCAAGACCAGCCTGGCCAACATGGTGAAACGCCATCTCTACAAAAATACAAAAATTAGCTGGGCATGATGGCAGGTGCCTGTAATCCCAGCTACTCGGGAGGCTGAGGCAGGAGAATCACTCGAACCCAGGAGGCGGAGGTTGGAGTGAGCCGAGATGGTGCCATTGCACTCCAGTCTGGGCGACTGAGCAAAATTCCATCTCAAAATAAATAAATAAATAAATAAATAAAAGATTACCCAGGACCTCAAAACAGTACTCATTAAAGATTGTTACTATTATTTAATTTGAATAATTAACGCACCTTAAGCATGCCTCTAGTCAGTCAAACTAACAGAACAAGTAAATTAAGATACTCCCAATTCTTAAAGAGCTGCACCCAGGACGCTATATTTCAAATAATGTTTTTTTCCCAAAATATTCCAGTCTTCCCATTCCCTCACATCAATAAATACAATCAACTGCCTTACTTCATCTGAGCAGCTGCTTCTTCTTCTTGCTGACGTTTGGCCTGCTCTTCTTGCTTCTTTCTCTCTTCCTCTTGATGTTTCTTTTTTTCTTCCTCTTCTTTTTTCTTTGATTCTTCCTCTGCCTTCACCTTTTCTTCATCTTTTTTCTTGCGTTCCTTGTCTTCCTTTTTTCTCTTATCATCTTCCAGTCTCTTCTTCTTGTCTTCAGGGGCCTTGCTGACCTCCTTCTTGGCAGTGAGCTTGATATCGTCTTTTGCCCTCTCCTTGCTGCTCACTGTCCGCCTTTCACTGCAGTCTTTTTCCTTGTTGTTTGGTAAAGAGTCTTTTTCTTCCATACTTGCTGGCTTTTTACGCTCAGCTGGCATTATGTGACCCAGGACAATCTGTAAGAGGGAAAGAATGTCAGTACCATAGATGCAGTGACTTTTTTAAATGATATCACACTATTCTTTTAAACAGAACATATTAATGCAACTTGGCAATTGTAAAAGAGTAAATAAAGGCATGTAAAATGAATACTATTTCTGTGACAAAATAAGTTATTCATCACATTCCACATCCTATCATTATTAGTTAGGCCTATGTCTAAGTACTTGTTTTTTACTTTTTATAAGGAAAAATCCAAGCCCAGACAAAAGTAGAGAGCATAATATAAGGAACCTCCACGTACCCATCACTCAGATTCAGCCACTATCAACTCCAAAACAATATGTCATTTAATTGTAAATACTTCAGAATATATCTGTGAACATTTTGAGTCAGCTTTAACCCTAGCATTTGACAACCATGAAATATGGCGGTTCACTATCTCATATAATATTCAATGTCAGTATTTCAGCTGAGAAAGGAAACAAAAACAAGCCCTTGCCTCCTATATGTCAACGGACAAAACAGAACAGCGGACTCACGAATCTCACTTCATTGCTCTAACCTTATCATCAAACTTTCAGATACAAAAACCGTTATCTATCTCAAATTAAACTAGACTTTTAACTTCTTCATCTGTATTAGTTGAAGTTAATTTATAAATAAACATGAACCTAAAATCCATATGTTCTGTGCTGTATCTGTCAATACAGAGTAGCTATTAGCCCACGGTTTCTAAAGTTCAGCACCATTGACAGTTTGGGCAAAATACTCCTTTGGTTTTAGAGGGAAGGGGCCACCATGTGCTCTGTAGGAGGTTTAGCAGTGTCCCTGCCTGCTATGCAGTGCATGCAAGTAGCTCCTCCCTCATTTTGACAACCAAATATAACTCCAGACATTGCTAAATATCCGTTGGAGAAAAAATTATCACCCAAAAACTGCTGCACTAGTCATATGTGGTTACCTAAATGTAAATTAATTAAAATTAAATAAAATTTGAAATTCAGTTCTTCAGTCAGTATCTGTATTTCAAGTGCTCAATTCCACATGTGACTAATGGCTTCCATACACAGCACGGCAGATACAGAACATTTCCACAGAAAGTTCTATTGGATAGCATTGGCCTATAGTACAGGCTTATAGTTAACTGAAAGTAACTGTGGAACAAAAAACCATACTTTGCAGGAAAATTCTGAATTTTTCTTTTCTAAAAATATATTTCTCTACTCAGAACTAGTTGTCTAATTTCTTTTAGGCATGGTGTTTCACGTTTTAACTCCTAAATTATCTAAGAGTTGTATATAAGAAAATCAAAATTCGGCCAAGCACAGTGGCTCATGCCTATAATCTCAGCACTTAGGGAGGCCAAGGCAGGCGGATTATACCTGAAGTCGAGAGTTCGAGACCAACCTGACTAACATGGAGAAATCTCGTCTCTACTAAAAATATAAAATTAGACGGGTGTGGTGGCGCATGCCTGTAATCCCAGCTACTCGGGAGGCTGAGGCAGAATGGCTTGAACCCGGGAGGCGGAGGTTGTAGTGAGCCAAGACCACGCCATTGGACTCCAGCCTGGGCAACAAGGACAAAACTCCGCCTCAAGAAAAAAAAGAAAATCAAAATTCTATTTTAGAAGTAGAAAATTACCTAAATTTCTTAGTTTTATGTTTTCTTTTTGAAACAGGGTCTCACTTTGTCGCCCAGGCTGGAGTGCAGTGGCACAATCACAGCTCACTGAAGTCTCGACCTCGCGGGCTCAAGTGACCCACCTGCCTCAGCCCCCCAAGTAGCTGGAACGGTAGGTGCTCAACACCACATCCAGGTAATTGTATTTTTAGTAGAGATGGGATTTCCCCATGTTGACTAGGCTGGTCTCGAAATCCTGAGTTTAAGTGATCCATCCACCTGGGCCTCCCAAAGTGCTGGGATTACAGGTATGAGCCATTGTGTTTTTGAGCCTTAGTGTTTTTGTTTTTCTTTTTTCTTTTTTTTTTTTTTTTTGAGTCTCGCTCTGTTGCCTAGGCTGGAGTGCAGTGGTGCGATCTCGGCTCACTGCAACCTCCACCTTCCGGGTTTAAGTGATCCTCCCACCTCAGCCTCCCAAGTACCTGAGATTGTAAGTGTGTGCCATCACATTCAGCTAATTTTTGTATTTTTAGTAAAGATGGGTTTCACCATATTGGCCAGGCTGCTTGAATTCTTGACCTCAAGTGATCCATCTGACTTGGCCTCCCAAAGTGCAGGATTACAAGCATGAGCCACAGTGCCCGGCCAGCCCTTCGTTTTTTTTTATTAAAAGCAATAGTATCCTTAAATATTTTCAAACATAGGTTTTAAATTACAGCACTTAAAACTAGGTTACCAAAAAAAGCATTTGTAATATTGATATTTTTTAAATACAAAAATACTTTACTTCGGTACTCTATTAAAATGTTAATATCACAGAAATCAACCTAGACCAATAGAAACACTTTAATTTTTGCAGGTACATGCCACAGCCTGTACCTTCTCATAACTACCTTTTCCTTCTACTTTTTCTTTTACTCCCTCATTGCTCTCCACTCCCTTGTTCTATGCATTTATTTTGACAGTGACACCTAAAAGCTGTAGTTAACCCCACTGGTAAAACTCAGAACAACAACAAAAAAGCTATTGGTCCTATTTTTAAAATCGTCATTAGGGGCTGGGCGCGGTGGCTCACGCCTGTAATCCCAGCAATTTGGGAGGCCAAGGTGGGCGGATCACCTGAAGTCAGGAGTTCGAGACCAGCCTGGCCAACATGGTGAAACCCCATCTCTACTGAAAATACAAAAATTAGCTGGGTGTGGTAGCAGGCACCTGTAATCCCAGCTACTGGGGAGGCTGAGGCAGAACTGCTTGAACCCAGAAAGCAGAAGTTGCAGCGAGCCGAGATCATGCCACTACACTCCAGCATGGGCGACAGAGTGAGACTCCATCACACACACACACACACACACACACACACACACACACACACAAATTACCTTTAATATATGAAAAAGCAGGCTGGGCACCATGGCTCATTCCTGTAATCCCAGCACTTTGGGAAGCCAAGGCAGGCAGATCACTTGAGGTCAGGAGTTCAAGACCAGCCTGGCCAACATGTGGAAGCCCCGTCTCTACTAAATATACAAAAATTAACCAGGCATGGTGGAGGGTGCCTGTAATCCCAGCTACTCAGGAGGCTGAAGCAAGAGAATCGCTTGAACCCGGGAGGCGGAGGCTGCAGTAAGCCGAGATAGCGCTACTGCACTCCGGCAGTCTGGGCAAAAGACGGAGACTCCGTCTCAAAAATACAAAAAACAACAACAACAAAAAAAGAAAAAGCATTTCTATGCCAAGACAACATTAGCATTTATATTATCTATTTTTTTAATTAAAAAAAAAACTGTTTTAATAAAATAGAGACAAGGTCTCAGTACGTTGCCCTGGCTGGTCTCACACTCCCGGGCTCAAGGGATCCTCCCGCCTCAGCCTTCCAAAGTGCTAGGATTACAGATATGAGCCACTATACCCGGGCAGCATTTCTATTATCTAGAAGTGTAGTAATCGATTCTTATACATTTTCAATTAAATATCCAACTTCAATGTGAAAACATCACGCCCTTAAAGCAAACTTTCAAAAAGACTATAATATTAATACACTACTCATGGTACCATACTAAACATTTTACATATATTATCTCATTTAATACTAAAATCTTTATGAGGTGGGTATTATTTTCCCTATTTTATAAATGAGTAAACTGAGACTTGACCAAGTAACTTGACCAAGGCCTGCACAGCTGGTGACAGAATGGGAATCTGAACCCATTCTCTGAACCAAAGAATCCTAAGAGTACCAAATTGTGAGATGGGAGACATGCTCGTAAATACTGACTATAGCAACCCACAGAATTATGAATCTCAAGAGTAGAAAGAATCCTTCATAATGGTTAAGGAGTTCTCATGTAATGTTTTTAACTTTTAGCAGACTCTGGCTGAAACATATGGGGACAATTTAATATCTAAGGTAATAACATGATCTTATTGAAGGATATTAATCATTAAGTGAAAAAAGTTTATATAGATTTCACATTTTCTGATGTGACGCATCAACAAGTAACATTTCAGGACCACAGGACACTACAAAGAATGGCATCAGAACTTACAATTATGTCTCTCTCTCTTTTTTTTTTTTTGAGATGGAGTCTCACTCTGTCGCCAGGTTGGAGTGCAGTGGCACGATCTCGGCTCACCACAACCTCTGCCACCCGGGTTCAAGTCATTCTCCTGCCTCAGCCTCCCGAATAGCTGGGATTACAGGCATGTGCCACCATGCCCGGCTAATTTTGTATTTTTAGTGGAGATGGGGTTTCTCCATGTTGGTCAGGCTGGTCTCAAACTCCCGACCTCAGGTGATCTGCCCGCCTTGGCCTCCCAAAGTTCTGGGATTTACAGGCATGAGCCACTGTGGCTGGCATCATGTCTCATTCTGAAGATAAAATAACATCTTAAATTCTTCGAAGAAAAGATTAAGAAATTCATGTAGTATATGACAAATTCACAAAGATCATCATTTATTAGTTCAACAAAGTCCCAAACTTTTATGACTCTTTAATAAGATTCATTTCTTCATTAAATTTTAAGTACTTAGTATAAGAAATAAAGCTACAGTAGGCATGCAAGAATTAGACTCGGGGCTGGGCATGGTGGCTCATGCCTGTAATCCCAGCACTTTGGGAGGCCGAGGCAGGTAGATCACGAGGTCAAGAGATCAAAACCATCCTGGCCAACAACATGGTGAAACCCTATCTCTACTAAAAATACCAAAATTAGCTGGGCGTGGCGGCACAGGCTACTCAGGAAGCTGAGGCAGGAGAATCACTTGAACCCGGGAGGCGGAGGTTGCAGTGAGCCAAGATGGCGCTACTGTACTCCAGCCTGGCGACAGAGTCAGACTCCGTCTCAAGAAAAACAAAAAACAAAAAAAAAGGATTAGATTGTACCCTAGAACATAATAAAACAGATTCTCCATAAAACCCTTAAGTCCTGATACTGGTATCTCCTTTCAACCACTTTGTCCTGACATTACAAGCATACACCCAAAGTATACTTGGAACTAAATTTCTGTAAACAAAAAAAGAAGACAAAAATCTAGAAGTTCACGAAGAGGCAGCAATGCAACTTGTGAAAACAACATACATGGGCTTGGAAGTCGGACTGATTTTAAATCTGCATCCCAACTCTGCAGCCTGATAGCTACAGAAATCAGGCAACAACTTCTCTGAGTCTACTTATTTATCAATAAGATGGATATACTGCTATCTATCTTGTAGAGTTCTTAAAATTCTAGCATAGTAACTAGCATGAGGGAGGCATTAATAAATGTTCTGTCACAAAGAACACTGAGAAGTTCAGCATACAATGAAAGATTTGTAAAGTCAGATAAAGACTATTAGATTTTATCTACTTCTATCCTCAATTTTTACATTCCAAGGATAGCAGCAGAGTCACCTACCCAAGATTATATATACAGCTAGTTTCCGTGGCTGGACCAACACTCACTACCCAGTGCTTTTTCACTACCTACACTATAACGAATAAAATATACAAACACCATGATTCACCTCAATACACGTTTATGTCGACTTAAAAAACTGAGCACTAAGTGATATTTAATAAAATGCTAAAATTCTTATTTCAATAACTTCAAGCTTTAACAGCCAAACTTTTCATCTAAAGTGTTTCCAAAAGTTTTTCAAGTCCAAATACAATTTTAAATAGGTCCTTTCTCAAGATAGTGAGGAGAAAAAGTCGTCATCTTTTCACTGGAATCCGATTAGCTGTTACAAATTAGTTTGCTGAATACAATTATATTCAGACTACCCTTAAAAGGAAACCATGCTTTAAAACCACCTTCCTAGCTCCCAAAATAGTGTCCTGTCACTTGAACTGTATATTTTATTTGGTATTCTAAATACATTCTGAACTTCCAAAAGAAAGTAAAACTAATTTACTAGAAGTACCAATGGAGTGTATTGGGGGGAAGAGGGCACAAAAGGGGGTGTTTCCCTTTTAAAGACATTCCCTTGCAAAGTACCATATGGATTATGTATGAAATCCCAATCAGAGTGCTCCGAAAACACTCCAGAGTGAAAGAATGCGGTTTTACCTTTCAATTCTCTTATTCAAAATGCTGTCAGGACAGAACAGCACAGGAACACTATCTCCCAGTTTCTGACTTTATTTTTTAAAGAACATCCTTAGTGTAAAGGACGTATTAAGAACTGTTAGAAATTGTACCAGCTCACAAATGAGGAGACTGACGATGTTAAGGAACACGTAAGAACTATGGAAATGAGATAAAGCGTCAGCGAGGGTTTCACTTTGATCTGATGCATCATTTCGTGTCGTGTAAGTCCTCTAAGAAGAGCAAGAGAGCTGAAGGTCCGATCACCCCAGCGTGGACCCAGCTGGCTCTGCTCTGCCAACCTGGGGACCAAATATCCTGTGATCACCTCCTTAGTCCAACAGTCCTAGCAAGAAGAGAGTGCTTGGCGCCTTGAAGAGGTGAAGGTAAAGTGAAGAATCAACCAGCCTATGTGATTAAAAGGAAGTCAACCAAACAGCCCATGCCCACCATCCCCAGATACACCCCAAGCCCCTTCCCCTACACACACCTCTCCTACAAACCCCTGCTCTGGTGGCGTAGGAACCTCTACACCCACCACACTTCCCCGCCACAACTCCCCTTCCCACAGGTATCCACGGTCACCTTCGCGGACCATCGCTGCCCCAACCCCAACTTCTCGCCCCACACTCCCTCGCCACAGAAGCCTTCCCGGCCGGTCTCCCCACTCCGCAGCCTCCCACACACGCGCCCTCCCCACTTTCTCGCCCTCGCTTCCCTCCCGGCTCTCGAGGAGCTTCCCCCGACCTCCCCTCGCTCTCCTCCACGCCCCCGAACACCTTCGCCCCTCCACCGCGGGCTCCCCGCCTCCAGCCCCGAGGCCCGGCCCAGGCATGTGGGGCAGGCACCTCCTCCACCGCCCCCCCAAGCATGGCCCGGCCCGGGGGCTCCCGCGTTGATGGGAGCCTCGGAAACAGGGGGTCTGAGGAGAACGACGCCGGACCCGCGGTCCCTCCACTGCTCGCCGACCCCGGAGAGCTGGAGTGTGGAGTCGCCTCTGGGGTCCCCCAGGGAGTAGGAGTCTAGGCCGGTGCCCCCCAGCCCCATTTCCTCCCGATCGTTGGAGCGGAGGGGAAGGAGGATCCCAGGGACTCACCTCGAGCCTGTTGTCAACATTAGCCCCGGGTTTCCCAGCACCAACTCCAGCGCTCCGGCTCTCCCCTCCCCTCCCCCCACCTATCTCGCAGCCTAGGGCCCGCCTTCCCTCAGCTCCCCCTCCTCCCTCCGCCCGCCGGCCCTCCCGCCCGCCACTCACCAGCGCGGCCGGGCTGAGGGTGGGGGCGGGGCGGAAGGAGGCGAGAGGGAAAAGGCCATCCGTGCGACTGCCCGATTAAAAACAGTCCTGATCGTCTTCCCTGCGGCATGCCGATGCCCTCAGCTTGACTCTGGGGTGGCGGGTCCGGGGAAAAGGCTCATATGAGTGCCACTCACTTAACGGCTCTTTCAAATTCCCCAGTTGATGAGAAGAGCGAATTTTTCAGACAGGCAATGCGTAAGGTAGCCACTATCAGCACCTCAAACCAGGGCCCCAGCGGAGGGGTGGAGTGTTCCGAGGACCCGAGGCAGGAAGTGGATTGGTCGCCAGGAAAGGGAAAGCGCCTGAATTGGAGCTGCGCAGGCGCAGGCGCTTCGCGGGGGATGGGGGTGGGAAGCGCGAATGGGGCGGGGCGGAGCTCACGGGAGGCGAGGAAGGGTGGTGGAATAGTGGGAGGGTTACGGAGCGCCATTAAGGACAAGTCCGGCCACGTGATTCTCCTGGGAGTTTCCTGGTGCGAACCTAAGGAAGAGGTCTAAGAAGAGAAAGTTTGATTGGACTAATTCGAGGGGAGACGTTGAAGATTTAGAAAATTGGAAACTGGAGAAACTAAACCATATGGCTGGTTTGGGAGGTGGGAGTCGCTTAGGAATGGGTCTAGTTTTAAGAATGCCCTAAAAGACGTCTAAAGTCCTGAGGGGGTATTTCCAGAAGCACTTCTAGGTGTTCGACGTAAAAACCACCCAGGGCGAAGAAGAATCAAGGCTTTTTCCGTACACTTCTTAGAAAGTACCTGGTTCTAGCAAGCAAACTTTTAAAAATTACAGTGGCAAGACCTCCCTGAGTTATCAAATCACCCATTTAAAAAAAAAATGGCTAGCGTCGATATTTCTTCTGAATGCGAACCCAGGCCGACTTTCAAAAATGGGTATCAGTTTATCCTCCTGAATTGCTGAAATGGTGCATCTGGCCTCGAAACAGTACTGGGTTCTGCCAACATGATCCGAGTAGGTGGCTCTGGCTGGTCCGGAGCTAGAGGAGCAAGGGTGCGAAACTGGTCTTGACTTTTGCTTGACTTGAGGGGGCCCCACCTGGTGTCCAAGCCCACGTAAGGAACTACTACCAACCACAAATACTTGAGGCAAGTCCAGGTTCCCTATGACTCAACCTTTGCCCGTTTGCCTGTATTTACTGTTTGCTTCCCCATTTACTCTTAGCACGCAAGTTATCCTCTCATACTGAGTGTTGCTGCTTCCTGTATGTAAAAATATATATATTTTTATACACTACACATAGGTCAGTCATTTAAAGGATAGTAAAAGAGAAAGATGAAGGCCTGGCACGGTGGTTCACGCCTGTAATCCCAGCACTTTGGGAGGCTGAGGCGGGTGGATCATAAGGTCAGGAGTTCGAGACCATCCTGCCTAACACGGTGAAACCCCGTCTCTACTAAATATACAAAAAAAATTAGCCGGGCATGGTGGCACGTGCCTGTAGTTCCAGCTACTCTGGAGGCTGAAGCAGGAGAATGGCGTGAACCCGGGAGGCGGAGCTTGAAGTGAGCCGAGTTTGCGCCGCTGCACGCCAGCCTGGGCGACAGAGCGAGACTCCGTCTCAAAAAAAAAAAAAAGAGAGAAAGATGAATACTGCTATTCTGCAGCATTGATAAACAATTATGAGAACTGCCCCAAATACCATATTGGTGATAGCCACCCACGCTTCTCTTCAAGGTTTCCTTTTCCCATTTCATGGGATTACCTTAAGAAGCTTTACTTCTGGCTGGTGCGGTGCCTCGTGCCCGTAATCTCAGCACTTTGGGAGGCCGAGGCTGGTGGATCACCTGAGGTCAGGAGTTCCAGACCAGCCTGGCCCCAACATGGTGAAACCCGGTCTCCACTAAAAATACAAAATTAGCCAGATGTGGTGGTGAGCGCCTGTAATCCCAGCTACTCGGGAGGCTGAGGCAGAAGAATCACTTAGAACCCGGGAAGCAGAGGTTGCAGTGGGCCGAGATAGCGCCACTGCACTCCGGACTGGGCAACAGAGTGAGACTCTGTCTCAAAAAAAAAAAAAAAAGAAGAGAAAAGAAAAGAAAGAAAGAAAAAAGCTTTACCTCTTTGTTAATAAATATAATAAATCCTTCTCATCCTAAATCAAGTCAACCTTTGTCTTTAATCAGGTGTTAAAAGGAAATCACCTAAAATCAAAAAACAGGAGGGCCTTTTTGTTGAGCATTTGCTATTTCACATTTGTGATTTTAGTTAATCGCAATCACCATTTTATAAAAAGTCAGATTAATTTACTATCACAAAACTAATAAGTATACTATCTAGTATTCTCAAATCTAACTCCAAAAACCCAAGTTCTTTCTGCTATGTCTCTACGCAAACTTTTACATAAACTGAGAATGCTGCCGATCATTTTACTTCCAAAGACAGATGTCAAGCTAGCCACCAAAAGCCTGATGTGGGAATATCATTGTAATCTCTTAACTAGAAAAAAACACCCCGCTCTGAAGAGGCCATCATTTTTTTATTCGGATAATAATTCAAACTTCATGATTTTCTGAAAATACATTTTCAAGATGAATTTTTGAGAAAAGTCTCAAAAATGTTCATTGTTCTTTTTGCCTGCTCCAATTGACAGAACTGTTCTATATGGGGAAAAAAGAGAATGAAACTATTTAGTTTTTATTTAGACCTACACGATACTACTCCCTACTTAAAACCTACCTAGTGGCAGCTTCACAGACGAAAGCAAAGGCCAGGCAAAGAGATTACAATTACAGAGCAGGACAAATCCTGAGTTTAAGGAAAAGAAAAATGCATCAGATGAGGCCAGCCAGCTATAACTACAGCCTCTGCCCACTGACCTCAGATAACTGGGAGTGTTCTGTTCCATGAGGAAATCCAGCTTTGATCTTTTAGAAGCCGATGTTTAACTAACCTAGTTTAAGCTGCTTTTTAAAAAATACCCACCTCTTGGTATATCTCTGGTAGAAATTTTTTCAGTGTTCCCTCTATCTGCTTAACAGTTTCCAAAAGTAAATGTGTTGAGGTGTGTCCCTTCAATATGAAATATAAGCATTGGCCGGGCATGGTGGCTCACGCCTGTAATCCCAACACTGGGAGGCCGAGGCGGGCGGATCACCTGAGGGCGGGAGTTCGAGACCAGCCTGGCCAACATGGTGAAACCCTGTCCCTACTAAAAATATAAAATTAGCCAGGCTTGGTGGTGTGCGCCTGTAATCCCAGCTACTCGGGAGGCTGAGGCAGGAGAATCAGTTGAACCCAGAAGGCGGAGGTTGCAGGCAGCTGAGATCACTCCATTGTACTCCAGCCTGGGCCACAAGAGCGAAACTCCGTCTCAAAAAATAAAAAAAGAAAAGAAATGTAAGTATTGAGGGTGCATTTAAACAAATATAAACATATGAAACATATTAGTACTTATTACCAAATCATGTTGAAATTTCTTGTGGAACTGTAAGATGAAAATCAGCTCACTAACACTGGCTTCTCTGAATTCCACCAAAACAGAACACAAGCAATGTGAGATTAACCTGTCTTATTTTTCAAGCTTTTAATGTGGCTAGTCAAAAAAGTAAATTAATATTGGCTTGGCCGGGCGCCATGGCTGACACCTGTAATCCCAGCACTTTGGGAGGCCAAGGCGGGCGGATCACCTGAGGTCAGCAGCTCGAGACTAGCCTGGCCAACATGGTGAAACCCTGCCTCTACTAAAATACAAAAATTGGCCGGTCATGGTGGCGGGCGCCTGTAATCTCCACTACTCGGGAGACTGAGGTAGGAGAATTGCTTGAACCTAGCAGGCGGAGGTTGTAGTGAGCCAAAATTGCGCCATTGCACTCCAGCCTGGGCAACAAAGCGAGACTCCCTCTCAAAAAATAAATAAATAAATAAATAAAATGATAAGACTTATAAAGTGCTTAGAACAGCACTTGGCAAGCAGTGAAAGTCCAATGAATGAGATTACAATCTAATGCAGGAGGTAGATCGTAAATAAACAGATAAAAACTGTGATGGTTAGAATAAATGCTCAAAGGGAAAAAGGGTAACGTAATGCAGAGTAACAGGAGAGAGGGAAGAGGGAGGCTGTTTTACAGTCAGGAAAAGGCTCTTGAATGATTTAAAATTTGAGCTAAAACCTGGAGAATTGGAAGTTCCTAGTTATGCAGCTAGAAATGTCAAATGGGCACTTGGAACACGGGAGAGCTCCAGCCTAGAGATGAAATTTTGAAAGTCATCCGTACAGACAGTATTTAAAGCCATAAGAATGGATGGATTCAGGCCAGACATAGTGGCTCTCGCCTGTAACCCCAGCACTTTGGGAGGCCGAGGAAGGCAGATCACTTGAGGTCAGGAGTTTGAGACCAGCTTGGCCAACATGGCAAAACCCCATCTCTACTAAAAATACAAAAATTAACCAGGCATAGTGGCGCATGCCTGTAGTCCCTGCTACTCCAGAGGCTGAGGCAGGAGAATGGCGTGAACCTGGGAGGCAGAGATTGCAGTGAGCCGAGATGGTGCCACTGCACTCCAGCCTGGGCAACAAGAGCAAGACTCCGTCTCAAAAAAAAAAAAAAAGAATCGATGGGATCACCCAAGAAACTGCAGCAAAAGAAAAAGGTCCAGGACTCAGCCCTGAGAAACTTCCACATACAGAGGTTAAATATCTAAAAAGGAGACTGAATAAAGAAAGGGAAAACCAGGAGAGTGTGGCGTCATGAAAGCCAAGAAAAGAGGTGCTTCAAGAAGGGAAAAGTGGGAAGCTGTCTTCTGTGTTACTAGGACAGCGAAGAACATGAGGACAGTGAAGTGCTTGTTGCATTAACAATGCGGGAACCAATGCTTACCTTGCAGATGCAGGTCAGTGACGTGGTGGGGACAGATTGGAATGGTTGAACACTAAGTTGGAGATGGAAACAGTGGAGTAATATTTGAGAAATTATGTTGAGAAGAGCAGCAGAAAAATGTAGCCATAGGAAAATGTGAGAAAAGGGAGGAATCTGTTTGGTTTTGCACCTTTTACTTTTGTATATTTTTGGTATTTTTACATGACAGATAAAGAGGATATGTGGGGGTTTTTTATTGGATTGTTGATTTGTTTGAGACAGAATCTCACTCTGTCGCCCAGGCTGGAGTGCAGTGGCACAATCTTGCCTCACTACAACCTCCACCTCCCAGGTTCAAGTGATTCTCCTGCCTCAGCCTCCCGAGTAGCTGGGACTACAGGGATGTGCCACCACGCCCAGTTAATGTTTTTTTTTTTTTGAGATAGAGCCTCACTCTGTCATCCGGGCTGGAGTCCAGTGGCACGATCTTAGCTCACTGCGACCTCTGCCTCCCGGGTTCAAGCAATTCTCCTGCCTCAGCCTCCCCAGTAGCTGGGGCTACAGATGCACACCGCCAAGCCTGGCTAATTTTTTGTATTTTAGTAGAGATGGGGTTTCACTGTGTTGCCCAGGCTGGTCTCGAAATCCTGAGCTCAGGCAATCCACCGACCTCAGCCTCCCAAAGTGCTAGGATTACAGGCATCCGCCACCACGCCCGGCTAATTTTGTATTTTTAGTAGAGACTGGGTTTCTCCATGTTGGCCAGTCTGGTCTCGATCTCCTGACCTCAAGTGATCCTCCCGCCTGGGCCTCCCAAAGTGCTGGTATTACACAAGTAAGCCACCACACCTGGCCCTGGATTTCGTTCTTAATCATCACAATTTTTCAGTGAAATTTGAGGCACGGTCATCAGCTAAGAGTGAGATGAGGGAGACAGTTGGGCAGGTTTGAAAAGAGAAGAGAAAATGTGAGAGAGACTGAAGAGTGTTGAAAGCCAGTGAGCTGCCCCTTAGGGATTTCCAGGTTATGCTGAGCAGCTCCTTCAGCTCTGAGGTCATGAGTTGAAAGTAAAACCAGGGCCAGGCACGGTGGCTCACGCCTGTAATCCCAGCAATTTGGGAAGCCGAGGCGGGTGGGTGCATCACCTGAGGTCAGGAGTTCGAGACCAGCCTGGCCAATATGGTGAAACCCCATTTCTACTAAAAATACAAAAATTAGCCAGGCATGGTGGTGAGCACCTGTAGTGTCAGCTAACCGGGAGGCTGAGGCAGGAGAATCACTTGAACCTGGGAGGTGGAGGTTGCACTGAGTGAGATCATGCCACTGCATTCCACCCTGGGCAACAAGATGGAAACTCCATATCAAAAAAAAAAAAAAAAAAAAAAAAAGGAAACTAACTATCCAGCCTCACATGCCAGTTTCTTTGTTTCTTTCTTTCTTTTCTTTTCTTTTTTTTTTTGAGACAGAGTCTCAATCTTGTCACCCAGGGTGGAGTGGGATCTCAGCTCACTGCAATCTCTGCCTCCTGGGTTCAAGCAATTCTCCTGCCTCAGCCTCCTAATAGCTGGGATTACAGGTGCCCAACACCACGCCTGGCTAATTTTTTTGTATTTTTAGTGGAGACAGGGTTTCACCATGTTGGCCAGGCTGGTCTTGAACTCCTGATCTCAGGTGATCCGCCCACCTCGGCCTCCCAAAGTGCTGGGATTACAGGCGTGAGCCACCGCACCCCGCTGGCACATGCCAGTTTCTCCAGAAGATATGGAAAGTTAGGTTTAATCACAGTTGGGCTTTTTTTTTTTTTTTTCATGATGGTAATGACGGACAAAGAGTAAGGGAATCGAGGGTGTTTGCAAGAGAATGATTAGAATGGAGGATCATGGAACCTAAGCTGGGCGAGGAGGGAGGTGAAGGGAAAGGAGGAATGCATGAGTGTGGATGGGGAAGATGGACAGACTGGAGTAAATAAAAGCTGCAAAGAGGCTGGGTGTGGTGGGTCATGCCTGTAATCCCAGCATGTTGGGAGCCCAAGGCGGGCGGATCACTTGAGATCAGGAGTTTGAGACCAGCCTGGCCAACATGGTGAAACCCTGTCTCTACTAAAAATACAAAAATTAGGCAGGTGTGGTAGCTCAAGCCTGTAATCCCAGCACTTCAGGAGGCTGACACGGGCAGATCATTTGAGGCCAGGAGTTCGAGACCAGCCTGGCCAACATGGTGAAACCCCATCTCTACTAAAAATACAAAAAAGTAGCCAGACGTGGTGGCACAGGCCTGTAGTCCAAGCTACTTGGGAGGCTGAGGCAGGAGACTCACTTGAACCTGGGAAGCAGAGGTTGCACTGAGCCAAGATCATGCCACTGCACTCCAACCTGGGCGACAGCAAGACTCCGTCTCAAAAAAAAAAAAAAAGAAAGAAAAAATTCTGCAAAGAAGACAGTAAGATCCCAGCTACTCGGGAGGCTGAGGCAGGAGAATCGCTTGAACCTGGGAGGCGGAGGTTGCAGTAAGCCAAGACCGCGCCACTGCACTCCAGCCTGGGCAACAGAGCAAACTTCTGTCTCAAAAAAAAAAAAAAAAAAAAAAGAGACAGGAAGGAGCCAAAACCTTTAGTGAATGAAAGGGGACAGAATTGGACACCAACGGTGATTCTGAAGAGCTGTGGGAGTGTAGGGAGAAAGAACGAGTCCAAAGGACCCAAGGTTTTTGAAAAAGGACAGAAATGACCAGGTCAGGAAGCAAGGAACAGGCTGCTGTGCACTCAGACTGCATGAGTTCAAACTCTGATTCCAACATTTACTCACTATTTGAACTTGGGCTCATTATTCAACCAGTTTAAATAACAGCTTTTTATTCTTAACAATCATGATAATAATAGTACTCTTTCATGGGGTATTATGAAGAGTAAAGGAGGTAATTGAAATAAAAGCATCTAGCACCATGCTCTAGAATGTGCTCTGTAAGTGTTGGCTGTTACTAGATCATGTTGGAAACCACAAATGTGATCTAAATAGCTTTGCAGTTTGAATAAATACTACTTCAACAGCCCTTTCTTTGCCTTAACACTGTTGAGAAACCAGTGCATCTGAAACCTTTTACTTCAAGCATTAGGAATCTGTGCCAAGACATTGAAGATTAAATGAAGCTTAAAAAGAAGGGCTTACAGCCAGGTGCAGTGGCTCAATGCCTGTAATCCCAGCAATTTGGGAGGTCGAGGTAGGTGGATCACCTGAGGTCAGGAGTTCAAGACTAGCTTGGCCAACATGGTGAAACCTTGTCTCTACTAAAAGTACAAAATTAGCTGGGCATGTTGGCACACTCCTGTAATCCCAGCTCCTCGAGGGGCTGAGGCAGGAGAATCACTTGAACCTGGGAGGTGGAGGTTGCAGTAAGCCGAGATGGTGCCATTTTACTCCATCCTGGAAAACAAGAGCAAAACTCCATCTCAAAAACAAACAAACAAACAAACAAAAGAAGTGGTTACAAATTAAGAAGAAAAAGGGGAGAAAAAAGGAAGAGTTTTCTTAGCTAAGCAACTGATAATGACAGAGGTTTGTAAACTCTTTCTGCCAAGCCACTTTGGAAGCCATTTGGCTTACAGGGTACAATTCAGAGTCCTTAGCAGGAGCTCTTAATCATGGCCTCTTGTCTATGTATCTGGTCTCATTTCTTGCTACTTCCCCACATGTCTAAGTTCTGGCCATAACAAATAACCTGCATACACAGGACTTCCTCTTCCCTTAGTGCACATTATGCCTTTGCCTAGAATGTCCTTTCTCCCATGAATATTTCCAGACTAGTTAAGTCAAGCATTATTTCCTCAGGGAAGTCGTGGTTTATCACTACCACCTTACAAATACTGAGGTCCCAGCCCACATCTGGGTTCCTGCAGCAGCCTCTGATCACCCATCTTACAACATTCATTATCTTATATTGGAATACTCTTTAAAATATCTGTTTTCGGCCTGGTGCAGTGGCTCATGCCTGTAATCCCAGAACTTTGGGAGGCCAAGGATCACAAGGTCAGGAGTTCGAGACCAGCCTGGCCAACATGGTGAAACCCCCGTCTCTACTAAAAATACAAAAATTAGCCGGGTGTGGTGGTGGGCGCCTGTAATCCCAGCTGCTCAGGAGGCTAAGGCAGGAGAATCACTTGAACCTGGGAGGTGGAGGTTGCAGTGAGCCGAGATCACGTCACTGCACTCTAGCCTGGGCAACACAGCAAGACTCCATCTCAAAAAAAAAAAAATCTGTTTTTCTCATGAGACTGTAAGCTACTTGGCGCTATAATTTGTATCTCAGTAATCCTTGTGTCTTGTGGAAAGCACTTTGTAACATTTTGGTAGAAGGATTAATGTAAATGAATGTTTTCTTTGGAGAGGATGAGAAACTTGTGTACTGAAGCAGGAATGTGTAGGATTTTTTTTTTTTTTTTTTTTTAAAGACAGGGTCTCACTGGCCTGGCACAGTGGCTCACGCCTGTAATCCCAGCACTTTGGGAGGCCGAGGTGGACAGATCACGAGGTCAGGAGATCGAGACCATCCTGGCTAACATGGTGAAACCCCATCTCTACTAAAAAATAGAAAAAATTAGCTGGGCATAGTGGCGGCTGCCTGTAGTCCCACTACTCGGGAGGCTGAGGCAGGAGAATGGCATGAACCCGGGAGGCGAAGCTTGCAGTGAGCCGAGATCGCGCCACTGCACTCCAGCCTGGGTGACAGAGTGAGACTCCGTCTCAAAAAAAAAAAAAGAAAAACAAAAAACACAAAGACAGGGTCTCACTCTGTCACCCAGGCTGGAGTGCAATGGCACCATCCCAGCTCACTGCAGCCTCAACCTGCCAAAGTTCAAGCAATCCTCCTGCCTTAGGCCCCCGCCCCCACAAGTAGCTGGGACTACAAGCTTATACCACCATGCCAGGCTAATTTTTATGTATTTTTTGTAGAGAGAGAGTTTTACCGCGTTGCCCAGGCTGGTCTCGAACTCCTGAGCTCAAGCAATCTGCCTGCCTTGGCCTCCCAAAGTGCTGAGATTACAGGCATGAGCCACCGTGCCTGGCCAAGAAAGGATATTTTGGAGGAAACCATTACATTATAGCCTGGAGTTTCATTTTTATTTACCAAGTGATATACTAACTCTTAACAGACTAAACACACCCCTTTTGGTGATTTGCATGAAAGCTATTCAAGTTTTTATCAGTGAGAGGTTGAATGGACACCTCTAAGTATGTGTCAGGCATTAATCCATCTAATGCTTCTATTTGATAGGTCCTATTTTCCCTATTTTTATAGATGGGGGGAACGCGCTTAGCATAGTTAAATAATGTGCCCAGGATTACACAGCTACTCAACTCAGGGCTGTCTGATGACAAAGTTCACACTCTTATATAAGATTTCCTTCCATTCCAAGATGTTTCCGCCACCTTATACAACTGACTACCACATACAGTGGCAATACAGATATCCCCATTAACATAATCAGAATATGGAATAAGAAAAGACATGATTTTACAGCACTCTGGGAGGCCGAGACGGTTGGATCACGAGGTCAAGAGATTGAGACCGTCCTGGCCAATATGGTGAAACCCCATCTCTACTAAAAATACAAAAAATTAGCCGGGTGTGGTGGCGGGTGTCTGTAGTCCCAGGTACTCGGGAGGCTGAGGCAGGAGAATGGCGTGAACCCGGGAGGTGGAGCTTGCAGTGAGCCAAGATCACGCCACTGCACTCCAGCCTGGGCGACAGAGTGAGACTCCGTTTCAAAAAACAAACAAAAAAAAAAAAAGAAAGAAAAGACGTGATTTTATAATCTAGTTCAAACAAGACAGACCAATATATATAATAACACAAGAATGTCTGCCTGGGTCACACCAGTGTGTTGCTAAATCTATAACCATGATAATACAAAGGAAAGAAGGCTGAACTGGAAGTGAAAGACATTTGTCTAGGCTTAGAGCCCAGCCAGGGCACGTGCAACCCAGCGAAACTAGGGCAAGTCATTTGTAACTGTTCCGTGACTCAGAGCCCTCATTTCACAAATCAATGGATTAGACTTCACCGTCCCTAACCTTATTACTTTAATTTAATTTTGAGATGGAGTCTCACTGTGTCCCCCAGGCAGCAGTGCAGCGGCACGATCTTGGCTCACTGCCGAGGCTGGAGTGCAGTGGAACGATCTCAGCTCATTACAACCTCCGCCTTCTGGGTTCAGGCAATTCCCCTGACTCAGCCTTCTGAGTAGCTGGGATTACAGGTGCCTGCCACCACGCCTGGCTAATTTTTGTATGTTTAGTAGAGACGGGGTTTCACCATGTTGGCCAGGCTGGTCTCCAACTCCTGACCTCAGGTCATCTGCCCCATTGGCCTCCCAAAATGCTGGGATTACAGGCGTGAGCCACCATGCCCAGCTGCTTCCAAACATTTCAGAGACCAAGTGAAAAGTGGTTGCATGGGTAGGGCGTGGCTCATGCTGCTACTTCCCCACATGTCTAAGTTCCGGCCGTAAAAAATAACCTGCATACACAGGACTTCCTCTTCCCTTAGTGCACATTCACTTCTTGTGTCAGTTGCTAAGAGTAATAATGTAAAGAAATAGGTGTCATTTCTGATAGCTGATTCTGGAAGTTTCTAGTTTCTTCCGGAAGGTATACTGCAGACATAATAATATATGCATAATATATCCCTAAAGTTTCTCCGTGGAAGCTTGAACCCGGGAGGCACAGGTTGCAGCGAGCCAAGATTGCGCCATTACACTCCTGCCTGGGCGACAGAGTGACCTCTTGGTTCGCTGCAACCTCCCCTCCCAGGCTCAAGCTATTCTCCTGTCTCAGCCTCCCAAGTACCTGGGATTATAGGCACATGCCATCATGCCCGGCTAATTTTTGTATTTTTAGTAGAGACGGGTTTCACCATGTTAATTAACCAGGCTGCTCTCTTAACTCCTGACCTCATGATCTAACCGCCTCGGCCTCCCAAAGTGCTGGGATTACAGGAGTGAGCCACCGCGCCCTGCTGGCAGTTCTATTTTTTTTTTTTTTTTTTTTGAGACAGAGTCTCGCTCAGTCGCCCAGGCTGGAGTGCAGTGGCGCGATCTCGGCTCACTGCAAGCTCCGCCTCCCGGGTTCATGCCATTCTCCCGCCTCAGCCACCCGAGTAGCTGGGACTACAGGCACCTGCCACCGTGCCCGGCTAATTTTTTGTATTTTTAGTAGAGACGGGGTTTCACCATGTTAGCCGGGATGGTCTCGATCTCCTGACCTCATGATCCACCCGCCTCGGCCTCCGAAAGTGCTGGGATTACAGGCGTGAGCCACCGAGCCCAGCCATTCAGTTCTATATTTTTAAGTGACTTAATTATGTAATCCTCACAATAAGTTATGTGGTAGATACTATTTTTTTGAGCCTGAATTTCATTGCCACCCAGGCTGGAGTGCAGTGGCTCAACTCGACTCACTGCAACATCTGCCTCCCGTGTTCAAGTGATTCTCCTGCCTCAGCCTCCAGAGTAGCTCTGACTACAAGTGTGCACCACCACACCCAGCTAATTTTTGTATTTTTAGTAGAGACAGGGTTTCACCGTGTTGGCCAGGCTGGTCTCGAACTCCTGACCTCAAGAGATCCATCTGCCTCGGCCTCCCAAAGTATTGGGATTACAGGCGTAAACCACCTCGCCCTGCTGTAGATACGATTATTAAGCCCATTTTACTGATGTGAAAAATGAGGGTTAAAGAAGTCAGGTAACCTGCCTAAGCTCACACCTAGGTGCCAGAGCTAAGATTAGGAATCAGGTTCTTTAGATTAAAAGTGATTTAGCCAGGCAGGGCACGGTGGCTGACGCCTGTAATCCCAGCACTTAGGGAGGCCGAGGCAGGAGGATCACCTGAGATCAGGAGTTCGAGGCCAGCCTGACCAACATGGAGAAACCCCATCTCTACTAAAAGCACAGAATTAGCTGGGCCTGGTGGTACATGCCTGTAATCCCAGCTACTCGGGAGGCTGAGGTAGGAGAATCACCTGAACCCAGGAGGTGGAGGTTGCAGTGAGCCGAGATCACACCATTGCACTTCAGCCTGGGCAACAAAGAAAGACTCCGTCTCAAAAAAAAAAAAAAAAAGTGTGACTTAGCCACAACCTTATGCTAGCTTTCTCTAAGATAGGCTTCTTTATCTCCATTTTACAGCTGGAGACCAAGATATGATCCCAGGTCAAATAGCTAAGAACTCACAAAACACATTCAAACCCTCATATTTCTCTCCCAAGCCCTGTTTCCTAAAAATTATGTTGCTACTTCTCATTCTCCTTTGCCGGAACTCCTCATCCCAACCTTTAAACTTCTGAGTTCTTCGGCATTACGAGTCTAGGCTCTCTCTTTCATACTGAGGACCTCAAAAATATCTTTATTTTACTTTTTTGAGATGGAGTCTCACTCTGTTGCCTAGGCTGGAGTACAGTGGCGCGATCTCAGCTCATTGCAGTCTCTACCTCCCGGGTTCAAGAGATTCTCCTGCCTCAGCCTCCCAAGTAGCTGGGATTACAGGCAGTCGCCATCATGCCCTGCTAATTTTCGTATTTTTAGTAGAGACGGGGTTTCTCCATGTTGGCCAGTCTGGTCTCTCGAACTCCTGCCCTCAGGTGATCCGCCTGCTTCGGCCTCCCAGATTCTTGGATTATAGGCATGAGCCACCGTATCCAGTCAGATTTTTTTTTTTTGAGACGGAGTCTCACTCTGTCACTCAGGCTGCAGTACAGTGGCATGATCTTGGCTCATGCAACCTCCCTTTCCCAAGTTCAGGTGATTCTCCTGCCTCAGCCTCCTGAGTAGCTGGAATTACAGGCACATGCCACCGCACTGCTAATTTTTGTATTTTTAGTAGGGATGGGTTTTCACCTTGTTGGTCAGGCTGGTCTCAAACTCCTGGCCTCGTGATCCGCCCACCTTGGCCTCCCAAAGTGCTGGGATTACAGGCATGAGCCACCGTGCCCAGTCTCTCTCTCTCTCCCCTTGCTTGCTCTCTCTCTCGTTACTCTCCTCTCTCTCTCTATCTTTCTCCCTGACCCCCCCCCCTTCTCTCTTCTCTGAGGAAAGCAAGCTTCCATGTTGGGAGCTGTCCTTCGGAGAAGCCCACATGGCAAAGAACTGAGGGTGGCTTCTGGCCAACAACCAGTAAGGAACTCACGCCTGCCAACAGCCACGTGACTGAACTTGGAGGCCATTTCTCTCCCAGCTGAGCCTTCAGATGGAATCACAATCTCACTGGAAGTGCAACTGCCTCCTGAGAGGCCTTGAGCCGGAGCCCCTAAGCTAAGCTCTCTGGCGTACTGACCTGAAACTGTGCGATAACATATGGCTGTTGTATCAAGGCACTAAGTTGTGGGGTAATTTCTCACACACCAATAGATTACTAGTACGATGATAATCATTATTTTAATATTACCTATCAGCCGGGCATAGTGGCTCATGCCTATAATCCCAACACTTTGAGAGGCTGAGGCAGGAGGATTGCTTGAGCCCAGGCGTTTGAGACCAGCCTGGGCAACATAGTAAGACCCCATCTCTACAAAAAAATACAAAAATTAGCTAGGCGTGGTGGTGCACACCTGTAGACCCAGCTTCTTGGGAGGCTGAAGTGAGAAGATTGCTTGGGCCCCGGAGGTCAAGACTGCACTGAGCAATGATCGCGCCACTGCCCTCTGGCCTGGGCAACAGAGCAAAATCCCATCTCAAAAAAAAAAAGGAAATTACTGTCATATACATGTACTTACATTCATATATTTTTGTAAGTATGATATATTTCACAATGAGGGTGTTTAAACGAGGAAAAAGAGATGATCATGGGTATAAGCCAGAAGAAAGAAAAGAAAAGAAGTCATCATTTTAAAAATGTTATACATGTATTTTAATTTTATTTTATGAAATAGAGACAGGATCTTACTATGTTGCTCAGGCTGGTCTCGAACTCTTGGCTTCAAGCAGTCTTCCTGCCTTGACTCCCCAAAGTGTTGGAATTATGAACAGGAGCCATCACTCTTGGCTGAAAATAAGTAGTTTTTTGTTTTTTTTTTTGTTTGTTTGTTTTTTGAGACAGAGTCTCACTCAGTCACTCAGGCTGGAGTGCAGTGGCTCTCTCTTGGTTCACTGCAACCTCCACCTCCCGGGTTCAAGCGATTCTCCTGCCTCAGCCTCCCGAATAGTTGAGATTACAGGCAACTGCCACTAGGCCCAACTAATTTTTTTGTATTTTTAGTGGAGCCGAGGTTTCACCATGTTGGCCAAGCTGGTTTCCAACTCCTGACCTCAAATGATCCGCCCGCCTTAGCATCCCAAAGTGCTGGGATTTCAGGCATGAGCCATCATTTTTTAAGGAATTTCTATCAACCAAGGAAGAAATGAAAATAAGTAATAGCAATAGCAAAAGGATGTTTTTCTCTACCCTAAAGAGTTGATTTGAATAAATCCCATCTTCTCGCCCTTCTGGGTCTGAATAGTTGGTCATGTATACCCTACTCTTAAAACTCTAGTAAGCCAGGTGCGGTGGCTCATGCCTGTAATCCCAGCACTTTGGGAGGCTGAGGCGGGCGGATCATGAGGTCAGGAGATCGAAACCATCCTGGCAAACACAGTGAAACCCTGTCTTTACTAAAAATACAAAAAATCAGCCGGGCATGGTGGCAGGTGCCTGTAGTCCCAGCTACTCGGGAGGCTGAGGCAGGAGAATGGCGTGAAGCCAGGAGGCGGAGCTTGCAGTGAGCCGAGATCGTGCCACTGCACTCCAGCCTGGGCAATACAGCGACTGAGACTCCGTCTCAAAAAAAAAAAACTCTAATTAAAGTGGGCAGGGGTAAGGAAAGCAAGTGAAATTAGTCCTCTGTTGTGATAAATAAATTCTGAGTTACATATCAAATTCAATAATACATGTACATACCCCATCATCAAGATCATTTGAGAATTTCTATTAACAAAAAGTTGTTGGTAGAAAATATGGTATGTGGCTGGGCGCGGTGGCTCACACCTGTAATCCCAGTACTTTGGGAGGCCTAGGTGGGTGGATCACCTGAGATCAGAAGTTCGAGACCAGCCTGGCCAACACAGTGAAACCCCATCTCTACTAAAAATACAAACATCAGCTGGATGTGGTGGCGCACACCTGTAATTCCAGCTACTCTGGAGGCTGAGGGAGGAGAATCGCTTAAACCTGGGAGGCGGAGTTTGCAGTTAGATGAGATTGCACCAGTGCACTCCAGCCTGAGCAACAGAGCGAGACTCTGTCTCAAAAAATTTTTTAAAATAAAATAAAAGTATAAATTCTAGGTTGGTGTGGTGGCTGGCAGGTGCCTGTAGTCCCAGCTACTCAGGAGGCTGAGGTAGAAGAATCACTTGAGCTCAGGAGGTCAAGGCTACAGTGAGCCATGATCACACCACTGCACTCCAACCTGGGTGACGGAGTGAGACCTGTCTCATAAATAAATAAATAAATAAATAAATAAATAAATAAATAAATGTGTTATTTTATTTTATTTATTTATTTATTTATTGAGACAGAGTTTCACTCTTATAGTCCAGACTGGAGTTCAGTGGTGCCATCTCAGCTCACTGCAATCTTCACCTCTCTGGTCCAAGCGATTCTCCTGCCTCAGCCTCCCAAGGAACTGGGACTACAGGCACACGCCACCACACCCGGCTAATTTTTGTATTTTTAGTAGAGACGGGGTTTCACCATGTTGGCCAGGCTGTCTTGAACTCCTGACTTCAGGTGATCCACCCACCTTGGCCTCCCAAAGTGCTGGGATTACAGGTGTGAGCCACCACACCCAGCCGTTAATTTAAAAAAGTGTAAATTCTAGCATGCTCAGTGCTTTAAAAAATAAACCAAAGAGTCCAAGCAAGCACCCTTCTTCAAAAATAAAATAGTCCTGTGTCTAGCCTAGTGAACTGACCATTCGCATATTTGAACACTCTATTAATGAGAAAAAATAAGCCAATACCTAGAATATTCCAGCCCAGGCTGGAGTGCAGTGGTGTGATCATGGCTCACTGCAACCTGGGCTCAAGTGATCCTCTGACCTCAGCCTATGGAGTAGCTGGGACTGCAGGTGCACACAACCACGCCCAGCTAATTTTTTTTTCTTTCTTTGCTTTTCTTTCTTGCTTTTTTTTTTTTTTTTTTTTTTTTGAGATGGAGTTTCGCTCTTGTTGCCCAGGCTGGAGTCCAATGGCGCGATTTCGGCTCACTGCAACCTCCGCTCCCCCCGGGTTCAAGTGATTCTTATGTCTCAGCCTCCCAAGTAGCTGGGATTACAGGCACATGCCAACATGACCAGCTAATTTTTGTTTTTTGTTTTTGTTTTTGTTTTTTTTGAGACGGAGTCTCACTCTGTCACCCAGACTGGAGTGCAGAGGTGCTATCTCGGCTCACTGCAAGCTTTGCCTCCTGGGTTCACACCATTCTCCTGCTTCAGCCTCCCGAGTAGCTGGCACTACAGGCGCCCACCATCACACCCAGCTAATTTTTTGTATTTTTAGTAGAGATGGGGTTTCATCATATTGGTCAGGCTGGTCTCGAACTCCTGACCTCATGTGATCCACCTGGCTTGGTCTCCCAAAGTCCTGGGATTACAGGCATGAGCCACCGCGCCTGGCCTTAATTTTTGTATTTTTTGTAGACATAAGGTTTCTCCATGTTGCTTAGGCTGGTCTGGAACTCCTGAGTTCAAGCAGTCCACCTGCCTTGGCCTCCCAAAGTGTTGAGATTACAGGCGTGAACCATCATGCGTAGCCTCATATTCCTATTCTTACATCCAGTCATTGCTAATTGTCTTGCACCCTGACATACACATTTGCTCACCAGGCCTTATCCATGTTCAAGATCATTAAATCCCAGGAATCATGCCAAGGGCCACTATGGTGAATAAGACCTTGTTATAATAATAGTTAATATGCCTCAAGTACTTACAATATGCCAGGGACTGTTGTAAAGTGTTTTACATATAGCTACACCAAACCTATCAGGTAG
This sequence comes from Gorilla gorilla gorilla, assembly GCF_029281585.2. Classification (NCBI taxonomy): domain Eukaryota; kingdom Metazoa; phylum Chordata; class Mammalia; order Primates; family Hominidae; genus Gorilla; species Gorilla gorilla. Next base: position 21,089,198 of record NC_073232.2, read on the forward strand.
GTACTATTACAACCCCATTTTACTTACTTATTTATGTATTTTTATTTGCTTATTTTTGAGACGGAGTTTCGCTCTTGTTGCCCAGGCTGGAGTGCAGTGGCGTGATCTCAGCTCATTGCAACCTCCACCTCCCGGGTTCAAGAAATTCTCCTGCCTCAGCCTCCCAAACAGCTGGGATTACAGGTGCACAACACCACACCTGGCTAATTTTTTGTATTTTTAGTAGAGACAGGGTTTCACCATATGGGCCAGGGTAGTCTGGAACTCTTGACCTCAGGTGATCTGCCCACCTCGGCCTCTTAAAGTGCTGGGATTACAGGCATGAGCCACCGTGCCTGGCCACAATCCCATTTTTGAGGCTTAGAGAGTTTAAATAACTTCCCAAGACCCTGCAGCCATAAGTGCTAGCATCGGTACTTGAATACAGGCAGTCGGGCACTGACACCCGTACGTTCACTGGACAAATATTTACAATGCACCTATTTTGTGGCAATCACTATTCTAGGCACTTGGTTCTTGTGATCATCTAGGCACAGTGATCAGTTCATCCAGGCACTAGGCTCATAAGCTCATCAGTGAGCAAGACCTACAGAGATCTTTACCCTCATGGAGTTTAATCGTTAGTCAGGGGAGATAGACAAACAATGATAAGCAGATTATGTAGTATATTAGGAAATAAGTGTGATAATAAAAATAACAAGTACAGCAGAGGCTGAGTACAGTGGCTCATGCCTGTAATCCTAGCACTTTGGGAGGCCGAGGTAGGTGGATTGACTGAGCTCAGGAGTTCAGGACCAGCCTGGGCAACATGACAAAACCTTGTCTCTACCAAAAATACCAAAAAAAAAAAGGGCTGGGCATGGTGGCACACACCTGTGGTCCCAGCTAGTTGGGAGGCTGAGGTGGGAGTATCGCTTGAGCCTGGTAGACTGAGGTTGCAGTGAGCCAAGATTGCATCCCTGCACTCCAGCCTGGGTGACAGAGTGAGACCCTGTCACAAAAAATAAAAAAAAATTTTTTTTAATTAAAAATTTTAAAAAGTACAGCAGAATCAGGGGACCAGGAGTATAAGGGGTAAGGCAGCTAGTTGCAATTTTAGGAACAGCAGGTAGACCTGGCTGAGAAGATAACATTTGTTTCTTTTTTCTAATTTTGGTTATAATTTTAAAAATAATTTTAAAATGCTGAAAAGCACAGTAAATAAAATAAATACCCATGTTCTCTCTACCTACAATGTGAAAAATGCTAACATTTTGCTATATTTGGTTCAAAATATTCTAAAGAAACTAAAGCAGGAGTGTCCAATCTTTTGGCTTCCCTGGGCCACAGTGGAAGAATTGTCTTGGGCCACAGATAAAATACACTAACACTATTGATAACTGATGAAATATACGCATATACATATTTATGGAGTTTTTTTGTGATTTTTTTTTCTCAAATATATTTATTTGAGATGGAGTCTCCCTCTGTCACCCAGGCTGGAGTGCAATGGCTCAATCTGGGCTCACTGCAACCTCCGCCTCTCGGGTTCAAGCAATTCTCCTGCCTCAGCCTCCTGAGGAGCTGGGACTACAGGTGTGCAACATGATGCCTGGCTAATTTTCATATTTTCAGTAGAGACGAGGTTTTGCCATGTTGGCCGGGGTGCTCTTGAACTCCTGGACTCAGGTGATCCTCCCGCCTTGGCCTCCCGAAGTGTTGGAATTACAGGTGTGAGCCATTGTGCTCTTTTCCCTCTCTCTTTTTATTTTTATCCCTAGTCCTGCAGTCCTTCTCTTGTCTGACCACTTGATTTCCCAACTGTTACCAATGCATTCATCAGACAGGGATGTATTAATGGCTTATTATGTGCTAAGACCGCAATACCAGAGTCATTTCCTAGAAGGAAGGAATGGTTTTAACATCTGTGCTTCATCACATTCAATCCTGAAATACTTAATTTTGTGTAGTAGAAGATTAAAAGAAACTATTTGTAATAGCACTAGTATAAGACCTTGACTTCGGTTATGGTAAGTAATAGAGAAAGACCATTTCGATGGATTTTGAAATTTTTACATTCTTTTCTGAATCCCAGACCCAAAAACCCATCTCTGTTGAATGGAGCAAGCAAATTAAATGGAGTGTAAAATGAAACTGTGATACTGTGTATGTCAGCGGAAACTGATGGGTCTTACGAGTTCAAGATTTGCAAGTCTAAACACTTGAAAAGTATGGCCACCTTAATTGTTTTGTGATTTAGCTCCTAATCCTCCTCAAGCAGTATTTATGCAAAAGCATTGCCAGCAGCAGTCGGGAGTTCTTAATTTTCATCCTGTTTTGCTTTATCCTAAAGTACGAGTGAACTCATGTAAGAAAGAGGTTTCTCATCCAGGCGCGGTGGCTCATGCCTGTAATCCCAGCTTTTTGGGAGGCCGAGGCAGGCATATGACTTGAGCCCAGGAGTTCAAGACCAGCCGTGAGCAACATGGTGAAACCCCGTCTCTACAAAAAGTACAAAAATGAGCCTGGTGTGGTGGCATGCACTTGTATTACCTACCAGCTACTCGGTGTAAGGTTAGCTGAAAGAAAGGACGAGAGAGACCCAAGGTCAGGCGAGTAATTTTATTAACCTGCCGGGCTGCTCCACCACAGTCAGAGGAGGCAGCCCTGAGCTTACAAAATGAGGGGTTTGTATGGGGGAGACAGACCCTGGGGTTGTTTGTTGGTTAACTTTACCAATATCATCTCGTGAATGGCTTACAATACATTATCTTGTGAAAATAGGAATTTACAAGAGGGTGTAATTTAGGTTTATCCATGTTTCTTGTGACCTCCCCCATGCTGCCCACAGGGCTGTAATAGCAAGTCTGGTGACCTTGCTGTGGTGCCTAGATAAGGGTTCGGGAATGCAGCTGCAGAGTATTCAGGGTAAGGGCCAGCTGCATTGAGGTAGGGGGTTCCTGGGGCAGCTTGTCCCTAACACTCAGAAGGCTGAGGTGGGAGGATCACTTTAGCCTGGGAGGTCGAGGCTGCAGTGATCACGCCACTGCACTCCAGCCTGGGTGAAAGAGCAAGACCCTATCTCAAAAAAAAAAAAAAAAAAAAAAAGGAAGCAGCTCATTATTTATTGAATTGGAACAATTCCTAAGATATATATATATGTGTGTGTGTTTGTGTGTACGGCTGTAATATATATATGTTTTTTTTGTTTTTTTTTTTGAGACAAGGTCTTGCTCTGTCTCCCAGGCTGGAGTTCAATAGTGTGATCATGGCTCACTGCAGCCTGGACCTCCCCGGCTCAACCGATCCTCCCACCTCAGCCTCTTGAATAGCTGAGACCACAGGTGTGTGCCACCACACCCTGCTAATTTATTTTTATTTTCTATAGAGATGAGGTCTCCCTATGTTGCCCAGGCTGATCTTGAACTCCTGGCCTCAAGTGATCCTCCCAGCTCAGCCTCCCAAAGTGTTGGGATTATAGGTGTGACCCGTTGTACCCATGCTTTGTTCTGTTTTACAACTATATAGTATTCCATTGTATAGGACTTTTACGTAATCCCCTATTTTTGGATATTTAGGTGCTCACAATCTTTTCTTTTCTTTTTTTTTTTTTTTTTTTGAGACGGAGTCTAGCACTGTCGCCCAGGCTGGAGTGCAGCGGCACGATCTCGGCTCACCGCAAGCTCCACCTCCCGGGTTTACGCCATTCTCCTGCCTCAGCTTCCCGAGTAGCTGGGACTACAGGCGCCCACCACCACGCCTGGCTAATTTTTTTGTATTTTTTTAGTAGAGACGTGGTTTCACCATGTTAGCCAAGATGGTCTCAGTCTCCTGACCTCGTGATCCGCCTGCCTCGGCCTCCCAAAGTGCTGAGATTACAGGCATGAGCCACCGCGCCGGGCCTCACAATCTTTTCTTTCAATTATAGACAACGCTACAATGAATATGTACAAAATTGTGTGTGAATGTGTATATGAAAGTCTGTTCTTTGTATGAATTCCCAAAGGTGGAACTGCTGGGTCAAACAGAATGTATTTTATTAATTTTGTAAGATATTGACAGTCTGCCCTCTGTATAGTTCGTACCACTTTACATTTTTACCAACAATGTATGAGAGTACCTATTGCCCATACCTTTACCAACACAGCATGCTATCAAACTTTTAGAAACATTTTATACTCTGCCAATCTACATCAAGGATTCTCACCTGAGGTCCACAGGCCTCAAGAAGGGGTTTCTCTCCCTGTAGTACCAATGTCCACCTTCCATACAAAATCTCATTTTCAAGCATCCCACTATCTGACCACCAGTTCACTCATTCTAGTGTCTGCACTTCAACTCTTTGCCTCTTGTTACCCTCAATCCACTGGTCCTATCAATTTTTCAGTGTCAGCCTCCCTTTTGCTTGTCCTGTTACCCAGCCTAGTTTCTATGGCTCAATGCTGTGAACACTCCCTTGCCTAATGTCTTCATCAAACCCACTAAGCAAAACCCCATACTTGGGTAAATTCATCTCCATTCTGCCCTGTACCTGCAAAGGGAGCTGAATATATCTGGAGAAAAACTCGCAACCATTCTGACTGGTCTTGAAGCCTCAGTGGGCTGTTGGCAACCCCCAAATCATGACTATTCCTAATAAGTCCTCTTTCTCAGCCCATTGTCTCAAAATTTTTTCTTCCCTTTCACACCTCCTCCCATATCTCCTCACTCCCTCTTTCAGCTGCTGATCTTGCTTTTTCACCAAAATTAGAAGCAGAAAAGAATTCCCATATCCTTCCATGATCAAATCTATCAATGCACATGAGTATGTATCTGATTCTTTGCTTTTCCTTCTTTTTTTTTTTTGAGACGGAGTTTCATTCTTGTTCCCCAGGCTAGAGTGCAATGGCAGGATCTCGGCTCACTGCAACCTCCACCTCCCGAGTTCAAGCGATTCTCCTGCCTCAACCTCCCGAGTAGCTGGGATTACAGGCTAATTTTTTTGTATTTTTAGTAGAGGCGAGTTTTCACTATGTTGGCCAGGCTGGTCTCGAACTCCTGACCTCAGGTGATCCACCTGCCTCAGCCTCCCAAAGTGCTGGGATTACAGGCGTGAGCCATCCCGCCTAGCCTCCTCTTCTTATATAAAATGTCAATGCCCCTGACTAAGATTATCTTTTCATTCGTGGATCAACTCGAGGGACATTGATCCTGTAATTACCCCCTCCTTTCTACTCAAAGCTCTTTAGATCATCCAGTTATCCCATATCTACTCTTCACTGCCATCTCCTTGGTGTGCTCTTGTTTGTGCATTTGCCTAACCCCTCATGCCTCAAGATTCTGTTCTAATTTCCCTTCCACTTGCAGGTTCCCCTAACACACTCAGATCTCAGAAATTTTCTTTTCCCACAGCCCCACCCGTCCAAAGAGCTAGGTTCCCACAGGTTCACAACCAAGGAATAAAAAAGACAAGTCCTGCCAGGCGCGGTGGCTCACGCCTGTAATCCTAGCACTTTGGAAGCCTGAGGCAGGTTGATCGCTTGAGGTCAGAAGCTCAAGACCAGCCTGGCCACCATGGTGAAAACCCGTATCTACTAAAAATACAAAAAAATTAGCCAGGGCTGGGCACGATGGTTCACGCCTGTAATCCCAGTACTGTGGGAGGCCGAGGTGGGTGGATCACCCGAGGTCGGGAGTTTGAGACCATCCTGACCAACATGGAGAAACCCTGTCTCTACTAAAAATACAAAAATTAGCTGGGCGTGGATGGCCGGGCACAGTGGCTCACGTCTGTAATCCCAGCACTTTGGGAGGCCGAGGTGGGCGGATCACGAGGTCAGGAGATCGAGACTCTCCTGGCTAACATGGTGAAACCTCATCTCTACTAAAAATACAAAAAATTAGCTGGGTGTGGTGGTGGGCACCTGTAGTCCCAGCTACTCGGGAGGCTGAGGCAGGAGAATGGCTGGAACCCGGAAGGCGGAGCTTGCAGTGAGCCGAGATCGCGCCACTGCACTCCAGCCTGGGCGACAGAGCGAGACTCTGTCTCAAAAGAAAAAAAAAAAAAAAAGATTAGCTGGGCATGGTGGCGCATGCCTGTAATCACAGCTACTTGGGAGGCTAAGGCAGGAGAATCACTTGAACCTGGGAGGTGGAGGTTGCAGTGAGTGGAGATCTCGCCATTGCTCTCCAGCCTGGGCAACAAGAGAGAAACTCTGTCTCAAACAAACAAACAAACAAACGAAAACAACAGCAACAAAAATTAGCTGGGCGTGGTGGCAGGCGCCTGTAATCCCAGCTATTTGGGAGGCTGAGGCAGGGGAATTGCTTGAACCCGGGAGATGGAGGTTGCAGTGAGCCGAGATTGCACTACTGCATTCCAGCCTGGGCGACAGAGCGAGACTCCGTCTCAAAAAAAAAAAAAAAAGACAAGCCCTTCCAAAACCAGGTCCAAACTAGCAAGATGGGGAGGCCACCAAAGTGTGGACCTAAGGGGTCCCAGCTACAGTAGCTGTGCTGGATGACGCTCCTGTGCTTGCAGGGGGCACTTACATGTGCCTACATTATATAATCTATCATCCTGTGTGCTGAGTTCTATCTACAGCTAGACTGGGAACTAAGGGCAGAAACTGTGCCTTATTAATCTTTGTAACCCAGCAGAGTGCTTTATAAGTGTACTGGTTGAATGAGTAAGAAGGACGATGTCTTGGGCTTGTATGTATAATATTCCTAGGAGTTTGGGGTATAGCTGCACAGCTTACTGGAACGAAGGATGACTGACCAGGTAAGGATGCAGACTCTCTCCTCTACCATACTGGCAAAGTTAAAAGTAAGCCACAGAAAAAAATCATTTGGGAAACTCACTCAGAGACAGACCAACTAATCGTTCATGTCCAATTTCTTTTGACTCTTATCCCTTTCTTCCCTGCTCCCTTTACCCTATTTCCTTCTTTCTCTCTTAATGTGTTTTGTTTGTTTGTTTTTGAGACAGATTCTCGCTTTGTCGCCCAGGCTGGAGTGCAGTGGGCAGGATCCTGGCTCACTGCAACCTCTGCCTCCAGGGTTCAAGCGATTCTTCTGCCTCAGCCTCCCGAGTAGCTGGGACTACAGGCACCCGCCACCACACTCGGCTAATTTTTGTATTTTTAGTAGAGACGGGGTTTCACCATAGTAGCCATGATGGTCTTGAACTCCTGACTTCGTGATCCGCCCTCCTCGGCCTCCCAGAGTGTTGGGATTACAGGCATGAGCCACTGAAGCCTGTTTTTTTTTTTTTTTTTTGTTCTTTTGTTTGTTTGTTTTTGTTCTGTTTTTTTTAAGACGGAGTTTCGCTCTTATTGCCCAGGCTGGAGTGCAATGGTGCCATCTCAACTCACCGCAACCTCCACCTCCCGGGTTCCAGCAATTTTCCTGCCTCAGCCTCCCGAGTAGCTGGGACCACAGGCACCCACCACTACGCCCGGCTAATTTTGTATTTTTAGTAGAGACGAGGTTTCTCCACGTTGGTCAGGCTGGTCTCGAACTCCCGACCTCAGGTGATCCGCCCGCCTCGGCCTCCCAAAGTGCTGGGATTACGGGCGTGAGCCACCGCGCCCGACCTAATTTTTGTATTTTTAGTAGAGATGGGGTTTCGCCATGTTGGACGGGTTGGTCTCAAACTCCTGACCTCAGATGATCCTCCCGCCGTGGCCCCCCAAAGTGTTAGGATTACAGGCGTGAGCCACCGCGCCCGGCCTCTGTTAATGTTTCTTAAGAAAACAAAAAAATTAGGGGTATTGATTTTGTAGCTGCGCTAAATAACCTTTGCTTTTTGCGTCCCTTGGTCTCAGTCCTAGCCATTTCCTATCCACCCTGTGGCTCATTTGTCCTTTCTGTAACAGACACCCTAGACTGTGTCTATGCGGTTGGGCAGAGGCGTGATGGGTGAACACTCCTGGCGGGAGACTACAGGCGCTGCAGCTACATCCAGTTTCGTACTGGGAGCAGGTGCCGCCCCGCGGAACACTTACTTGCCCCGCCCTGCGGTGGAGCAGGGCGGTCTCAGCCGCCGGAACCGCCCTGGAAGCCCGCCCCAATCCTGGGCGTCGCTTCGCTGTGAGTGCGCTGCCACGGATTGGCTTCCAGGGTCCGGCCCCTCGGCCAATCAGGCGCGGGGGCGTTGTCTGGGGGCGGGGCTCCGGCCTCCTCTGACGAGTCCCGGATTTACCAGGGCCGGTGGGACCCCCCTCGGGCTCCCGCCTTAGCGTGCTGGCCGGGAGATCTGGTGAACATGGCCTCTGCTACTGCGGCAGCAGCACGACGGGGCCTCGGCCGGGCTCCCCCTCTCCTCTGGCGTGGCTACCAGACCGAGCGGGGCGTTTACGGCTACCGGCCGAGGAAGCCCAAGAGCCGCGAGCCCCAGGGAGCCCTGGAGCGCCCCCCAGGTCGGGGATGGGGCCCGGGCGGTGGGAGCGGGGGCTGGGACGCAGAAGCCTCCCCTGGCCGATTTGCGGTGGGGTGTCGGGGTCGGGGAACCGGCCGCCGGCCTGAACGCGCGGCCGGTGGGGAGGAGGGGGAGGTGAGGGGAGCAGAGGGTAGGTGTGGGTGCTCAGTGTTGGGGTCATCCCCCGTCCAGCCTCTGTAACTGAGGATCCTTGAGGTCCACGCTTGGGTGGTCTTCCCATCTTGCTGGTCCGGACCTGGTTTCGGAAGGGCTTTTCTTTCCTTTGTTGGAAACGTGTGAGAAACTCTTTTTTTCTTTCTCTTTTTCTTTCCTTTTTTTTTTTTTTTTTTGAGACGGAGTCTCGCTCTGTGGCCCAGGCTGGAGTGCAGTGCTGCGACCACAGCTCCCTGCAGCCTCGAACTCCTGGGCTCAGGCTATCCTTCCACCTCAGCGTCCCGAGTAGCTGGGGACACAGAGGGATGACCACGCCCAGCTTTTTTTTTTTTTTTTTTTTTTTCATTTTTAGTAGAGATGGGGTCCCACCATGTTGCCCAGGCTGGTCTTGAACTCTTGAGCTCAAACTGATCCTGCAGCGTCGGCCTCCCAATGTGTTGGGATTACAGGCTGAGCCACTGCACCCAGCCTAGAAAACCAGCTCTTTAATGAGGCGGAGCTGTGGGAGAAGTAAAGTTTTAAGGTCTCCCAAGGATACATTTCCAGGACCATCTCTGAGGCTTCTTTTATGTGAGCAGGTGGGGGGTCCAAGACTACATTGCTTGGGAGAAGTGGGCAGTTAGTTCCAGTCTTGGAAGACAGCATGATATTTATTATGTATTTGTCTCCTTGTAGCTAGTCTGTTACTTTAATTTCAGAGTTTAACTTTTAACTCTGCTGAATTTGGAACTATGTGCTGGTGGGGTTTCTTTCTTTTCCTTTTAGCCACTCTATTGACATCTCGATATGTGCTGGTGGTTTTAATGAATTAACAGTCATGAATATCAGCTTTTGGAACTTCTGTTGCATGCTCATTTGCGAGACTAATTTTGAGTATTTGGTTTACGCTCCAAAATTATTGTATCATTATTTATCCTCACGGAGTAGAAGATAAATACAGATTGCTTATTAGAGGAAAATCATTTGGCATCTTTGATCTGATCATTAGATTAATGTTGAAGATTCCCTTCGGCATCTGGGCACCTGACCTTGGAATGTTCCATCAATCACACACTAGAACTTCAATATTTTGCTCTTCACTTCGGAGGGCATTTAAAATAAACCTCATATCTCTGTCTCTCTCTCTTTTTTTGATCCTAAAATGGAGTCTGGCTTTGTCGCCCAGGCTGGAGTGCAGTGGCATGATCTTGGCTCACTGCAATCTCTGTCTCCTGGGTTCAAGCGATTGTCCTGCTCTAGTGTTCCGAGTAGCTGGGATTACAGGCACCTGCCACCATGCCCAGCTAATTTTTGTATTTTTAGTAGAGATGGGGTTTCACCATGTTGGCCAGGCTGGTCTTGAACTCCAGACCTGAAGTGATCCACTGGCCTTGGCCTCCTAAAGTGCTGGGATTACAGGCATGAGCCACCGTGCCTGGCCAAGAGGGTACCTCCTTTTTGCAGAGCCGAATTCCCCTTCCTGTCTACTTGCTCATTAGGGAGCTCCAATTTGACCTCATCTTTCTTCTTGGGCCTTCCTGAAAGTGACAAGAAACAATGAACATGCACTCCTGAGCTACAGGCTTCAAGGGCATGTAGTCTGCCTCAGTCCTGTCCTACAGGACAAAAACCAAATGTTTTGTCCTGTAGCATAACACTGCCCATCAGCTTTCTAGGTGGAAATACCTGTGTCCTTGGTACCCATTGCCTGGCTGCTAATCCAATGCCATATATATTTTTAGGCTCTGTTAGGGCAGCAACCCACCTCTGGTACCAAATTCTGTATTAGATTGGAAGAGTTCAGGTGCTGTGATATACAAAGAGAAGGGATATCTTCTTTCCTTCCCCTTACGGTCATGACCCAGAAGTTGTATACATTGCTGCTATGTTCTCATTGTCCAAAACTTAGTCACATGGCCACCAGGTTATGGGGAAGGCTGGGAGGTGGCTCTTTATTCTGGGTGGCCATATACTAGGCTCTCTATTACTATCAAAGAGAGGGTTCAGAATGGAAGTTAGGAATTGTAGCAGTCTCTGCCACAGAGGTATTACAGTAATCTGAGATGAGCAATCCACCTTTATCTTTTTCACCTCATATTTCACATCAAATCTTTTTAGTTTTTATTTTTTAAATTTTATTTATTAGGCTGGGCGCGGTGGCTCATGCCTGTAATCCCTGCACTTTGGGAGGCCGAGGTGGGCGGATCACGAGGTCAGGAGTTCAAAACTAGCCTGGCCAACATGGTGAAACCTCGTCTCTAGCAAAAATACAAAAATTAGCCGGGTGTGGTGCAGACGTGGGGCCAGGTTCAGTGACTCATGCCTGTAATCCCTGCACTTTGGGAGGCCGAGGCAGACAGATCACTTGAGACAGGGTCTTGCCATGTTGCCCAGGCTAGTCTCGAACTCCTGTCCTCAGGTGATATGCCTGCCTTGGCCCCCTAAAGTGTTGGGATTATAGGCGCGAGCCACCGTGTCCAGCCCCAAATAATTTATACTTCCTAAGGAATGAAAAGAGGGTTCTATATACGCAATTTATTGGTGACATATAGTACATTTGCATTTTGTATGTACAAACGTAACATTAATTATCAAGTATCTTTATATGTTAGGCAACATATTAAACTATTACCGTGTTTTATTTTTATTTTTTGAGACGAGATCTTGCTATGTCACCTAGTCTGGAGTGCAGTGGTGCAGTCACAGCTCACTTCAGCGTGCGCCTGGTTCACTGGTCTTCTTTCTTCATATGTTTATCTTCTTCATATGTTTATCACTGCGCCCGGTTCACTGGCCTTCTTTCTTCATATGTTTATCTTGGCTAAAATAAATGTCTACATAGGACGACCACATCATTCACTAAGACTTCCCTTATATTAAGGCTTTAAAGAGATGTTGAGCCTGGGTGTGGTGGCTCATGCCTGTAATCCCAGCACTTTGGGAGGCCGAACTGGGAAGATCACTTGAGGCCAGAAGTTCCAGGCCAGCCTGGCTGACATGGTGAAACCCCATCTCTACTAAAAATACAAAAATTGACCTGGTGGTGTGTGCCTATAATACCGGTTACTCGGTAGGCTGAGTCAGGAGAATCACTTGAACCTGGGAGGCTGAGGTTGCAATGAGCTGAGATCACGCCACTGCACTCCAGCCTGGGTGACAGAGCAAGCCTCTGTCTCAATAAATAAATAAATAAATAAATACAAATAAATAGATAATTAAATAGATATTGAATTTGCCTCTAGTAACTTTTTGGATCGCAGTGGTTTCACTAGTTACAATTTGACCCATGATGAGTGTTCTTTGTAACTAGATATTTGTAACAGCTTGTACTTTCACCTCTGTAAACCTCGATTTCCAAGGAAACTTGAATTTATTTATCAACAATGCCAATTTAAAATGGAGGTGGGTTTAGGAGTAGTGATTCACCGGTGTTCTTCCTTTTTTTTTTTTTTTTTTTGAGATGGAGTTTCGCTCTTGTTGCCGAGGCTGGAGTGCAATGGCACGATCTCAGCTCACCACAACCTCTGCCTCCTGGGTTCAAGTGATTCTCCTGCCTCAGCCTCCTGAGTAGCTAGGACTACAGGCATGCACCACCACGCCTGGCTAATTTTGTGTTTTTAGTAGAGACAGGGTTTCTCTGTGTTGGTCAGGCTGGTCTCGAACTCCCGACCTCAGGTGATTCACCCACCTCGGCCTCCCAAAGTGCTGGGATTACAGGCATGAGCCACCGCGCTTGACCTGTTTATTTGTTTTTTTGAGACACAGTCACTCCGTGGCCCAGGCTGGAGTGCAGTGGGGTGATTTTGGCTCACTGCAACCTATGCCTCCTGGGTTCAAGTGATTCTCCTGCCTCAGTCTCCTGATTAGCTGAGATTACAGGCATATGCCACCCCACCCAGCTAATTTTTATATTTTTAGTAGAGACGTGGTTTCACCATGTTGGCCAGGGTGGTATCGAACTCCTGACCTCAAGTGACCCAACAACCTCTGCCTCCCAAAGTTCTGGGATTATAGGCATGAGCCACTGCACCCAGTCCATGAAAATATTAGCTCTTTTACTTTTTTTGGGGGGGCAGGGTCTCACTCTGTCACCCAGGCAGGAGTGCAGTGGCATGATCTCAGCTCACTGCAACCTCTACCTCCCGGGTTTAAGAGATTCTCCTGCCTCAGCCTCTTGAGTAGCTGGGACTACAGGTGCTCACCACCGTGCCTGGCTAATTTTTGTATTTTTAGTAGAAACAGGGTTTCACATGTTGGCCAGGCTGGTCTTGAACTCCGGAGCTCAAGCCATCTGCCCTCAACCAGGCTTTTCTGAAGGCCGCAGTCTCTGGCTAGCTCTTTTCTCATAAGCTATCTCTCAATTCTGAGTTTCAAAATCTGGAAAAGCTCAGTCTGGCCCAGCTTGACTCAGCCTCTCCAGCAGCAAGGCAGACTGGAGTAATGCGTGCATCCCCACCAAGCCCCACGGCTTGGCATGGGAGGGTGCAAAGTGAGGGAGAAGAAGCTGCTTCAGCTCTTGTACTCTTAAGTTTGAGGGCTCTGAAAAGCTTTTATCATGAAGCATGACTCTTAATCTCAGGACTTCATTCAAATAATAACAAATATTTCTTGAGCGTCTACCATGTGTTAGTCTTCTGAGCCAGAAGCATGCCTCCGATATTCTCCTTTATTTTTAAGAGGAGTGCAGGCGTGTATCTGCTGTTGTTTTCTCTATTCTCTCTGGCTTCGTTACGGACTTAAACATCAAATCTAAATCCTGTGACCTTTTGCAGATATTATGAACAGTAAACTGTTTGGGCGGTATTACGCCTAACGTAAAGGTATTCATTTTTCTCTTACAGTAATTCTTTCATTTCTGCAGTAATAGAAAGTTCTGCTTTTTGTTTTGTTTTGTTTTCTTTGAGACACTCTGTGTCGCCCAGACTGAGTGCAGTGGCACAATTACAGCTTACCATAGCCTCAAACTCCTGGGCTCAAGTGATCCTCCCACCTCAGTCTCCTCAGTAGCTGAGATCACAGGCACGTGCCACCACATCCAGCTAATTTTTGTATTTTTTTGTTATGTTTTTGAGACGGAGTCTCGCTCTGTCACCCAGGCTGGAGTGCAGTGGCATGATCTCTGTTCACTGCAAACTCCGCCTCCTGGGTTCACACCATTCTCCTGCTTCAGCCTCCCATGTAGCCAAGACTACAGGCGCCCGCCACCATGCCCGGCTAATTTTTTGTATTTTTTTTAGTAGAGATGGGGTTTCACTGTGTTAGCCAGGATGGTTTCGATCTCTTGACCTCATGATCCACCCTCCTCGGCCTCCCAAAGTCCTGGGATTACAGGCGTGAGCTACCGCGGGTCTTGCTATGTTGCCCAGGCTGGAATGCAGTGGCCAAAATCTCCACTGCACTCCAGCCTGGGCCACGGAGTGACTGTGTCTCAAAAAAAACAAATAAACAGGTCGGGCCTGGTGGCTCATGCCTGTAATCCCAGCACTTTGGGAGGCAGAGGTGGTATAAGAACAATAGCAAACATACAGGGCAATCCCCATTCCCATTGCAAACCAGCGGCCATATTGAAAACGTCCCCTTAGAGGCCAAAGCCAGTGGGTCACTTGAGGTCAGGAGTTCAAGACCAGTCTGGCCAACATGGTGAAATCCCATCTCTACTAAAAATACAAAAATTAGCTAGGTGTGGTCGCACGTGCCTGTGGAGGCTGAGGCAGGAGAATCGCTGGAACCTGGGAAGTAGACGTTGCAGTGAGCCGAGATGGTGCCACTGCACTCCGGCCTGTGTGACACAGCAAGACTTTGTCTCAAAAAAAGAAAAAAGAAAACATCCCCTTAGAGAAGAACCCATGTCAATGCCTAGAGATCGCTGCTTCTATGTCTTTTTCTTTTTTTTGAGACGGAGTCTCGCTCTGTCACCCAGGCTGGAGTGCAGTGACACAATCTCAGCTCACTGCAGCCTCCGCCTTCTGGGTGCAAGTGATTATCCTGCCTCAGCCTCCAAGTAGCTGGGGTTGCAGGTGCGTGCCGCCATGCCTGGCTAATTTCTGTGGGGTTTTTTTTGGTTTTGGTTTTGTTTTTCTGAGATGGAGTCTTGCTTATGATTTTTTTTGTATTTTTAGTAGAGATGGGGTTTCAGCGTGTTAGCCAGGATGGTCTCGATCTCCTGACCTTGTGATCCGTCCGCCTCGGTCTACCAAAGTGCTGGGATTACAGGCGTGAGCCACTGCGCCCATCCAATTTTTGTATTTTTTGTAGAGACAGGGTCTCACTCTGTTGCCCAGGCTGGTCTCAAACCCTTGACCTCAAGAGGTCCTCCTGCCCCAGCCTCCCAAAGTGATTACAGGTGTGAGCCACAATGGCCATCCAGTAATGGGAAGTATTTTATGAATAATTCTATTGCTGTGCTTTCATTCTTTTAAATTTTATTTTTATTTATTTATTTTTCTATCCTTCCAGGCAAAAAGAATTAAATCTTTTAATTTCATTCTTTATTATAAAGGTAATACAGTTGAAGTACGTTTTATCTAGAGCATTTGAAATTGGAACTTGATCAGTTAATTCCATTTATTTTTATATTACTTCTTTTTTTTACTTCTTTTGTTTTTTCTTTTAAAACAATTTTGACAGAGCGAGACTCTGTCTCAAAAAAAAAAAAAGGAAAAAGAAAATAAAGCAATCTGAATGCAAAATCTCTAGACTTTTCTGATTTCTTCCCCTAATTTTACTTTTTCCCACAGCAACAGTCTTAGGGACAAACAGAACTGATTCTTATAAGCACAAAGTCAACTGATGAGAGCAGTGCTGCGTATGCTAGAGAGAAGCCACAAACCAAAGCTTTTAGAGTGAGTGCATCAGGCAGCAAGTCCGCTAAATGGCTGCATTCGAAAGAGCTTTATTGCCGAGTGCGGTGGCTCACGCCTGTAATCCCAGCACTTTGGGAGGCCGCGGTGGGCGGATCATGAGGTCAGGACATACAGACTATCCTGGCTAACATGGTGAAACCCCGTCTCTACTAAAATACAAAAAATTAGCTGGATGTGGTGGCACAGGCCTGTAGTCCCAGCTGCTTGGGAGGCTGAGGCAGGAGAATCGCTTGAACCCAGGAGGCAGAGGTTGCAGTGAGCCGAGATGGTGCAACTGCACTCCAGCCTTGGCAACAGAGCGAGACTCTGTCTCAAAAAAAAAAAAAAAAAAAAAAAAGAGCTTTATTGTACATGTTCACTGTGGAAAACTGTGAGAATACAGTAAGCAAAAAATAACAAATCTGCCTGGGTGTGATGACGTGCACCTGTAATCCCAGCTACTTGGGAGGCTGAGACAGGAGGATCTCTTGAGCCCAGGAGTATGAGTCCAGCCTGGGTGATATAGCCAGACCCTGTTTCTTTTTTTTTCGGGACGGAGTTTTGCTGTGTCGCCCAGGCTGGAGCGCTGTGACATGATCTCAGCTCACTGCAAGCTCCGCCTCCCGGGTTTATGCCATTCTCCTGCCTCAGCCTCCCGAGTAGCTGGGACTACAGGTGCCCGCCACCATGCCTGGCTAATTTTTTGTATTTTTAGTAGAGATGGTTTCACCGTGTTAGCCAAGATAGTCTCGATCTCCTGAACTCGTGATCCTCCTGCCTCCGCCTCCCAAAGTGCTAGGATTACAGACGTGAGCCACCAAGCCCAACCAGCCAGACCCTGTTTCTGATAAAAAAAAAAAAAAAAAAAGGAAGAAAAAAGAACAAGTCGGCAATTTCTACATAGGATTATCACTTAAATTTTTGATCAGTTTCTTTTGTTTATGAAATATATATGTGTGCATATATATAAGTATATATAATTACATATACTAATACATATACTATAAGATAAAATATATATTATGAACTACTCATATGTACATACACAGTGTAACAACGTAGGTGCATGCTTTATATATTGTGGTCATTCATTAAGTGTTTTTTGGGTTTTTTTTGAGACGGAGTTTCATGCTTGTCACCCAGGCTGGAGTGCAATGGCACAACCTCGGATCACTGCAACCTCTGCCTCCTGGGTTCAAGCGATTCTCCTGCTTCATCCTCCTGAGTAGCTGGGATTACAGGTGTCTGCCACCAGGCCTGGCTAATTTCTTGTTTTTAGTAGAGACAGGGTTTCACCTTGTGGGCCAGGCTGATCTCAAACTCCTCACCTCAGGTGATGAGGTCACCTTGGCCTGCCTTGGCCCCTGGGATTACAGGCATGAGCCACTGTGCCCGGCCATTCATTAAGTCTGGATGCTTTTTCATCAATCATTCTTCTACAATATTATTTTTTAATGGCTGTCGGCAATTTGAAGTGAGTTAATGCCATTGCTTGTCCCTCAGAGGATGGGTTTATAAAGAGAGAACTAATGATAGGGAGATGTCAGTGAAGAATGAGGAGGGCCTACCTTTGTCTTCAAGATTGGAGGGTGCGGGTGAGGGCCACTGAGTACCTTCACGTTGTACTCATGCTCTCTAGGGACAGCCAAGTTCTGATTAAGCCCAGGAGTGTGAGGAACGTTCAGAGAGGTTTGTTTTTCATGAAACAGAGTGCCAGAGGTCTTGGTGGAAGGAGGTGGAGACAGAGAGGGAAGGGGTCGGAGATAGGGTTGGTGGAAGAAGAAACCTGCCTGAAGAAATGGTAGTCTGAGGGAGCATGTGTCGCCAGGGTGAATAGAGGATGTGCCTGACATGAGAGAGGACTTCCTCTCTCTGCCGGTACCAAACTGCTACATGCCTCATGTTCTTTGTGGCAAGGAGTGTTATTTTGTGCCAACTTCTGTGTCAGTATTCTAGTGTATCATTAGCAGCCTGGCTAGTGAGTACTTAGAAATAGAAGCAGTGGGCCAGGCACAGTGGCTCATGCCTGTAATCTCAGCACTTTGGGAGGCCGAGGCGGGTGGATCACCTGAGGTCAGGAGTTGGAGACCAGCCTGGCCAACATGGTGAAACCTCTTCTCTACTAAAAATACAAAAATTAGCCAGGTGTGGTGGCACATGCCTGTAATCCCAGCTACTCGGGAGACTGAGATGGGAGAATTGCCTGAACCTGGGAAACAGAGGTTGCAATGAGCCATGATCGTGCCGCTGCACTCCAGCCTGGGCAACAGAGCAAGACTCCATCTCAGAAAAAAAAAGCAAAACCAAAAAAAACCCCACAAAAATTAGCCAGGCATGGCGGCACGCACCTGCAACCCCAGCTACTTGGAGACTGAGGCAGGACAATCGCTTGCACCCAAAAGGCGGAGGCTGCAGTGAGCTGAGATTGTGTCACTGCACTCCAGCCTGGGTGACAGAGCGAGACTCCGTCTCAAAAAAAAGAAAAAGACATAGAAGCAGCGATCTCTAGGCATTGACATGGGTTCTTCTCTAAGGGGATGTTTTCTTTTTTCTTTTTTTGAGACAAAGTCTTGCTGTGTCACACAGGCCGGAGTGCAGTGGCACCATCTCGGCTCACTGCAACGTCTACTTCCCAGGTTCCAGCGATTCTCCTGCCTCAGCCTCCACAGGCACGTGCGACCACACCCGGCTAATTTTTGTATTTTTAGTAGAGATGGGATTTCACCATGTTGGCCAGACTGGTCTTGAACTCCTGACCTCAAGTGACCCACTGGCCTCGGCCTCTAAGGGGCGTTTTCAATATGGCCGCTGGTTTGCAATGGGAATGGAGATTGCCCTGTATGTTTGCTATTGTTCTTATACCACTAATCATGAGTTGGGGGGAGATCGCTCAGAGAGAAAGTAGACTGAGAAGGCGGCCTTGGGCAGAGCTGTGGAGTACCAATATTTTATGTATTTTATTTTTTAGATATGGGATCTTGCTCTCTCACCCAGGCTAGAGTGCAGTGGTGAGATTCCAGCTCACTGCAGCCTCGAACTCCTGGGTTCAAGCTCCTCCCTCAGCCTCTTGAGTAGTTGGGATTATAGGTGTGCACCACCATGCCTGGCTACCAATATTTAGAGAAGGACAAAGAGAAGTCCCTCAAAAGTGACTGAGGTTGAGTAGCTCTGGAGTTAGAAAGAAAACCAGGTTCCTGCAATGTTCCTGCAATGCTGTAGAGCCCAGGGAAGAATATGTTCTTAAAAGGAGAGAGTAGGAGCCGGTTGCGGTGGCTCATGCCTGTAATCCCAGCACTTTGGGAGGCCGAGGCAGGTGGATCACAAGGTCAGAAGATCAAGACCATCCTGGCCAACATAGTGAAACCCCATCTCTACTAAAATACAAAAAATTAGCCAGGTATGGTGGCATGCACCTGTAGTCCCAGCTACTCGGGAGGCTGAGGCAGGGGAATAACTTGAACCCAGGAGGCAGAGATTGCAGTGAGCCGAGATTGTGCCACTGCACTCCAGCCTGGCGATAGAGTGAGACTCCATCTCAAGAAAAAAAAAAAAGGTGAGAGTGGCCCACAGGGACGTGCTTTAGACATAGTCAGTTTGGATTTTAGCCACAAATATAAAGGTTTCCTGCTTCATATGACAGTGATGGAGAACTTGAATAAGGTTCAAAATAGAACCCTTAGCAATTTATAGGACTAACCCCCAGGCTGAAATCAGTTCATTTCCTGGGATGGTTTGTTTCATTTATTTGAGCTATTATGGCTCCACCTAACTGCTGTATGAGTGCAAAGACATCCTGTGTGTGTTCAATACCTCTCTGTTCTTTCCTCACTAAACCTGCTACAAGTAAAGAGGTGTGCTTTGGGTGCTTTGGCTGGGTGAGGTGGCTCACGCCTGTAATCCCAGCACTTTGGGAGGCCGAGGTGGGTGGATCACGGCATCAGGAGATCGAGACCATCCTGACTAACATGGTGAAACCCTGTCTCTACTAAAAATAGAAAAAATTAGCTGGGCGTGGTGGCGGGTGCCTGTGGGCGCCTGTAGTCGCCTGTAGTCCCAGCTACTCAGGAGGCTGAAGAAGGAGAATGGCGTGAACTCGGGAGGCGGAGCTTGCAGTGAGCCAGGATCACGCCACTGCACTCCAGCCTCGGCAACAGAGCAAGACTCCGTCTCAAAAAAAGAAAAAAAAAAAAAGATGTGCTTTGGCAGTGCATAGAATACAAACCGAAGCGCATGGGTGGCTCTGAAATCATTCCACGGCAACACTTGTTCATAAAATGGACGTTATAAGTTTTAAAATATGTGGGCTGGGTACATTGGTTCACGCCTGTAATCCCAGCACTTCAGGAGGCATGGCAGGCAGATCACGAGGTCAGGAGATCAAGACCATCCTGGCTAACACAGTGAAACCCCATCTCTACTAAAAATACAAAACATTAGCTGGGCGTGGTGGCGGGAACCTGTAGTCCCAGCTACTCGGGAGGTTGAGGCAGGAGAATGACTTGAACCCGGGAGGCGCAGGTTGCAGTGAGCCAAGATTGCACCACTGCACTCCAGCCTGGGCGACAGAGCAGGACAATGTCTCAAAAAAAAAAAAAAGAAAAAGAAAAGAAAAAAAAGAAGAAATTTGAAAATATGCTAACAATTGTCTCTGGGTTCTGAAAATAAAAACACAAATTGTAAAAATGTGTTTCTTGGCCTTCTTTGAGAGGCCAAGGTGAGTGAATCACTTGAGCTCGGGGGTTCAAGACCAACCTGGGCAACATGGTTAAACTCCATCTCAACCAAAAAAAAGAAATTAGCCAGATGTGGTGGTGCACGCCTGTAGTCTCAGCTACTCGGGAGACTGAGGCAGGAGGGTCACTTGAGCCCAGGTTGCAGTGAGCTGTGATGGTTCTTGGCTGGGCGCGGTGGCTCACGCCTGTAATCCCAGCAGTATGGGAGGCCGAGGCAGGCAGATCATGAGGTCAGGAGATCGAGGCCATCCTGCCTAACATGGTGAAACCCCGTCTCTACTAAAAATACAAAAAAATTATCCAGGCTACTTGGGAGGCTGAGGCAGGAGAATGGCGTGAACCTGGGAGGCAGAGCTTGCAGTGAGCCGAGATTGTGCCACTGCACTCTAGCCTGGGCGACAGAGCAAGACTCCATCTCAAAAAAAAAAAAAAAAAAAAAAGTGATGGTTCTACTAAACTCCAGCCTGGGCAATAGAGCAAGACCCTGTCTCTAAAATAAATAAATAAATACAACGTAAGGTGTCTAGGGCTGTAAGAGCTTCTTTGAAAATCTGATTTTTGTGATTTGTAGTCATCTCCTAAACTGTTTGCATTTTTAAATTTTCCCCTGATTTAGTTGATCATGGCCTTGCCAGGTTGGTGACAGTATATCGTGAGCATGGTCATAAAGCTGCCAAAATCAACCCCCTCTTCACCGGACAAGCCCTGCTGGAGAATGTGCCTGAAATCCAAGCCCTGGTGCAGACACTGCAGGGACCCTTCCACACGGCAGGTATGGCTTCTGCACAGCAGGTGGGAGCTCGGAGCTGCACAGCAGGTGGGAGCTCGGAGCTGCACACCAGGCCAGGCTCCTGCCTCTGTTCTTGAAGAAGAGGCATCCCCACTGCAGCTGAGGCTCCCACAGGTGTGAGGAGACCCGAGGGGCACGTTGAAGTACGGTCAGGGAGGAGCATTCTTGGGATTCTAGAAGTTCTGAGGAGGCCTGTTTTCTCAAGGTTCAAAAACATTTAATTGGCTGGTCACAATGGCTGACACCCATAATCCCAGGACTTTGGGAGCCCGAGGTGGGAGGGTCATTTGCGCCCAGGAGTTTGAGACCAACCTGGGCAACATAGTGAGACTGTCTCTACAGAAAAAAAAAAAAAAATAATAGCTGGGCATGGTGGTGCACGCCTATAGTTCGAGGCACTCCGGAGGTAGAGATGGGAGGATTGCTTGAGCCTGGGAGGTCAAGGCTGCAGTAAGCCTTGATCTTGCCACTGCACTCCAGCCTGGGCAACAGAGTGAGACCCTGTCTGAAAAAACAAACAAACAAAAAACCTTGAACTCTAAAGTGCCATATGCTTAGCATATGTCAATTTATTCTCAAAATCACTCCCAAAAGTAGTTATTGTCCTCTTTATTTTGTAGATGGAGAAACAAAGAGAACTTATATGACTCATAGCTGCTCAGTGGCAGAGGTGGGGTGAAATCCAGGGCTACTTCCATTCCAAAGCTGATACCCCCTCATTCTGTTTTCTTTCCCAGCCTGGGAACTTAGAAAAAGTTGGGCCTGCATCATCAGTCATGATTTCAGGGTCCTACCTCATGTTACTTTTTGAAGTTAATCTTGCAAATATCAAATTCTGATTGTGTGTATCAGTGAGTCATGTTTCAGTCATCTAATGCTGTGTAATAAACTACCCCAAGACGTAATGGCATTTAAACCCTCAACGATCATTTTAGTGTCTCTTAGGGTTCGGGGGGTTACCTGGGCTTTGCAAGGTGGTAGTTTTCTCTCTTTTTTCTTTTTTTTTTTTGAGATGGGCCTCCAAAGGCCCTTTTCTTGAGCCTCTGCAGAAAGAATTGATTTCTCAGCACCTCATAAAAGCAAACACGTTAATGTGGAAGACATTAAGCGACATGATTAATGGCTCAGTTGGAATATAGTGGTGATGCATCTAACTTCCTCAAAAGACCAATACTTTAAATCTTTTTATACAAAAAAGAAATACGATGAACTTTGTTGTAAGAAACCATAAGCTGGCCAGGTGCGGTGGCTCATGCTGGTAATCCCAGCACTTTGGGAGGCCGAGGCGGGCAGATCACGGGGTCAGGAGATCGAGACCATCCTGGCTAACACAGTGAAACCCCGTCTCTACTAAAAAAAATACAAAAAAATTAGCTGAGTGTGGTAGCAGGCACCTGTAGTCCCAGCTACTCGGGAGGCTGAGGCAAAAAAAAGGAGCATCTAATAGCAAGGCGTGAAGCCGGGAAGCGGAGCTTGCAGTGAGCCAAGATCGTGCCACTGCACTCCAGCCTAGGCGACAGAGCGAGACTCCGTCTCAAAAAAAAAAAGAAACCATAGGCCAGAGGTGTCCAATCTTTTGGCTTCCCTGGGCCACATTGGAATTAGAATTGTCTTGGGCCATACATAAAATACACTAACACTAATCATAGCTAATGAGCTGAAAAAAAAAATCACAAAGAAAATCTCACAATGTTTTAAGAAAGTTTGTTCATTTGTGTTGGGCCACATTCAAAGCTGTCCTGGGCCACATTCAAAGCTGTCCTGGGCCACATGCAGCCTGTGGGCTGTGGGTTAGACAAGCTTGCTAAGCAATATAAAGTAAACGTTGGGGTGGGGTGTGGTGGCTTATGCCTGTAATCTCAGCACTTTGAGAGGCCGAGGCAAGAGGATCACCTGAGGACAGGAGTTCGAGACCAGCCTGGCCAAGATGGTGAAACCCCATCTATACTAAAAATACAAAAATTAGCCAGACATGGTGGTGTGCACGTGTAGTCCCAGCTACATGGGAGGCTGAGGCAGGAGAATCACTTGAATCTGGGAGGCAGAGGTTGCAGTGAGCCAAGATCGTGCCACTGCACTCCAGCCTGGGCAACAAGAGCAAAAACTCCATCACACACACACATACAAAAGAAATTACTGTAGAAACAAAACTTGGCATAAAGCAGCAGCAGGCTCTGTCCTTGTGAAGGAAGTGGGGGCTTTCCCCCTTCTAGTTTTACTACTTCATGACCTTTGACCGTATTTTTAGTTTTTTCTTTAGAAAAATATCGAGATAAGCATTAATAATGACCCAAGTTATTTATTTATTTATTTTGGGACAGAGCCTTGCTCTGTCACCCAGGCTGGAGTGCAGTGGTGTGATCTCGGCTCACTGCAACCTCTGCCTCCCAGGTTCAAGCAATTGTCCTGCCTCAGCCTCTCAAGTAGCTGGGACTACAGGCGCACGCTACCATGCCCGGCTAATTTTTGTAATTTTAGTAGAGACGGGGTTTTACCATATTGGTCAGGCTGGGCTCGAACTCCTGACCTCAGGAGATCCACCCGCCTTGCCTCCCAAAGTGTTGGGATTACAGGCGTGAGCCACGGCACCCAGCCAATAATGACCCAAATTATTAAGAACAAAGCACTCTGCGTTGAAGTAATTATTTGGGTATGTTCCAGAATTAACTTGCCACATGATTATTTTTTAAGATGACCCCTTTGATTGTATTTCACAGGATTATTGAACATGGGGAAGGAAGAGGCCTCACTTGAGGAAGTGTTAGTCTATCTCAATCAAATCTACTGTGGGCAGATTTCTATTGAAACCTCCCAACTTCAGAGCCAGGAGGAGAAAGACTGGTTTGCCAGGCGGTTTGAGGAACTGCAAAAGGAGACGTTTACCACAGAAGAGCGAAAACATCTGTCAAAACTAATGCTGGAATCTCAGGTAAAAAGGAGCATCTAGGCCGGGCACAGTGGCTCATGCCTGTAATCCCAGCACTTTGGGAGGCCGAGGCGGGCAGATCACCTGAGGTCAGGAGTTCAAGACCAGCCTGACCAACATGGAGAAACCCCATCTCTACTAAAAATACGAAAATTAGCCAGGCATGCTGGTGCATGCCTGTAATCCTAGCTACTTGTGAGGCTGAGGCAGGAGAATTGCTTGAACCCAGGAGGCAGAGGTTGCAGTGAGCCGAGATCACGCCATTGCACTCCAGCCTGGGTAACAAGAGCGAAACACCTTCTCAAAAAAAAAAGGAGCATTTAATAGCAAGGGCATAGGTCAGCCTCACTGCCTATAAAGATATATAGCCTGGCTGACATAGAGAAACCCCGTCTCTACTAAAAATACAAAAATTAGCCAGGGGTGATGGTGCACACCTGTAATCCCAGCTAATCAGGAGGCTGAGGCATGAGAATCCTTGGAACCTGGGAGGTGGAGGCTGCAGTGAGCTGAGATCGCTCCACTGCACTCCAGCCTGGGTGACAGAGCAAGACTCTGTCTCAAAAAAAGAAGATATATAACTACTGAAGAGAGGGAATTGAGCCATTAACTCTGAACTTAAATCCCTCATTACTTCAACACAACAGATCATATAACACACACCATTTTATTATTTTATTTTTCCTCAGAGATCCTTGTTCTGAGCATATCACTTTATTCTAAGTAGCAAATTGTTGGTTGCCAAAATATTGACCTATTGGCTCTCCTCAGAGTCAAAATACTTCTTGTGTATGTGTCTACTCACTCTATAAAAGACCTTACTTAAGACTTATTTAAGACCTTACTTCTGACTGGGCACAGTGGCTCGCGCCTGTCATCCCAGCTCTTTGGGAGGCTTAGGTGGGCATATTGCTTGAGGTCAGGAGTTCGATACCAGCCAGGCCAACATGGTGAAACCCCGTGTCTACTAAAAAAACAAAATACAAAAAATTAGCCTGATGTGGTGGAGCATACCTGTAGTCCCAACTACTTGGGAAGCTGAGGCAGGAGAATCGCTTGAACCCAGGAGGCGGAGGTTGCATCGAGCCGAGATCGCGCCACTGCAGTGAGCTAAGATTGCACCACTGTACTCCAGTCTGGGCAACAGAGCAAGACTCTGTCCAAAAAAAAAAACAAAAAACAAAAAACATAGTTCTTAAGGTTTTATTTATTTATTTTATTTTATTTTTTTGAGACGGAGTCTCGCCCTGTTGCCCAAGTAGCTGGGATTACAGGCACGTGCCACCACACCCAGCTAATTTTTGTATTTTTAGTAGAGACGGGGTTTCATCATGTTGGCCAAGATGATCTCGATCTCCTGACTTCATGATCCACCCGACTCGGCCTCCCAAAGTGCTAGGATTACAGGCATGAGCCACCATACCTGGTCTTTTAAAAAAATTTTTTTTTTAATTTATTTAAAATTTATTTGTCTTTTCTTTTCTTTTTTTTTGAGATGGATTCTCCCTGTCGCCCAGGCTGCAGTGCAGTGGTATGATCTCAGCTCACTGTAACCTCTGCCTCCCAGGTTCAAGTCATTCTGCCTCAGCCTCCCAAGTAGCTGGGACTACAGGCGCATGCCATGATGCCCGGCTAATTTTTTGTATTTTTAGTAGAACGGGGTTTCGCTGTGTTAGTCAGGATGGTCTCGATCTCCTGACCTCGTGATTCACCCCCATCAGCCTTCCAAAGTGCTGGGATTACAGGCATGAGCCACCGTGCCCAGCCTAAAATGTGTTAGCCAGGATGGTCTCGATCTCCTGACCTCGTGATCTGCCCACCTCGGCCTCCCAAAGTGCTGGGATTAAGGCGTCAGCCACCATGACTGGCCTAAAATTTCTTTTAATATGTGAGAAAAAAAAGTCTTTTGGTAACAGGACATACTGTCACCATTCAGGGCTATGTATAGTTGCAGTTCTTGAGACAGTCTTGCTCTGTCACCCAGGCTGGAGTGCAGTGGCACGATCTCGGCTCACTGCAACCTCCGCCTCCTGGACTCAAGCAATTCTCCTGCCTCAGCCTCCTGAGTAGCTGGGATTACAGGTGCACACCACCACACCCGGCTAATTTTTAGATTTTCAGTAGAGACGGGGTTTCACCATGTTGGCCAAGTCTCAAACTCCTGGCCTCAAGTGATCCACCTGCCTTGGCCTCCCGAAGTGCTGGGATTACAGACGTGAACCACCATGCCTGGCCTGGTCTTACTTCTTAAGAACTAAAGACACTTAAGTTCAGAACTTAATCTGAGATGATCAAAAGATGACATGTGGAAGACAGGCTCCGTACAAATGAATGGAACTGAACCTCTGCTGGGGCTGTGACCGGGACTCTGGAATGTCAAGATGGCAAGAAGCCCCTTCCTAATAGTTTGGGTAGTTGGATAGTTTGCAGCCTTGATTCATACCATAGAGCCCCGTGTGAAAACTGGGGTACTGGGAAGAGGCAGCAGAAATCTAAGGCCTGGATTCCAGTCCAGAAGAACACACAGTCTAAGGGGGTTTCCTTGGGGTGAGTTATTCTGCCGCTCAGGTTATTCTCCTGGGCTCCTCCTACTGTCCGGGATCCTAGGAAAACCATCCCGCTGTGTCCGTGTAATGTCTCTCTCCGGGATATGTAGTAAAGTGGCATTGCTGTGGCCACTTGGGGAGTGTGGGGCCATCTCACAACACACACAGACTTATCTGCCTTCCACTGGAGAAGCTGGCTGTCTCCTGGCAGCTCACGTCTGACATGGTGTTCTGCAGGAGTTTGACCACTTTCTGGCCACCAAGTTCTCGACAGTGAAGCGATATGGAGGCGAAGGGGCTGAAAGCATGATGGGCTTTTTCCACGAGCTGCTGAAAATGTCGGCCTACAGCGGGATCACTGATGTCATTATTGGGATGCCCCATAGAGGGAGGCTGAATTTATTGACAGGCCTTCTGCAGTTCCCTCCAGAGGTAAGGTTACTCGCTGTGTTTCTCAGTAGCACTATATGATTGATTGTACAGAATAAAACTGCTGGTTTCATTCTGGTGATAAATGATGGTGATGGTGATGGTGATGGCCGGGCACTGTGGCTCACACCTGCAATCCCAGCCTGTTGGGAGGATGAGGCAGGAGGATGGCTTGAATCTAGGAGTTTGAGAACACCCTGTGGAACAAAGTGAGACTTTGTCTCTACCAAAAATAAAATAAGTTAGCCAAGCATGGTGGTACGCACCTGTGTTCCGGCTACTCAGGAGACTGAGGCCAGAGGATCACTTGAGCCCAGGAGTTTGAGGCTGCAGTGAGCTATGATCTCACCACTGCACTCCAGGCTGGGCAACAAAGCAAGATGCTGCCTGAATATAAATAAATTTTTAAAAAGTAAAACTCATGGTGATCATTCATTTTAGGAAGTCAGCTAAGGCTGGGCAAGGTGGCTCATACCTGCAATCCCAGCACTTTGGGAGGCTAAGGCAAGAGGAGTGCTTGAGCCCAGGAGTTCAAGACCAGCTTGGGTAACCTCACAAAACTCTGTCCCTACAAAAATAAAAATTAGGTGGCACGGTCTCTACAAACATAAAAATTAGGTGGTGCACCTATGGTTCCAGCTACTCGGGAGGCTGGGATAGGAGGATCTCTTGAGTCCAGGAGATGGTGGCTGCAGTGAGCTGAGACTGTGCCACTGCCCTCCAGCCTGGAAGACAGAGCCAGATCCTGTCTCAAAAAAAAAAAAGAGGAAAGGCAACTAAACATACGAGCAGTTGGTCC
This sequence comes from Gorilla gorilla gorilla, assembly GCF_029281585.2. Taxonomy (NCBI): domain Eukaryota; kingdom Metazoa; phylum Chordata; class Mammalia; order Primates; family Hominidae; genus Gorilla; species Gorilla gorilla. The sequence goes on from NC_073232.2 coordinate 21,116,796, forward strand.
AGGAGGTAGCTTAGACAGTTTAGTTAATTGACAGAGTTGGTATTTGGATTGGTTTTCCATGTATTCTTACTTATTTATTTATTGAGACCTAATCTCGCTCTGTCACCCGGGCTGGAGTGCAGTGGCGTGATCTCGGCTCACTGCAACCTCCGCCTCCCAGGTTCAAGTGATTCTTATGCCTCAGCCTCTCTACTAGCTGGAATTACAGGTACCTGCCATCACACCCGACTAATTTTTTGTATTTTTAATAGAGACGGGGTTTCACATGTTGGCCAGGCTGGTCCCGAACTCCTGACCTCAAGTGATCTTCCCGTCTCAGCCTCCCAAAGTGCTGGAATTACAGGCATAAGCCACCACTCCTGGCTTTAAATTTTCTTTTTTGTTGTATGATTTCAACTCAGCACTTCTTCCCTAGACTCCATTGTGATGAATGCCATTTTTTTCCTTTTGAATGTATCCACAATAGCTGATGTTCCGTAAAATGCGAGGCTTAAGTGAATTTCCGGAGAATTTCTCAGCCACTGGAGACGTCCTGTCTCACCTGACCTCCTCTGTGGACCTGGACTTTGGGGCGCACCATCCCCTCCACGTGACAATGTTGCCCAATCCCTCGCACCTGGAGGCCGTCAACCCCGTGGCCGTGGGCAAAACTCGCGGCAGGCAGCAGTCTCGCCAAGACGGCGATTACTCTCCAGACAACTCAGCCCAGCCGGGGGACAGGGTCATTTGCTTACAGGTACTTGGAGCTTCTGAAATTGAGGCCAGAGGTAGGGAAAACTGGGAAGAATGTGTGGGTTGGGAGGGCTGAAAGCACATGGCAGACATTCATGATGAAACTGAGACGACCTTTTGGAAAAAGATTCTGGGATTGTTTTAAAAACTAACAGGAGATTCATGAGGTTTAGTCTTCAGGCAACTGGCTTTAGCCTGGGCCTTCCACTTCTGTTTTCCTTGCATGGCTTATGAATTAACTTGGGGTTTGGGCTGGCAAACCTGCTCCTTCTGAGAGCACAGATGTCATTATTTCTCTGGAAGTATGGCCTTCTTGGAAACTTTGTGGTACCCATACATATAACAAGACAAGCGTGAAAAAAAAAAGACTTTAAGTGTGATTTTACTTCATTTCTTGTTTACTTTATTATCTTTTCTTTTTTATGGCTTTTTTTTTTGAGACTGAGTCTCGCTCTGTCACTCAGGCTGGAGTGCAGTGGCGAAATCTCAGCTCACTGCAACCTCTGCCTCCTGAGTTCAAGTGATTCTCTTGCCTCAGCCTCCCGAGTAGCTGGGACTACAGGCACGTGCCACCACGCCCAGCTAATTTTTGTATTTTTAGTAGAGACAGGGTTTCACCATGTTGGCCAGCCTGGTCTCAAACTCCTGACCTCTAGTGATCCTCCCACCTCAGCCTCCCAAAGTGCTGAGATTACAGGCATGAGCCACTATACCTAGCCTATTTTTTTTTTTTTTTTTGCTTGTTTATTTGAAAATGAAAGCCTTTGGCATTAAGGCACATAACACAAATTATCAGTGTGGTTCGTTCTTTTTTTACCCTGTCTCCCAGTTTTTGGTAACACAACAAGTATCTTTTAGAGGTTTGGGCTGTGGTCATGTTTCTTCTGTGAGCATTCATTTAAATATGAACCTTTAACTACAGGAGATCATGAACCCTGGATTTCAGAATCAGTCTTCAAATTCCACAGAAATAGATAAATATATAAGGCAATCAAATATTCTACTATGTTTATGAATAGCCACGTTATCCTATGCATTTTAATTTTTCACAGGCCAGAAACTTGTAGTGAATAAATTGGGAGTAGGCAGAATTGGAGTTCATTATGATATGGCCGGCCCTCCCTCTCTTCCTTCCTTCCTTCCTTTTTTCCTTCATTCCTTCCTTTTTTCCTTCCTTCCTTCCTTCTTTTTTCCTTCCTTCCTTCCCTCGTTCCTTCCTTCCTTCTTCTTTCTCTCTCTTTCTTTCAAGATGGGTTCTCAATCTTTTGTCCAGGCAGGAGTGCAATGGCGCAATCATAGCTCACTGCAGCCTCAAATGCCTGGGCTCAAGCAATCTTCCTGTCTCAGCCTCCCAAGTAGCTGGGCCTACAGGTGCGTGCCATCATACCTGGCTGATTTATTTTATTTTATTTTGTGGAGACGTGATCTTGCTGGGTTGGCCAAGCTGGTTTCAAATTCCTAGCTTCAAGCAACCCTCCTGCCTTGGCCTCCCAAAGTGTAGATATTACAGGTGTGAACCACTGCACCTGGCCTGATAGGGTGTTTCTAAATAGAAATCTTGAAATCATTAGCCAGACATTCTGTTTACCTTTCACATAATTTATAATACTCTATTTTAATCCTTCATTTTTACCCAGTACATTGAGCTGATCTTAAGATTGTGGTGGCGGGCGCCTGTAGTCCCAGCTACTCGGGAGGCTGAGGCAGGAGAATGGCGTGAACCCGGGAGGCGGAGCTTGCAGTGAGCCGAGATTGCGCCACCGCACTCCCGCCTGGGCAACAGAGCGAGACTCCGTCTCAAAAAAAACCAAAAGAAGATTGACTTCTGAAATAAAAGGTGAAAAGGCCATTTTCTTTAAAATGATGATAAATGAGGCTGGTCGCTGTGGCTCATGCCTGTAATCCCAGCACTTTGGGAGGCCAAGGAGGGTGGATCACCTGAGGTCAGAAGTTTGAGACCAGCCTGACCAACATGGTGAAACCCCGCCTCTACTAAAAATACAAAAAATTAGCCGGGTGTGGTGGTGCATGCCTATAATCCCAGCTACCAGGGAAGCTGAGGCAGGAGAATCGCTTGAACCCGGGAGGCAGAGGATGCAGTGAGCTGAGATCGTGCCATTTCACTCCAGCCTGGGCGAAAGAGCAAGACTCTGTCTCAAAAAAAAAAAAAAAAAAAAAAAAGTTATTCCAACCTGAAAGCCTAAATTTCTTAATCCCTTATGTTTCTTTTCTCCCCACCCCCTCCCCTTGCCTCATGATTTAGGTCCATGGTGATGCTTCTTTCTGTGGTCAAGGGATTGTTCCTGAAACATTCACGCTGTCCAATCTCCCGCATTTCAGAATTGGTGGGAGTGTACATTTGATTGTTAATAACCAGCTGGGTTACACCACTCCAGCTGAAAGAGGAAGGTCTTCTTTATACTGCAGTGATATTGGTACGTAACACAGGGAGGAACTGATATTGCTGAAGCCGACATGGAATTCCTAGGGAAACCTCTGGTGCACATAGAACAATGAGCCTCACTGGTTATCCCTCCTTTCATTTAATTAATTAATTAATTAATTAATTAATTAATTTTTTGAGATGGAGTCTTGCTCTGTCACCCAGGCTGTAGTGCAGCAGCACGATCTCGGCTCACTGCAACTTCTGCCTCCCGAGTTCAAGTGATTCTCTTGCCTCAGCCTCCTGATTAGCTGGGACCACATGCGTGCACCACCATGTCTGGCTAATTTTTTTTTTTTTTTTTTTTTTAGATGGAGTCTCACTCTGTTGCCCTTTCCAGCATGTACTCCATGCTGGAGTAGATGATCTCGGCTTACTGCAACCTCCGCCTTTCGGGTTCAAGTGATTCTCATGCCTCAGCCTCCCAAGTAGTTGGGACTACAGGTGTACACCGCCACACCTGTCTAATTTTTGTATTTTTAGTAGAGACGGGGTTTCACCATGTTGGCAGGCTGGTCTCAAACTCCTGACCTCTGGTGATCTGCCTGCTTAGGCCTCCCAAAGTGCTGGGATTATAGGCGTGAGCCACCATGCCCAGCCTATCAGTGTGATTTTTAAATCCAAAGAAATAAGACAAGGATGGAGCCACAGTGTGCCATCTCAAATTTCTTATAACTGGATGGGTGATCTGGTACAAGTCAGAGATCAACACAATGAGTACAACACCAGAGTTGTTATCTCTAGGATATTCAAACTTGGAGTGCCCAGGGGCTTAGTGAAAAGGGATGTGTTCAACCACTAAACTTGGTGAAATAGTATAGTTAGAAATAAGATGTGAAGGCTGGGCACAGTGGCTCACGTCTGTAATCCCAGCACTTTGGGAGGCCGAGGCAGGTGGATCATCTGAGCTTGGGAGTTCGAGACCAGCCTGACCAACATGGAGAAACCCCGTCTCTAATAAAAACACAAAATTAGCCGGGCATGGTGGTGCATGCCTGTAATCCCAGCTACTCGGGAGGCTGAGACAGGAGAATCACTTGAACCCAGGAGGCGGAGGTTGCAGTGAGCCAAGATCAGGCCATTGCACTCCAGCGTGGGCAGCAAGAGCGAAACTCCTTCTCAAAGGAAAAAAAAAAGAAATAAGATGTGAAGAATCAAAGTCAGCTTCTTTTTTACCTGTGGAAATTGGTAGGTTTTTTTTGTTGTTGTTGTTGTTTTGAGAGTCTTGCTCTGTTACTCAGACTGGAGTGCAGTGGTACAATCATGGCTCACTGCAGCCTTGACATCCCTGGCTCAAGAGATCCTCCCTCCTCAGCCTCCTTAGTAGCTGCGATTTACAGACACATGCCACCATGCACAGCTAATTTTTTTTTTTTTTTTGAGATGGAGTTTCGCTCTTGTTGCCCAGGCTGGAGTGCAATGGCGCCATCTCGGTTCACCAGAACTTCCGCCTCCCGGGTTCAAGCAATTCTCCTGCCTCAGCCTCCCGAGTAGCTGGGACTACAGGTGTCCACCACCACACCCAGCTAAATTTTGTGTTTTTAGTAGAGACGGGGTTTCACCATGTTGGTCAGGCTGGTCTCAAACTCCTGACCTCAGGTAATTCACCTGCCTCAGCCTCCCAAAGTGCTGGGATTATAGGCGTGAACCACTGCACCTGGCCACAGCTAATTTTTAAAATAATTTTTGTAGAGATTGAGTCACTGTGTTGCCCAGGCTGGTCTTGAACCTCTGGTCTTGTGTGATCCCTCTTCAGCCTTCCAAACTGCTGAGATTACAGGCGTGAACCACTGTGCCAGGCTGAAATTGGTCATCTTAAGATAAAGACAGGGCTGTTATTACCCATTCCCAGTTTCACAGATTACAAGGCTGTTTGATGGTAGCAACTATTCTCCTTTTATACAAACAGCCTGGACTGGATGCCTCTTGGGCTTGTCTATGTGAATCCTTTATGATTAGTCTGATGAAGATACTGAAGATCCATTCTTGAGCTTCTTTGGAGCAAATTTATCTTTTTCTAAGGTACATCCTTTAATGACCCTTTTATCTCAGGGAGAAAGAGAGTAATGATAATAACAGTAACAAAATAAATATTAACTACTATGTACCAGGCACTGTTAGGCATTACAACTGTTTGTGCATTCACTCATCGAACCTTTGCAACATCACTAAGAGGTAGGAGCCCCAGTCCCGATTTATAGATAAGTAGGTTGAGATTTGTAGCTTTACCAAGGTCACACAATAAGTCCCAGAGTTGGAACTTGCCAGCTGGTCTCCAAAGCTGGGGTTGTTAACCAAACCGATATCTACCTGTGAGGATTGGGCTGTCTTTTGATACAGGAAGTAGGGCTTAGAGAGGGCCAGTGTCATTCTGGGTTAACTGTCCTGTTTCGGCTTGGTCTTCTGTCCTTCAGGGAAGCTTGTGGGCTGTGCCATCATCCATGTCAATGGAGACAGCCCAGAGGAAGTGGTCCGTGCCACACGACTGGCTTTTGAATACCAACGCCATTTCCGCAAGGATGTGATTATTGATCTGTTGTGCTACAGGCAGTGGGGCCACAATGAGCTGGATGAGCCATTCTTCACCAACCCCATCATGTACAAAATCATCAGGTACAATTATAAACCCTTGTGTGATATGCCCCCTAAAAATTAAAATTACTATTATTATTTTTTTGAGATGGAGTCTTGCTTTGTCACCCAGTCTGGAATGCAGTAGCACGATCTTGGCTCACTGCAATCTCCACCTCCCGGGTTCAAATGATCCTCCTGCCTCAAGTGATCCTCTTGCCTCAACCTCCCAAGTAGCTGGGATTACAGGCGTGTGCCACCGTGCCTGGCTAGTTTTCATACTTTTTAGTAGAGACGGAGTTTTGCCATGTTGGCCAGGCTGATGTCAAACTCCTGACCTCAGGTGATCTGCCTGCCTCGCCCTCCCAAAGTGCTGGGATTACAGGCATGAGCCACCATGCCCAGGCAGGACATGAAACTTTAAGAGCTAAAGCTGACACAGTTCTGGGCTGGAGTGCAGGTGGCACAGTCTTGGCTCACTGCAGCCTCTGCCTCCTGGGTTCAAGCAATTGCAATTCTTGTGCCTCCGCTTCCTGAGTAGCTGGGATTACAGGTATGCATCACCACGCCTGGCTAATCTTTGTATTTTTAGTACAGACAGGGGTTTCGCCATGTTGGCTAGGCTGGTCTCGAACTCCTGGTCTCAAGTGATCCACCCGCCTTAGCCTCCCAAAGTGCTAGGATTACAGGCATGAGCCACCGTGCCTGGCCTCCCATACTCTTCACACTTGACATGGTTCCTCATTGAATAGAAAAAGGGCAATTTAGCAACTCAGCAGATGGGAAAATTGAAGCAGGGGGAATTAAGCAAACCTCGCCCAAATCTATTTACTGCAGTGTCGGCAGGACCAGAAATAGAACCTCAGTGATTCATTTCTACAAACCATAGCTGCCGACCTGCCTGGCACCTTGATGAGAGGTAACTCAGAAGATTCTAATGAATGTTCAGAACCATGCTGTCCAAGATGGAAGCCACTAGCCATCAGTGGCTATTGAGTACTTGAAAAGTGGCTAGTCCTGATTAATGTGCTGTAAGGATAATACACACACCATATTTCAAAGACTTAGCATGTAAAATATAAACCCAAAATAATATTTTTAAAATTTATTAGATATGGAAATGACAATATAATGAGTATATTGACTTAAATAAAATATGTTATTGAAATGCCGGGCATGGTGGCTTATGCCTGTAATCCCAGCACTTTGGGAGGCCAAGGTGGGTGGATCACTTGAGGTCAGGAGTTTGAGACCAGCCTGGCCAACATGGTGAAACCCCATCTCTACTAAAAATAGAAAAATTTGGCCAGGCGCGGTGGCTCACGTCTGTAATCCCAGCACTTTGGGAGGCCGAGGTGGGCGGATCACGAGGTCAGGAGATCGAGACCATCCTGACTAACACGGTGAAACCGCGTCTCTACTAAAAATACAAAAAATTAGCCGAGCGTGGTGGCGGGCGCCTGTAGTCCCAGCTACTCGGGAGGCTGAGGCAGGAGAATGGCGTGAACCCGGGAGGCGGAGCTTGCGGTGAGCCGAGATCGCACCACTGCACTCCAACCTGGGTGGCATAGCGAGACTCCGTCTCAAAAAAAAAAAAAAAAAAGAAAAGAAAAGAAAAAGAAAAATTAGCTGGCGTTGTGGCGCGTGCCTGTAGTCCCAGCTACTCGGGAGGCTGAGGCAGCAGAATCGCTTGAACTGGGGAGGCGGAGGTTGCAGTGAGCTGAGATTGTGCCACTGCATTCCAGCATGGGCGACAGAGCGAGACTCGGTCTCAAAGAAAAAACAAAAAGAAAAGAAATTGATTTCACCTGTTTCTTTTTATCTTTTCTAACGTGACTGCCAGAAAATTTTAAATTACTCATGGCTTGCATTTCATTTCTGTCCCATGGTGCTGATTCAGATGGTTAATGTGACGGAGGGGGAATTTGTTACTTTGGAACTTCCTTTTCTAGATACTGGAAAATAAAATAGATTCCCCTCCTCCAAGTTTATTTCCTTATAGATATAAATTAAAGCAGAGGAATACACGTTTTATGAGCGTTTCTGATCCTTGGTACCAGAAAGAGGACTGCTCTCAGAATAACTAATTGTGTTCTCTTTAGCTCTGAATTTAGCAGCTGAATGACTCAGTGAACCTCAGGGCCCTATTTTATTGTATTTATTTTTTTGAGACACGGTCTTGCTCTGTCGCCCAGGCTGTAGTGCAGTGGTATGATCACGGCTCACTGTAGCCTCGACTTCCTGGGCTCAAGCGATCCTCCCGCCTCCACCTCCTGAGTACCTGGGACTACAGGTGCTTGCCACTGCGCCTGACTAGATGGGGTCTCACAGCGTTACCCAAGCTGGTCTCGCCATCTGCCCGTCTCGGCCTCCCAAAGTTCTGGGATTGCAGGCATGAGCCTCCTCACCTGGCCCCAGGGCGTTACCTTTAAAATCCATCCTGCTTTCTTCTCTCTTTTATCGGATTAAATATGATAATATATGTGAATAGACTTTATAGTTGAAAGTATGACATGAATGTAGAGTGACATTTATTGTAACACCCAGGTGTTGATGACTGTAGTTAAAGGATGATAGATGCAACCTGAAAGATTGCAACTTTCAGACTGGAGCAACTTTGGGTTCTGTACCTTTTTAGATAAAGGGGGGTGCTGATTGGATAGACAGTGTGGGTCAGTCTTGGAAATAATTGTCAGAATTTACCAAATCATAGAAAAACTCAGTTAATTATTTCTATTTGGATGCAGACAAAAACTTATAAAGATAAATTTGTTTTCTCTCACTTGCCTGGAAAAGAGGTTGTTACTATGAGTGCCTTCATTTATTAAATTAATTTATTATATTTAACATTGTTTATTTATTTTGTTTCTGTTTTATAAACTTATTGAGATGAACGTGACATAATATAAAATTGGCTGTCTTAATGCGAACAGCTCAGTGGCATTTATTTACCTTCACAAAGTGTTGCAACCATCACTTCTGTCTAGTTCCAAAACATTTTTCCTGAATGCCTTTTTATTTTATTTTTATTTATTTTTAATTTTATTTATTTGTTTTTTGAGGCGAAGTTTCACTTTTGTTGCCCAGGCTGGAGTGCAGTGGTGCCATCTCGGCTCACTGCAACCTCTACCTCTTAGGTTCAAGCAATTCTCCTGCCTCAGCCTCCTGAGTAGCTGGGATTACAGGTGCGTGCTACCATGCCAAGCTAATTTTTTGTATTTTTAGTAGAGACGGGGTTTCACCACGTTGGCCAGGCTGGTCCCGAACTCCTGACCTCAGGTGATCCACCCACTTTGGCATCCCAAAATGCTGAGATTGCAGGTGTGAGCCACTGCACCTGTCGAATGCCTTTTTAGAGTGCTGACACTCCACCGCCCTTGACAGTGACTCTCCTTGTCTCTATTAGATTGTTACAGGTCAGACTGATTTTTGTTTCTTCTCTTTCTTGGGCAGAGCTCGAAAGAGCATTCCAGACACATATGCAGAGCACCTCATTGCTGGCGGACTCATGACGCAGGAGGAGGTGTCTGAAATAAAATCCTCCTACTATGCCAAGTTGAATGATCACTTAAATAACATGGCCCACTACAGGCCCCCTGCCCTGAACCTGCAGGCCCACTGGCAGGGCCTGGCTCAGCCAGAAGCACAGATCACCACCTGGAGTACAGGTGTGCCCCTCGACCTCCTGCGGTTTGTTGGCATGAAGTCTGTGGAGGTGCCAAGAGAGCTGCAGATGCACAGTCACCTGCTGAAGACACATGTTCAGGTGGGCAGCCTCCAGATGGCTGGTTATTGCTTCTCCTTCCTGCTCAGCAAAGGAGCTGACGTTGGTCTGGTGTTTTCAGTTGTCTGATTCATTTGACAAATATTTATTGTGTGTCATTAGGTTCTAGAAACTGATCCTAGTGTTGTTTTGGTACTGATAGTCAGTTACCTCAGATTTTCTCTTCTTTTCTTTTTCCTCCATGTATTTATTTATTTATGCATGTTCATACATTACATGTACCTGGAATACATGCACACTATAAAAAATACAGAGATACAAGAATGTCCGTTTTTATTTTTCCAACCAGTGAGTAGAAAACACTTTGTTTCAGGTGGCTTAAATAAAAGAAACAAAAGTCAACACACATACCCCAAGGTAGCCCCCTAAACATGCTCATGTTTTACGTATTGTCTTAGGATCACTATAGGATGACAAACCACCCTGGTGGGCCTGGGACTTAGGGTTTTCTGGAATGTGGGACTTTAAGTGCTAAAACAAGGAGAGCAAAGAGTTAAATGTCTTTTTCTTTCTTAAGCTTGGATGAAGGAACTTTGCCCTCTAAATTATTTTATTTTATGTTATTTTTGGATGGAATCTCACTCTGTCACCCAGGCTGGTGTGCAGTGGCGTGATCTCGGCTCACTGCAACCTCCGCCTCCCAGGTTCAAACGATTCTCCTGCCTCAGCCTCCTGAGTAGCTGGGATTACAGGCATGTGCCACCACGCCCAGCTAATTTTTGTATTTTTAGTAGAGATGGGTTTTCACCATGTTGGCCAGGTTGGTCTTGAACTCCTGACCTCAATTGATCCATCCACTTTGGCCTCCCAAAGTGCTGGGTTTACAGGTGTGAGCCACCGTGCCCAACATGAATTATTTTCAAACACTAACTTGGCCAGGCACGGTGGCTCCTATCTGTAATACCAGTGCTTTGGAAGGCCAAGGTGGAAGGATTGCTTGAGCCTAGAAGTTCAAGACCAGCCTGGGCAACATAGTGAGACCTTATCGCTAGTAAAGATTAAAAAATTTGCCTGGCATGGTGGCGCATGCCTGTAGTCTCAGCTCCTCAGGAGGCTGAGGTGGGAGGATTGCTTGAGCCCAGAAGGTTGAGCCTGCAGTGAGCTGAGATTGCACCACTGTACTCCAGCCTGGGTGACAGAATAAGACCCTGTTTCTCCAAAAAAAGGAAATTAAAAAAAAAAACCAACCCACTAACTTTAAGTTTTTATTATAGGTACAGAGACTATTACAACAAACTATTAATATGTACTCATCACTCAGCTTAGGAAATAGGATGTTATAAATACAGTTCCCCACACACCCCTCCTTGATCCATCTCCTCCCACCTCCGCAGAGGTAACCACTAACCTAAGCACGTGTTTGTTTTGCCTGTTTTAAAATTGTATATAGGCTGGGTGTGGTGGCTCACTCCTGTAATCCGAGCATTTTGGGAGGCCAAGCCGGGCAGATGATTTGAGTTCAGGGGTTCAAGACCAGTCTGACCAAGATGGCGAAACCCCTTCTCCACTAAAAAGTACAAAAATTAGCTGGGCGTGGTGGTGTGCACCCATAGTCCCAGCTACTTAGGAGGCTGAGGCAGGAGAATCACTTGAACCAGGGAGGCTGAGGTTGCAATCAGCCAAGATCACGCCACTGCACTCTAGCCTGGGTGACAGAGTGAGACTGCCTCAGAAAAAGAAAATAAATAAAATAAAAACTGTATATAATTGCTCTCCTTCTCTAATATATCCTTTTGTACTCTGTTTTTTTCAGCATTGTTTTTGATGCTTAATTTCGTTGCTTTTTTTTTTTTTTTTTTTTTGAGATCAAGTCTTGCTCTGTCGCCCAGGCTGTAGTGTAGTGGAGCCATCTCAGCTCACTGCAACCTCCGCCTCTCAGGTTCCAGTGACTCCCTGCCTCAGCTTCCTGAGTAGCTGGGATCATAGAGACACGCCACCAGGCCTAGCTAATTTTTGTATTTTTAGTAGAGATGGAGTTTCACCATGTTGTCCAGGCTGGTCTTGAACTCCTTACCTCAAGTGATCCACCCGCCTGGGCCTCCCAAAGTGCTGGGATTACAGGCATGAGCCACCATGCCCGGCCTGCATTAAATTTTTTGTACTCATTGTGAAAAAGGAAATGGACTCTTAGACGTTCCTTTTTTTTCTTCCTCTGAATTTTACAGTCCAGAATGGAGAAGGTGATGGACGGAACCAAGCTAGACTGGGCCACCGCGGAAGCTCTTGCCTTGGGTTCTTTACTTGCTCAAGGTAAGAATTTTCTTTTTTTTCTGTTTTTTTTTTTTTTTTTTTTTTTTTTGAGTCTCGCCCTGTCGCCCAGGCTGGAATGCAGTGGTGCGATCTCAGCTCACTGCAACCTCCGCCTCCCAGGTTCAAGCGATTCTCCTGCCCCAGCCTCCCAAGTAGGGCGCACCACCATGCCCAGCTAATTTTTGTATTTTTAGTAGAGACGGGGTTTCACTATGTTGGTCAGGCTGGTCTCGAACTCTTGACCTCGTGATCCACCTGCCTCGGCCTCCCAAGGTGCTAGGATTACAGGCGTGAGCCACCGTGCCCAGCCAAGGTAAGAATTTTCTGTCTAGCTAGTAGAGAGTACTTTAATCACGTTTGCTACCTGTTACCTTTGCAGTTTATTTGAGTTATAACTACCTCACATTGTGTTCATTGACCAGAGAGGTTCTAAAGCATGTTAATTTTTCTTTCCTGACAATATTACTTATTTGTAGTATAAGTCATGCTGACAACCTTCATCAGAGTATAGACATAGGACAGTTATGCCTGGGAAACAAAGGGCTAGTGCTGGATGTACTGGAAAGATAGTTTTCTCTAAAAATTGCAGGGCACATGATACCTCTCCATTCTTATGCAATCTCATCTTAACTATAGACTTTTGAATATCGGACAGCATATATTAATAACTATCTGTTATCCTAAGGAAAATTCTCAGGATTAAGCCAGTATATAAGAATTTACAGTCACCACACCTTATTATTAGGTTGTTTATTGGAATCTGACTTTTTTTTTCTTGCTTGCTTAAGGTTTTAATGTTCGTCTAAGTGGCCAAGATGTTGGTCGTGGAACTTTCAGTCAGAGGCATGCAATGGTGGTTTGCCAGGAGACGGATGACACCTACATCCCCCTGAACCATATGGACCCAAATCAGAAGGGGTTTCTAGAGGTGAGATGTTTCTATAGCTGTTGTAAAATCCAGGTGCCAACGATTACACTTCCAGGATTCTTAGAACAAGTAGGAAGGAGTGCTGGCAACTTTGGGTTCAGTACTTTTGGAAGTAAAGGGGTGCTAAATGGGTGGATGAGGTGGGTCTGTCAATTTGGAATGCAAGTAACCCCTAGAGAGTAGGCTGGAGCTTTCTTCTTCTGGCGACATATCTGTAATCATGTAAATGTCAAATCAATGTGTGTTTTGTTAACTCAAAGTTGACATTATCATCTGCATATTGCTGTAATTCATTAAAGTTAGTCAAAGATACGGATAAGTCAGTATTCCTTGCCTACTTAAGGAAAGCAAAATCGCGCATCCTCAAGGTTACCTGTTCCCTAAGGTATGAATGGCTTGACGAATGTACACATAACCATGTATTTCTTTCTTTTTTTTCGGAGACTTAATCTTGCTCTGTTGCCCAGGCTGGAGTGCAGTGGTGCCATCTTGGCTCACTGCAACCTCCACCTCCCAGGCTCAGGGGATCCTCATGCTTCAGCCTCCCGAGTAGCTGGGACCATGGGAATGAGGTGCCATTCCTGGCTAATTTTTTTATTTTTAGTAGATGGAATTTCACCATGTTGCCCAGGCTGGTCTTGAACTCCTGGCCTCAAGCAGTCCACCTGCCTTGGCCTCCCAAAGCACTGGAAGTATAGATGTGAGCCACTGCACCCGGCCAGATATAACCATGTATTTCTGTGTGGCAGCCTCTGTGCCCTCTGTAGTGCCTTAAGGGTAGTAGTGGAGTCTTTTCATTTATTTATCTCAAACAATTATTCAAGTGTCTAGCACATGATGTTTATGAAAATAACTTATTCCTTAAGGTAAGTTGAGTGGCATGTCATCTTCTTTCCTACTCTAGCCATTAGTTTGAGAACATCATCTTGAGTTACTGACACCTTATAAAAAATTCACTTGGCGGCCGGGTGTGGTGGTTCACGCCTGTAATCCCAGCACTTTGGGAGGCTGAGGCGGGCAGATCACAAGGTCAAGAGATCAAGACCATCCTGGCCAAAATGGTGAAATCCCATCTCTACTAAAAATACAAAAATTAGCTGGGTGTGGTGGCACGCATCTGTAGTCCCAGCTACTCAGGAGGTTGAGGCAGAAGAATCGCTTGAACCCAGGAGGCGGAGGTTGCAGTGAGCCGAGATCGCACCACTGCACTCCAGCCTGGCGACAGAGCGAGACTCTGTCTCAAAAAAAAAAAAAAAAGAAAAAGAAAGTTCACTTGGGAAAAGCTACATTTTAGGAAGATAACTGAAGGGATATGGAGCTCATCTTTTCTTTAAGTTAGTCCAAAATCTACCCTTGGATCAAGTCAGATTGCTGAACTAGATACTGAAATGTTTAGCATTCCCCTACCTCAGATGAGGCTTTCATTGAATTGTGCTTTGATATTTATTATCAGTTTTGAATTTTGCTATTGAAAAAGTCCTAATTAAATGCCTTGTGTCTGTTTTGTGGATACTGTTGAAGATTTAATTTAGTTTCATTCATTCATTCATTCATTCGTTCATTTATTTATTTGAGACGGAGCCTCACTCTGTCACCCAGGCTGGAGTGCAGTGGCGTGATCTAGGCTCACTGCAACCTCTGCCTCCTGGGTTGGAGCAGTTCTCCTGCCTCAGCCTCCCAAGTAGCTGGGATTATTTGGCCTCCCAGAGTGCTGGGATTACAGGTGTGAACCACCACGCCTGGCCGAAGATTTAATTTATTATTTAGACCTGGCATGGTGGCTCACACCTGTAATCCCAGCACTTTGGGAGGCCAAGGCAGGCAGATCACTTGAGGCCAGGAGTTCAACACTGGCCTGGCCAACATGGCGAAACCCTGTCTCTACTAAAAATACAAAAATTAGTCAGGCATGGTGGCACATGCCTGTAATCCCAGCTACTCAGGAGGTTGAGGCAGGAGAATTGCTTGAACCCAGGAGGCAGAGGTAGTGAGCGGAGATCATACCACTGCCCTCCAGCTTGGGCAACAGAGCAAGACTCTGTCTCAAATAATAATAAGAGTAATTTATTATTTAATACCATGTCCTCTATGTGAAGACCCTGGGAGAAACTCCTGCTTGATCTTGGTAGTGAGAGTAGCTGTATTTTCCTGAGTAGTGATCTGCCTTCATTGTCTAATAGTATTGAATTTTGTAACTGACCAGCATTCCCTTATCAATAATGGCTTCTAGGAAGGGACAGAGGTCAGGCAGCCTTCATGATAAGTGAATAGGTCCTTGGGGTGTGTTTTTCCCCCAACTTCGTTGTACATCTCAATCTATGTGTGTGTGTGTGTGTGTGTGTGTGTGTGTGTGTATGTGACAGGTCCTCCTCTGTTGCCCAGGCTGGAGTCCCATGGTGCAATTATAGCTCACTGTAGCCTCCAGCTCTTAGGCACAAGCAATCGTCCCGCCTCAGCCTCTCAAGTAGCTGGGACTACAGGCAAGTACCACCAGGCCTGGCTACTTTTAAATATTTTGTAGAGATAGGAGTCTCACTGTGATGGCCAGTGTCATCTTGAATTCCTGGCCTCAAGCAATCCTCCTGCCTTGGCCTCCCAAAGTGCTGGGATTATAGATGTGAGCTGCTGTGCCCAGCCTAGAGGGTTTTTATTTTTTTAAGTAAAAGCTTTATTGAGCTATAACTCATAAAATTCAACCTCTCAGTGTGTACACTTGAGCAGTTTGTAGTCTATTCACAGAGTTGTGTAATCATCACCACTATCTAATTTTAGAACATTTTCATTACCCTAGAAAGCAAGCCCATGTCCGTTAGCAGTCACTGCCCACTCCTTCCTCCCTCCAGCCCCTGGACACCACTCATCGACTGTTTGTTTCTATTGATCTGCCTATTTTGGATGTTTCATGTGACTAGAATGGTATAACATGTGGCCTTTTACTGGCTTCTTTGATTTGGCATCATGCTTTCAAGGTCCATCCATGCATGTAGCATGTATCAGTACATCCTTCTTTTTTTTGAGACCAAGTCTTGCTCTGTTGCCCAGGCCGGAGTGCAGTGGCGCAACCTCGGCTCACTGCAACCTCAGATTCCTAGGTTAAAGAGGTTCTCCCACCTCAGCCTCCCAAGTAGCTGGAACTGCAGGTGTGCGCCACCAGGCCCTGCTAATTTTTGAATTTGTAGCAGAGACAGGGTCTTGCCACATTGGCCAGGCTGATCTCAAACTTTTGACCTCAAGTGATCCGCCCATCTCAGCTTCCCAAAGTGCTGAGATTACAGGCGTGAGCCACCACACTCTGCCCATCCTTCCTTTTTATTCCAAAATAATATTCTATAAAGATGTAACTTAAACATATATTTTTTTAAAATTTGAAAGAAACACAAAATTACCAAAATGTTGTGTACAGTAAGGAACTTTTTCTCATCTTTATTTTTTCTTTTGAGACAGGGTCTCACTCTGTCACGCAGGCTGGAGTGTAGTGACGCAATCACTGCTCACTGCAGCCTCGACCTCCTGTGTCCAAGTGATCCTCCTAGCTCCCTTTTTTCATCTTGAACCATCTGAGAGCTAGTTGCCATCCTGGTGCCCCCTACTGTGTATTTCCACAAACGGGGGGACATCCTTCTCCATCATAACACACCAAAATCGGGAAATGAACACAGACATGACTACCATGTATTTCTCAAACCAAGATCAACAATTTTTTTTTCTTTTTTTTTTTTTTAGGCAGAGTCTCACTCTGTTGCCCAGGCTGGAATGCAGTGGCACAATCTCGGCTCAATGCAACCTCCACCTCCCAGGTTCAAGCAATCCTCCCACCTCAGCCTCTTGAGGCCTGCATCACCATGCTCGGCTAATTTTTGTATTTTTTGTAGAGACTGGGTTTCACCATGTTGGCCAGGCTGGTCTCGAACTCCTGACCTCAGGTGATCTGCCTGCCTTGGCCTCCCAAAGTGCTGGGATTATGTATTGCATTTAATTGTCATGTCTTTTTAACCTTCTCAGAGATAAAATTTGTATTCTGCTTTTTTTAATGTTAACATATCATGATGGTTCTTTTGATTTACCATGCAAATACGATGTTAGAATAATGATTTTAACCAAAGGTAGGCCTTTATTTTTTAACTTTCCTCACTTTGTTTCATGACAATTTTTTTTCTTTTCTTTTTTTTTTTTGAGACAGGATCTCACTGTGTCACGCACGCTGGAGTGCAGTGGTGTGATTATAGCTCACTGTAGTTTCAACCTCCTGGGCTCAAGTGATCCTCCCACCTCAGCCTCCCAAGTAGTTGGGACTACAGGCATGTGCCACCATGCCCAGCTAATTTTTGTCTGCTTTTTTTAGAGATGGGGTTTTGCCATGTTGCCCATGTTGATCTCAAGCTCCTGTGCTCAAGCGATCCTCCCATCTTGGCCTCCCAAATTGTTGGGAGGCCACCACGCCCGGCCACAGGTTTTTGAAAAGCTTATAAGACGCAGTTGTATACCTAGCTCCAGAAGAGGGTCATCTGAGAAGTATTGTGCTTATCCTTGAAGAAACTCTGTAATACCCATATTCTGGCCTCTTTTATCTTTTCCTCTCTTTGTCCCAACTTTTCTCATCTGCATCACTGACACCAAGCAGCAAATCTCTTCTCAAAAGAATGTGGTGATGAGGCCAGGCGTGGTGGCTCATGCCTGTAACCCCAGCACTTTGAGGGGCCAAGGTGGGTGGATCATCTGAGCTCAGGAGTTTGAGACCAGCTTGGCCAACATGCTGAAACCCTGTTTCTACTAAAAGTACAAAAATTAGCTGGGCGTGGCAGCGGGTGCCTGTAATCCCAGCTACTCAGGAGGCTGAGGCAAGAGAATCACTTGAACCTGGGAGGCGGAGGTTGCAGTGAGTTGAGATGGAGCCATTGCACTCCAGCCTGGGCAACAAAAGCGAAACTCCATCTCAAAAAGCAGAAACAAACAAACAAAAAGAATGTGGTGATGAATGAGAGCAAGGCTCCCTCTCCGTACCACCTCCCTTCGATAAGTTCCCAGGAGCCCAGTGCTCTGCCGTGGCCCTCACATGCAGCGTTTCCTTCTCTTCTCTGGGATTAGGTCAGCAACAGCCCCCTGTCAGAAGAGGCTGTCCTGGGATTCGAATATGGGATGAGCATTGAGAGCCCAAAGTTACTGCCCCTGTGGGAGGCACAGTTTGGCGATTTCTTCAATGGTGCCCAGATCATCTTTGACACATTCATCTCTGGAGGTTGGTGTCAGCGTATAGGGTGGGTACAGGTGGGGGTCCTTGCGTGGCCCCAGCCTCGCGGGGACAAATGAATGAAAAGGGGCCACTGCTGCCTTGAGACTCCCCTGTGCGGCGGCGCCTCCAGGGAGTTGGGATCACCCGGTTATGACGGGAGTGTGGCCACTGTCAGGTTAATGTGTTACTGGGACAAAAACCCAAGTTCTGTCTCAGCAGGAGCACTGGTGCCACCCAGCACCTGTGCCCAGGAGTCAGTAGGGCCATGAAAACCCGCTCCAGTGTCTGAAAGCTTCCGAAGCAGTACCTGCTCACCGTAAAAATTAGAAGTAATTGAAGTAAACGTCTAAGTCTTCTCCCCAGACCCTGAATCCCATTTTCCAGGGATTCCCACTCTTGGGTTTTGAATACCTGCCTTAAATCTTTCCTATAGTTATGCTTCTCTGTAACATTTTCACTGGGAGGAAGAAAAGTGCCTGAGGGCCTGGACTTCTGACTTGTCCAGAGACTGTTCTGTCGTGCCCACCACCCCCTGTTTCAAGACAGTGGACTGTGTTGTCAGCTGGGCTGTGAGAGCTGCCCATTCTTTTTCTTTTTTTTTTTTTCTGAGATGGAGTCACGCTCTGTCGCCCAGGCTGGAGTGCAGTGGTGCGATCTCGGCTCACTGCAAGCTCCGCCTACTGGGTTTGCACAATTCTCCTGCCTCAGCCTCCCAAGTAGCTGGGACTACATAGGCGCCGGTCACCACGCCCGGCTAATTTTTTGTATTTTTAGTAGAGATGGGGTTTCACCGTGTCAGCCAGGATGGTCTCGATCTCCTGACCTCATGATCCACCCACCTCGGCCTCCCAAAGTGGTGGGATTACGGGTGTGAGCCACTGTGCCCGGCCGGGAGCTGCCCATTCTTGTAAGAGTGGTGCCTGCGGTGGTATTGGAGCGGCATGTGCTGTCCAGGAAGCTGGGAACGTTCCCCTTTGAGTGTGTCTTCCACTCATAAAAGCCCAGGGCCTGTGCCGTGATAGGTTATGGTTTTCTTTTTTGAGACGGTGTCTCACTCTGTCCCTCAGGCTGGTGTGCAGTGGCATGATCTCAGGACACTGCAACCTCTACCTCCCGGGGTCAAGTGATTCTCCCACCTCAGCCTCCCGAGTAGCTGGGACTACAGACATGTGCCACTACAGCTGGCTAATTTTTGTATTTTTAGTAGAGACGGGGTTTCACCATGTTGGCCAGGCTGGTCTCGAACACCTGACCTCAAGTGATCTATCCGCCTCAGCCTCCCAAAGTGCTGGGATTACAGGTGTGAGCCACCGTGCCTAGCCCATGATAGGTTTTCATTCAATGAAACGGACATTTCCCTAAGTATAGCATAACAGTTCTAGAAGGTGCATGTAATGAAAGCAGTTTTGGGGGGTCAGGCAGAAAACTAACATTGATTTCCCCAGCTGAGTCGCGTCAGGCCACTTTGTCCCCGCTTCGTAGAGCTCTTACTCCCCACATGGTACTTTTCCAGGAGAGGCCAAGTGGCTCCTACAAAGCGGCATCGTCATCCTCCTTCCACATGGCTACGATGGGGCTGGGCCAGACCACTCATCCTGTCGAATAGAGCGTTTCCTGCAGGTAAGGGTAACGTCTTCCGGAGTCAATGAATCATTTTCCTGCTTCCTAGAGCTTTTCTACCTCCTGCGGATAGCTTAACGCCCACCTAACTGTAACACAGCTTAGTATTTGAGTGAAACAGATTTGATGCAATGTCAATTTTCTTTGGAAACGTAATGCCTCAGGTATAATTGTATCACGGTTTTATGGCAATTAAAGTTCTCTTTTGCCAGGATCAGCAGTTCTTATACCAGGCTGATCATCAGAATCCCCCAGAGAGCTTTTTTATTTTTTTTTTTTTTGAGATGGGGTCTCGCTCTGTTGCCCAGGCTGGAGTGCAGTGGTGCGATCTTGGCTCACTGCAACCTCTGCCTCTTGGGTTCAAGCGATTCTCCTGGCTCAGCCTCCAAGTAGCTGGGACCACAGGCGTATGCCACCATGCCCGGCTAATTTTTGTGTTTTTAGTAGAGATTGGTGTTCTTCCATGTTGGCCAGGCTAGTCTGAAACTCCTGGCCTCAAGTGATCTACCCGCCTCAGCTTCCCAAAGTGCTGGGATTACAGGCGTGAGCCACCAACATTGGCTGGTTATTAAAACATTTGAAATATCCTGCCAGAAATAGCCATTGTCCTCATTTGGTGTGAATCATTACAAATGTGTCTTTTTGCATGTTATTTCCTTATAGTTTATTATGAAGACTTTCAGATATACAGAAAAGTTGGAAAGAATTTACTGTGAATACTCATATGCCCACTCCCTAGAATTCACCATTATTTTTTATTATACTTGTTTTTTCACATATCTATTCATCTGCCATTCTGGTATCCTTCAATGCATCTTATGTTTTGATTCATTTCAAAATAAATGGAGACATTAGCTGGGTGCAGTGGCTCACACCTGTAATCCTGGCACTTTGGGAGACCAAGGCAGGTGGATCACTTGAGATCAGGAGTTCGAGACCAGCCTGGCTAACACAGAGAAACCCCATCTTTACTAAAAATACAAAAATTAGCCATGTGTAGTGGCTCATCCCTGTAATCCAAGCTACTCGGGAGCCTGAGGCAGGAGAATCGCTTGAACCCAGGAGGCAGAGGTTGCAGTGAGATCACGCCACTGCACTCCAGCCCGGACAACAAAGACTCTGTCTCAAAAAAATTAAATAAATAAATAAATAATTAATAAATAGAGATATCAATACATGTCACCCCAAGTACTTCAGCATGCATATTGTTAATGATTTTGGCATGTGTGCAGCTAAAATGTATAAACAGATGATAGCTTAATAGATAGGTAGACAGAACAACAGATAGATGGATAGTTACATTAATGATGACATTGAGAATTTTATTTAAAAAGAGATTAGAGTAATGGTAGATAAACTAAAGCATGACATGTGAAATACAAAACTACTAGTTGTTGAAGAAACAGAGGAAATGAGTAGGTGGGGGATACAGTTTCGGAGTCATCGGCCACTAGATGACATTGACAGTCATGAGTCTGGAAGAAGTCATCGAAGCAGCGAGCACAGTGGAGGAGAGAAGGTGCCTGAGCTCTGGGCCCTGGGATAGTCCAACCTCAGAGGATGCAGAGAAGAAGAAGTGAGATGAAGAAGGAGCAACCAGTGAGGTGGGAGGAAGATCTTAGAAAGCAAGCGAAGGAAACATATCAGGGAAGAGGGAGTGTCAGTGTCAATTAAGATGAGGAGTGAAGTAATCCCAGCACTTTGAGAGGCCGAGGTGGGAGGATCGCTTGAGCCCAGGAGTTTGAGACCAGCTTGGGCAACATAGTGAGACCCTGTCTCTACTAAAAATAAATAAATAAATAAATAGATGAGGCATAAGAATGAACCACTGGATTTAGAAATCAAGAGTCCATTTGTTGGTTGATGACTGCGGTTTTGATGGAGTGGTAGGGACAAAAGTCTGTCTGGGACATATTAAGGACTATCTAGAGCAACTTGTCCAACCCGTGTCCACGGACCGCATGCGGCTCAGAACAGCTTTGAATGTAGCCCAATACAGGCCGGGCGTGGTGGCTCACTCCTGTAATCCCAGCACTTTGGGAGGCCGAGGTGGGCGGATCATGAGGTCAGGAGATCAAGACCATCCTGGCTAACACGGTGAAACCCTGTCTCTACTAAAAATACAAAAAATTAGCTGGGCACGGTGGCAGGCACCTGTAGTCCCAGCTACTTGGGAGGCTGAGGCAGGGGAATGGTGTGAACCTGGGAGGCGGAGCTTGCAGTGAGCTGAGATTGCGCCACTGCACTCCAGCCTGGGTGACAGAGCGAGACTGTGTCTCCAGAAAAAAGAATGTGGTCCAATACAAATTCATAAACTTTCTTAAAACATTATTTGTGATTTTTTTTTTTTACACCTTATTAGCCATTGTTAGTGTTAGTGTATTTTATGTGTGGCACAAGACAATTCTTCTTCTTCCGGTGTGGCTCAGGTAAGCCAAAAGATCAGACACCCCTGATTCCTGATTCTAGAGAAAGGAAAGTGTATTTATTTAAACATTTTTAATTGACAAATGTACAATTGTATATATTAATAGTATAAAATGTGATGTTTTGATACAGCTATACATTGTGAACTGATTGATTCAAGCTAATTGACAGACCCATCACCTCACATACTCACCATTTTTTGTGAAGAGAACATTTAAAATCTATCCTCTTAGTAATTTTCAGGTATATAATATGTTAACTACAGTTACCATCCTGTACAGTAGATCTCCAGAACTTATTCAAGGGAGGAAAGTTCGCTTAGCATGGTGGCTCACACCTGTAATCCCAGCACTTTGGGAAGCCAAGGTGGGTGGATATCTTGCTCAGGAGTTTGAGACCAGCCTAGGCAACATGGTGAGACCCCATTTCTGCTAAAAATAAAACTAAAAAAATTAGCTGGGTGGGTGGTGGTGCATGCCCATAATCCTCACTACTTGGGAGGCTGAGGTGGGAGGATCACTTGAGTCTGGGAGGCAGAGGTTGTAGTGAGCTGAGGTTGCACCACTGCATTCCAGCCTGGGCAAGAGAGCCAGACCCTGTCTCAAAAAAAAAAAAAAAAAAAAGGGAGGAACGTCAACTTAACTCTTTTGAGGAGTTGCTGTAAATAGAACCAGAAAATGAGACAGTAGCTGGTGGGAAAATTTGTGTCAAGAGTTCTTTTTGTGTTTTGTTTTCTTTTTGTGATGGCGTCTTGCTCTGTCACCCAGGCTGTAGTGCAATGCTGCAGTCTTGGCTCTCTGCAACGTCTGCCTCCCAGGTTCAAGCAATTCTCCTGCCTCAGCCTCCCGGGTAGCTGGGATTACAGGCTTGTGCCACGATGCCTGGCTAATTTTTGTATTTTTAGTAGAGATGGGGTTTCACCATGTTGACCAGGCTGCTCTTGAACCCCTGACCTCATGTGATCCTCCCACCTTGGCCTCCCAAAGTGCTAGGATTTCAGGCATGGGCCACCGCGCCAGGCCTTTGTTTTGTGTTAAAGGTAGGAAATAAGGCCTGTTTGGTGATAGGCATGATCCAGTAGACAAGAAGAGAATGGTGCTGATAGAATAACTGAGTGATTTCCTTGCATGGGTAAAATGGGGTGGGCTCTAGTACATGATGGATTAAATTAGCTTTAGACAGCAGCATGGTTGGTGGCAATAAATGGAAGGCAGAGAAGATGGGTGCAAGTGAGAATGTGTGTGTAGATGGTCTGAGGACATGCTGTTAGGTCATTAGCTGAGAGTGGTGATGCAGGAGGAGGTCCTGAGTTTAAAGGTGTGAATTAGTCACCTGGGAAAGAAGGAGAATGAGTGAGTTAGGGAAATAGAGTTTAAGAGTCTAAGGTCACTAAGGGCCCACCTCAGATTGTTGGTCAGGATTCTAAAGTAAGACCATTGGTGTGATTTTGCGTTGTCTCCAGCTACTTTCTCTGCAGACATGGAACAGGCAGAAAGTGGGGATTAACTAGGTTTATGGGTTGGAGTGAAGGGTCATGGGAATCAAGGGTGTATGCAAAAAGAAGATGATCATGATTGAGGCCAGGCACGGTGGCTCATGCCTGTAATCCCAGCACTTTGGGTGGCTGAGGCGGGAGGATCGCTTGAACCCAGGAGTTTGAGACCAGCCTGGGCATCATAACAAGACCCCATCTCTACAAAAATATTAAAATTAGTCAGGTGTGGTAGCAGGCACCTTTAGTCCTAGCTACTTGGGAGGCTCTGGTGGGAGGATTGCTTTTGAGTCCAGAGTTTGGGGTTACAGTGTGCTATGATCATGCCACTGAACTCCAGCCTGGGTGAGAGAACGAGACTCTGTAACAACAACAAAAATAATTGTCCAGATTTTGTCAACTCGCTTTCTTTCCTTTCACTGCCTTTGGGGTAGGGTTAGGAGTTATGCCTCAGCTTTCTGTCCCACCAGGATCTTCTGAGATTTAACTTCCTTGCCCTCAATTTTTCAACCTTTCTATTAGCTGCTTTTGATTTTTTGTCTTAAAGCACGCGTGCACACACACACACACACACACACAATCGTTTTGTTTATTACATTAGGAAAGTGAGATTCTGATAGTGCTTCCTTCCCCTATCTTAACCCTGTAGTAATCAGAATATGTATTTTTTTTTTTTAAAGTCCTTTCCAGATGATTTTTGCTATCAGCCGTGTTTGGGAACAATTGTGTTAGATGACACAGAATTGGGCCAGTGGAGAAAGCCATCAGAGCTCTCCTTTGGTTAATACCGCACCGTTCATAAATTCACCTGCTGATATTTTTCTGTAATGTTGGGCAATAGCTTTTCTGCTATAATCAAGAAAACCTGTGTTTCCCTTTGGCCAGCCCATTGTCACCACGACTGAAATAGATGATCTGAACATTCTTCTCCTTTCTTGCCACTTCTCTCCCAGATGTGTGACAGTGCGGAAGAGGGGGTGGACGGAGACACTGTGAACATGTTTGTGGTTCACCCAACAACTCCTGCGCAGTATTTCCACTTGCTTAGGAGACAGATGGTCCGGAACTTCAGAAAACCACTCATTGTTGCTTCCCCTAAGATGTTACTCAGGCTCCCGGTAAGCAGAAGGTGGTGAGTAAGCCTTCCTCCTTTTGTCATTTTTTGCACTCCATTTTTCTCTATTTTCCATATCTAATTATATTTAAATTACAGAAACACCTTTTTAGTTTCAACTGACTTTGCTACTTCCATTTTTTTTGTTGTTTTTTGAGACGCAGTCTCGCTCTGTCACCCAGGCTGGAGTGCAATGGTGCAATCTCGGCCCGTTGCAACCTCTGACTCCCGGGTTTAAGCGATTCTCCCACCTCAGCCTCCCAAGTAGCTGAGATTACAGGCACGTGCCACCACACCCAGCTAATTTTTGTATTTTTAGTAGAGATGGGGTTTCGCCATCTTGGCCAGACTAGTCTCTAACTCTTGACCTCAGGTGATTCGCCCGCCTCGGCCTCCCAAAGTGCTGGGATTGCAGGCGTGAGCCACCACACCCAGCCTGCTTTCATTTTTTAAACAGCCTTTTAAGACTACCTGGAGAGATAGGTAGGTTTTCTGTCAATTGTAATGAAGGACAGGGATAGCAGATGTTATACTAGTGCCCTCCTGAGCAGAAATACTATTTAGAAAAGCTTTTAGGCTATTAGGCTGGGCATGGTGGCTCATGCCTATAATTCCAGGACTTTGGGAGGCCTAGGCAAGAGGATTGCTTGAGCCCAGGAGTTTGACAGCAACCTGGGCAACATTGCAAGACCCCATCTCTGAAAAAAAAAATTAGCTGGTGTGGTGGCTCACACCTGTGCTGTCAGCTGCTCAGGAGGCTGAGATGGGAGCATCTTTTGAGCCCTGGAGTTCAAGGCTGCAGTGAGGTATGACCATGCCACTACACTCCAGCCTGGGCAACACAGCAAGACCTTGTCTGATAAAGAAAAGAAAAAGTTTTAAAGCCCATATGGTCTAAGCACTATTTTTTTTGATAGCAGCAATTTGGGAATTCAAAGTATTTTGTTGAAAATGAGTGGCATTATTTGTCATTCTTTTTTTTTTTTTTTTCTTTTTGAGATGGAGTCTTGTGCTGTTGCCCAGGCTAGAGTGCAGTGGCGTGAAATTTATCATTTTATCATTTAACACATACGTAGGTTTACCTATTTATCTGTTAAGTGTACATTGTTTTTCAAATCACAAAAATATGCTAGTTTTCAAATAGAAATGTTCAAAATAATAAATACTACTAAGCATATATTTATCCCATCTGCTATAATTTTTTCAGGTTCATATGAGTTTTAATTAGAATTAGTATTAAATTTTTTTTTTTTTTTGAGACGGAGTCTCACTCTATCACCCAGGCTGGATTGCAGTGGTGCTGTCTCAGCTCACTGCAACCTCCAACTCCCGGGTTCAAGCGATTCTCCCGCCTCAGCCTCCTGAGTAGCTGGGATTATAGGCACTCGCCACCATGCCTGGCTAATTTTTGTATTTTTAGTAGAGATGGGGTTTCACTGTGTTGGACAGGTGGTCTCGAACTCCTGGCCTCATGTGATCCACCTGCCTTGGCCTCCCGAAGTGCTGAGATTACAGGCATGAGCCACCGTGCCCGGCCGGGAGTATTACAGTTTTTACATTTATTTGGATATGACTGCTGAGGTGAAATAAGACGTTTAGAATTTGGCCATTCAAGAATATCTTGTGCTGCTCACAAAGGTTCGAGAGTGTATATTTGGAATTGAGGGGTAGTGAAGAAAAGCTGCGAGTGATTTGCTTCCACCCCTTGGTTGGTTGGTTGGTTGGTTGGTTGGTCGGTTTTTTGAGACGGAGTCTCGCTCTGTCGCCCAGGCTGGAGTGCAGTGCTGCGATCTCGGCTCACTGCAAGCTCCGCCTCCCGGGTTCAGGCCATTCTCCTGCCTCAACCTCCTGAGTAGCTGGGACTACAGGCGCCTGCCACCACGACCTGCTAATTTTTTGTATTTTTAGTGGAGACAGGGTTTCACTGTGTTAGCCAGGATGGTCTCGATCTCCTGACCTCGTGATCCACCCGCCTCGGCCTCCCAAAGTGCTGGGATTACAGGCATGAGCCACCGCTCCCGGCCTGTTTGTTTGTTTCTTGAGATGGAGTGTCGCTCTGTTGCCCAGGCCGGAATGGAGAGCGCGATCTCGGCTCACTCACTGCAAACTCCGCCTCCCAGGCTCAAGCAGTTCTCCAGCCTCAGCCTCCGCAGTAGCTGGGATTACAGGCTTGTATCACCATGCTCAGCTAATTTTTGTATTTTTAGTAGAGACAGAGTTTCATCATGTTGGCCAGGCTGGTCTCGAACTCCTGGCCTCAAGTGATCGGGCTGACTCGGCCTCCCAAAATGCTGGGATTATAGGTGTGAGCCACTATGCCTGGCCTCGTTGTTTTAAGCAGTTTTTAGCATTCAGAGGGGAGTAGGGAGGTACTCATTCTCAGGGGCGATATTTTCATGGCCCTAAAATCAGTGCCTCCTTAAACTTTTTGCACTAGGTACCTTACTTGACTCACCCTAGCCTGGCCCTGGGAGTCAGTATCTAGTCAATAGCCAGGAAATGGATTTCAGTAGTCTTACCAATAGCAGCCATTCATTTTTAGTTCACTTATAGTGGTCTACTGGTTCTTTCTCACCCAGTGTTTCGCAAACAACCTTATATATTTTGAGGTGACCTCATAAGCCTGGAGGCATCACTGAACATTCAGGAAGAGTTAATGCAATGCCTTTAGCACCATTTTTCTGATGGGGCTCTTTTTTTTCTTTTTTTTGTTATTTTGAGAGTCTTGCTTTGTCGCCTAGGCTGGCATGCAGCGGCATAATCTTGGCTCACTGCCACCTTTGCCTACTGAGTTCAAGCAAGGCCTCAGCCTCCGACATAGCTGGGACTATTAGGTGTGTGCCACCACACCCAGCAATTTTTTTTTTTTGAGACAGAGTTTTGCTCTGTCACCCAGGCTGGAGTGCAATGGCACAATATCAGCTCACTGCAACCTCCATTTCCTGGGTTCAAGCAATTCTCCTGCCTCAGCCTCCCAAGTAGCTGGGATTACAGGCATGCACCACCATGCCTGGCTCATTTTTGTATTTTTAATAGAGACGAGGTTTCGCCATGTGGGCCAGGCTGGTCTCAAACTCCTGGCCTCAAGCAATATGCCTGCCTCGGCCTCCCAAAGTGCTGGGATTACAGGCATGAGCCACCACGTCCGGCCTGATTCTTAAAATTATGTCGTGGCACCAGGCAAAAGGTAATCTTTTTTTAAATTCATTTTTCAATTTTTATTGTCATCCTTGTGCAGGGGCCATGCTAATCTTCTCTGCAGTGTTCTAATTTTAGTATATGTGCTGCCAAAATGAGCACAAAAGGCAATCTTTTTACTTTTTTTTTTTCTTGAGATGGAGTTTCCTGTTACCCAGGCTATAGTGCAGTGGTGTGATCTCAGCCCACTGCAACCTCCGGCTCCCAGGTTCAAGCTATTCTTCTGTCTCAGTCTCCCCAGTAGCTGGGATTACAGGCACGCACCACCACGCCCAGCTAACTTTTATAATTTTAGTAGAGACGGGTTTTCACCATGTTGGCCAGGCTGGTCTTGAACTCCTGATATCAGGCAATCTGTCCACCTCTGCCTCCCAAAGTGCTGGGATTATAGGCATGAGCCACCGCGCCCAGTCTTTTTCTTTTCTTTTTTTTTTTTTTTTGAGACAAGGTCTGGCTCTGTCACCCAGGCTGGAGTGCAGTGGCATGATCATGGCTCATTGCAACTTCTGCCTCCAAGCTCAAACTTCTAGCCTCACACCTCATCCTCCTGAGTAGCTGGGACTACAGGCGTGCGCTACCACACCTGGCTAATTTTTGTATTTTTTTGTAGAGATGGGGTTTCACCATCTTGCCCAGGCTGGTCTCAAACTTGTGAGTTCAAGCAATCCACCTGCCTCAGCCTCCCAAAGTTCTAGGATCACAGGCTGGAGCCACTGCAACTGGCCAGTTTTGGTTTGTTTTGTTTCGGATGGGGTCTTGCTCTGTTGCCCAGGCTGGAGTGCAATGGTGCGATTTCAGCTCACTGCACCCTCTGCCTTCTGGGTTCAAGCAATTCTCCCACCTCAGCCTCCTGAGTAGCTGGGATTACAGACACCCGCCATCATGCCCGGCTAATTTTTGTATTTTTATATTTTTGTAGAGATGGGATTTCACCATGTTGGCCAGGCTGGTCTCAAACTCCTTACCTCAGGTGATCTGCCCACCTTGGCTTCCCAAAGTGCTAGGATTACAGGCATGAGCCACGGCACCTTTTTTTTTTTTTTTTTTTTTAATAGAGGCAGGGCACCAGTGGGGATGGTGGAGTAGGGGGTGCAAAGGGAGTCTCACTATGATGGCCAGGCAGGTCTTGAACTGGCCTCCAGCGATCCTCCTGCCTTGGCCTCCCAAAGTGTTAAGATTCCAAAAGGCTATCTTATGTAACCTCAGAAACATAGTTTTACCCTGAAGTATACAGAACTGATATTTTTTGGCAAGGCATTATGTCTATTAGGACATGTGTCTCCTTGCAGTGCTAGGCTGGAACTTTGGTACTCGTGTTTGATAGTGACCCTTGTAAGTGACAGCATCACCTCTTTCTGTTGCTTGCTGGATGTGTGGCCTCTTCTCCCTCGTAGGCAGCCGTGTCAACTCTTCAAGAAATGGCACCAGGAACAACATTTAACCCGGTCATTGGTGATTCATCTGTGGATCCAAAAAAGTAAGATATGTATCTCTGTTTTCATATTCTGTGGCAGAATTTTAATTAATGGGAAAAGTAGTTCACATTAAGAGATCACAGGTGATGCAGATCTCCCCTCTCCTATTTTTATTTATTTATTTATTTATTTTTGAGACTGAGTCTGGCTCTATTGCCCAGGCTGGAGGGCAGTGGTGCAATCTCAGCTCTATGCAACCTCCGCCTCCCGGATTCAAGTGATTCTTGTGCTTCAGCCTCCCAAGTAGCTGGGATTACAGGTGCCCGCCACCACACCCTGCTAATTTTTTTATTTTTATTAGAGATGGGGTTTCACCATGTTGGCCAGGCTGGTCTCAAACTCCTGACCTCAGGTTATCCACCCACCTCAGCCTCTGAAAGTGCTGGGATTGCAGGCGTGAGCCACCATGCCTGGCCTCCTCTATCCTAAGTCCTTTAAGTCAGTGGAGTATGAGTTAAGTGTGGGTGGGAAAGTGGACTTTGTAGGCGCATGTTGCTGAAGAAGGATCCCCAGGAATAGCCTGTGACTGAACTCGGCTGCAGAGACCCCCACCACCTTGTTCATGAGGACTTTAAATCTGCACTGTCTCCCCTTTCTTCTGACATAATTCTCTTTTTTTTTTTTTGAGGTTGAGTCTTGCTCTGTCGCCCAGGCTGGAGTGCAGTGGCGCGATCTTGGCTCACTGCAAGCTCCGCCTCCTGGGTTCACACCATTCTCCTGCCTTAGCCTCCCGAGTAGCTGGGACTACAGGTGCCCGCCAGTACGCCCGGCTAATTTTTTGTATTTTTAGTAGAGACAGCGTTTCACCATGTTAGCCAGGATGGTCTCGATCTTCTGACCTCGTGATCTGCCCGCCTTGGCCTCCCAAAGTGCTGGGATTACAGGTGTGAGCTACAGCACCTGGCCTCTTCTGACGTAATTCTTACTTTAAAAAATTTCTCCCCCACCCTATTGTTCCTTTTCTGTCCAACAGGGTTAAGACCCTCGTGTTCTGCTCCGGCAAACATTTCTACTCCCTGGTGAAACAAAGAGAATCTCTGGGGGCCAAGAAGCATGACTTTGCCATCATTCGAGTAGAGGAACTCTGCCCCTTCCCGTTGGATTCTTTACAGCAAGAGATGAGCAAATACAAACATGTTAAAGGTAAGAGGTTGTTCTCATTTGGGTTTTGATGTTCAGATACCCGAAACCCATTTCAGCTCTTTTAAATGAAAAGACATGGTGGGGGTTATTAGAAAATTGAATCTTGGGCCGGGCGCGGTGGCTCACACCTGTAATCCTGGCACTTTGGGAGGCTGAGGTAGGTGGATCACAAGGTCAGGGGACTGAGACCATCCTGGCTAACACAGTGAACCCCCGTCTCTGCTAAAAATACAAAAAATTAGCCGGGCGTGGTGGTGGGCGCCTGCAGTCCCAGCTACTGGGGAGGCTTAAGCAGGAGAATGGTGTGAAACTGGGAGGTGGAGTTTGCAGTGAGCCGAGACCGCACCAATGCACTCCAGCCTGGGTGACAGAGTGAGACTCTGTCTCAAAAAAAAGAAGAAGAAAGTTGAATCTCGGCCGGGTGCAGTGGCTCACACCTGTAATCCTATCACTTTGGCAGGCCAAGGCAGGTGGATCACTTGAGGTCAGGAGTTTGGGACCAGCCTGGCCAACATGGCAAAACCCCATTTCTACTAAAAATATAAAAATTAGCTGGGCATGGTGGTGCACGCCTGTAGTCCTGGCTACTTAGGTGGCTGAGGCAGGGGGATCACTTGAGCCTGGGAGGCTGAGGCTTCAGCAAGCCCAGATTGTGCCACCGCACTCCAGCCTGGGCTACAGAGTGAGACCCTGTCTCTAAAAAACAAAAAAAAGGCCCGGCACGGTGGCTCACACCTGTGATCCCAGCACTTTGGGAGGCCAAGGTGGGCAGATCACTTGAGGTCAGGAGTTCAAGACCAGTCTGGCCCACATGGAAAAGCCCTGTCTCTACTAAAAATACATAAAATAGCCAGGCTTGGTGGCGGGCGGGTGCCTGTAATCCTAGCTACTCCAGAGGCTGAGGCAGGAAAGTCGCTTGAACCCAGGAGGCGGAGCATGCAGTGAGCCAAGATTGTGCCGCTGCACTCCAGCCTGGGCGACAGAGTGAGACTCCATTTCAAAAAAACAAAACAAACCCAAAGAAAACAAATAATCCAATTTTTCAAAATGTGCAAAAGCTTTGAGTAGGCACTTCTCCAAAGAAGTGGATGGCAAATAAGCACTTGAAAAAATGCTCAATATTATTCATGTTAAAAGAAATAAAATTAATCCAGAATGAGCTATGGCCACACACCTGTTAGAATGGTTAAAACTAAAACAAAACTAAACAACAGACTCATGCTATGAGTGTTGATGAGGAGGGAGCAGAGCCACTGGAACCCTCACTCGCCGCTGGTGGATGCAAGCTGGTGCAGCCACCTTGGAAAAAAGTAAGTTTCTTATAAAGTTAAACACCGAGTTACCATATTCCCCTAGCAGTCTCACTCATAGGTATTTACTCAAGAGAAATGAAAACACATTCACAGCCCAGGCATGGTGGCTCATGTTCGTAGTCCCAGCACTTTGGGAGCTCGAGGCAGAAGGATCACCTGAGGCCAGGAGTTGGAGACTAGCCTGAGCAATACAGCAAGACCCTGTCTCTACAAAAAATAAAAGAAATTAGCCAGGTGTGATAGCACATGCCTGTAGTTTTAGCCTACTCGAGAGGTTGAGGTGGGAAGATTGCTTGAGCCCAGCAGTTCAAGGCTGCAGTAAGCCGTGATCGTACCACTGCATTTCCAGCCTTGGTGACAGAGTGAGACCCACTCTCTCAAAAAGTTTTATTTAATTACAAAAGAGAAAATAGCCCAGGCACGGTGGCTCATGCCTGTGCCAGCACTCTGGGAGGCCGAGGCGGGTGGATCACTTGCGCTCAGGAGTTCAAGACCAGCCTGGGCAACATGGCAAAACCCCTTTTCTAAAAAACAAATAGAAAAATTAGCCAGGTGTGCTGGCATGTGCCTGTAGTCCCAGCTATTTCGGAGGCTGAGGTGGGAGGATCACATGAGCCCGGGAAGTTGAGGCTGCAGTGAGCTGTGATTATGCCACTGCACTCCAGACTGGTTGATAAAATGAGACCCTGTCACAAAAAATAATAATAAACAGGTTTACGGAAAAATCTGTGGGCAAGTGTTTATAGCAGCTTTATTCCTAATTGCCCCAAACTGGAAACAACCAAAATGCCCTTCAACCAGTGAATGAATAAACAGTTAGTGGCACATCCGTATAATGTGCTACTCAGCAACGGAAAGGAGTGAACCATTGCTGTGCATAACAACGTGAATCAATCACAAATGCTTATTACAGTTCCAGGAGCCCCAAGACTGCATGATTTCATTTATATGACATTATGGAGAAGAAAAAAACCGTAGCGATAGGGAAAAGATCCGTGATTTTCAGTGGTGGGGGTGGGAGCTGGAGTCGACTACAAAAGGTCAGGATGAGGAAATGCTGGGGGTTGATAGAACTGTTCTGTATCGTGATTGAGGTGGTGGATACATGACTGTATTTGCCAGGAAAAAAAGAGACAAGCAACACTATGCCATATTGGAAAAGCATATATTTAATTGAATTTTAATATATAGAGAAAAATCTCTCTAAACGTATCTCTAGATATTCCCCTTCCTGTTTTGGTGTATGGATGCACCTCAACTTACGAGGGGGCTATATCCCAATAAATGCATCGTAAGTTGAAAATACCATTAAGTTGAAAATGCAGGCCATGCGCAGTGGCTCACGCCTGTAATCCCAGCACTGTGGGAGGCTGAGGTGGGTGGATCACCTGAGGTCGGGAGTTTGAGACCAGGGTCACCAACATGGCAAAACCCCGTCTCTACTAAAAATACAAAAATTAGCCAGGTGTGGTGGCATATACCTGTAGTCCCAGCTCCTTGGGAGCCTGAGGCAGAAGAATTGCTTGAACCTGGGAGACGGAGGTTGCAGTGAGCCGAGATTGCGCCAGGGCACTCCACCCTGGGCGCCAGACTCTGTGTCAGAAAAAAACAAAAACATGAAAATTTGGTACAGGCGGGGCGCGGTGGCTCACGCCTGTAATCCCAGCACTTTGGGAGGCCAAGGCGGGCGGATCACGAGGTCAGGAGATCAAGACCATCCTGGCTAACACAGTGAAACCCCGTCTCTACTGAAAATACAAAAAAATTAGCCGGGCGTGGTGGCGGGCGCCTGTAGTCCCAGCTACTCGGGAGGCTGAGGCAGGAGAATGGCGTGAACCCGGGAGGTGGAGCTTGCAGTGAGCCGAGATTGCGCTACTGCACTCCAGCCTGGGCGACAGAGCGAGACTCCGTCTCAAAAAAAAAGAAAAAAAGAAAATTTGGTACATATACACCAGGGAATAGTATGCAGCCATGAAAAGGAATGAGATCATGTCTTTTGCAGGGACAGGGATGGAGTTGGAGTCCATTATCCTCAGCAAACTAACACACGATCAAAAAACCAAATACCGCATGTTCTCACTTATAAGTGGGAACTGAATGATGAGAACACGTGGACACAAGGAGGGGAACAACACACAGTGGGGCCTGTCCGAGGGTCACGGGGGAGGAGGGAGAGCATCAGGCAGAATAGCTAATGGTTGCTGGGTTAATACCTAGGTGATGGATGATCTGAGGAGCAAACCTCTGTGGCACACATTTACCTACATAACAAACCTGCACATCCTGCATGTGTACCCCAGAACTTAAAAAAGAAAAAAGAAAATGCATTGAATACACCTAAACTACAAAACACAGCTTAGCCTAGCCTGCCTTAAACATGCTCAGAACACTCACATTAGCTTATCGTTGGGCACAATCATTTAACACAAAATCTATTACATTTTATAGTGAAGTGTTGAATATCTCAGATAATTTATCGAATACTGTACCAAAAGTGAAAAACAGAACTGTTGTATGGGTACTTGAAGTACAGTTTCTAGTGAATGTGAATCCCTTTCACACCATCGTAAAATTGAAAACTCCGTCGTAGGTGGGATCATAGTAAATTGGGGACCGTCTGCATGTGTCTACTTGAGGTGCTGAAAGAATTTCTTCTCTCATAGATCATATTTGGAGTCAGGAGGAACCTCAGAACATGGGTCCATGGTCATTTGTTTCTCCAAGGTTTGAAAAGCAGCTGGCCTGCAAGGTAATCACACGTTTTCTCTGGTAGTGTTTTGTGTGCATGTTGTTTTTCTTTTCTTAATTTTTTTTTTTTTTTTTTTTTGAGACAGAGTTTCACTCTGTTGCCCAGGCTGGAGTGCAGTGGCGCAATCTCAGCTCACTGCAAGCTCCACCCCCCGGGTTCACGCCATTCTCCTGCCTCAGCCTCCCAAGTAGCTGGGACTCCAGGCGCCCGCCACCACACCCAGCTAAATTTTTTTTGTATTTTTAGTAGAGACG
Organism: Gorilla gorilla gorilla; assembly: GCF_029281585.2. Classification (NCBI taxonomy): domain Eukaryota; kingdom Metazoa; phylum Chordata; class Mammalia; order Primates; family Hominidae; genus Gorilla; species Gorilla gorilla. The sequence goes on from NC_073232.2 coordinate 21,151,519, forward strand.
GGGTTTCACCATGTTAGCCAGGATGGTCTCAATCTCCTGACCTCGTGATCCGCCCACCTCGGCCTCCCAAAGCGCTGGGATTACAGGCATTGAGGCACAGAGCCCTGTCCCTCTAATCTCTTCTGTGTAACTCATTATTTGAAAGAGGTGATTTATGGTTAAGCTAAGAGAAATACATGCACTGTCTTGTTGGAACTAAGCAGAGCTCTGATCTAGTCAAAATGTCATTTTATTTCTTCTCTGCTGCACTTATAGCTCCGTCTGGTGGGCCGGCCCCCTTTGCCAGTACCCGCTGTAGGAATTGGCACAGTTCACTTGCACCAGCATGAAGATATCCTCGCCAAGACCTTCGCTTGATGATGACTTTTGAAGAAACACTATTTCTCTTTAAGAAAATGGCCATTAAGGCCGGGTGGGGTGGCACATGCCTGTAATCCCAGCACTTTGGGAGGCCAAGGCTGGTGGATCACCTGAGGTCAGGAGTTCGAGACCAGCCTGGCCAACACGGTGAAACCCCGCCTCTACTAAAAATACAAAAAATAGCCGGGTGTGGTGGTGGGCACCTGTGATCCCAGCTTCCTGGGAGGCTGAGGCAAGAGAATTGCTTGAATCTGGGAGGCGGAGGTTGCAGTGAGCCAGGATCACACCATTGCTGTCCAGCCTGGGTGACAGAGCAAGACTGCGTTTCAAAAAAAAAAAAAAAAGCCATTAAAAGAGGCCTCCTTCCTCCACTCTCTCAACCCCTCTGTTGGGTAACATGAAAAGACTGTATTCCTCTAAGATGTTGGGATTGATATACATGATTTAATAACCACGGGGAACTGGTTATGAATATGTGAATGCAACCAGCAAATTTATCCTTGAAGGTGTGATGGTAGAAATAGGAAAACAACAAAAGAAAAACAATAACAAAAAAAGAAAGTGTGATGGCTGGGTGCAGTGGCTCACGCCTGTAATCCCAGCACTTTGGGAGGCTTAGGCGGCTGGATCACCTGAGGTCAGGAGTTCAAGACCAGCCTGGTCAACGTGGTGAAACCCCGTTTCTACTAAAAATATGAAAATTAGTTGGGTGTGGTGGCATGCGCTTGTAGTCTCAGCTACTCCGGAGGCTGAGGCAGGAGAATTGCTTGAACCTGGGAGGCAGAGGTTGCAGTGAGCCGAAATGGCGCCACTGTACTCCAACCTGGGCGACAGAGCAAGACTCCATCTCAGAAATTAAAAGGAATGTATGATAGTGTTATGGATTTTAGCTCTGAGTGAGCTGGAAAACTAGGTCATTATCTAGATGATTTCAGACTTCACCCTAATTGACCATATATGACCAGGAAACACTTCTGAGTTTACAGCTCCGTGGCGATGACCTCAACACTGCCTCTTGATTTGTTTGATGCATGTCACTTTCATTAATTTTCCCCCTCCTTTTTGAAAGTCCTGTGGCAGTACTAATATTTTCATTTTATGTAATCTCTGGTGCTGCTTTCCAGTCACTGTATGAAGTGTCTCCCCAACACTAGCAAATCTAGGTCCTACTAAATACAAATCTTTGGGTGGATGATCTTCTAGTACTGTATTTTTAAATTAAGGAGTTTTAGTGATAATGAAATTGATTTGTAGTCTGTTTTGCCGTAAACTTGTTTTTCTTTGAATTGTTCTTATAGTGATATCTTACTATTTTTAACTGTCTGGGGTTTCTGATATGGGGATTTCAGCCCCTGGTTAATCAGTCTTGTCCCTACAAGTCCCTGATGCAGTATGTTTATTTGTGATGTTTAAAGAACATTTCTTGGCTGGGCGCTGCGGCTTGCGCCTGTAATCTCAGCACTTTGGGAGGCTGAGGTGGGTGGATCACCTGAGGTTGGGAGTTCGAGACCAGCCTGACAAAACATAGTGAAACCCCGTCTCTACTAAAAACACAAAAATTAGCTGGGCCTGGTGGTGGGTATCTGTAATCCCAGCTACTCGGGAGGCTGAGGCAGGAGAATCGCTTGAACCCGGGAGGTGGAGGTTGCAGTGAGCTGAGATCCTGCCACTGCACTCCAGTCTGGGTGACAGAGCAAGACTCCATCTCAAAAAATAAATAAATAGAAAGAGAGAGAGAGGAAAAAAAAAGAAAAGAACACTTCTTTATTTGAGGGACTTTCCCAACACCAGGTGCTTGGGGATTTCTTAGAGATCACCAACCGACTCCCTCACTGTGAAATTAAACCAAGTACTGGAAACATAACTAAACAGCGAACCATGTAGCTTCACCTGACTCAGTGCTGGGGGCCTCTACCATCTACTGTTCTTGTGTCATGATGCTTTTTCTCTGAAGTGGTGTGGGAAGTACCAGGGGACTGGCAGAAGCCCAGGCCCTCTCTACTTTTACCAGCAACTGATCATGCCTTTCAGAATCCATGTACATATAGGCTGTTCTAGCCACAGTGGTAGATTTATGATTCACATCCGAAAGTGTGCCTTTGTTATCAATTTAACATTTCTCTAGTATTCATATCCCTTTTCTTACCATATACCTCAGCGTATCCTTCCTGTGTCAAGCCTTATAAATCATGTAATTTAGTGCCACTCATGTAAATCAGTAAAATCACAAAGGTCTATTTAATGAAAACGATTTACCAATGTTTTTTTTTTTTTTTAACAAGAAAAAAAATAAAAGCACATTGTCATTTTTTTTTCTCAGGACTCCTGGACTTCTTGAATTAAAAGATTTCAAAAGTCTAAGCACAAAAATGAGATGGAAGATTAGATCTTTGTAAAAGGTTAGTTTAGGCTGGGCGTGGTAGCTCACGCCTGTAATCACAGCACTGTGGGAGGTCAAGATGGGTGCATCACCTGAGGTCAGGCATTCGAGACTAGCCTGGCCAACATGGCTAAACTCCATCTCTTACTAAAAATATAAAAATTAGCAGGGCATGGTGGTGCATGCCTGTAATCTCAGCTACTTGGGAGGCTGAGGCAGGAGAATCACTTGATCTCGGGAGGCGGAGGTTGCAGTGAGCCGAGATCGCACCACTGTACTCCAGCCTAGGTGACAGAGCGGGACTGTGTCTCAAAAAATAAAAGGTTACTTTAAATCTCTCCGAATTTCTTTTGAGACAGAGTCTCACTTTGTCGCCCAGGCTGGAGTGGTGCGATCTCAGCTCACTGCAACCTCCACCTCCTGGGTTCAAAAGATTTTCCTGCCTCAGCCTCCCGAGTAGCTGGGACTACAGGTACGTGCCACAGCCAGTTTTTTGTATTTTTGGCAGAGATGGGGTTTCACCGTGTTAGCTAGGATGGCCTTGATCTCCTGACCTCATGATCCGCCCACCTTGGCCTCCCAAAGTGCTGGGTTTACAGGCATGAGCCACTGTGACTGGTGGATCTCTCCAAATTTCTAATTTTACACCTCAGAGTCTGTTCATGGTTTCTTTTTATGTCTTCTCTAACTCGAGTCATGAAATGTGTCTTCTGTTGGCTTAACCTTTCTACTCTCAATCACTACTGCAACATGGATCAGCATTTTACATTCCCTTGCAGGGAGGGACCATTTGAGGAATTCCAAATCAAATACTCATTACTTTTTTTTCCCTTAAAAATTTAGTAGGCCAGGCGTGGTGGCTCATGCTTGTAATCCCGGCACTTTGGGAGGCTTAGGTGGGCAGATCACCTAAGGTCAGGAGTTTGAGACCAGTGTGGCCAACCTGGTGAAAGCCTGTTTGTTTCTACTAAAAAATACAAAGAACAGCCAGGCGTTGTTGTGCATGCTTGTAGTCCCAGCTACTTGAGAGGCTGAGGTAGGAAAATCACTTGAACTACTCCAGCATGGGCAACAGAGCAAGACTCCATCTCAAAAAAAAAAAAAAAAAAAAGTGTAAAAGGGATACTATTTTTATTGTCAACCAAGGAATTTTTAAAAAATAATAAAATTTCAAAGGTAATGTAGTCAGTCTAAAGATGTTTAAGCTTCATAGTATTTTTCCCAAATAGCATGTGTAGGCAAGACATAGAAAAGCTGAGCAAAATAGTTATTATTCTCACTAAAAAATTTTTTATTTTACTAAGAATAATTTGTCATTTCAGATAAAACTAAAATTTTTCCATGGTTGCTACTATTTCTACTTCTTGAATACCCAATTTAAGGTTTAGTCCTCATTGAACATTAAAATGGCATAGATAGATATAAATAATAGATATAAATAAGATACAAATATAAAATTACTAAGGTTTTCTTTTTTTCTTTTGAGACCAAATCTCGCTCTGTGGCCCAGGTTGGAGGGCAGTGGCGCGATCCCGGGTCACTGCAACCTCCGCCTTTCTAGTTCAAGTGATTCTGCGTCAGCGTTAGGCCTCTTTGGCCTCTTAAAGTGCTGGGATTACAGGCGTGAGCCACCACGCCTGGCCCTTTTACAAAATTGAAGAAATGAAAGGGTTACCCTGCCCCCCCCAAAAAAAAGATTACACTGGAAGGAAGTCACAGATTAAGGATCAAGACTTTTGAGTCTTGAGGTTCCAAAAGGTTCACCTACATTTTTCTTATATGTATTTGGATATTAAAGAAAATAAGTTACATATACACAATGGAATATTATTCAGCCATTTAAAAAAATAAAATCTTGTCATTTGTAGCAACATGGATGGAACTGGAGGTCATCATGTTACGTAAAATAAGTCAAGGACAGAAAGACAAAACTTGGATATTCTCACTCACATGGGAGCTTAAAAAGTGGATTTTGGCCAGGCGCGGTAGCTCATGCCTGTAATCCCAGCCCCTTGGGAGGCCAAGGCGGGTGGATCACCTGAGGTCAGGAGTTTGAGACCAGCCTGGCCAAGAGGGTGAAACCCTGTCTCTACTAAAAATACGAAAAATTAGCCAGGTGTGGTGGCGGATGCCTGTAAATCCCAGCTACTGGGGAGGCTGAGGCAGGAGAATTGCTTGAACCCAGGAGGCAGAGGTTGCAGTGAGCTGAGATCATGCCGTTGCACTCCAGCCAAGGTGACAAGAGCAAGACTCCGTCTCAAAAAAAAAAAAAAAATGTGGATCTCATGAAGATAGAGAGTAGATTGGTGGTATCAGAGGTCGGGAGGGGAAGGGGTGGGGTGATGAAAAGAAGTAGATTAATGGGTACAAATATATGGTTGGATAGAAGAAATAAGACCTACTGTTAGATGGATCGGTAGGTGATCATAGTTTAATCAGTAGGTGACCATAGTTTACAATATCTACTATACATTGCGAAATAGCTAGAGGAGAATTCAAGTGGTTCTATCATAAAGAAAAGACAAATATTTAAGGTGATGGATATCCCAAATACACCAATTTGATATTTACAAATTATATGAACGTATTAAATTATCACATGCACCTTGAAAGTATGTACATCTAGCATTCATCAATTAAAAAACCCCAAAAGCTCTTACTCTATAGAAATAGTAATTCATTGTCATTTTATTTAAATCTGATAAAGCACAATCTAAAGCAGACTCCTTTCCTCACTGCCAATTGCAATTTTATTTATTTATTTATTTAGAGACGAGGTCTCACTCTGTCCCCCAGGCTGGAGTGCACTGGCACGATTACGGCTCACTGCAGCCGCGAATTCCTGGGCTCAAGTGATCGTCCCATCTCAGCCTCCCAAGTAGCTAGAACTAACGTGCCTGCCACTATGCCCTGCTAATTAAACAAATTTTTTTTCTTGTAGAGACGACGTCTTGCTATATTGCCCAGGCTGGTCACAAACTCCTGGCCTTAAATGATTTTCCCGCCTTGGCCTCCCAAAGTGCTGGGATTACAGGCATGAGCCACCACACCCAGTCTAATTTTTAAAAATTATTTAAGTCAGACCAGTGGCGCATACCTGTAGTCCCAGCAACTCCAGAGGCTGAGGTGAGAAGATCCTTTGCGCCAAGGACTTTGAGGCTGCAGTGAGCTATGATCTCACCACTGCACTCCAGCTTGGGTGACAGAGTGAGACCCATACTGTGAAAAATAATAATACATAAAAAATTACACAGGGCGCACAGTGGCCCATGCCTGTAATCCCAGCTCTTTGGCAGGATAAGGAAGGCAGAGTGCTTGAACCAGGGAGGCGTAGGTTGCAATGAGCCGATACAGTGCCACTTCACTTCAGCCTGGGTGACAGAGTGAGACCCTGTCTCAAGGAAAAAAAAAAAAGTATTTATATTACTTTAGTGTCGTGTCCCTGTTTTCTTTGACTCATATGGGGATCCAGCTAAAATTGAACTGAGCACCAGAAATGACCTTTTAAGAGTAAAATGGTATTTCATCAATAAATACTTTATTGGACATATAGCCCCTATATTACATTTTTATGGACCTTAGAAATACACGGAAGTAAAAGATAAAATGGGTTGCCCAGTGTCCTCAATGGGCTAACAATCTATTTGAGAAGACAAAGCATTTAATACGTGGAGACATTTTCTTGTTGGATGTGCTAAAACAATGAAAGATCAAGGTAGACTGAGAGTCTGGATGGATGTAGATTAGGTGGCACATTGCAGTTAAACAAGGAAAAGCCCTAGGTGGCATGTGGTGGTAGAAAGAATGGTGGAAGGGGCCAGGAGCAGTGGCTCGTGTGTAATCCCAGCACTTTGGGAGGCTAAGGCAGGCAGATCACTTGAGGTCAGCAGTTCAAGACCAGCCTGGCCAACACGGGGAAACCCCATCTCTACTAAAAATACAAACTTAGCCAGGCAGGGTGGCATGTGCCTGTAATCTGATCTGCTCAGGAGACTGAGGCATGAGAATCACTGGAACCTGGGAGGTGGAGGTTGCAGTGAGTTGAGATTGGCCACTGCACTCCAGCCCAGTGACAGAGCGAGACTGTCTCAAAGAGAAAAAAAAGAATGGTGGAAGGGTAATTCACAAAGTTTATCCAGATTGTCAAAGCTCATTCCCAGGCTCTTACTTGAACCATGGAACTATCCCAGAAATAGGCAGTAAAAAGAGGCACAGGATACTCTTCACCTTCTGTGATATTTTCAATTTAGTGCATCTTCCCCCTGCAACCCCCCCATCCTTGCTGGAGTACAGTGGTGCGATTTGAGCTCACTGCAACCTCTACCTCCAGGGCTCAAGCCAGCCTCCTGAGGCCTCCTGACAAGCTGGGACAACAGGCGCAAACCACCATGCCCGGCTGATTTTTGTTTTTTTACCTTTCATAGAGACGTGGTCTCACTGTGTTGCCCAGGCTGGAATTTAGTGCATCTTTATTGAAAGGATATTGCATTCATGAAATTAGCTCATAATTTAGTGTCAAAACTGCACTTAAGTCGATCATTTTGTAGGCGATTGTACATAGTAGAAAAAGTAAGAACGACCACTCTATCTAGAAGTTTACTGCATATCAGGGGAGATTACGCAAGTATAAAAATGACTAATACAAAGTAGAGTGAGGTAAGGATGAATTAACAGGATGGGGGATTATTACTGTGGCAGATTGGATTTTCCAAAAATTCCCACAGCGGTATTTTGAATCCCACATGTTCTTCCGGAATCTTGCCACAATCTCCCCTAGAGATGGTGTCCCTAGGACTTGTGGCTGCCCCTACAGACACAATGCAGTAAAAGATGCTGCTTCAGTTCTGAGGACATCCCTTGGACCCCAGCTGCCACGCTGTGAGGAAGCCCAGGCCACTTGGAGAAGCCATCTGAAGGTGCTGGAGCTGACACCAGCACCCAGTGCCAGACTGGGGAATGAGGGAGCCACCTGATCATTCCAGTCCCCAGCCCTGGGGCTGTCCCAGCTGACCTCAAGTACAGCAGAGACTCATGCAAGCTGGACCTAAATTGCACACCCCCCTGAAATATATAATTTATTTCATGGACATAGATCTGAACATCAGAACAGATTATTGAGGCCGGTTTTGGTGGCCCATGCCTGTAATCCCAGCACTTGGGGAGGCTGAGACAGCTGGATTGCTTGAGCCCAGGAGTTCGAGACCAGCCTGGGCAACATAGCAAGACTCCATCTCTACAAAAAATACAAAAATTGGGTGAGTTTGGTGGCGGAAACCTGCTAATCCCAGCTACTCGGGAGGCTGAGGTGGGCAGGTCGCTTGAGACCGGGAGTTCGAGGCAGCAGTGAGCTATGATTGTGCCACTGCACTCCATTCCAGCCTGAGCCACAGAGCAAGACCGGCTCTTAAAAAGAAAGAAAGAAAGAAAGAAAAAAGATAACAGTGGCTTCAGGAAAACTGTTCCATGGTAGGAGGCATACGATCCTGATCTCTGTATTTTGGAGAAGACGGAGAGGCCTAGCTTACGTCGAGACAGGGGAGTTCATAACTATTAACTATACACAACGACGTGTCACAAATTTTTACAAACTTCCAAGAGATAACGATAAGAAGCGGCCGGGCGCGGTGGCTCACGCCTGTAATCCCAGCACTTTGGGAGGCCGAGGCTGGCGGATCACGAGGTCAGGAGATCGAGACCATCCTGGCTAACACGGTGAAACCCCGTCTCTACTAAAAATACAAAAAATTAGCCAGGCGTGGTGGCGGGCGCCTGTAGCCCCAGCTACTCGGGAGGCTGAGGGAGGAGAATGGCGTGAACCCGGGAGGCGGAGTTTGCAGTGAGCCGAGATCGCGCCACTGCACTCCAGCCTGGGCGACAGAGCGAGACTCTGTTTCAAAAAAAAACAAAAAAAAGAAGGAAGCAAAGTAAGATTGGTTCGGTCCCGTCCGCTCTCAGCGGCTCAGTCCCAGGCCTCGGGGCCAGAACCGTGTTCCCCGCGCTACTTGGGCGGCGCCGAGATCGCAGCCTCCCCGAAGGGTGCCCAGGAGGCCTGGGTCGGCCGTGGGGCGCGAGGAAACGGCGGGTTCTCCACACTGAGCCGCGAAAGCCTGTAGACGACGAAGAACCCCGCAGCCTCGGCCTCTGCGCGGCTTCCACGCCCCACGGCTGCCCGCCCAAGCCCTGCCCCCAGGCGCGCCAGCCCCGCCTTCCGGGTCCCGGGTCCGGGCCCGCCCTGCCCCGGCGCCCGTGGTCACCATGGCAACGCAGCGGACGACGGCCAACGGCCCGCCTGGGGGCGGGGCTGGGCCGGTCGGGCGCGCGGGTCAGGTGGCGAAGGGCGGAGTCTGCGCGGGGTTGGGCGGAGCCTGCGCGGGGCCGGTAGGATCGCGTCGGGAGCCGGTACCGAGGCCCGAGCCGCGGGAGCCGAGCGAAGGCAGCGCCGAGGCCGCGGTTTCCCCCTGGGCCTCCCCAGCAGCAGCCATGGGCAGTGAGTAGCGGCGGCTGGAGCGGGGTCTCTGGCTGGGAACGCAGGCCCCGCCTGGGCTGCGGGCGGTGGGGCTGGCGCTCGCTCGGAGTCGTGGGGGCCGGGGATGCGCGGGCCGCTCCGGGCCTCTGCGGAGGGCACGGGCCGGGGGCCTCCGCCGAGGCTCCCCTAGCCGTGCGAGGCCTTGCCCAGCGGGTACCGGGACCCGGAGGCCCGGGGTTTGCGTTTGATAGAGGGCGAGGATGGCGCTGGGAGGCCTTTGGTTTTGGGGGCGGGGAGTTAGGGCACCGGGTGAACCTGGACCACTTTTTAATTTTTCAGGAGTTAAAGAAATCCCGTGTTTTTATTCCCTCGTCATCTTTCCTTGGCATGTTGCATTGAATAAAGCTCCCCTAACTGGTTTAATTTTTAAAAAAGTGATGCATGGCGTGTGTCTTAGGGAGGAAAGGAGTGTGCATTGGTAACACAGCGTTTTCCTTAAACTGTTCATTCTGTAGCGTTTACTGAAAACTGTAAGGTTGTATAAGCCTTAGGGACAAGGCCTTATATTATAGGAATGTTTTTCAGGGCCCTCCCCCTAACACTCAACCCCACATATGTGCACGTAGCTACTTGCATAGCTGTGAAGATGTTCGTTGGATGAATGGGTCGTGCATACCCAAGCAGGGCACCCATTGGCCAACTAGTGGACATTTGGGGGAAATTAGAAAGGAGTAGGAGAGACCCTTGGTAAAATTTTGCATCACAAGGATAGACAGGGGGCAGCCAAAAGCTTTGCTTGAACATGAATACCCCTTACAGATGATCATAAAGTGTCAAGAAATCTGAGAGTGGCTTGGATTGAGGTGGGGAGGAAAAGGGATGGAGAGGTTCTAGAAAGCCTCCTGATGTGATTGATACTTGTTTCGCGTTAGCGATGAATGCTTTCATAATTCAGATTTACTTTCCAGAAAATCCAAAATATTACGTTGCTGCAAAAGTAATTGCGGTTTTCAATTACTTCTCAAAAACTGCAGTTACTTTTGCACCAAGCTAATAGTACTTGGGTAACAAACATCTGCCCATGACCATTAGTTAATCCTTCTGTCAAACATCAGTGACTGGTGGGGCGCAGAAGCTCACGCCTGTAATCCCAGCAGTTTGGGTGGCCGAGGAGGGCGGATCACCCGAGGTCAGGTGTTCGAGACCAGCCTGGCCAACATGATGAAACCCCATCTCTACTAAAAATATAAAAATCAGCCTGGTGTGGTGGTAGGCGCCAGTCATCCCAGCTCCCCAGGAGGCTGAGGCAGGAGAATCCCTTGAACCCGGGAGGTGGAGGTTGCAGTGAATGGAGATCATGCCACTGCACTTCAGCCTGGGCGATAGAGCGAAACTCCGTCTCGAAATAAACAAACATACATCAGTGACTGCCCATCATTTGTAGAGGCTTTTTTAAAAAAGATAATATAGTCAACTTTAGGCAACTACGGAAACGTAATCACTCACGTCAGCTTTAAGACAATTTTGGGATGTTGGTATATAGAATCCAGTGTCTGTAGGGGAAGAAAAGCCGCAGAGCCTAACTAATACCTAGCTGCGGATTGTCTTTCTCCACATTGCAGACCCTTTGGCAAAGGACAGAAGCTTGAGAGGTTGTCATTTTCACCCTCCAGTTCTCTGGCAGGACTTGACTTAAGCCGTGCCAGAAGACAGTGTCTATCCTTAAAGAACCTTGATTTATCTTAACTTTATATATTATAAGAGTAGTCTGGGGAAACAATACTTTCTGATGAAATGTAATTGTTAATTCTCTGGGTTGATTATTTTACACAAGCACTTTTATATTACCTGGGAGAGTAATTAGGCAATGAAATGTGGTCTGATGAAATGAAACAGAGATTACATACCTTTTTTTTTTTTTTTTTTGAGACGGGTCTTGCTCTGTTGCCCAGGCTGGAGTGCAGTGGCTCCATCTGGGCTTACTGCAAGCTCCGCCTCCTGGGTTCACGCCATTCTCCTGCCTCAGCCTCCTGGGTAGGTGGGACTACAGGCGCCCGCCACCACGCCCTGCTAATTTTTTTTTGTATTTTTAGTAGAGACGGGGTTTCACGTGTTAGCCGAGATGGTCTAGATCTCCTGACCTCTTGATCTGCCCACCTCGGCCTCCCAAAGTGCTGGGATTACAGGCGTGAGCCACCGCGCATGGCCTTCATACTTTAAAAAGGTAACTACAGGGGCCGGGTACCGCTCACGCCTGTAATCCCAGCACTTTGGGAGGCCGAGACGGGCGGATCCCACGAGGCCAGGAGTTCGAGACTAGCCTGACCAACATGGTGAAACCCCGGCTCTACGAAAAATATAAAAATTAGTCAGCCATGGCGCCGTGCGCCTGTAATCCCAGCTATACACGAGGCTGAGGCAGGAAAATCGCTTGAACCCGGAGGGTGGAGGTTGCAGTGAGCCGAGATGGCGCCACTGCACTCCAGCCTGGACCACAGAGGGAGAATCCGTCTCAAAAAACAAAAACAAACCAGTTAACTATAGGGGCCAGGTGCCATGGTTCATGCCTGTAATCCCAGCACTTTGGAAGGCTGAGATGGGAGGATCGCTTGACGTTAGGAGTTTGAGACAAGCTTGGCCACCATGGTGAAATCTTATCTCTAGTAAAAATAAAAAAATTAGCTGGGCTTGGTGGCACTCATCTGTAATCCTAGCTACTCGGGAGGCTGAGGCAGGAGAATCACTTGAACCTGGGAGGCGGAGGTTGCACTGAGCCGAGATCGTGCCACTGAACTGCAGCCTGGGCAACACAGCGAGACTCTGTCTCAAAAAAAAAAAAAAAAGTTAACTATAGGAGGTGATTCCGTGATTTTTTTGTCACCTATGCATTTCGGCATCTTTCAGTTGTTTAAGGCAGTTCTCTACAGAAGAGCCCATTTCCCGTTGTGCTTCCTGAGTGCAGAAGGCACCCTCCTGTCTTCCTCCTCTGATACCTGCTTTCTTCTGTCATGCATTGTCTCACGGGTACCACGGTAGAGTACATTTGCTCCCTTTTGACGTCGTGATGCCCTTTGAACAGCCCCCTTTCTGTATATGTAAAATGATTGGATACAAGTGTGAGGAAGAAAGTTCTGGAAAAAGGTTGCTTGGATTGCTTCACTTCTACTGACCAGCCATCAAACCATTTGGACTTCTTTGTCCCTGGAATGATATCTCTTCCTTTACATATCATTTGAAATGGAGAACAGTATGATGATTTAATTTGGGGCTTAGGGGTGGGGTGAATTGCTGGTGAAAGAGAATCTTTGTATTTGATTTTCTAGAAAGATAGATCTTTTTTTAACTTCATAATAATAGGAACATTTATTCTTTTTCTTTTTACAGTCAAATTTTTAGAAGTTATCAAACCATTCTGTGCAGTTCTACCAGAAATTCAGAAACCGGAAAGGAAAGTAAGTATAATATTTTAGTAATATAGAGGGTAGCTCAAGGGCTTGTCCTATGAAACCAGCAAAATTCATTTCCTTTCCTCAGTTCTTCTCTGTTGGTAATTGGAAAACTATAGGTGTTCATCCTCCTCGCAAGAGGCACAAAGTGAATAAAACTAATATAAATCTGTTTAAATCTAGATAGGTTAACTCATGCTTTCAAAAATGACTGTTCTTTAAGTTGTGACATTTCCAAACTAAGTGTTTCTTCGGCCTATGTGTTAGTTAAGACAGGGTATTCTCCTGTCTGTAGTGATCCTTTATAAATCCTGTAGTATTGGGTGTGTATTGTGTTTGCTAATGATGTCACCTGCTGGACTAGAAATAACCCAGTCTGCTGGATAGGTTTTGATGAGTACAGCTGTTTTATGTAAATGAATTGCATTTGCACAAATATATACCTCCCATTTCTTGATTCATTCATTGGAAAGAAAAATGACAGGAATGCATTCAGAAGATACTGTGACTGGGTCAAATCGTTCTTCCATCATTGCAAACTTTCAGAGTTAAGGTATTTAAATTCTGGAAATATTGTTCATCCTAGATTGGCCAATTTCTAGAAATTCTTCATCAAAGCACAAATTTCTCATCAGACTAACAGGAATAGGGACATAGAGATAGGTAAAAGAATTTTAAACTTACTATTTGATTTAGAAGTATTTATTTATTTATTTATTTATTTATTTTTGAGACGGAGTCTCGCTCTGTCGCCCAGGCTGGAGTGCGGCGGCGCCATCAAGGCTCACTGCAAGCTCCGCCTCCCGGGTTCACGCCATTCTCCTGCCTCAGCCTCCCGAGTAGCTGGGACTACAGGCGCCCGCCACCATGCCTGGCTAATTTTTTTGTATTTTTAGTAGAGACGGGGTTTCACTGTGTTAGCCAGGATGGTCTCGATCTCCTGACCTCCTGATCCGCCCGCTTCGGCCTCCCAAAGTGCTGGGATTACAGGCGTGAGCCACTGCGCCCGGCTAGAAGTATTTTTTTATTGCTTTGAGATTGTAAAAATAGTTGTTCCATTAACATTTAAGGCATCCTGAGAAACCCTGGCTTTGCAGTCTATAAAATATTCATATGGCACTGTCACCAGCAGGCCCACCTTCGCACAGTGCAGTGTTCACCGAATCGCGTGCACATTGGATCCCTGTTTTGCTTTGGCTCCTTTTCAGTTTCATTTAACACCGTACAATGCAGATGAGAACTGCCTGTATTTAAATTACCTTTTTAATGAAAAGTAAAGAAACTTGTATTTAGGAAGTTCAGCTGTTTGTTGTAGCTGCTACTGAGGTGAAAGGGACATTAAAAAACAATCTAGGCCTGGCACAGTGACTCACACCTGTAATCCCAGCACTTTGGGAGGCTGAGGCAGGTGCTCAAGAGATGGGGACCATCCTTGCCAACATGGTGAAGCCCCGACTCTACTAAAAATACAAAAAAATTAGCTGGGCGTGGTGGCGTGCGCCTGTAGTCCCAGCTTCTCGGGAGGCTGAGGCAGGAGAATCGCTTGAACCTGGGGTGGTAGAGGTTGCAGTGAGCCGAGATCGCGCCACTGCGCTGCAGCCTGGACAACAGGGCGAGACTCTGTCTCAAAAAAAAAAAAAAAGAAAAAAAAAATCTACCTAGGATAGTCCTTCAAAAAGGGGCATTTAAGAGTGAATAATAGGATGTCACGATGGGGAACTTTAGTTACGTTTTTGTGTGGATTTGTGCTTTAAATTTGCTGTTTCGAAAACCAAACAGCACATGTTCTCACTTGTAAACGGGAGCTGAATAGTGAGAACACATGGATACAGGGAGGGGGAACATCACACAGGGGCCTGTGGGGGTAGGGGGAAAGGGGAGGGAGAGCATTAGGACAAATACTAATGCATGTGGGGCTTAAAACCTAGACGACAAGTTGATAGGTGCAGCAAACCACCATGGCATATGTCTGCCTATGTAACAAACCGGCACGTTCAGCACATGTATCCTAGAACTTAAAGTAAAATTTAAAACAATAATAATAAAATACAAATATTTAAGGTAAAAATTTTGAAGTAAAAGAGAAACTGAAAAATCTAGATTTGAAAATTCTTTCCTCAGTAAAAGTAGATTTAAAAAAATAATAAGCTTAATTTTTTAGAACATATTTCTCTTTTTAAATTTGTATAAATATAAGTAGCACAAATGCAGTTTTGTTACATGAATGTATTATGTAGTGGTGAAGTCTGGGCTTTGAGTGTATCCATCACCCAGATAACGTTCATTGTACCCATTAAGTAATTTCTCATCATCCATCTTTTCCTGTCACCCCTGTACCCTTCGGAGACTCCACTTCTGTCATTCCATACTCTATGTCCATGTGTACACATTGTTTAGCTCCTACTTTTAAGTGAGAGCCCACAGTGTTTGACTTTCCACTTCTGAGTTGTTTCACTTAAGATAACCTCCTCCAGTTCGTTCCATCCAGGTTGCTGCAAGGGACATGGTTTCATTTTTTTCATGGCTCAAAAGTATTTCATTATTTATATACAGCATATCTTCTTTATCCAGTCATCAAGAAGCATCTGTGCATGTGTGTCTGTATATATGTGTGCTTGTGTGTATATATATGAGAGAGAAAAAAATGTTTGTAAAACTTTGTACCTAATAAACAAAAATGCTTCCTTTATAACACATAACGGACATTCCCAATTTCTGTGAATTAGGCCCCAAAGAATAACCTCAAAACTCTGCTGCCCCCCAAAAATTTGCTGTTTCTTGGTTTTGATTGATGATTCTTTACATTTTGTTGTACAGATCCAGTTTAGAGAGAAGGTTCTATGGACTGCTATAACGCTCTTCATTTTCTTAGTGTGTTGTCAGGTATGTAACTATACTATTAAATAAATGTCTGTACCATTGTTCTAAGGTTTTGATTGGTTAGAATTTGAGAATTTTTTTTGTTAAAATAAAGAATATATTGAGCTCAATATATTGAGCATTATTATCCTTTTTATTTTTTATTATTAATTTTTTTTTTGAGATGGAGTCTCGCTCTGTCGCCCAAGCTGGATGCAGGGGCATGATCTCGGCTCACCGCAACCTCTGCCTCCTGGGTTCAAGTGACTCTTCTTCCTTGGCCTCCCAAGTAGCTGTGGGACTACAGGTGCCTACCACCATGCCCAGCTAATTTTTGTATTTTTGTTTTATTTTATTTTTTGAGATGGAGTTTCACATTGTTGCCCAGGCTGGAGTGCAGTGGTATGATCTCGACTCACTGCAACCTCTGCCTCCCCAGTTCAAGTGATTCTCCTGCCTCAGCCTCCCGAGTAGCTGGGATTACAGGTGCATGCCACCAAGCTCAGCTAATTTTTGTATTTTTAGTAGAGATGGGGTTTCACTATATTGACCAGGCTAGTCTCGAACTCCTGACCTCAAGCTATCCACCTTCCTCAGCCTCCCAAAGTGTTGGTATTATAGGCGTGAGCCACCACGCCCAGCCGAATTTTTGTATTTTTAGTAGAGATGGGGTTTTGCTGTGTTGTTCAGGCTTATCTCGAACTCCTGACCTCGGGTGATCTACCTGCCTCAGCCTCCCAAATTGCTGGGATTACAGGCGTGAGCCACCGCACCCTTTTTTATCTGGCAATTTTTTGTTTTTAAATAGAGACGGGGTCTATGTTGCCCAGGCTGGTCTCCAACTCCTAGGCTCAGGTGATCCTCCTGCCTCAGCCTCCCTAGTAGGTAGGACTGCAGGTGTGCCCCACCATGTCTGGCTAATTTTTCAATTCTTTTGCAGGGAAAGGGTCAAACTAAAACCAAATTTTTAGAATCTTGGGTTGTACTGTGTTTAAAAATTACTAAAATTTGATGATAGTGTTTTTTTGGTTTTTGTTTTTTGGTTTTTTTTTGAGACAGGGTCTCACTCTGTCACCCAGGCTGGAGTGATCACTTCAGCCTCGACTTCCCCAAGCCCAGGTGATCTTCCCTCCTCAGCCTTCTGACTAGCTGGGACTACAGGCACGAGCCACTACACCCAGTTAATTTCTTTTGGTATTGTAGAGATGAGGTTTTGCCATGTTGCCCAGGCTGGTCTCAAATTCCTGGGCTCAAGCCATCCATCTACCTCTGTCTCCCACAGGGCTGGGATTACATGCCTGAGCCACCACACCCAGCCCAATGATACTTTCGAATAAAATGTTGCAGACATATTAAGTTCACAGTGTGAGTATAAAATGTGGCCTGCTTGTGTTTTAGGGTTATTGTAAAGATTGAATAAGATAATTTAGGTCAAGGTGGCTGGGCATGGTGGCTCATGCCTGTAATCCCAGCACTTTGGCAGGCCAAAGCGGGAGGATTACTTGACGTCAGGAGTTGAGACCAGTCTGGTCAACATGGTGAAACTCCGTCTCTACTAAAAATACAAAAATTAGCCAGGCATGGTGGCGTGCACATGTAATCCCAGCTACTCGGGAGGCTGAGGCAGGAGAACCACTTGAACCCAGGTGGTGGAGGTTGCAGTGAGCTGAGATCACGCCACTGCACTCAAACCTGGGCAACAGAACGAGATGCTGCCTCAAAATAAATAAATACATAGATACATACATACATACATACATACCAGATAATTTAGGTCAAGGTTTTTTGGGGGGTTCGAAAAGCTATTGAAATACTTGTAAGAACTTTTAAAAAATTATATTAGGAAGCAGTAGAACAGATTAGGTACATAATCTGGAGAAAACCTAACTATATTTTCTTTCTGAAGGATGAAATGATCTGATAATTAAAGTACTTTTACTACTGTACTTGTTTTAAATTTGTTTTAAATGGTCAGGGAGAGAAGTTTAAAGAAACAAAGAAAAATACAAAGAAAAAAAAGAATAGTCATCCATATTTCTACCATTGACTTTCAGCATCTTAGAAACTCCTCTCCCCACCATTAAAAAAAAAAGTCAACCTTGTGGAGGTATAATATATATACAGTAAAGTACACCTGTTTTTAGGCATACATTTTGAAGAGTTTTGACAAATTTGTACACCCACGTGACTACAACCTCTGTGGATATAGAACATTTCTGTCACCCCCGAAGTTCACTGTAACCTTTCTCAGTGAATCTCCACAGGCCCAGGCTGCCACTCATCTGCATCCTGTGACTGTACTTTGATTTGTTTTTTCTAGAGCTTCATGTAAATGGAATCATACAGTAGTATATTCTTTAGTGTCTAACTTCATAATCTTTTTGAGATTAATTCATATGGTCGTTACATCAGTAACTCATTCCTTTTTATTTCTGAATACTGTTCTGATGTATTGAAGTTATCACAGTTTATTCATTCATTCGCTTGTTAGACATTTGGGTTGTATCCAGATTTTGGCTACAACACATCAATTTGCTATGAACATTCATGTATAAGTCTTTCTGTGGATATTTTTCATGGGTGAGTCCTTAGAAGTACAGCTGTTGGGTTTTATAGTAAATGTATGCTCAACTTATAAGAAATTGTCAGCTCTTTTCCAAGTGGTTGCCCCATTTTGTTTGTTTGTTTGTTTGAGATGTAGTCTCACTCTGTTGCCCAGGCTGGAGTGCAGTGGCACGATTTTGGCTCACCGCAAGCTCCGCCTCCCGGGTTCAAGTGATTCTCCTATCTCAGCCTCCTGAGTAGCTGGGATTTCAGGCACGTGCTACCATGCCCAGCCAATTTTTGTATTTTTCATAGAGCTGGGGTTTTACCATGTTGGACAGGCTGTTCTTGAACTCCTGACCTCAGGTGATCTGCCTGCCTCAGCCTCCCAAAGTGCTGGGATTACAGACGTGAGCCACGACGCCCGGCCCTCGGTTGCCCCATTTTGTATTTCCACCAGCTGTGTTCTGGAGTTCCAGTTGATCTGCATCCTGGTCTACTTTTAGTATTTTTGATTATTTTAATAGTAGTCATCTTGCCAGGCGCAGTGGCTCACTCCTGTAATCCCAGCACTTTGGGAGGCTGAGGCGGATGGATCACCTGAGGTTGGGAGTTTGAGACGAGCCTGACCAACATGGAGAAACCCCGTCTCTACTAAAAGTACAAAATTGGGCTGGGCATGGTAGCTCACACCTATAATCCCAGCACTTTGGGAGGCCAACGCGGGCGGATTACGAGGTCAGGAGATCGAGACCATCCTGGCTAACACGGTGAAACCCCATCTCTACTAAAAATAGAAAAAATTAGGCGGGCGTGGTGGCGGGCGCCTGTAGTCCCAGCTGCTCGGGAGGCTGAGGCAGGAGAATGGCATGAACCCAGGATGCAGAGCTTGCAGTGAGCTGAGATCGAGCCACTGCACTCCAGTCTGGGCGACATAGCAAGACTCCGTCTCAAAAAATAATAAATAAAAATAAATAAAAATACAAAATTGGCTGGGCGTGGTGGCAAATACCTGTAATCCCAGCTACTTGGGAGGCTGAGGCAGGAGAATCGCTTGAACCGGGGAGGCAGAGGGTGCGGTGAGCTGAGATTGCACCATTGCACTCCAGCCTGGGCAACAAGAGCGAAACTCCATCTCAAAACAAACAAACGAACAAACAAAAAAATAGTCGTCATCCTAATGCATGTGGTTTTAATTTGCATTTCTCTGATAAATGCTATGGAGCAATATCTTCATGTGCCTATGAGTGCTTCTTTGTTTATCAGAAGAGTAAAGTGTCAGATTTGTAAAGTGTCTTTGCAAATCTTTTGCCTATTTAAAAAAATTGATTATTGTCTCATCATTGAATTATAACCATTTTTACATTTTCTGGATACAAGTCCTTTGTTAGATGTGTGTACTATGAATTATTTCTCCCAGTCTGTGGCTTGCCTTTTTTCTTAATAGTGTCTTTTGAAGAATAGAAGTTAAAACATTTTTTTTTCTTTTTCTTTTTTTTCAGAGACAGACTCTTGCTATGTGGCCCAGGCTGTCCTCTAACTCCTGGGCTCAAGCAATACTCCTGCCTCAGCTTCCTGAGTAGCTGGGACTACAGGTGCACGCCACTGTGCCCAGCAGGAGTTTTAAATTTTGATGAAGTTTAGTTTGTTTTTTTTGTTCCTTGGATGGCTTAGAGTTTTTGCTTCCTAAGGAATTTTTGCCTATTCTGATGTCATGAAGATTGTCTCCTGTGTTCTTCCAAACATTTTATGGTTTTAGCTTATATGTTTTGGTCTGTGATCTGTTCCAAGGTAATTTTTGTGTGTGGCGTGAGGTAAGAGTTGATTTTCATTTCCTTTTACATGAGTATCCAGCACCATTTGCTGAGAAAAATTCCCCATTGAATTACTCAGGCCTCTTTGTTGAAAATCGGTTAACCATATAAGCACAAATCTGTTCTGTGCTCTCTATTGATCTATGTATGTGTCCATCCTACTGTAAGCCACTTCTTAGTAAGTCATGTAATCAGTTTGTAATCATTACTCCAACTTTGTTCTTCTTTTTCAGAATTGTTGTGGCTATTCTAGGTCCTTCATATTTCCATACAGATTTTAAAATCAGCTTGTCAGTTTCTACAAGAAAGCCTGCTGGGCTTATCATTCGTGTTACTTTGAATTTATAGGCCAATTTAAGAGAATTACCATCTTGACAATATTGAATCTTCTAATCTGGGGCTCAGTGAATTTTTTTCTGTCAGGGTTCAGATAATAAATATTTTAGGCCTTGCTGCTGAAGTTCAAGAATCCGAGAAGAAAACAAAGAATGACATTTCACATGCCTGTTTCTTTTTTTTCGATTCTCCTGCCTCGGCCTTTCCAGTAGCTGGGACAACAGGCACAAGCCACCATGCCCAGCTAATTTTTTTGTATTTTTAGTAGAGATGGGGATTCACCATGTTGGCCAGACTGGTCTCGAACTCCTGACCTCAAGTGATCTGCCCACCTTGGCCTCCCAAAGTGCTGGGATTACAGGCGTGAGCCACCGCGACTGGCCTTTTTTGTTTGATTTTTGTGATGGGCCCAGCCTCACATGACTGTTTCATGTAATAAATTAATTTATGCATCTTAGGTTACATTATTTCTTCTCTAATACGTTTATATAGTTGCCAAACTGTTTCTTTTCATCTTTCTCATGCTTAGGCAGCTCTGCCTAGTATGGGAGATTTCTTTATTCTCTTTCCTCTGAATCTCAAAGAGATTCTAGCCGGTTTTCTTTAGGGAGTGGTAGGAGGTGAGATAAACTGAGATAAGTACAGTACATGCTGCCTGGACTCTGCTCTCTCTTCACTTAAAAAATTATTTTATTTAATTGGTGTGTAACTGATTATATATTTTCAGTGTACATGTGATAATTTAATACATTTGTATAATGTATAAAGATTAAATCAAGGTAATGAGGATATCCATCACCTTAAATAACTTGTCTTTTCTTTACACTAGAAACATTTGACATATTCCCTTCTAGCTATTTTTTGTTTTTGTTTTTGTTTGAGACGGAGTCTCAGCTCTGTCGCCCAGGCTGGAGCGCAGTGGTGCAATCTCGGCTCACTGGAAGCTCAACCTCCCGGGTTCAAGCAGTTCTTGTGCCCCAGCCTTCCAAGTAGCTGGGATTACAGGCGCCTGACACCACACCTGGCTAATTTTATTGTTTTTAGTAGAGATGGGATTTCACCATATTGGCCAGGTTGGTCTTGAACTCCTGAGCTCAAGTTATCCACCTGCCTCTGTCTCCCAAAGTGCTGGGATTACAGGCGCGAGCCACCATGCCCGGACCCTTCTAGTCATTTTGGAAAGTATAGTATTTCTTGTTATTTTGTTAACTGTCTTGAGAAGCTGTCTGCCATATGACTGAGGGGGCGTGTCTTTCATTCTAGGCTCCAGATTGCTGCCCTGTAGTGGGAGAATTTTTCATTCTCAATTCAGTGTAGCCCATTACACTTCACTTCCATCAGAGAGGCTCAGCCGGTTGCTGTCTTCTCTTTCATCCATTTCTTCCCAGCTGCTGTTTCTCTTCTTTCTTATCCAGAGGAGGGAATAAGATGAGAATATCTGCGGTTTACTTCCTCCAGATTTGGAACGTTGGTGGAAGGTCTGAGATCCTGTCGACTTCCCGTTGTGAGGGTCAGGAGCAGCTCTGGTGCTGAGTCTCCTTCCTCCTCAGCTGTCTGGAGTTTTCCCCCCAGGACCACCAGGCTTCAAGTTGACAATCCCTTTTCTTGTTTGGCTGCTTCACAGATTTTTTTTCTTTCATAGCTTTTTTTCATTCTTGGTAGCTTTTGCTATTTTACATGTTTTAAAAAATGTATTTTAGGCTGGACATGGTGGCTCATACCTGTAATCCCCACACTTTGGGAGGCAGAGGCGGGCGGATCAGGAGTTTTAGACCAGCCTGGCCAAAATAGTGAAACCTCATCTCTACTAAATATACAAAAATTAGCTGGGCGTGGTGGCACATGCCTTTAAATCCCAGCTACTTGGGAGGCTGAGACAGGATAATTGCTTGAACCTGGGAGGCGGCAGTTGCAGTGAGCCAGGATCATACCACTGCACTCCATCCTGGGTGACAGTGAGACTCCGTGTCAAAAAAAAAAAAAAAAGTGTTTTATTATGTGTCAGTGGAGGAAAATGCTGTGATTTAATTTCATATTGCCATCTTCCCCCAGAAATACCTTGTTTGGTTTTTGGTTTGGAAATCCCTGGTGTTAATTTTCTGTTTCTGCATCTGATTAGTTCAGGTTTCCATTAGGGCATGGAATGCTTTTTTTTTTCTAAGTACTATACTGTATTTTGTCAAGTTTGTTAAAAGAGAAACTTCAGACAAGATAAACTTAGGGTTTATTTGAGCATTAAAGGATTCACGAACCTGACAGCACTCAACATGGGTAGAGGGGCCGAGAGCTGCTCCACGGGTGTGGGCAGTGAGCTTTTGTAGCAGAAGTAAAGAATTGCAGAAGTAAAGAAATTACTTGATTGGCTACAGCTAGGCGTTTGCCTCATTTGATTATGTTCCAGTGAGAGGTTTCTGTGTAGCCAGTAGGCTGGTTGACTGTGATTGGCTGAAACTCATTCAGAATTAAATATCCTCTAAGGTCATTTTCAGTTTTCTTTTGTGAGACTTCAGGATACAGAAACAACCACAGGCTAATAATGGCCACCTGCTTAGAGTGCCTCAACAAGTTGAAACTGATTATTATATTAAATATAGTGCAAAGTTTGGAACTCTGCAACTGTGACAGATTCATAGAAAATAGGCTCCTATTGTTGCCCACCTGTTGTTGTACATGATCCTCTAGCTATGGAATTTACTAAGCGAAATAAAATTAGAAACCAATTTTAATAATCCTACTGGCTGACGGAAAGGAGGGTATACCATTAATTATGGGAGGTTGGCTTGCTCTGTTTCCCACAGAGCACCTAACCATGGGGGATTAAGGAAGGTCGTTGGGCAGAGTGACCGCTCTCCACTTGTGGAATATTTTGATATGGACTCCCCTGTAATGTTTCTTTTGTTTGTTTGTTTGTTTGTTTTTGAGATGGAGTCTCACTCTGTCACCCAGGCTGGAGTGCAGTGGCATGATCTCAGCTCACTGCAACCTCCGCCTCCCGGATTCAAGCGATTCTCCTCCCTCAGCCTCCTGAGTAGCTGGGACTACAGGCACGTGCCACCACGCCCAGCTAATTTTTTTTGTGTATTTTTAGTAGAGATGGGGTTTCACTGTGTTAATCAGGATGATTTCGATTTCCTGACCTTGTGATCCACCCGTCTCGACCTCCCAAAGTGCTGGGATTACAGGTGTGAGCCACCACTCCCAGCTGTTTTTGTTTTATTTTTTGAGATGGAGTCTTGTTCTGTTGCCCAGGCTGGAGTTCAGTGGCACGATGTCTGCTCACTGCAACCTCTGCCTCCCAGGTTCAAGCGATTCTCCTACCTCCGCCTCCTGAGTAGCTGGGATTACAGGCACGAGCTGCCACTCCCTGCTAATTTTTGTATTTGTAGTAGAGATGGGGTTTCACCATGTTGGCCAGGCTGGTCTTGAACTCCTAGCCTTAAGTGATCTGCCCACGTTGGACTCCCAAGATACTGGTGTTACAGGCCTGAGCCATCGTGCCTGGCCCTCACCTCTCACTTTAAATGAAGAGTGTCTGCAGCTGCCAGGTGCACATAAAATATCCATGTTTCATGCTTTACCAGTTTTATTACCCAGCTGATAAATTCAGACTTTCAGAGAGGTTTAGGTTGACCAGGTGAGTTGTTTAAAATTGCTGCCAGCATCTTTTGTAACTTTCTTAAAAATCAGTTTCATATAGAGAAGGTTTTTGAAATGTCTTTGTCTAATCCCCACATGGTTAAGGAGGGGTTAAGGCCGAGTGCTGTATCCTAAACATGGGTTATATAATAGGAAGCAATCTGAACTTAAGGTGTTTTTTGTTGTTGTTGTTGTTTTAATGAAAAGTTAATGTCCTCATTATGGAAAATTTGATACATTTGAAAAGAATACAGAAGAAAAAGTCAACCATAATCCCACCATCTACAGATAATTGCTGTTTAGGATTTAAAAAGATATCTCCTCCTAGTTTGATTTTCTGTGCATCTATTTACAGTGTCATAGTTTATATATACACTTTCGTACTTTGTTTTTATACTAGGGCTTCTTAACAGTTGCACTCCTGAATTTGAGGTAGGATGATTCCTTGTCCCTGGGGTCTGTCCTGTGTATTTTAGGATGTTCAGCAGCATCTCTGGCCTCTACTAGCCATCACCCCCTGTTCTGTGAAAGGGCCGTGTATGCAAAATGACCCGCAAACACTGAAGGAGCTGCGAAACCAATGAATGAGGGAGACAAATCCAGTTTGTCAGTAGAGGGTGATTTTACAGACAGAAGCATAGTTTGGGGCAGCAGTAAGACAGGGAAAGGCCTGCATTCTTACTCCCAGACCCAGGGCTAATCTATCATAGGGAAAGGGTGTATGTGCTTTGTGCAGGACAATTGAAGGCAGCCTTCCAGAACATGCAAGAATGCTGTGTGTCACAGCCTGTTATTTGTGTAATAGCATCAATGTTGCTTGGATCTCAGGGCAGGATTTATGGCGAGTACATGTTCTTACACTAAGGACTGTAAATAAAGCAGGAATCAGGAGGTATCCCTGAGACCAGGGTTGAGCAGAAGTCAACGTGGTCGATTAGCATCCAAGATGGAGTCACTTTGGTCTCCACCTTGGCCCCAAGTTGTGACAACCAAAAATGTCTCTAGATATTGCCAAATGTCTTGGGTGGGGGCTAAAATCACCCCTAGTTTAGAATTGCTATTTTTTATTTAGTTTTATGGCATAAGTACTTCTTCCATGTTATTACAGATTGAGTAAGCATAATTTTTAGTGGCCATGTAATATTCCATTGTGGATATCATCTTCAGTCTTACATTGAGAAGAGTGACCTTGGCTGTCTTTAGTACATAGAGCTTTGCAAAATCATTCTACGACCAGGCAGGTATAATATTCCGTAATCTACTGGTGGGAGTGTTTTTTAAATTGTGGTAAAATTATAGAAAATATGCCATCTTCATCATTTTTAGATGTGCAGTTTAGTAACATTAGGAATATTCACATTGTTGTACCACCACACTCCGTAACCGATGTATTTACTAGTGAATGCACCAACTAATGATTGGTTGTTTTTATTTTTATTTTCACTTTCTGGTTCTTTTAATTATTTTATTAACCCTTATCTATGTGATGGAATGTTTTTCTTTTTTATTTTCTTTTTAATAAACAGCTTTACCTTGAAGATATGCTTGTTTTTGTTGAAGAACATAAGAATAGTTTTTAAAAAAGTATTGCAAACAGTAAGTGAATACCTTGTAAATTAAGTGCACACTTTATACTTTTTTTTTTTTTGAGACAGAGTCTCCTGTCACCCAGGCTGGAGTGCAGTGGCGTGATCTCAGCTCACTGCAGCCTTTGCCTCCTGGGTTCAAGCGATTCTTATGCCTCAGCCTTATATAATACAGTTTCATAAACTATTTTGTGTACTATTTTAGATCCCACTGTTTGGAATCATGTCATCAGATTCTGCAGATCCTTTCTACTGGATGAGAGTTATTCTGGCTTCCAATAGAGGTATGCGTGTCTTTTCTGTCTCCACAGTCCTACTCACAGTAAACAGATGGAAACATGTGGATTAGCAATGAGTTTTCAATGTCTACAGGGAGGGGGAGGATATCATTGCCTAGAAAAGCCTAGTATGTAGATAATGACAACACCGTGTGATTATTGTAATCACAGAGAAATCTGTTCTTGGGTTTTCATGGACTGGAAAACCCTGATCTTCGGTGTCAAAGAAGGTGATGTCCAGATAACATTGGAATTGGAGTCCAGGTGGGGCGCCGTGGCTCACCCCTGTAATCTCAGCACTTAGGGAGGCCAAGGCGGGCAGATCACCTGAGGTCAGGAGTTTGAGACCAGCCTGGCCAACATGGTGAAACCCGTCTCTACTAAAAATAGAAAAATTAGCCAGGTGTGGGTATGCACCTGTAATCCCAGCTACTCAGGAGGCTGAGGCAAGAGAATCGCTTGAACCTGGGAGATGGAGGTTGCAGTGAACTAAGATCGCACCACTGCAATCCAGCCTGGGTAACAGAGTAAGACTCTGCCTCCAAAAAAAAAAAAAAAAAAAAAAAAGGGAGTCCAGTGTGTGAGCCAATGGGGGAGCTCAGCTGGAGCTGAGCCTGAAGCCTCAAGTAGCATGGTTCATCTGGGAAATTGTGGCTGAGGATGCTGGACAGTGAGACTAGCAAGGGGTACGACCAGTCGTGAGGTTTCTTACATTTAGGAACAGTGGTTGCCTCTTTTTTGGAAACACTTTTTTCAGGTGATCCTCCCACTTCAGCCTCCTGAGTAGCTGGGACTACTGGTGCGTGCCACAATGCCTGGCTAATTTTTGTAGTTTTGTAGAGATGAGGTTTTGCCATGTTACCTAGGCTGGTCTTGAACTCCTGGGTTCATGCCATCCTCCCTCAAAGTGCTGGGATTACAGGTGTGAGCCACTGCACCCAGCCTGGACACACTTTAAATCGATGGCAGATTTTTTTTTGATGTTTTTAGGTTATAAAGGTAATATTGATTTATTATTTTAAAAATGCACTAGCAATTTATATACAGATTTATATGAAGCTGAAAAGAAAAGTGTCACTTCTGAGGGGAGCTCTGGAGGAGTTGGTAGATTGGTGACTATCCATTGAGGCCTTTTCTTTGCACATACATTCACCTACATATATCTATATACTTCTTATAACTCAAAAGTAAGATGTCCTGTATATACTATTCTGCTACTTTGTTTACTTCATATCTTACATGAGCTATTAATGGCCATGTTATTATTCCATTATAAGGATACGCTGTGATTTATTTGATCATTCATTCAACAAATACTTACTGAGTTCATACTGTGTGTCAGCCTTTGTGCAAGGTGCCGAGATTAGAGCAGTGAACAAGACAATGTCCCAGTTGTCATGGAGTTGATATTTGCTGTTTGGCGAGGTACCTGGGGTGGGAAGGTGCTCTAGGAAGGTGATCTTTGAAGACAGCTGCAGGAAGTGAGAGAGGAGGCCACATGAAGACCTGAGGGAGGCACATTCTAGGGAAGAGCCAGGGCAAAGGCCCTGAGGTGAGCCTGTGCTTGGTGTGTTCAAAGATCATTGAGGAGGGGCCGGGCGCAGGGGCTCACGCCTGTGATCCCAACATTTTGGGAGGCTGAAGCGGGCAGATCACTTGAGGTCAGGAGTCCGAGACCAGCCTGGGCAACAAAGTGAGACCCCATCTCTACTCAAATCACAAAAATTAGCCAGGCGTGGTCATGTGTACTGTGGTCCCAGCTACTTGGGAGGCTGAGGTGGGAGGATGGCTTGAGCCTGGGAGGAAGAGATTGCAGTGAGCCGACATCACGCCACTGCACTCTAGCCGGGGTGACACAACCAGACCCTATCTCGAAAAAAAAAGGAACATTGAGGAGGTGAGTGTGGGGTGGAAGAAATGAAAGAAGAGGGAGGAGTGATGGGACCTGATATTGCAGATGTGTCTAAGTCAGATCATGAAGGGCTTGGAGACCGTTGGATGGAGCACATTTTAAGGAAGATGGGAAACTTCTGCAGGCCACTAGGTTCCTTTCTTGTCATATATTACGTTTTTTTCCCCCAATTTTATATCATTATAAAGAATGCTACAATGAAGGCTATCACACCATTCTGTAACTTTTTGATAGAATGAATTTCTAGAAGTTCAACTGCTGGGTCACAAGATAGGCACACTGAAATTTTTGATAGAGAAAGCTAAATTATCTTCCAAAACAGTTGTTTGATTTTACACTCTCAGTGACAGTATATGAGAATGACCATTTCTCTTTCAACAGTGGATATTATTAGTATTTTAGTCTTTGTTAGTCAGACAGGTAAAAGCTGGCATCAGTTATTTAATTTTGATTTCTTTATAGATTGGTGAGTTTGAACATTGTTTTCTGTTTTTATGGAACATTTGTATTTCTTCTATAAGTGGAGTTTTATTAGTGTGTTAGATTCCTTTTGTTATAAGTAATAGGAAACTAGATGCTTTCGTAGTCCATAGATGTGATGATTGGATCTTCACGCTCGTGTGTGAGATGTGCCTCTCTCCAGCCTTGTTGGGATGTTGGGACATTACCCATCTGACATGAAAAGAAAAAAGAAAAAACATTGTTTTAAATAAAGGAGAAAAATTAAGGAATAGGAAATCACTGACTAGCTTAAACGGAAACATGATACTTGCTGGAAGGATACTGGTTATTTTTTGGAATCTAAAGTGGAGATGAACAGCTAAGCCCCAGGAAGAGGGGGAGCAAGGCCAGCCCTTAGGCCTCAGCAGCAGGGATTGGTGAACATTTTCCATTCTCTGTGCGATTCAGCTCCACACTCCCAGATTTATTTTATTTTATTTTTTAATTTATTTTATTTTTTTTTTATAATTTCACTCTTGTTGCCCAGGCTGGAGTGCAATGGTGCGATCTTGGATCACTGCAACCTCCACTTCCCAGGTTCAAGCGATTTTCCTGCCTCAGCCTCCTGAATAGCTGGGATTACAGGCACAAGCCACCATGCCCCACTAATTTTTTTATTTTTAGTAGAGATGGGGTTTTACCATATTGGCCAGGCTGGTCTTGAATTCCTGACCTCAGGTGATCCACCCGCCTTGGCCTCCCAAAGTGCTGGGATTACAGGTTTGAGTCACTGTGCCTGGCCCCAGATTATTTTTTTAAAATTCCAGATGCCCAGGGTTCTCACCAGGCAGGATCAGCTTCAGTTAGAGTTCCAGGGTTGCACAGTACAGGTTTGGATGCTGGGGGCCTACTCCTGTGCTGCATTTTCCTGAGAAAGCTTCATCAGGAGCAGACACATCATGTATCTGCTGTTTCCTTTTTAAATTGTTTTTTTCCTTTTTTTTTTGTTTTATTTTTTTTGAGACGGAGTCTCGCTCTGTCACCCAGGCTGGAGTGCAGTGGCACGATGTCAGCTCACTGCAAGCTCCGCCTCCCGGGTTCACACCATTCTCCTGCCTCAGCCTCCTGAGTAGCTGGGACTACAGGTGCCCGCCACCACGCCCTGCTAATTTTTTGTATTTTTTAGTACAGGTGGGGTTTCACCATGTTGGCCAGGATGGTCTTGATCTCCTGACCTTGTGATCTGCCCGCCTCAGCCTCCCAAAGTGCTGGGATTACAGGTGTGAGCCACCGCGCCCAGCCAGTTTGTTCACTTTTTAATTGATTTGTAAGAGCTCTTTGCATATAAGAGATAAGAACTTTTTGTCATTTGTGTTTAATTTTTTTTTATTCTTTTGGGACAGGCTCTTGCTCTGTTACCCAGGCTGGACCTCCTGGGCCAAGTGATACTCCTGCTTTAGCCTCCCATGTAGCTGGGACCACAACCGGGCACCACCATGTCTGACTAGTATTTTAATTTTTTGTAGAGACAGCGTCTCACTTTGTTGCCTAGGCTGCTCTCAAACTCCTGGCCTCAAGTGATCTGCCTGCCTCAGCTTCCTAAGGTGTTGGGATGACAGGCGTGAGCCACCATGTCTGCCTTAATAGTTTTATTTTAACCATTATGCTGCCTTTTGCCACGTGGAAGTTTTGTAGTTGTATCTAATCATATCTTCCATCTTTTCCTTTGTGGCTTCTAGATTTTTTGCCATGCTTAGAAAGACTTTCTTCCCCAAGATGATAAGCTACTCACCCATATTTCCTTCTAGTATTTTTGTCATTTATCCTTTATGTTTAAATTTTCTATACATGGAGGCTGGGCGCAGTGGCTCATGCGTGTAATCCCTGCACTTTGGGAGGCGGAGGAGGGCAGATTACTTGAGGTCAGGAATTTGAGACCTGACTGGCCAATGTAGTGAAACCCCGTCTCTACCAAAAATACAGAAATTAGCTGGGCATGGTGGCTCACGCCTGTAATCTCAGGTACTCGGGAGGCTGAGGCAGGAGAATCGCTTGAATCCAGGAGGTGGAGGTTGCAGTGAGCCAAGATCGTGCCATTGTACTCCAGCCTGGGTGACAGTGAGACTCTGTCTAAAAAAAAAAAAAACAAAAAATTTCTATACATGTAGCATTTGTTTTGATGTGAGGCATGAGGCATGAGGTAAGGAATCTAGGTTTAATTTCCTAAAAATGGCCAATTTTTTTGCCAAGGTCCATTCTTTTTTTCTCTACTGATTTGAAATGCCATATTTCTTATATCAAATATTCATTAAAGCTTGATTAAGTCTATTTCTGGACTAGAGCTATTTGCAATAATAAATTTTGGTGATCTAACTTAAGAAATCTATCTAATGTCTTTTTTTTTTTTTTTTTGAGACACAGTCTCGCTCTGTCACCCAGGCTGAAGTAAGTGCAGTGGCACGATCTCGGCTCACTGCAACCTCTGCCTCCCAGGTTCAAGTGAGTCTTCTGCCTCAGCTTCCCGAGTAGCTGGGACTACAGGCGCCCATCACCACGCCCGGCTAATTTTTGTATTTTTAGTAGAGACGGGGTTTCACCATATTGGCCAGGCTGGTCTCAAACTCCTGACCTCATGATCTGCCCACCTCGGCCTCCCAAAGTGCTGGGATTACAGGCGTGAGCCACCATGCCCGGCCATTTTTTTTTTCTTTTTTTTTGAGACAGAATTTCGCTCTTGTTGCCCAGGCTGGAGTGCAATGGCGGGATCTTGGCTCACTGCAACCTCCACCTCCCGGGTTCAAGCAATTCACCTGCCTCAGCCTCTCAAGTAGCTGGGATTACAGGCATGCACCATCATGCCTGGATACTTTTGTATTTTTATTAGAAATGGGGTTTCTCCATGTTGGTCAGGCTGGTCTCGAACTTCTGACCTTAGGTGATCTGCCCGCCTTGGCCTCCCAAAGTGCTGGGATTACAGGTGTGAGCCACCACACCCGGCTTTTTTTTTTCTTTGAGATGGAGTCTCACTCTGTCGCCAGGTTGGGGTGCAGTGGTGCGATCTTGGTTCACTGCAACCTCCAACTCCTCGGTTCAAGGGATTCTCCTGCCTCAGCCTCCTGAGTAGCTGGGACTACAGGCGCATGCCACCACACCCGGCCAATTTTTGTATTTTCAGTAGAGACGCCCAGGATGGTCTCAATCTCCTGACCTCAGGTGATCTGTTGGCCTTGGCCTCCCAAAGTGCTGGGATTACAGGCATGAGCCACCATGCCTGGCCAATAAATCTATCTAATGTCTTAAACACTAAAACATGTTTTTATTTTTTACTATTGAGGAAGTATCTGAGATGACATCAAAAATCCCCCTTAAGGTGGACTATTTTCTCACATGAAGGCCAAAGCATTTATGAAAACAGGATTGAAGGGAGTGATGTGACAGAGTGGCCCAGGAAAAGTCTTGGCACTGTAGAATTACTTGATTCCATACCTTCCTTATACAGTTGGCGTATTTGATTTTCTTATTTCTCCCTATAAATTCTTTTTTTTTGGTTTGTTTTTGAGACGGAGTCTCACTCTGTTGCCCGGGCTGGAGTGCAGTGGCGCAATCTCGGCTTACTGCAACCTCTGCCTTCCAGGTTCAAGCGATTCTCCTGCCTCAGACTCCTGAGTAGCTGGGATTACAGGTGCCCGCCACCACACCTGGCTAATTTTTGTATTTTTAGTAGAGACGGGGTTTCTCCATGTTGTCTGGTTGGTCTCGAACTCCTGACCTCAGGTGATCCACACACCTCGGCCTCCCAAAGTGTGGGGACTCAGGCGTGAGCCACTGTGCCAAGCCTATAGTACTTTTTATTCAGGGCATTGCTGCAGGATTGTGTTAATAAATGAGAACTTTTCTTAGCAATTAGTGTTTAAGAAATGAAAATTTGCTTGTTAAAATTTACACGTGTGTTTCAGTTGAGGTAATTAGGGAGTGCAACACCTCTAAATCAGTTTGTATCGTGTACAGCAAACACTGCACACTTCTCTCCCCTTCCTTTCCAGGAACTTTAATGGAATTGGGTATCTCCCCAATTGTAACATCTGGTTTGATTATGCAGTTGTTAGCTGGAGCCAAAATCATTGAAGTTGGAGATACACCGAAAGATAGAGCTTTATTCAATGGAGCCCAGAAACGTGAGCATTAATGCAATTAAAGAGCATTTTCCAAATTTGAGAGTGCTCGTGGTAAAGATGTTTTCTCTAGTCTTTTCTTGTCTTTGGTGGTAAGCGTGCTCTCCTTTCCCCCCAACTTTCATCAGTGTTTGGTATGATCATTACCATTGGGCAAGCCATTGTGTATGTCATGACGGGGATGTACGGGGACCCTGCAGAAATGGGTGCTGGGATCTGTCTCCTGATCATCATTCAGGTAAGAAATCCTATATTTTCCTATGCAGATAACGAAACAGTTTGATTCCTTTTTCCTTTTCTAACAGTTCTTTAGGTGATTGGCTTATTCATTTTCTTACTTTTGAATTATTTAATTCTAGCATTTTGATCACTGAAGTGATACGTGTAAAATTTTTTTAAAACCTTCTGTCACCGTGATGTGTTCAAGTTGTGTTGACGTGAAAAATTCAAATTTATTCTAATAGCTTCATAACTGTACAATACAAAGAATTATGGATCAATTGTATTTTATTGATTCTTGAGATACACATTTGTCACATTTTGATGTCTCTAGAATCAGGATGTTTTTGTACAGTAAACAGTGCCTTCCACTTGCGGTCTGCCAGGAGGCAGTCATGGTGGTGTCACTGCCTGTGCGTGTGTCAGCCTGTTCAGGTCATCCTGACCTTAGTTGGCTGAGTGTGTTCTTCACAGAATGGGTGTTTGAGTTCAATCGCTGTCTAAAGGTGTTCAGAAAATCTGTTGTGATTTGTTATTGAAATGAAAGTTATTGTTTGTGTATAGAAGGGCAAGCTAGATGATAAATATCTACCACTAGGTCTAAAATACCTTTTTGTAAGTAGAAAATTAAAATTCTTTGCACTAAGGTATTGTGTCGTAAGTTAATTGGCAGTGTTCTCTTCTTAGTAGTACACAAGATAGTGATGTTTTAAATGGTAGTATCTTAGAGTCACTGAAACACTGTTTATACACACATCAATATATTCCATGGGTTTTTTAAATGGATGCTTAGGAATGGAATTTTTAAAGGTCAACATAATTAGCAGTGTCCTAAGTATCTTTTTTTTTTTTTGAGACGGAGTCTCATCTGTTGCCCGGGCTGGAGTGCAGTGGCACGATCTCAGCTCACTGCAGCCTCCGTCTCCCGTGTTCAAGCAATTCTCCTGCCTCAGCCTCCTGAGTAGCTGGGCTTACAGGTGCCTGCCACCACGCCCAGCTAATTTTTTGTATTTTTAATAGAGACAGGGGTTTCACCATGTTGGCCAGGCTGGTGTTGAACTCCTGACCTCGTGATTCGCCCGCCTCGGCCTCCCAAAGTGCTGGGATTACAGGCGTGAGCCACTGCGCCCGGCCCTAAGTATCTTAAAGTATGTTAAGTTTGGAAGATATTTCTCTATTGTACAATCCTTAAAAACCATTTAGATAAATTACCCAAGAACAGATCATACTTAAGTTATCTTTCTTGAGTTTTGAAAAGAAGTTTGCTGAAGTTAATAAACAATGGGTATCTGGAGTCCTGATTTTCTTGGAAATGCCTCTTCTTGTTCACTTTATGAAATTGGGATTAGTTTAGGAAATTTTTTCTTTTTTTTTTTTCTTTCTTTTTTTTTTTTTGAGACACAGTCTTGCTGTGTCGCCAGGCTGAAGTGCAGTGGCATGATCTTGGCTCACTACAACCTCCCCTTCCTGGTTTCAAGCGATTTTCCTGCCTCAGCTTCCTGAGTAGCTGGGACTACAGGCGCGCGCCACCATGCCTACCTAATTTTTGTATTTTTAGTAGAGACAGGGTTTCACCATGTTGGCCAGGACGGTCCTGATCTCTTGACCTCGTGATCCGCCTGCCTCGGCCTCCCAAAGTGCTGGGATTACAGGCGTGAGCCACTGTGCCCGGCCAGGTATTTTTTTCTATCTGTTCAAAAGATCAAGATCAAGCTGAGAAAAATATTTTTTAATAATCTCAAATACCAGTTTATTAATATATACATAGAAGGAAATCTGACTGTCTCAGACTGGCATGGTTGAGCATTCTGGTTTTTTTGTTTTTGTTTTTTATTTTTGAGACAGAGTTTCACTCTTGTTGCCCAGGCTAGAGTGCAATGGCGCAATCTCAGCTCGGCACGATCTTGGCTCAACACAACCTCAGCCTCCTGGGTTCAAGCGATTCTCCTGCCTCAGCCTCCCAAAGTGCTGGGATTACAGAGCATTCTGTTTTTTAAATTAGAAATGTTATGTAGGAAGCAAAACATGATTATTTAATGAGTGTGACTTATATCCAGGAAAGTTATGCTGTTCAAGTATTTATTTAGCATTGTTAACAATAAACATGACTTTTCCAATGAGATGGAACTGTTTTGTCATTTGACCAGGGCAGGAATTTTTTTTTTCGAGACGGAGTCCTGCTCTGTCTCCCAGACTGAAGTGCAGTGGTGCAATCTTGGCTCACTGCAACCTCCGCCTCCCAGGTTCAAGCAATTCTGCCTCAGCCTCCCCGGTAGATGGGATTACAGGGTCCTGCCACCACGTCCAGCTAGTTCTGTATTTTTAGTAGAGATGGGATTTTGCCATGTTGGCCAGGCTGGTCTTGAACTTCTGACCTTAGGTGATCCACCCGCCTCGGCCTTCCAAAATGCTGGGATTACAGGCGTGAGCCACCACGCCCGGCCCAGGGCAGGAATTTTTAATGAAAATCAGGTTATTTGGAAGCTTTCTGATCCCCAGTGTGTTCACATTTGGTAGAAGATACGTTTCCTTAAAGAATAACTGTCAGATGTGGTGGCTCACACCTGTAATTCCAGCACTTTGAGAGGCCGAGATGGGCGGTTCACTTGAGGTCAGGAGTTTGAGACCAGTCTGGGGAACATGGTGAAACCCTGTTTCTACTAAAAAACACAAAAATTGGCCGGGTGCGGTGGCTCACACCTGTAATCCCAGCACTTTGGGAGGCCGAGGCGGGCGGATCACGAGGTCAGGAGATCGAGACCATCCTGGCCAACATGGTGAAACTCTGTCTCTACTAAAAATACAAAAATTAGCAGAGCGTGGTGGCAGGAGCCTGTAGTCCCAGCTATTTGGGAGGCTGAGGCCGAACCCAGGAGGCGGAGGTTGCAGTGAGCTGAGATTGTGCCACTGCGCTCCAGCCTGGCGACAGAGCGGGACTCCGTCTCAAAAACTAAAATAAAATAAAACCACAAAAATTAGC
Source organism: Gorilla gorilla gorilla (assembly GCF_029281585.2). NCBI lineage: Eukaryota > Metazoa > Chordata > Mammalia > Primates > Hominidae > Gorilla > Gorilla gorilla. The sequence goes on from NC_073232.2 coordinate 21,186,948, forward strand.
CAGGCGTGGCGGTGTGTGCCTGTAATCCCAGCTACTAAGGAGGCTGAGGCAGGAGAATTGCTTGAACTCTGGAGTTGGAGTTTGCAGTGAGCCGAGGTCACACCACTGTACTCCAGCCTGGGCGACAGAGTGAGACTCTGTCTCAAAAAAAAAAAAGATTAACTTTGTCTTTGTCTTTATTTGTCCATTTGCAAATCACTTGATTGGCAAATTTACAGCCCTTGGGAATTAGGGAAAGAGGCGCATTGGATGGGGAGAGATGATATTCTGGAGTCTGATTTTAGTATCTTTCAGGGCTTAGGGTTTCTCTTCGTATGCTTTAGGCATTGTTGAGGGTATGGACAGGCCAATTGTTGCCTTAAGTTTTGTTTCTTTACAGCATTTTCTTTCTGCAATCCAGAGTTTAGAATAATCTTGATTTTTAAAAGACACTTAGAACTGGCATGTAGCTCGTAGAACATTATATACATCAAGAAAAGCTCTCTAGTATCTTACTTAAGGATCTATTCAGATTCCTAAGGAATCTCCACTGAGCGATTCTCAGCCAGCTAGCTACAGGTTGACTTCTTACAGAGTCAGTTATGGATTTAAATTCATATAAAATAGAGTTAAGCTATTTTGCTGTTCATTTTCAGTATTCAGAAATCAGAAATACTTACAGTCCAAGAATGAAACAAGTAAAGTGGATGTACACTGATTCATTTACATGAATTCTGATACACAAATATGTGTGTTATGGCTAATTCTTCTAGTGTTAATGTATAAAGAGGGGTGTCGTGTTTGATTGTAGGTGGGCAGTGACCCATTTGTGTCTTTTCAAGGCGTTGCTAACATTGAAAATATGTGGATACACTGAAGAGCTATGATTGGATCAGTGTGTTTCACTCAGAAACATAGGTTTTGAAAACTGTTTGCATGTCGTTGTGGAAGGTATTTCTCACCTTATTTGTTCATGTTTCATTCACATGGTTAGTGTTTTTCAGCTAGTGAGTTTAGAAATCTACATAGCAGGTCTTGACTAAAAATTTTAAAAAACTATTAGAGAATATCAGTGTGCATGGCACATAATAAAGGTAAGTATGTTTTGACATACTGAACAAAAGATAGTTTGACAAAACTAAGTTGTGTGTAGGTGTCGTGCAGGGTTAAAATGTTAAGTGCCATGTTTATACTGGCTCATCATACATGTCGTCCATTCCCCGTGAACACGTGGCAGTTAGGGTTCTGGTCCCATCGCTGTAGACGCTGCTGTCACTTCCTGGGTTCTCATCCCTTTTCACAGGCATGCATGATATTTACTGGCTTTTATTCCCGTAATTATAGAAACCGTTTCTCATTTCTGTATAATTTCTTCCTTCCTTTGGAAAAACCCGAGTTTAATTTTCACAGGACATATGTGAACCACTCTGTAGTCCGATGGTCACTGTTCTGAACAGGGGGTGTGGAGAATTAGAGTTGTTTCAGAGCTGCTGTGGGACTCTGGAGAGGTCATTTCTCAAGGCCCATCATGATGCTTTCTGTGGCTGATGTTCATGGACGGCTGTTGCCTCCTGCATAGGATGGGTTTCTCTGTTTATGATGAGGAGTCTCTGTTCACTAATTACATTATTGTGGTTAAATAGAATTGGTAGTAAGTCCTAACCTCTACATTATTTTGTCAAAATGTCGAACTTGGTTTTCAAGCAGTAAAGGATTAGCATGATCTGTCTTAGAACTTTGGAGAATCGTACCCTTTCTCCTGCCCATTGAAACGCAGACTAAAAGCCTGTAAATAGACAAGTTAGGCTCTGTCCAACTACTGAAATGGCAGTTAAGGAGAAAAACAACACTGTGTAAGGTAAGCATGCCTAAAATGGTCTCATGTGGTTACTTTGGTCGCTCTTCCAGCAGGTGATATTGGATAAAGTGAGTACAAAATGAGGGTGGGCGGCTTGAGAGCTGGGAGGAATGGAAGTGACTTCCTCACTTCTGCCGGAGGGTGTCTTTAAAGTGGGGACATGTGTGAGGTTGGGGGCATGGAAGCATATTTTCTTCCTGTCTTGATTAGGTTATTTGAGTGCAGGGAAGGGGTCATATGACTGAGGTCACTTGAAGGGCTAGGAACTGTTTTTAATTAATGCATGCTTTTACAGGAATGTCTTCTCCAAGAAGCAAGTTCAGAATTTTCAATATCCCATAAATTAAAGTCAGTATGCTTTCATTTTTAAAAACATTACGAGCTTAACCTTAACTGTCTTCAAATTTACATTCAATCTTTGTCACTATGTGTATAGAATGCATTTTTACATTGTTGCTCGAGTACGTATTTGAGTACATATTTGTGTTCTAGTTTTTTATTTATTCTGTACACATTCTATAGAGTATACATATATATAATATATATAATGCTTTTTTCAAAGGATCAACACAGCCCTTAGACTTATCCTTTGATGGCAGTGTACATTTCCATCTTGCTATTATACCAGAATTCATCTGACTTTTTACTTCCTTGGAGGTATTTGGGATGTTTTCAGTTTCTTGCTGTCATAAATTCTAGAATACTGCGATCATTTTTTGTTTCAGTGTGCTTTTCAAACAGGCTTTATTTAAACATTGCAAAAGAAACTATTCAGATAAGTGTAAATAGACTTTAAAAGTTGAAATGTCTGCTTTATAATGCAACAGTATTTCAAGTCCTCTTACTGTTCTAGATTGGCCTGAGTAAATGAAAGCAGGCCAAAAGATGCAGTTGATCATCACAGTGAGATTGCAACAATCAGGCCTTAACATTCAAAACGCCCCTAGCTTGGAAATAGCCAATGGTGTTCCTGTCCCCCTTTCTTGAGTTTGTTCTTGCTTCCGCTTACTTGCATTTCTTTCCCCACAGTTGTTTGTTGCTGGTTTGATTGTGCTGCTGTTAGATGAGCTGCTACAGAAGGGTTACGGCTTGGGGTCTGGGATTTCCCTCTTTATTGCCACCAACATCTGTGAGACCATTGTCTGGAAGGCCTTTAGTCCCACTACCATTAACACTGGCAGAGGTACATCGCACAGCGACTGCAACTGCACGCGTTTTGCTGGATGTGTGCTGGGAACAAACCCATCGTGTCGCAGTACATGCCTAGAGCCGTTCTGGTTTGCTCTCCTAGGGGATAAGGAATGCGAATTCTTCAAAACTTGATGAGCAGAGATTTGTGGAGTAAGCAGTACTACCTCAGAGAGAATAGTATCAAAATTTTAGCCTCTGCTTATTTAAAATTTCAGTGGTTGCAAACAGATTTTCAAAATTTCTTTTGTTAACCTTGCTTAAGGCATTGCTGCAGAAGTCATTTATTTGACTGATTTCAGCATCCGTAGGGGGATAAAAAGGTAGTGGATTTTAGATTTTTCAAATGAAAAGACTGTTGTTCATTGAATCCACCTGGAGCACTCCTACTCTGCTGCTCTTCTAATTGGCTTTGTAATAGCACCAAAGTTTTGAAATATTTCATTCTCTCTTTCCCCTTCCTCATCTCCACTTCTAACAGATACTGTCCTAAGTGGTTAATACCTAAACTCTGATCCCAGCCTTAAGAAAACTGTAATGATGATTAATGTTCTTGGTGCGGTAAACTTCGAGGCAGGCTCGATAGAGTGACATCTGTCTCTTATTCTGACATCTCTGCTCTGCTTCGCTGCTGTTTATTTTTCCTAAAAACACTCTCTCCCTTCCCTGAAGTAAAGGAGAGGCAAATCTCTATGAATGAAATTTCGCTTTGGTAAATTTTACATTGTATGTTTTCTTCAAGAATAGTCTCTTGAGAAAACTTCGGATTTATGCTATAAAAACATAGATTTGCCTCAATGATCTAAATATTTGTAGAACCTGCTCACATGGCTATATCATAAAGCAAACATTGGCGAGTTCTTTTGACTCATATTTTCTGCTGTATACTGGACTTTCACGGTTAGTTGTTTGAGCTTTGGGACAGCTTTGGACGATGAGTCCACAGGTCGTGTCTGTCTTGATTTTACAGGTACTGAGTTTGAGGGTGCAGTCATAGCTCTGTTCCATTTGTTGGCCACCAGGACGGACAAAGTCCGAGCTTTACGGGAGGCTTTTTATCGGCAGAACTTACCCAATCTCATGAACCTCATTGCTACAGTTTTTGTGTTTGCTGTTGTTATATATTTCCAAGTAAGTATAACCTCTTCACCAAAGTAAGTGGGATATAGATTTTTATTTTGCTCTTAAAGAGAATGCCATCTGACATGCTGTTGTTTAACAAGTCAGGGTTTAAGATCAAGGGAAATAAAATTTTGCAATTAGAGTCTCCAGACTGATTTTAAGGTGTGAAATATTGGAGTCTCTACTTTTTTTGTTTTTTGTTTTGACCCATCAGCAGGAAGCAGACTCTCGACACTTTAAAAGGCAGAACATCTTTGTTAGCATTGTCTTTTCTTTTCTTTTCCTGAGACAGAGTTTTGCTCTTGTTGCCCAGGCTGGAGTGCAGTGGCGCGATCTTAGCTCACTCTAACCTCCTCTTCCTGAGTTCAGGTGATTCTCCTGCCTCAGCTTCCTGAGTAGCTGAGATTACAGGCACGTGCCACCACGCCCGGCTAATTTTTTTTTTTTTTTTTTGAGATGGAGTCTTGCTCTGTCGCCAGGCTGGAGTGCAATGGCGCAATCTCGGCTCACTGCAAGCTCCGCCTCCTGGGTTCAAGTGATTCTCCTGCTTCAGCCTCCTGAGTAGCTGGGACTACAGGTGCATATCACCACACCCGGCTAATTTTTTTGTATTTTAGTAGAGATGGGATTTCACCACGTTGGCCAGGATGGTCTCGATCTCCTGACCTCGTGATCCACCCGCCTCGGCCTCCCAAAGTGTTGGGATTACAGGCGTGAGCCCCTGCGCCCAGCCGACATTGTCTTTTCATCCCCCCCACTGTTCTTTGTTTTCCCTCTCTGGTCTCTGTTCTTTTCTTAATGTGTCTGGCTCCCCCACTTACTCTCCGTTTCCTTTTTTAGGGATTTCGCGTTGATCTGCCCATTAAGTCGGCCCGTTACCGAGGACAGTACAGCAGCTACCCCATCAAACTCTTCTACACCTCCAACATCCCCATCATCCTCCAGTCGGCCCTGGTGTCCAACCTGTATGTTATTTCCCAGATGCTGTCTGTTCGATTTAGTGGCAACTTTTTAGTAAATTTACTAGGACAGTGGGCCGTGAGTATTATGTTTATTTATATTATTTATAGTTTATTATAATTTGCATTTCATGGTTGTATTTTTAATGGAATGAGGTCGACATTGGAGCATTTGCTGTATTTTCAGATTCACTTACCTATATAGCAGAGTTTAGTACTTATCTGGAAGAAATGGTAAGTGTTGCAGAAGTAAGATTGCCCAAGCGCTTTTTATTATTTTGCTCTCTAGGAAGCACTTTCACATCTCATTTGAATGACCTTTTAAGCTAAAATTGTGGTTGATTTCATAAAAGTAGTTTCCTATTTTGTCATCTTATTCCAGTATTGTCTACAATAATGCTTTCTAAAAAATGCTATTTGCTGGCTGGGTGCGGTGGCTCACTCCTGTAATCCCAGGACTTTGGGAGGCTGAGGTGGGTGGGTGGATCACCTGAGGTCAGGAGTTCGAGACCAGCCTGGCCACATGGTGAAACCCCGTCTCCACTAAAAATACAAAAATTAGCCAGGCGTGGTGGCAGGTGCCTGTAGTCCCAACCATTCAGGAGGTCAAGACAGGAGAATTGCTGGAACCCAGGAGATGGAGGTTGCCATGAGCCGAGATCACGCCACTGCACTCCAGCCTGGGCGAGAGAACGAGACTCCGTCTCCAAAAAATAAAAACAAAAAATGCTATTTGCTGCTGCTAACATATGAGATACTGGACTCATCCTAACCTTTCCTATCTCCCACCCTGCCTCCAGGCTTCCTCTATTTTTTATGGTCTGAATGGCAATAAACCAGCTTGTGATGAGCTGGGCTAGAGATAGGCATGCTATTAACTAGATGGTAGAGACAGCGGTGCTGCTAGTAATATAATCCTGTACATTCTCATATACATCCCCCCGTCATAATTTCTTTTTCTTTTTTTTTTTTGAGACGGAGTCTCACTCTGTCGCCCAGGCTGGAGTGCAGTGGTACGATCTCGGCTCACTGCAAGCTCCGCCTCCCGGGTTCACGCCATTCTCCTGCCTCAGCCTCCCAAGTAGCTGGGACTACAGGCGCCCACCACCACGCCCAGCTCATTTTTTGTATTTTTAGTAGAGACGGGGTTTAACTGTGTTAGCCAGGATGGTCTCGATCTCCTGACCTTGTGATCTGCCTGACTCAGCCTCCCAAATTGCTGGGATTACAGGCGTGAGCCACCGCACTTGGCCCATAATTTTTTCTAAAGCCATCTAGCCACGCTGTTATTGAAGCGTGAGTTACTGTGGGACTGAATTTTCATTGGTTTAAATTCTGTCACCTAACAAAGGGGTATTTTCCCTCTTAAAATTATAGATTTTAGCCAGGCGTGTTGGCTCTCATCTGTAATCCCAGCACTTTGGGAGAACAAGGAGAGAGGATAGCTTGAAGGCCAGGAGTTGGAGACCTGTCTGGGCAACATAGCGAGACCCCATCTCTACAAAAAAATTTAAAAACTAGCCGGGCACAGTGTTACGTGCCTGTAGTCCTAGCTACTTGGGAGGCTGAGTTGGGAGGATTGCTTGAGCCCAGGAGTTTGAAGCTACAGTGAGCTGTGATCATACCACTGCATGCCAGCCTGGTTGACAGAGTGAGACCGTGTCTCAAAAATAATAGAATTTTAAAAGACTAATGTCCTTTATTCTTTGCCACAGTAGGTAACTCTAGAATTTGCACCCCACCAAAGAATAGTATTTTTCTGTACAGTTATTCCTGAAATATGGTGTTTATTCTGTGCATTTGTCTTAATATGCTTTTTTTTGCATTATAAGTTATAAAGACTCATACCTTTCTGCTTTTACTGAATGTCATTTAAAAAAAAGTTTTTTTTAAAGATAATAAGACAGTAACTCATATATTAGTTGAAGGGAATAGGATTCCCTTTATTCATAATACTTCTTTCCCGTTCAAGAGAAATGTGATGATCTCTGTTGTATTCTGGCTAATATTATATCGAGGACAGGAAAGTTGAGAGACAGGAATAAGAAGAATGCTGTTTCTGCCCTCCTTAGAATAGTCCAGCAGCAGTTATTACTCTGATCAGAATGTCATAGTGATAGTGCTTTGAATAGTTGGTCCTGTACAAATTGTGTTATGATTTTGAGTAAGATTCTTCTGAATGAGAGAATGATTGGGAGATAGTGCTTTTGATCTGGGATTAGTGATTCTAGGGGCACAGTAAAGAAATCATTGGGCAGTCATAAATTCAAGAACCAGATACTGTAATCATCGCAACTAAAAATTGGTTTCTCACCCCCATATGTATACCCCAAAACTTTATTTAATATGAGCAAATAATGCTGTTCCTATTTCTGTAAGACTTAAGTATATAGATAAAAATCCAATTATTATAAATATTTATTAAAAGATTGCTCCTTATAACATAGAAACCACATAAAGTCTAGGCAGCAAGTTAAAGTCTTCTGTCAGTATTTTAGTTGATTGCATTAATATTTTCATATGGAAGGATCATTTATAGGGATCTTAATATACTGACTGGATACTCTCATAGCTCAGAAAATTTCAGATTTTAAGTATAATCAGAGGTTGATTGTAAATGTAATCATATTCCTATTTTCAGTAATGGAAGATTTTGTAATATATTACAATTTTTAAGAATGACTCAATATTTTCACAGTGTCTTGCATGTAATAGGTGTTCATCGTATAACTTTGAAGGAGTGAAGGTAGTAGACACTGAAGTACATTCTGAAACTACATCGAATGACTAGCTGTAGATGCCTTGAACTTAAAACACTGTCATTTCTGAGAAGTTTGAAGTGTCATGCAAATGTATTCCTGACTAATTAGGTTGACCACTTGTTCTTTGTACTCCTGTTCTGTAGGATGTCAGTGGGGGAGGACCCGCACGTTCTTACCCAGTTGGAGGCCTTTGTTACTATCTTTCTCCTCCCGAGTCCATGGGCGCCATCTTTGAGGATCCTGTCCATGTCGTTGTTTATATCATCTTCATGTTGGGGTCATGTGCATTCTTCTCTAAGACATGGATTGAAGTGTCTGGTTCCTCAGCTAAAGATGTAAGTGTTTGGTTTATTTTAAAATAAAACTCTTGGCAATGCATGGTGGCGCACATCTGTAATCGTAGCACTTTGGGAGGCTGAGGCCGCTGGATCGCTTCACCTCAGGAGTTTTGAGACCAGCCTGGGCAACATAGCGAGACCCCATCATGACTAAAAAAATACAAACAAAAATTAGCCGGGCATGGTGGTGCGTGCCTGTGGTCCCAGCTACTTGGGAAGTTGAGATGGAGCATTAACGCTTGAGTCCGGGAGGTGGAGGTTGCAGTGAGCCAAGATTGCACCACTGCACTCCAGCCTGGGTGACAGAGCGAGATCCTGTCTCAAAAAAATAAAAAAGGCCAGGCGCAGTGGTTCACGCCTGTAATCCCAGCACTTCGGGAGGCCAAGGTGGGCAGATCACAAGGGTAGGAGATTGAGACCATCCTGGCCAACATGGTAAAACCCCTTCTCTACTAAAAATACAAAAATTAGCTGGGCGTGGCAGCGCATGCCTGTAATCCCAGCCACTCAGGAGGCTGAGGCAGGAGAATCGCTTGAACCTGGGAGTCGGAGGTTGCAGTGAGCTGAGATCGTGCCACTGAACTCCAGCCTGGCGACAGAGCTAGACTCCGTCTCCAAAATAAATAAATAAATAGATAAATAAAAAATTTTTTAAAAAGTAAAATAAAACTTTGTTTTTGGAAAATTCATATTTAATTGTCAAAACAGTAGTGGATACACTCCTTTATAACTTAAACTTTAATTTATACATTTTTATTGAGTCAGTGTCACCCCAACAGGCTAAAAATTGGTTCCCAAAAGGTAAAAAATTCTTAGATATTACAGTGGTTTGCAACCCTCCTGCAAAACAAAATCTTGTTTGGTAATTGAAGAAGGGTTGAGAAGCACCGGTTTCATATGGGTAACATGGAGCGGAGTAGCACTGAAGCTTTGGTTTCCTCAGGCTTAATGCGAATGATATGACAATGCAACTTTCAGGTTATTGTATGTTACTTGTTAGTGTGTGGCAAGCACTTCGCATAGAACATGGTAGATGTAAGCAGTGAAATGTTCCAGTTGGATTTTGAAAGTCGTTTTTCTCTCGGCAGGTAGCTAAACAGCTGAAAGAACAGCAGATGGTAATGAGGGGCCACCGAGATACCTCTATGGTTCATGAGCTTAATAGGTAAGGCTGCTAGACTGACGCCTTTATAGGCCTGTGTTTGTGTTTCAGTCTTTCAGTGATGGCTAAATGTTTTTCTTTGTTCAAGTTCATATTTAAAACCCTTCTATTCACACAGATGAATCAAAATTTCACACAGAACTTGTTTTCCGTGTCAAAACCAACACCTGAATTTTTCATTGAAATTGTGAGCACTGGTCTGCTCATCCCAGTGATAAAATCTTGCAGATCAGTGCTGTTCTCAGCACTGGCTGGCTGCACATACAATCACTAGAGAGCTTTTAAAAAGGATTTCCCAGGAACTGTGGCTTATTTGGTCTGGGGTGAGTTCCAGGCATCAGGGTTTTATGTTTTGGTAACAGCTTCATTGAGATAAAATTCAGATACCATGTAATTCACTCACTTGAAGTATATTGTTCAGTGTGTGTTAGTATATTCAGACTTGTACAGTCATAAGTTTAAACACATTTTCACCACCCAGAAAGAAACCCTGTACCTACTAGCCCACCTTCCCAACCACCAGCCCCAGACAGCCACTTTTAACTTTGTCTCTACAGATTTGCCTATTCTGTACATTTCATATAAATGGAATCGTATAATGTATGTTATTTTGTAAGTGGCTTCTTTCACTTGGCATCATGTTTTCACAGTTCATATGCTTAATTCTTTTCATGAATAATATTCAATTGTAGGGCTTTACCACACTTTATCAGTTGATAGAAATCTGGGTTGTTTCCACTTTTTATGAATAATGCTGTTGTGAACATATTTGTACAAATTTTGTGCTGCTCAGCTGTCTTCCAGGTTGGCTGCTGTAGTCCACATTCCCACCAGCAGTGTATGAGGTTCCACTGCTGCCTGTCCTCGCCAGCACTAGCTCTGGCTTTTTAATTTCAGCCATCCTGATGGATGTGAAGTGGGGCACAATCACAGCTCACCGCAGCCTCTTGGGCTCAAGCGATCCTCCCTGCCTCAACCTCCAGAGTAGCTTGGGACCACAGGTGTGTGCCACCACGGCCAACTAGCTTTTTTTTTTTTTTTTTTTTTTTTTTTTTATCTGAGATGGGGCCTCGCTTTGTCACCCAGGCTGGAGTGCAGTGGCACCGTCTTGGCTCACTGCAACCTCGACCTCCTGGGTTCAAGCGATTCTCCTGTCTCAGCCTCCCTAGTAGCAGGGATTACAGGCACACACCACCATGCTCGGCTAATTTTTGTATTTTTAGTAGAGATGGGTTTCCCCATGTTGGCCAGGCTCGTCTTGAACTTCCGACCTAATCATCCACCTGCCTTGGCCTCCCAAAGTGTTGGGATTACAGGCATGAGCGACCATGCCTGGTGGGATCCAGATTCCTTCTTTTGCTTGGGGGCATCCAGTTGTCCCAGCATCATTTGTTGAAAAGGCACTAGTATTTTTCCTTAAACTTTTTATTTATTTAGAACACAGACTGCAGAGTAGTATGATGGATCTGCAGCTCCAGTTGTCACCATCCTGCTGTTCTTGTTTCACCCGTCACTGCCTATAATCTTTTTTATTTTAAATCCCATTTTTAAGTTTTCCAGGTGATTCTAATGTGCAGCCAAGGTTGAATTACTGAAATGGATCCTCAAAATCTTATGACATAAATTTGTTCATACTTACTCTTCATTCCACAAGGGGGAACGAAAGGTTACTCATTTAAAAATCTTAAACATTTTAGTATTTAAATCTGTCCAGGAATCTCATGTCCTGTAAGATTATATATTGTCTTTCTTGGCTGTTGACTGGTTCCTGGAAATTAGGGTCAGAGTCTTTGCCTGGATCAGAGATCCCGTTCCCATGCCGTGTCCTGCACACCCCTCCACACTGCAGCCTGTTCCCTCTGGAGTTCAGGGAGGCTTTAGACCCAGCTATGGCTGCTGCGCCTCGACCTGTCTTCGTCTCTAGCTGCTGTGCTGTTCCTGGTCTCTGCTGCCACCTAACTTGGGGTTCTGTCTCCTAGGTACATCCCCACCGCAGCTGCGTTTGGCGGTTTGTGCATTGGCGCCCTGTCGGTGCTGGCTGACTTCCTGGGGGCCATTGGATCTGGCACTGGAATTCTGCTAGCAGTCACTATTATTTATCAGTATTTTGAAATATTTGTTAAAGAACAGGCCGAAGTTGGTGGGATGGGTGCTTTGTTTTTCTAAATGTTCAAATATTTCATTTTGTGCGTGTGAAAGGGAAAACACTTTGACAGATCGTTTTTGTCAGATGACACTGGTGGCTCCCCTTTTCTCCCCTCACGGTTTCTTGTTTCGAGTGCTGACTGACCCGTTTCTGAAATGGGCACCGAGCTAAGTCTGTGTGCAGCATTAGTACCCGCTGCCTTAAAACTCAAGTTTACATTATTCATTAAAAAAAGTACATCTAGTGTTGCCTGTAATGCTGGAAACCAATGTGTCTACCTTGCTGTGTTAAATCATGACAGTGAGACGGTGAGATGGATTCGTGTTGCACACAACATTCAAAACACTTCATATTGCCCCCACTTGTTTAAAAATAAATGTAGTTCAAATTGCCACTTTCCAGTATTTTTGAGCTTATTTAATGAGTTCTGGAACATTTATATCTAATCTATATTTTAGATAATTACTTTTTATACTTTTTTAACTCATGGTATCCCCACTCCCCACCCCCACCTCATTTTTATTTGTCCCTTCTCAAAGCAGCCACTTAGCCCACATGGGCAAAATCAAGTCTCCAGTTATTTCTGTCACTAGAAACAACTGCTTCTAAGGCCTCCTCCTTCTCTTCCTCCTCTTCCTCCTTTTCCTTCTCCTCCTCTCTTCCCAGTGACAGCATCATCGTGCTGTTTGCCTGTATTGGCTATGCCTTCTAACTCCAACCAGTCACTTGAGAATATTCTTTCAAGATTCTAGGCCCCAATTCTTTTCTGTTTAAATCCCTAAAGCAAAGATCTAATTCTCAAGCAATGTCTGTAGTTCAGTGGGGGTGAACAATGAATATATTCATGCTAGGAATTTGTGTCTGTTGTTGTACTCACAGCAGCAACATGAGTGTAAACAGTAGACAATAAACTTTTATTTAAGAAAACTGATTCAGTTGTGTTGGAAAAAAATAAAGAAATCTGATATTAAACGTTTTCTAAGATCATTTGTATAGGTTCAGTGTATTCATAAGAAGTCCACCCTGAGATGCCTGTAAAAGTCAAATGTAATTACACTTCAAACTTTAATCCTAAATTATTGACAGATGATAGTGACCAACTTAAGGGTAATCATATATGTGACTAACATTTGGGAGGAAACAGGAAAACAGTGCTCTCAAAACAATATCCCAGTCTCCATTTGAAAGAGCATAGATCTTGGTAAATCATTTTGAAAACTATGTGCTTTATTTCCCAAAAGATCAAACTTAATTTTTCAAAGACACCCTTTTCAGAAGTATGGGTTTTCATTGCTGTTTAGTTTCTTAGGTGTAGTATGTCTTACGTAGCTTATGCTTACAAAGCCAAATAATCGCAGGGCAAGGCAGATAAAGGCAGGCAGGATAGTGACAGTGGCTCGGTGAGCACCCGCCAAGGGCCTGAGACCACTGTTACCATAACAACACCCACCCAGTGTTATGACGTCCGATTTTTTTTTCCCTTAAGAAGGTGGAAATACGGCTTTTAATACGTAGGAAACCTTCAGTTTTTAAATGCAGGGCAAATAAACATTTTTAAACAGTGCCAGCCAGACTGCCAGTTCTCAAACAGACTTAATTTCCAAAGCACAACCTTTTCATGTTTATAAAAAATAGAAATGGCATTTAGGGATACATTCTAGGATTTGGCTCTCACTTCTAAGTTGCACTCTTAGGAAGAAGGAGAGGATAAGCTTAGGTCAGCTGCAGAGGTCATTCCCGTGGGGAGTGGCTGGGGAGGAACTGGGCTATGTGGAAAGACTGGGCTGCGCCCGTCTACGTCTACGGATGCCTTCTCTCTTGATTTCAATGATAGCATGTGGCTTTCAGAGCTAAGGAAGAGTTGTTAGAGCTTTGGAGAATCACAATGCCTGTGATTGAAATCAGGATTTAAAAAAGGGTTAGAGGCATAGGGGAAGGCTACCATTACAGGAAGTAGTTGGATCTTAATTTTCACATGTATAGGGCTAGACAGCTTCATCTGTAAAGTTCTGTATTTCCATAATTGTTTTATCTTTAGGAAGTCCAGTGTAAAGATCTTACAGTTTCACTCATAAAAATATCCTGGGCTCAGACAGTAAGCCTGTGGACAAACGGAGGCTACTGCAGCATTCTGGCATCAGCACTCTGATTTTATCTAGAGAGCCCTTTCATATGGTTCTCAGGGCCTGGCTTACCCGCTGGAGCCAGGCTAGAAACATGACTTAGGGCTGGATGAGAATCATCCTGAGACTTCCGTGGGGGCCAGACTGGAAAGTCCTGGAAAATCATGGAGCTGCTGGAGGCCCTAAAAGTCAACACAAAAAGAGCTAAACTCACTCAAGAAGCTAAGAAAATGGCCCAGGAACACTGGTAGAACTGCTAGATGACAGGGTTTCAGGCATGGGAACCAGATCAATCTGTACTTCTTGCTGTGAAGTACTCTGTATTGGGTTTCAGGTACTGGCTGATCTTGCTGGTTCTGTTCATGGTTTAACATCAAGATATTACTGCCCCAAACATGTCAGTCTTAAGGATGTGTTTTCAGAAACTTCAAGTACTCTTTAAGGTAAGAATAGGAAAAGAGATCCTCAAGCACGTGCAGATGCTTGCGGGATGGACCTGAATTTTCATTAGTCTCCTAGCCTTGGTGTAGTGAATGGAGTCAACCATTTTCCTTACTTAAAAGCTGGTTCAGCCTCAGTAAATAGGTGAACTGAAAACTAGTAGAGGATTCTATCGAACCCTACCCTAGTTGGATTCAACTACCCTAGATGAATTTTGCATAGTAAAAATTCAATTAGAAGAGGCCAAAAAGCCTTTTTTTTTTCTTTTTAACGCTGTTTTAAACACTAACGGAGTACATGCAAATCCCAGCTTAGAATTTTATATTGGGGGTTGAGAGTGGAAATGACCTAATTGAGAACTCAGGTCTATTTCTCTATACAAATACCCTTGTCTACCAGACTGGACTAGAAAAGTAACTGAGCTGTAGTTAACTGCTGTTGAGCTTTAAAAAATTGGAGTAAACATACTTGCATTTATATTCTTTTTTTGTTAATTTTAGCTGGAGTTATAACAAATTTAAAGGAAGGTCACAACCTACCTGTAATTACAATTCCATACCACCACCACATCTGTTCTGTGCTTTTATTTTACGAAAAAGCTAATGGCAAATCTACATTAAACTAAGTTGAATACAAAGTCTTAGTGAAGAAGGCCTGGTGGTCTCGTTTACAAAAATGGCCAGTGTCATATTTGGCCTTAAAATTTCAAGAAGGGCACTTCAAATGGCTTTGCATTTGCATGTTTCAGCGCTAGAGCGTAGGAATAGACCCTGGCGTCCACTGTGAGATGTTCTTCAGCTACCAGAGCTGTGGAAAGCAAAGAAAACAACTTAGATCATGCCGTTAAGGAAGGACAAAACATCTTATTCAATCAGTGTTTGCGGAGCAGGTACTACTATATGTCAGTTCCTATGCTAGATGCTGGTGATAACATTTTTTTTGGCCTATAAGGATCTTAAAGAATAAAGACTATAAAGGCAAGATTACATTCCTAGCATGAGACAAGAACATCAGGGATAATGATTTTTTTTTTTTTTTTTTTTTGTGAGACAGAGTCTTGCTCTGTTGCCCAAGCTAGAGGGCGATGGCGTGATCTCGGCTCACTGCAACCTCTGCCTCCCGGGTTTAAGCGATTCTCCTGCCTCAGCCTCCCCAGTAGCTGGGACTACAGGCGTGCGCCACCACGCCCAGCTAATTTTTGTATTTTTAGTAGAGACGGGGTTTTTGCCATGTTGGCCAGGATGGTTTCGATCTCCTGACCTCGTGATCCACCCGCCTCAGCCTCCCAAAGTGCTGGGATTACAGGCGTGAGCTACTGCACCCAGCCAGGGATGATTTTATGTGTTAAAACAGCAAAGTTGGAAGTGTATAGAGCCAATCGCTATACCTCATTTATAGCTGGGGTAGGGCTTTGCTTTTCTGAAACCAGATGGTGATGATTATGTAGGATCTTAGGGATTCCATCTTTTCTGCTGCTAGGGGATACATATGTTCCCCCAGCAAGTTAAACTGTGTGCATGTTAGGACTGGAGATCTACTACCAAGAATGCGGTCTCAGGACTTTATTACCACAGGCTTTCATTAAAATTTGTTTCACTCAGATGGAGGTTGCCAGATGTAAAATCAGCCTCTTGTTTTCCTAGCCGCTTGTTTGGGAACAAGCCTGGGGACATTTGCAGGCAGGAAGCATGTCCTACTCACCTGGGCATAGCAGGTGCTTGGTAACTGGCAGATGCTACTCTTTGTAGCAAACTGATCTTTTTTTAAATTTTTTTTTATTTTTTTGAGATGGAGTCTCACTTTGTCGCCAGGCTGCAGTGCAGTGCCACGATCTTGGCTCACTGCAACCTGCGCCTCCCGTATTCAAGCGATTCTCCTGCCTCAGCCTCCTGAGTAGCTGGGACTACCGGCATGTACCACCATGCCTGGCTAATTTTTGTATTTTTAGTAGAGATGGGGTTTTACTATGCTGGCCAGGCTGGTCTGGAGCTCCTGACCTCAAGTGATCAGCCTACCTTGGCCTCCCAAAGTGCTGGGATTACAGGCGTGAGCCACCGCACCCGGCCAGCAAATTGATCTTAAAATGTAATACTTTCCTTCCGACTTCTCAAATGTTGCTTGTTGAATAAAAGGTTTGATTACTGTATTTTGATTCTACTAAAGCTAGGCAATTTGGTTCTTTTATCCCTCCTCCTTTATAGCCATAGTACCCTCTCTCCACCTCCCCTCACTTATTCTATTTTTTTCTCCCTTTTCTAAGACCAAAAGTGAAGTTAAGAAGGTGGAAGGGAGAAGGAAGACATTTTACAAAAAGGATAGTCTTCTACTAAAAGATAACCCCACATGGCATTTCACACTTGCCTACGCCACCCTGCTTTCCACACACCTCCTCAGAGGGAGGGGCTGTTATTGTTCCTGTTTTATGAAAAAAGCCGAGAGAGGCTACAGAACCTGTTTGATGTGATAGCTAATTATGGTCCGCGGAGCCTCAAACCGAGTCGGGCCTGTGACTCCGAGCTGCGCTGCCTCGTATTGATTGTCATGCCTTTCTCCAAATACGCACCAGATAAACTATTGTATCTATTCAGTATGATTGTTCTAACTCTGGCTTTGAGCTGTCGAGGTGGCTTCTACCTTAGGTCTAGTTTTTGGAAAGGTGAAGCAGGAGTGGAAGCTCTCTAAGGGATATGAAATCTGATTTTATCCAAAGAAATCACAGCAGCCTTTGAAAGACACATTCAGATTTTCAAACAAACAACAGACATTTCAAAACCAGGCGCTCTGCTTATTCACTGAAACTGTAAGCTGCTGAAACTCAGGGAAAAGCTTAAGAAACTGGTCTTAAAGCTTCAGGCCAAACAATGCTTCAAATCACATTTGAAGTAATCACTTAAAAACAGTAGAAAAATCAGTTATCAATTACCTAAAACACTTATACCCAATAAAATATTCCCATGATGACAAGTGTCTGCTTCTTTCTAGATGAGTGAAAGGGATTTGCCAGCCCATACAGAGGTGCTCCCTGAAGGGCCCATGATATGTCTCCATACAGTATCTCCTCGTCTCCATACAGTATCTCCTCTCGTGGTTTTATCAAAGGACTTTTCTCCCCATAAGCTTACTTACTGTTTACAAAGTCCCTAAAAGATGGGTGGCCAAGAATTATACAATGCATCTACATGACCAGTGATTTCTAAGGGCCACACAG
Organism: Gorilla gorilla gorilla; assembly: GCF_029281585.2. Taxonomy (NCBI): domain Eukaryota; kingdom Metazoa; phylum Chordata; class Mammalia; order Primates; family Hominidae; genus Gorilla; species Gorilla gorilla. Next base: position 21,204,234 of record NC_073232.2, read on the forward strand.
CTGGTTTGGTTTATTATGTGAAAAGCATATCACACTGAGTATACAGGAAATACCTCAAGTATTTGTTGAAGGAACATCATCAATTTCTCCTTGAACATACAGCCTCCACAAAGGACCATCCCTCATACTGGCATACTTGAGGAAAAGCTAACAGCTTATCTACCCACACCTTTGCATTGGTATGGACTGAAGGTTTAAAGTGTAGAATCGTTTTGGCTACTCAGCAGGAATGTCATCTGGGCCGTTCTGTAGCAGAAAAAGCCTCTACCAAAAGTTTGCACTTGACCCAGAATGCTTTGCTCTTATTTTCAAACTCTGTGCCACCCAGAAAGGAAAATTAGTAGTGGTCACCTGCAGTTTTACAAGTTGCTAGGCATTTGACTTTAGTGATACAAAAAAGATAAAGAAATGGAGTTATATTTACTACCCAGTTTGCTGGGATGGGGACGGGGAGAACTGGAGAAACTGGGTGGTGGTCTGGAGAATGCTTACCATCGAGTCTCTGCAGCAGGTCATTCTTGGGTAAAGAAATGACTTCCACAAACTCTAAACAGACAAAGTGCAAGTGAAAACAAAGCTAACGTCAAGAGCCTACCAAAACAACCCAAAATGTCTGCAGCCATCACCACTACACTAAGTCATACACGCTCGGCCACCAGGAGTTGCAGAACATACCTCCATCCCCTGGAAATAAACAGAAGGAAAACATTTCAGCAAGGCCTGGAGTGGTAACATCGGAAGACTTTTATACAAGAGGCGTCAAAAAGGCTTTGAGAATTTCACAGAAACCTGGGTCTCTGCTAACTTAATTTATATACATTGTCAAACTCAAGCAGTATGAAGTTATTGTTCTCCACATAATGGTAAGTAGCAAAATTTAAAGCACATTCGATAGTATGTGTATTTTTATAGATATGAATCTGCGTATTATGTAAAATATACAGAACATATAAAAACTTACCATTTTAACCACTATGAAGGTACAATTCAGTAGCATTAAATAACATTCAGAAAGGTGCACAACCACCACCAGTATCCATCTCCAGAACTTTTCATGACACCCAACAGAAACTCGGGATCCACTCAACACTAATTCCCCATCCCTAGTAGCGCTTACTCTACTGTCTTCCTCTATCAGTCTGTCTATTCTGGGCACCCAGATACGTAGAATCAGAGTATTTGCCCATCATGTTATCGCATGTTTCAGCGTGTGCGTGTGTTTGTGTGTATACCACACTTTGTGGATGCATTCATCTGCTGGCAGACACCTGAGTTGTTTCCACAGAGGCGGCCATGAACACAGGCACGCAAGTAGCTGAGTCCCTGTTTCACTTCTTCTGGGTGTAGACTTAGGAGATGAAATGCCAGATCGTATAATAATTCTGTATCTAATATGCTGAGGAACTGCCAAACTTTTCCACAGTGTCTCATATGTACATGTGCAGTTCAGAAATTAAGATTTATTTATTTAATTAATTAATTTATTTATTTATTTATTTTTTGGAGACAGGGTCTCACTCTGTTGCCCGGGCTGGAGTGCAGTGGCGTGATCTTGACTCACTGCAACCTCCGCCTCCTGGGTTCAAGTGATTCTTGTGTCTCAGCTTCCCGAGTAGCTGGGATTACAGGTGCGCACCATCACGCCTGGCTAATTTTTGTATTTTTAGTAGAGTCAGGGTTTCACCATGTTGGCCAGGCTGATCTCGAGCTCCTGACCTCAAGTGATCCACCCACCTCAGCCTTCCAAAGTGCTGGGATTACAGGCATGAGCCACCACGCCCGGCAAAAAATAAGACTTAAAATTAGTTGCAGTGGGATACTGAAACATAAATATGAACAACTGAAGAGGGTAAGAAATTAAAGAATATCACTGATACTGATTTACTGTGGTGCACATATAAATACCCCCTTTAAAAGGATGGGAGAGACAACACGGAATTGACAGAGACATCACAGCTTTTGAATCCAAAGTTGCTAAGAAATATAGAGCAAAGAGAAATAGTTAATAATCTGCTGCCCGTTAACAATTACTTAGGCCATTTTTTTTTTTTTTAAGAGAGACATGGTCTCATTCTGTCACAGAGTGGCACCATCATAGCTCCTCCAACTCCTGGGCCTAAGTGATCCTTCTGCCTCACCTTCCAGAGCAGCTGGGACTACAGGGGAACTAGGCCATTCTTAAGATATACATGAAGACAGAAACCAGGGTGATTTAAGTTTCTCACTGTTTACTACTTAAGCCTGCAGCTCATATTACTAAGTGGGAATACACTTCATATAGAAAACAGGGAAATATGTCATTTAACATTTTTTTACAAAGAAAGCATAAAGATGAATGAAGTGGCAAAAGAAAAATGCTAAAATACATGATTAGGAAGAGAGACAAGAATACTGATGAAGTCTATTTGAAAGACCGAGTCTTTCCATGAAAGACTACATTCTTTTAATAAATCAAACTAGCAGCAAGTTCCAAGACATGTAATGCAACCACACCACCTTCATCACAGCCGACCCACACATACCTGGCTTTGGCTTTGGCCTTGCGTTTTCGGCATCATCTCCGTTAATGGTGACTGTCACGATGTGTATAGTACAGTTTGACAAGCCTGGGTCCATACAGACCGCTGTGGAGAGAAGGGACAGTCAGATGCGTCAGTCCCTTTGGCATTTGTTTCACTATGGTCTTAGGAAGAAGATGCGTCCCGCAGCTCAGCATTGACGTGGAGGTGATGCGGGAAAACTAGTTCTCACATTTAGTAGGCAGATCTGCAGGCTGCAAAGCATCTGGGCACTCACACTCTCCCCAGAGCTCTCGAGTCAAGCTTGCTAGGTCTGCGGGGTTAGATGGTACTGTCATGTCATAAAATCCCTTCACCACATCAAACTCAAAAAAATCTTCCAGTGATGAGGGTAGCACACGGATGAGATGGGTAAGCAATAAAGCTCAGGGTGTAGGAAATTCCTAAAGGCAATTGATTTTTTGAGACAGAGTTTCACTTTGCTCTTATTGCCCAGGATGGAGTGCACTGGCGTGATCTTGGCTCACTGCAACCTCTGCCTCCTGGGTTCAAGTAATTCTCCTGCCTCAGCCTCCCGAGTAGCTGGGATCACAGGTGTGCGCCACCCGGCTAATTTTTGTATTTTTAGTAGAGATGGGTTTCACCACGTTGGTCAGGCTGGTCTCGAATTCCTGTCCTCAGGTGATCCACCTGCCTCGGCCTCCCAAAGTGCTGGGAATACAGGCGTGAGCCACCACATCCGGCCAAAAGGCAATTTAATTTCATTAATTCTCCCCCAACTTCAGGCCCTTCTGGCTCCAGTTTCCTCCTGGGAGGGGAGATTCCCTTACAGTTGGTGACCAGTCCTAATCTATGATTTCTCTTCAGTGAATTCTGAGCGTAAAGAACACCCAAATAATCCCTTCCCAGACGGAGGAATCCATCACTTGGTGAATTTTCAAGCAATACCAACCTGGAGAACATTCGGCAATGTCCCCTTTGTAGCCAGTTTCTTCTTCAAGCTCCCGGAGAGCAGCTGCTTCTGGGGTTTCACCATCATCTATGAGACCTGCAAGTCCGAATCATTGGTGTGATGGGAGCGGGAAATCCGGTTCTTTAAACCCTTTTTTTTTTTTTTGAGATGGAGTCTCGCTCTGTTGCCCAGGCTGGAGTGCAGTGGCGCGATCTCGGCCCACTGCAACCTGCGCCCGTCCAGGTTTAAGCAATTCTCTGCTTCAGCCTCCGGAGTAGCTGGGATTACAGGCGCGTGCCACCACGCCCAGCTAAGTTTTTGTATTTTTAGTAGAGATGGGGTTTCACCATCTTAGCCAGGCTGGTCTTGAATTCTTGACCTCATGATCCACCCACGTCAGCCTCCCAAAGTGCTGGGATTACAGGTGTGAGCCACTGCGCCCGGCTGAACCCCTCATTCTTGTAACACACCTGCCGCTGCGTTACGTTAGAAGAATCGGAGCACTGTGAAAAGTGGTCTTACAGAGAAACCTGAGGATTGGAACTCTTTTTTTTTGAAGATAGAGTCTCACACTGTTGCCCAGGCTGGAGTGCAGTGGTGTGATCTTGGCTCACTGCAACCTCTGCCTCCTGGGTTTAAACGATTCTCCTGCCTCAGCCTCCTGAGTAGCTGGGACCACAGGTACACACCACCATGCCCGGCTAATTTTTGTATTTGTAGTAGAGGCTAATTTGTATTTAGTCTCACCATGTTGGCCAGGCTGCTTTCAAACTCCTGGCCTCAAGTGATTCACCCGCCTCAGCCTCCCAAAGTGCTGGGATTACAGGCATGAGCCACTGTGCCCAGCTTGGAATTTTTATAGAAACAAAAAGGCGAAAGAATAAAACTCTGAGCAGATGAATCAGGTTCTGAAGGCATCATCCAGTCGTCCTATTCAGACCCAGATCCGTCATGAGCCTTCACGACCATCTCCACGCTGCTCTGCACAGCACGGGCAGCATCTGTGAGGAGATGTGAATTGGTGGTGACCAACTGGCTTAGGTTTGGGAGCTTGCTGTGTGGCTGCAGCACGGGAAGCCTGCTCATATTCTGCTTCCTCACACATAGGATGCTGACAGCATCACCTGTCTTGTCTTCCTCCCTCACAGTAAAACACCGAGGCCCAGGAATGAAAGGCCAGAAAGGAGCAAACTGGTGGCCATTAGGAGACTCCCATGGCCACTGTGAGGAGTGAACAGAGAGGCCAAGGAAGAGGAAGGGAGCAGCAACGCAGACTCTTTTTCCTGAAAGGAATTAAAAAATATAATAAGGCTGGGCGTGGCGGCCCACACCTGTAATCCCAACACTTTGGGAGGCTGAGGTGGGCAGATCACCTGAGGTCAGGGGTTCGAGACCAGCCTGGCCAACATGGTGAAACCCTGTCTCCACTAAAAATACAAAAAATTAGCCAGGTGTGGTGGTGCACACCTGTAATCCAGCTACTCGGGAGGCTGAGGCAGGAGAATCGCTTGACCCTGTTAGGCGGAGGTTGCAGTGAGCTGAAATCGTGCCACTGCACTCTAGCTTGGGCAACAAAAGCGAAACTCCGTCTCAAAAAATAAATAAACAAAATAAAATAAAATAATGAAAAACTCAGGCTGGGTGTGGTGGCTCACACCTGTAATCCCAACACTTTGGGAGGCTGAGGCAGGAGGATCACTTGAGGCCAGGAGTTTGGGGCCAGCCTGGGTGACAAAGCAAAACCCCAGCTCTACACAAAATTTAAAAATCGAATGCGGTGATGCATGCCTGCAGACCCAGCTACCCAGGAAGCCAAGGCAGGAGGATCACTTGAGCCCAGAAGGTCAAGGCTGCAGTGAGCTGTGATTGTGCCACTGCATTCCAACATGGGCAACAGAGCTAGACATAGTCTCAAAAAAAGAGCCCGGGCATGGTGGCTCACACCTGTAATCTTAGCACTTTGGGAAGCTAAGGCAGGCAGATCACTTGAGCCAAGGAGTTAGAGATCAGCCTGGGCAACATGGCAAAACCCCATCTCTACAAAAAATACAGAAAACGAGGTGGGAGGATCACCTCAGCCTGGGGAGGTTGAGGCTGCAATGGGCTGTGATGGTGCCAGAGCACACCAGCCTCAGCAACAGAGACCCCATCTCAAAGAAAAAAGAAAAAGTGAGAGAAGAATTTATTAACGTTAATATTAAAAGTAATTAAATAGCCTGGCCAGGCGTGGTGGCTCACGCCTGTAATCCCAGCACTTTGGGAGGCCAAGACCAGCCTGACCAACATGGAGAAAACCTGTCTCTACTGAGAATACAAAATTAGCCGGGTGTGGTGGCACATGCCTGTAATCCCAGCTACTCAGGAGGCTGAGGCAGGAGAATCACTTGAACCCGGGAGGCGGAGGTTGCAGTGAGCTAAGATCCTGCCATTGCACACCAGCCTGGGCAACAAGAGCAAAACTCTATTTCCAAAAAAAAAAATTTAAAAAAAGGTAATTAAATAGCCTTCAGTAAAATGGTGAGGAAATGAGAAAAATGATAGTTGTTAACCATATGTTACCAGCAGCTAGCCTTTTAAAATATAAAACCTTGGCTGGGTGTGGTAGTTTAGGCCTGTAATCCCAGCACTTTGAGAGGCCAAGGTGGGTGGATCACCTGAGGTCAGGAGTTCGAGACCAATCTGGTGAACATGGTGAGAGCCCATCTCTACTAAAAATACAAAAATTAGCCGGGTGTGGTGGCTCATGCCTATAATCCCAGCTACTCAGGAAGCTGAGGCAGGAGAATCACTTGAACCCGGGAGGTGGAGGCTGCAGTGAGCTGAGATCGTGCCACTGCACTCCAGCCTGGGCAACAGAGCAGGACTCCGTCTCAAAAAATAATAATAATAATAATAATAATAATAATAATAATAAAACGTATACCACTAATAACAAATAGATGAGATTTAATCTCTTTAGATGGGAACAATCAAATAAAGTCCTACAATAATATAGGGCAATAAATTCTGGAGAGCTTTAATTACTGTGCAAGAAAAATATTCTAGTTGAAATGAAGAGTCTCCTTGGCCTGTTTCCGCACAGCAGAGCAAACCGTCTTCTGCATTCACATTTCTTGGAGTTAAGAGCCTGGCCTAGGCTGGGCGTGGTGGCTCACGCCTGTAATTCCAACACTTTGGGGGGCCAAGGTGGGTGGATCACCTGAGGTCAGGAGTTTGAGATCAGCCTGGGCAACACAGTGAAACCCTGTCTCTACAAAAAATACAAATATTAGCCAGGTGTGGTGACACACGCCTGTAATCCCAGCTACTCGGGAGGCTGAGGCAGGAGAATCGCTTGAACCCAGGAGGCGGAGGTTGCAGTGAGCCGAGATCACGCCACCGCACTCCAGCCTGGGTGACACGAGACTCCATCTCAAAAAAAAAAAAAAAGCCTGGCCTACTTATTATTGGAAATTTCCATTAGCAGATGGCTAATGACAAACAAATAAGCTGAGAAGGGGAAGGGCAATTACTCAAAAGGCTGGAGACGGCTGGGTGCAGGGGCTCACGCCTGTAATCCCAACACTTTGCGAGGCCAAGGCAGGCAGATCACGAGGTCAGGAGATCGAGACCATCCTGGCTAACACGGTGAAACCCTGTCTCTACTAAAAATACAAAAAATTAGCCGGGCGTGGTGGCGGGCGCCTGTAGACCCAGCCACTCGGGAGGCTGAAGCAGGAGAATTGCTTGAACCCAGGAGGTGGAGGTTGCAGTGAGCCGAGACTGTGCCACTGCACTCCAGCCTGGGTGATAGAGCGAGACTCCGTCTCACAAAACAAAACAAAAACAAACAAAAAAGGCTGGAGGCAGCATTGCCAAGAGGAGGTTGGGATGGGTGGGAGGTGGCCTTGTGTCACCTTCACGGGTTCAGAGGGTTGTTGGGGTGTCCTGGGGGCCTGGAGGAGCCTCGCTACGAAGTGGTTTAGTTTTACTTAAAACCGCAAGGACAGATTAAAAACTGCAGAGCTGAGCTTTGCAGTTCTCAGGCTTTACCCTGGTTCAGGCCAACATCCCTAAGAAGCAATTCGATGTTGAGTGACTCACCTGCAGGGAACTCTATGCAGTAGCCCCCCATTGGTGGTCGGAACTGTTTCACCAGAACGATACACTCATAGTGAAGCGTTCTCTGCAGCACGGGGATGACCGCGACACCTGTCACCAGGAAATGGAACCAAGGAAATCCCTAATGAGAGGTCAGCAATGCCAGCACATTGTTTAGAGCAAGCTAATGAAAACCCCAGACTTTAAGAAACTCCGTTTTAATCTACAATACTGGCAGTTAATATTGGAAGCTATTTTAAAAATGTAATTAAAAATCATCGCTTCCGTGTTATTTACACTTTCTTTTTTAAACAAAAAGGCTGTTTAATTGTCACAGTTTCTTAAAACTAAAATCGGAACTAAAATGAAACATCTCCTACAGGGTCAAGGATGTAAGGTTTCTGACTACACCAACCTTCCACAGAACCACTTTCCAGCGTGTGGCAGCCCTACCACTGGTGAGGCCACAGCCATCCCTGTGCTCCTGGGTCAACTTTGAGCAAGAATCAAGTAAGTTCCACTGTCTGCAATAAATGCTAGCAAGACTGATTTTCCAGTTTTAGGGTAAAACACCTTTCCTCTCAAGTTACTTGGCCTTCATTAAAACCTAAGAAAAACAAAAACGACTGGGTTTCAGAAAACACAAAGCACCCAGGAGGGTACCCTGGCTCCCCACAGCTTCCTATCTGTGAAGCCAGCAGCGGCAGCACAGCTACTGTTTGCTTCCAGCAAAAATGGAAACCAAAACTAAATGGAAAAATAAGAAAAGCCTAGTGCCCAACTTCCCCTCGACCAGAGTGATTCTCAGGATTGTTTGTAGGTTCTTTGCAGTCAAGGCATTCATGCCTGGAGGGGAGGGTGAATGGAATAGGCTTTGCCCAATTAATTCCGTGTCCTCATCAACCTGTAAAGCAAGTGGTCCATAGGCATGAAGGTGTGCCAAGTAACTTTCCAAACTAAAGCCTCTCATCTAGATCCTTCCAACAGGACACAAGGACTTCTAGAAGTCATAACACGTCTAGACACAGGTGTGGCTTCAAACTATATTGATTTACATTTAGTTATAAACATTAGAACAACTTCCCCTCAAAAACACTGTTTTGGGCTTAGATAACAGAAGCCAGAAGTTACTTATAAAGAAAGCTTAATTTAGTTACATAGTACGGCAAAACCTAAGCGGAGATTTAAAGACACAACATCCTAATAGAAGTTAACTTGGTTCCATTGAAAACCCTCTTACGATCACAAGTGCTAACTTCCTTTCTAAAGGGTTGGAATAGGTTTGCACTCCTACCATCCGCAGTCTGCTCTTTCCTGGTTGTACGTTTCACTGATTCCCAAGTTCTGTTCAGGCAGAGAAGAAAAAAAAGTCATTAGTGCTAAAGAAGAGAATTTTCTTAGGTTTTCTCTGTACAACTAGAACTTCTTAAATGCAATGCATGCAAATGTACTCATGATACTGGTCAAGAAGACCACAGCAATAAACGTCTGCGTTAAAGAAGCTAATTCTGCTTTCCTATAGCTTCTGAAAATTAACAACGAAAACTCTTGCCACCCTACACCTCACCTTCTGGGTGCCCCCGAAACAGAAAGCCTGCTAAGCATGTGAGCTGCCGCTTTCTCAGAAAACTTTAGTTTGGATCCTATGTCTCTGGGCAAGGAGCACAGCCAGTGACGGATTAATAAGCAGGTAATGCAAATGAAGCCATAGGAAAAGACTCACCCCGTCTCTAGGAACAAAAGCTACTATGGACAACGTGAACTACTGAGATTTTCATATCATTTTGATTTTTAAAATATGTGACCTAAAACACACAATTTAAGAAGGTAGAACCTTCCTATTTATTAATGGAAGAATTATTAAATGTAGGCAAGTGCCCTACTTTGCATGTGTGAGATCTTATCTAGAAAAAGTGGGCTGAGTAACAGCACAGTCCTGCTCTCTTGTATGGCTTTATTCCTGGTTAGCTATTGGTTTCTGACTGTTACCCAACTCAGCTTTTGGGTAACATCTGTGCTATTCTACTTTCTGGCCTTGGAACATGGGGCACAGTTGTACAGGAAACCCAGTTACTGACACAATTATGCAGTTTAAAGGGGCGAGGCATAAAAGGAACATTCACCCTTCACTCTCTTCTCCCTACAACAGAAAAAAGCAGTGGTAAGAGACCAGAGTGGAGAAGCAAACAATTTTAGGATCTCTTTTAAAGGAAGTGAAACACGTGGGTGGCTCTGGGGCTTGGGATAAAAAGGAGTTACCACCCGCATCTCGACAGTAAGAGCTGCAAGATATCCTCCTCGGAACCCTCCTGCTCATGCTTCCTATCCGGCTGTCCTTAAAATTTGGACCTTGTCATATTTTCATTAAAATTGTTCAAATATTTAATTTGCTTTTTTAAAAACAAAACAAAAAGACTGTCTGGAAATTGTAGGTCTTTCAGCATTGTACCCAAATTCCGAAGGCCAAATATGTCAAAATGAACACAGGAAAATCAAACAGACCTCTATGACAACTCACAGCAGCCCAACATTCCTGTTAGTAGCAAGGAGCTGACCAACAAGCAATGCTGGTAAGTAAACCATACAGATTGCAAGAGATGAACACCTTTTGGCATAGCTCTCTCTGCTGCCTCCTAAGGTTAGTCCTAAAGACTGAAGAAGACAGTGCTGGGAAAAGCACTGAAGGTCCCATCCCAAACACTAGGAATAAGGGAAACAAAAAGAGGAGCATCATTATCGTGGTTAAGGTGAAGGAAACAAGCAGTAACGAGCCATAAATCACCAGCAATAAAACAGAAATGCATTGATAAGAAATCTTGGAATAAGATTGCCCAGTGAGAGCTCCAACAACTTCAAAGGGCCTATGAGATGCACAGCTGACTGGAAGTCAGCTCTTCGTCTCTACTTGCCTACCAGCTAAGCCCAGAGCTCCAGCCTGAGGCTCTTCCCTCCTTTGTAAAAAGCAGGAATGAGTATGTTATCTCCAAAACCTCTTCTAGCTTTAGGATTCTGCTTCCAGTGAGATCATCCTATTCCTAGTCTCCTTTGTTATGGGAAAGCCTGTTGGCCTTCCTCCCTCTAGTTCACCAACACAAGAGGCGGGAGGGTCACAGAGGGTGACTTCGGCACTGTCTTGAATGTCAATAGACACAACACTACTGGAATATTTTTATATTTCTAAAATTAACCCCACATCCCCTTTCATGAATGAGATGGTGGAACATAGGATTCTCTAGCTGCTATTTTCTCTCTTAGACTTGGCCCTCCATATCCGTGGATTCTGCATTCATGGATTCAACCAACCACCCATTGAAAATATTTATGAAAAAAATTGCATCTATACTGAACACGTCCACACTTTTTCTTGCCATTATTCCCTAAACAATAGAGTACAACTGTTGACACAGCATTTGCATTGTATTAGGTGCTGTGATTACTCTAGAGATGAAGTGCGTGGGAGGATGTATGTAGGTTAGAGGCAAATACATACTGAATATCTGCATTTTCATATCAGGGACTTCAGCATCTGTGGATTTTGGTATCTGCAGGGGGTCCTGGAACCAACCCCGACAGACACCAAGTGACAGCTGTACAGGTTGAGTATTCCTTACCCGAAACGAGGGGTCGGAAGTGTTTCAGAGCTTGGTTTTTCAGATTTTGAAATATTTGCCTTGCCCTCTGGGTCTCATGCAGGCCTTTTTGACATTTTGAACAGTATCTTTACCCCACAGAGCAGGAAATAAGCCAAAGAACCCCACAATGAGTCATGCACATAGGTCTCAGCCCTGTGTAGGGTGTTGTGGGGAACTGCTGCTGGGCATCCGGCCTGCACACATGCCATTTCATGACCCTCTGTGGGAGTGCCTGCGGAGGGAAGTCGCCGTGTGCGTGCAAAGGATATATCGGGCCGGGTGTGATGGCTCACGCCTGAAACCCCAGCACTTTGGGAGGCCAAGGTAGGAGGACTGCTTGAGTTCAGGGGTTCGAGACCAGCCTGGGCAACATAGTGAGACTCTGTCTCTACTAAAAAAATAAAAATTAAATAAATTAAAAAAAAAAAAGGATATGGCTGGATGCGGTGGCTCATGACTGTAGTCCTAGCACTTTGGGAGGCCAAGGTGGGTGGATCACCTGAGGTCAGGAGTTTCAGACCATCCTGGCCAACAACACTGCCTCTACTAAAAATACAAAAATCAGCCAGGAGCGGTGGCATGCACCTCTAGTCCCAGCTACTCGAGTGGCTGAGACAGAATTGCTTGAACCAGGGAGGTAGAGGTTGCAGTGAGCTGAGACCACACCATTGCACTTTAGCCTGGGCAACAGAACAAGACTCTGTCTCAAGGGAAAAAAAAAAAAAAGAAGGATATAGCTGAGCTGAAGGGGAGGGTTCCTTTTCCCCTGGGGGGGACACTGAATGCCTGTGTTGTATGCCTGTGTTCTGACTGCAGCCTGTCACACAGAGTCAGGTGTGGAATTCTCCACCTGGGGCATCATGTTGGCAATGAAAAGGTTTTGGATTTTGCAGCATTTTGAATTTCAGATTTTCAGATTAGGGCTGCTCAACCTGTACACACAGGCTTTTATATCAGGTCAGAGATAACACATCCTATAAATTATACATCGTGGCATACTGGAAAGTACAGAGACTCATTCTTCAAAGGGTGACATTCTGGTATAAAATATTAGTGCTTTACATAAGTCCTCTTCAGAGGCCAGGGAAAAAACCCTATGTATGGAAGAATGGACATGACCATGCTATGAATATGGTAGTTTGGTGGATTTTAGAGCCTACTCCCAATCTACTGAAACAGATATTCTGAAGTGAGATTTCGTCGTATTTTCAGAAAAGTCCCCATATGATTCTGATGTACATCCCTGATTAGGGAATGCAGGAAGGGCAGAAGACCAGTCAGGCGAAGAGATGAGCTGGTGCGAACACATCTTTTTATTTTATTTTTATTTTTTGAGACGGAGTCTTGCTCTGTCGCCCAGGCTGGAGTACAGTGGTGCAGTCTCGGCTCACTGCAACCACCTCCTCCCGGGCTCAAGCAATTCTCCTGTCTCAGCCTCCCGGGTAGCTGGGATTACAGGCGCCTGCCACCACGCTGGGCCAATTTTTGTATTTTTAGTAGAGATGGGGTTTCACAGTGTTGGCCAGGCTGGTCTCGAACTCCTGACCTCAAGTGATCCACCTACCTTGGCATCCCAAAGTAATGGGATTACAGGTGTGAGCCACTGCGCTTGGCCTCAAACACATGTTTAGACTCATTACAGCTGAAGGCTACGTTTTGTGTTATAAACTTAATTTGACAGGCAAAAGAGAACCAAACTGTATCACCATACATTGGGTTCCAACCTCTCTATAGTTTCACAAATATCAGTACATTTGAACATATGGTGCTCCCTAAGACTTGGGCCTTGCCACATTTCTGTATCGGGTTTGGGCCCTACTTATTTTGTACATTTAGTTTTCCATATCAAACTCACTTGGCATCTTAAGTGAAGAGTTACAGTCTTTCATGGTCCATGGATCATACTGTGCTTAGCTTTCTTACTGCTGGGTTTTAATTCAGCAGTGCTATCTATCTCTTAACATGTTTCCCACAGCTCTCCCACATTAGGCCTTATTAAGGGCTTTGCTAGTTTAGTAGATATAATCACAGTTGTTCAGATGACTGGCAAGCCCATGTATTTGCATCTTGACGATCTATTTCATCACAAAGAAATCATGTACTCTTATTGGATCACTTTGCAAATGGAGTTTTCATATTGATGAATTTGTATCACGTGATCTGGTTACTAAATTTCATCCTCACTCTGTTGTACTCCTTTTTATATTTCACTAAGTAAAAAATTTATTTTCATAGTATTTTCTTCTTATAGTTTATAATATCAAAAGATTGCTATGCAAAAATCTGGAAAGTAAAAGAAAAAAGGTTAACCACACAGCTTTTTTCCCATTTTGCTATAATTTTCCTTCCGGCTTTTTCTTACACATTATTTGGCAGAGTTTGAAAAGCATATACATACTTTTCTACTTTGTTATCAACTTAGGAGCTTTTCCCATATTGCTAGGTTGTCTTCAGAATCTGCTTTTTAGATGGCTGCAGAGATTTTACCAAGGGAATACACTATAACAATTCGTTTCCTATTTTTAAGATATTTAGGTTGCTTTCAGTTTTTCTTTTAAAATTTTGTTGAACATTTTCTATACATAAATTTAATTCTGAATACTAATTTACTTAATACTTTCTTTTTGTTGTTGTTGTTTTTGTTTTTTTGAGACAGAGTCTCACTCTGTCACCCAGGCTGGAGTGCTGTGGTGTGATCTCAGCTCACTGCAACTTCCGCCTCCCGGGTTCAAGCAATTCTCCTGCCTCAGCCTCCCAAGTAGCTGGGATTACAGGGCCACCAGGCCCAGCTAATTTTTGTATTTTTAGCAGAGATGGGGTTTCACCATGTTGCCTAGGCTGGTCTTGAACTCCTGACCTCAACCGATGCCCCCCGCCCCGGCCCCCACCCTTGGCCTCCCAAAGTGCTGGAATTACAGGCGTGAGCCAACACACCTGGCCCTTAACACTTTGTTAAAACTGGGATTACTCGGTCAAAGGGTACAGTATCTTTAGGGCTACTGACACATGTTATGAAATAGGGTGTACAAAATGTTTTTTTCCCAATTTGCATTTCCATGAGGCAGGCACGTACCTCAAAATTAGCAGTGTTGTTGTTTTCTCTTTATTTCTTCTAACTTAGAAATTAAAAACAGATTTTACTAGAAGGAAGCAACATGTACTGTTAATTATTCTGTCGCCTTATCAGCTTAAATTAGGTTTGGCCCAAAAGTTTTAGGTCTACACTTGTCTACTTATGGAGAATGGTATTAAAATAGTTTTCTGATTAGTTATTGTAACACATTTACAACCCAGTTTTATTCAGCAACTATAAATGATCCAAACATCCTAACACTGGAAAAACAGCTAAATTAGATTATTTAAAACAGAGTTTACAAAAAAGAAAACATCAAAGTTTATGCAAAACACTCAACAGATAACCTGAGAACCCAAATAACGAACATTTTGTAAGAAAAAAAAAAAAGTTTACCTAGTTTTACCGGTAGGATCCATGTACGTTGTTTTCTCAAGCTTGACCCATTTTCCTTCTGAAATTAACTAAAAGGATATCAGATAATAAGTTGGGAAACTTTCAAACCAAGTTGTTTTTATCTAAAAGGGTTTTTCTTTCACATTTCCTCTGTCCTTCCCCAGACTCCCAATAATCATGTTTCCTTCCCAATAATCTGTGGGCACGTTTTTCAGTTCAGAGTAGGTAGGTATTCAGGGTTGTTTTTTTAAAGGGCACTTCTGCTTCTTTTTGAAATTTCTTGGTGGTAGTAGTAACAGGTGAAAAGAAATGACAGTCTAAAAACTCCTGGGGGCTGGGGGAAGGGGTGGGGCATGGAGGTAACCGGAAGGGAGCACATGTGGTGAGGGTGTCCTGGGACGCTCCTGATGGTCTGTCCCCTGACCTGGGTGCATACAACACAGGTGAGTTTCATATGTAGAAATGGCCATTTCTAGACACTGGTATTTTTCCTGTCAGTGATGACACAGGAAGGCGGACTGTGGGGAAACAAGGTCCGGGATTGGATCTCCTATCATGACACGTGGGTTTCCCACCCAACCACAGATGGACACCCCAGGTTCGTTCTGCCTAGACACTGGGGAGTTCTGGTGTTGGAGACTAACTTACCTACGGCACTATACTGAACTGAGAGGAAAGTGTCACTGCGTATAAAGCAGTAGCCTTTCTCCTACTATCCTATCTTTCACTTCTTGCCAGCAGCAACCTAATCATTTTCAGCAGATCTGTTCACAGACAACATGGAAAGATTTTAAACCAAAAGGAATTCCAGAAAGGTGTCAAGATCAGAGTTCCAAGACGAAGGATTTAAAATTTATCCACTGCAATGGTTCCTGCAGGAAGAGACTTTTAAAGCTAAATTGAATAACACAGAGACATACATTGGTTCTAGAATTCACTGGAATTTAGACTACAATTAACAACGTAGGTTTTTATTGTTCTTAAACACTCATGTTAGGCCATTAACAGCCAAGTTGTGACAACTACATATGAAATATCTGAGTCCGCAAATGCATATATTTTTTCTTCTTCTATCTAGGGAAACATAGGAAGGATTAAGAATTTTTCTGTTAAGAGCCCAAATCTCCTAGTCTCAATTTCACTAATACACAGAGAGACACACCACTCCTCCCACACAAGAGCAAAATGTGCCCGAGCCCAAAAAAGGGAGTAGGAAAAATCTTTACAACTGTCTTCAAGAATGAAAGACCACCATTGTAACAACAGTCTATATATTTCTGCTAAACTCAGATTTATGTGGGGGAGGGAAAGGAAAGTGAAAAACAAGTTATACCTCCTCTGAAATGATATACTGTTTGCCATTCTGAGAAGATTCCGTTGGTTCTTGGCTCTCCATTTTCAAACGAGTCTTTACAGCCCTCAGGTGAGAAATTCACCCTGCAAGATAATGAGATTTGTTCAGGCTAAAATTATTTTTCTGAATTAAACATTCGTCCACAGGCCACTACTCAAAGTACTTAAACGGCAAAAAATTCATCTACCATCAACGCTGCCTGTCTCAGTATGTGAGGGAACTGCCGCAGGTGGAAACGTGAACAGGGAGGCCCGGGGATTAGCCAGGAAGGAAGTGACAGCAGTCCCAGTCACCCTCAGCCACACCAGCCAAGCTCCTGCCATGCCTGTTCTAGGCACTTAGAGGCCGCCCTTCTTCATCAGATTTTTTTTTCTTTTTTTTTTTTTTTTTTTTGAGAGAGTCTCACTCTGTTGCCCAGGCTGGAGTGCAATGGCGCCATCTCAGCTCACTGCAACCTCCGCCTCCTGGGTTCAAGCGATCCTCGTGCCTCAGCCTCCCGAGTAGCTGGGATTACAGGCGTACGTCACCAGGCCTGGCTAATTTTTATATTTTTAGTAGAGACAGGGTTTCACCACGTTGGCCATGCTGGTCTCAACCTCCTGACATCAAGTGATCTGCCCTCCTTGGCCTCCCAAAGTGCTGGGATTACAGGCGTGAGCTACCGCGCCCAGCCTGATTTTTCTGACTCCGAATCTTAAACTCTTTCCAAGGGAAGACAGAAGAAAGATTATTTACCACTCTCCATGCCCACCTCTCTGACTTTTATCCATCTGTTACACCGAAACTTACTTATTTTTTGAGATGTAAGATCTCACTCTGTTGCACAGGTTGGAGTGCAGTGGCGAAATCATGGCTCACTGTAGCCTCTACCTCCCAAGCTCACGTGCTCCTCGCATCTCAGCCTACTGAGTAGCTGGGATTACAGGTGCATGCTACCACAGCCAACTAATGTTTTAAACTTTTGGTAGAGGTGGGGTCTCACTATGTTTCGCAGGCTGGTCTCAGACTCCCGGGCTCAAGCGATCCTCCTCCCGCCTCGGTGTCCCAAAGTGCTGGGATTACAGGCATGAGCCACTGGACCCACCTCCCCACTTACTTTTAAGTTTCAGCATGTATCAAAGTCATAGTTGCAGAGAAAGGATCGAGTAGTACTACAAGTTCTGTTATGAAAAGAGCAGGCCCTTATCCCATTTATTGTATATTATTATTTCCTCTTTCTTTATTCCTTCATTTTCGGACCTTGCCTGTCCGAAGGTCAAAGTCTTTTTTTCTTACCCACACACATGGTTGTTAATTCAGCTGCATATAGAATTATAGACCCAAAGCCAGTTGTCTATGAAACTGTAAGGCATTGTGTAGCTGTCTTACTTCTGGTGCTGCTGTTGAGAAGTCCAAAGCTATTCTTATTCTTGATCCTTTTGCCATGTGAACTGTCTTCCTCCTCTGGAAGCTTGTAGTTAGTCACTTTCATGTCGATGTTATTGTACTGGGAAGTGAAGTGGGTCCCTTCAATCTGGAAACTTCTTACTATGCTTCTTTACAGGGAATTTTTTTCTTGAACGACTTCACTGATAATTTCCTCCCCTGTGTTTTCTCTGTTGTTTCTTTTAAGAACTGTTACTTGGACCAGGCACAGTGGCTCACACCTGGAATCCTAGCCCTTTGGGAGACCAAGAGTCTGAGACCAGCCTGGGTAACATGGCAAAACCCTGTCTCCACAAAAATAAAAGATAATAAAATTAGCCGGGCATGGTGGTGGGCACCTGTAGTCCCAGCTACTCGGGAAGCTGAGGCAGGAGGGTCACTTGGACCCAGGAGTTGGGGGTTGCAGAGAGCCGAGATCACACCACTGCACTCTTATGTTCCATGGTTCTCTAACCTACCCCACCTAACTTTGGCTTCAAAGAAAATACAGCCCACCCAACATCAACTCTCTTCCCAACTGTCCTAAAGGAAAAAGTGAGTCTGCTCTTTGTTTCTTCTGGGACCCAAAGTGATCATACTACCCATCTGATCTTCAATTTGTCCCCAAGACAGCAAGCTTCCCTATTCTAAAATACAATCAGTAACAAAACCAACTGTATGAATATTCATAAAGTACCTTTACAAATCAAATATCTGATTGACTATCATAGGTAACCCTTGTGGCCAACCTGTGAAAGGTGAGATGATGTTTTAGGAAAGTGGCGGTGAGGCCGGGCGCGGTGGCTCACGCCTCACGCCTATAATCCCAGCACTTTGGGAGGCCAGGGCGGGTGGATCACGAGGTCAAGAGATGGAGACCATCCTGGCCAACATGGTGAAACCCTGTCTCTACTAAAAATACAAAAATTAGCTGGACGTGGTGGGGTGCGCCTGTAGCCCCAACTACAGGGAAGGCTGAAGGAGAAGAATGGCTTGAACCCAGGAGATGGAGGTTGCAGTGAGCTGAGATCGTGCCACTGCACTGCAGCCTGGCGACAGAGCAAGACTCCATCTTAAAAAAAAAAAAAAAAGTGGTGGTGAGAGGGACAAAGACCCTCACTCCCCCGGACCTCATTTTCCAGTGAGGAGAAAGGAAAAACAGTGAGGAAGAACACAGAATTTATGTCAAGTGACTCAGCGTTTCATGAAGAAAGATTAAAAAGGATGAGAAGTGTGGGGAAGATGGTAAGAGTAATCTACACGGAGTGATCAGGCAGGGCCTGTTTAATTTGGTGACTTCTGAATGGAGACCTGAAAGCAATAAGGAAGTAAACCATGTAGAAGTTTAAATATTTAGAGACAGACATTAGCATATCGAAACCTGCAGCCCTACTAAGAAAACAGGCACTTATTCCTTTGAAAGTACCATAGATGATAATTTATTAGGTAAACTTTTTTTTTTTTGAGATGGAGTTTCGCTCTTGTCGCCCGGCTGGAGTGCAAAGGCATGATCTCGGCTCACTGCAACCGCTGCCTCACGGATTCAAGCGATTCTCCTGCCTCAGCCTCCTGAGTACCTGGGATTACAGGCTCCTACCACTGCGCCCGGCTAATTTTTACATTTTTAGTAGAGATGGGGTTTCGCCATGTTGGGCAGGCTGGCCTCGAACTCCTGACCTCAGGTGATTCACCCGCCTCAGCCTCCCAAAGTGCTGGGATTACAGGCGTGAACCACCGTGCGTGGCCGCTAAAAGAGAGTATTTCTTTGGAATGCAATCAGCCTCAAAGGGAAACAGTATCGTGCAGCAATCCATTGATTCCGTGAATGACAAAAATGAGCTATTTCAAAAGCATATTCTTTACTATGAGATTCCCAAACATTTCAGAAGGACTGTAAAAGTACCTCAGAAATTTTTAGAAACAGAAAAGGAATGTTGTTTTTAGCACCATTTCAAAAGCAGAAGCCAAATAGTGCCATTCGGGGGCCAGTCACTACCAGCAACATGCTGCAGAAAGAATGAGAAATGAGCTTTAAATTCCATGCTTTGTAAGCCAGCGTCTCCACCACTGCAACGGAGTTTGCCTTAACTGACTTAACGCTATTTCAAGATTTAAAAGCAAACTTTGATATAAATTTTATCCACTTCGTTGGTTAGAATTTAAGGTAATTTGCATTTTGCCAATATGTGTATGGTATGAAAAAGATACATGTACACGATGTTGAGTGTTCTACAATTTTTTTTTTTTTTTGAGACAGAGTCTTGCTTTGTCGCCCAGGCTGGAGTGCAGTGGCGCGATCTCCACTCACTGCAAGCTCCGCCTCCTGGGTTCATGCCATTCTCCTGCCTCAGCCTCCCAAGTAGCTGGGATTACAGGTACCTGCCACCATGCCTGGCTAATTTTTTGTATTTTTAGGAGAGACGGGGTTTCACCGTGTTAGTCAGGATGGTCTAGATCGCCTGACCTCGTGATCCGCCCGCCTCGGCCTGCCAAAGTGCTGGGATTACAGGCGTGAGCCACCGCGCCTGTGAGTGTTCTACAATTTCATTTATGATTTTCCTTAGTCTTTAAAGTCACAAGCTGTTTTAATTCTCATAAATCGTTTTAACTCAGTTCAGTTTGAACACTGGAGGTCTAGGATGTGTTGGATGTGTAATTCTCCAGAGCATAAAAAAAACACTAGTGAGGGGAAATGCTGTAAGATTTTTAGACGTCTTGCACAGTGGCAGGCAGAAGTCTCTAACTAGCTTCGAGAGCACCAGCAGTGGAAACGTCTGTGTATATACTCAGTGCACACTGACCACTATGCTTGCCCTTGAGCACGTTACAGTTTAGCAAGCACATCTGGGGCAAAGACCTGCCTCAGAGACACCACCATACCAGGATGTTTTAAAGGAGGGACACACACATTCACTTGGGAGGCAGTGAGGAAAATGATAAAGCCTTTTTTTTTTTTTTTTTTTGAGACTGAATCTCGCTGCAACACCCAGGCTGGAGTGCAATGGCGTGATCTCGGCTCACTGCAACCTCCACCTCCCAGGTTGAAGCAATTCTCCTGCCTCAGCCTCCTGAACAGCTGGAATTACAGGCCTGTACCACCACACCCGGCTGATTTTTGCATTTTTAGTAGAGACGGGGTTTCACCATATTGGCCAGGCTGGTTTCGAACTCCTGACCTCAAGTGATCCGCCCACCTCGGCCTCCCACAGCACTGGGATTACAGGGGTGAGCCATCACACCCAGCCAAGATTTTTAAAAGATAGTTTGATGTGAAGACATGGTTTAGAGACCAAGAGTGCAGGGAAAGCATTCCAACTAGAAGACACCACATGAACAAAGGCAGAGACACCGGGGCAAGGGTGAGAAATTCTGAGTGTATGGCGAGCTCTGTGGTTCTCAAGCTCCTCCTCCACTTTCTCCTTTAAAAAACAAAGGAAAGGCCGGGCACAGTGGCTCATGCCTATAATCCCAGCACTTGGGGAGGCTGACGCGGGTGGATCACGAGGTCAGGAGATCGAGACCATCCTGGATAACATGGTGAAACCCCATCTCTACTAAAAATACAAAAAAATTAGCCAGGCTTGGTGGCGGGCGCCTGTAGTCCGGGCTACTCAGGAGGCTGAGGCAGGAGAATGGCATGAACCCGGGAGGTGGAGCTTGCAGTGAGCCAAGATTGCGCCACTGCACTCCAGCCTAGGCGACAGAGCAAGACTCCGTCTCAAAAACAAAAACAAAACAAAACAAAAAAAACCACAAAGGAAAAACCACCACCACCACAAAACTCCCAAAACAACTCCACATATAATGATGATTTGCGAACACATTTCTAAGGCCATACACAGATTTGGCTGGATCTCTGCCCCCAAAACTGCAGGCCAACAAAGCACACAAAGCTAACTGGCATGGCACAAATTACTGTTGTGATATGAGGTAGTTTTGGGGGCCAGTGCCATGCATTGCATGTGCCTATAGTCCCGGCTACTTGTGGAGGCTGAGGTGGGAGGATCGCTTGAGCTGAGGAATTCATGATGACCCTAGGAAACACAGTGAGACCCTATGTAAAAAATGAAAAAACAAACACCAAAATAAACTAATTTTGGGGTTAGGCAGCAAGTACAGCCCTCTATGGAAA
Organism: Gorilla gorilla gorilla; assembly: GCF_029281585.2. Classification (NCBI taxonomy): domain Eukaryota; kingdom Metazoa; phylum Chordata; class Mammalia; order Primates; family Hominidae; genus Gorilla; species Gorilla gorilla. The sequence goes on from NC_073232.2 coordinate 21,225,776, forward strand.
GGTAGGAAGTGATTAATTTTTCACCAACTTCAGTATGCCAGTATTAGTAACAACAGCTGCATAAAGAGTTAAGTGGGAGTTTAGATTCCAGAAGTTAAACTACGAACTCAAAAGCCTGGTTCTGCAGTTGGCACTGAGGCTCATTACTCAATCACCGTACCCGAATCCCGGCCATCTGCTGAGGCTGCAAAGTGAAGCAAAAAATCCTAACAAGAAATTGTATGTTGGCTAGGTCTCTCCCTGATAAAAGATGAATATTGTTAATATCAACAATACTCAACCAAATACAAGATGCAGGAGCCCACATCATAAGCAGAGCCTCTGACTGACAAAAGAGGGTCAGGCACTTGGAACAGTTTAATAATTGAATAGGGAAATCAACAAGGCACTTTGAAAGAAATTAAGTGGGGAGCTGAGGCAGGAGAATCGCTTGAACGAGGGAGGTGGAGGTTGCAGTGAGCCGACATCATGCCACTACACTCCAGCATGGTGACAGAGTGAGACTCTGTCTCCAAAAAAAAAAAAAAAAAAGAAAAGAAAAGAAATTAAGTGGGAGAGAGGATCAATTTTTTTTGCAGTAATAACTTACTTTATGATTGTCTTGTTAAAGTCAGGCATCAAATTGGGCATGTCTAAAGTGGCAATCTACATTCTGGCAGAATAATTACAAAGAAAAGTCACTTGATTTAGAAGGAACAAAGAATCAAATAATTTGTAGTTATATTTAATAATTTTGGTCATAGTTAAAAATTTTTAAATTCTATTTTTAAAAGATAATATTCTGGCCGGGCTTGGTGGCTCATGCCTGTAATCCCAGCGCTTTCGGAGGCCAAGGCAGGTGGATCACTTGAGGTCAGGAGTTCGAGCCTAACCAACATAGTGAAACCCCCCGTCTCTACTAAAAATACAAAAAATTAGCTGAGTGAGGTGGCACACGCCAGTAGTCCCAGCTACTCGGGAGACTGAGGCACGAGAAAAGCCTGAACCTAGGAGGCAGCAGTTGCAGTGAGCCAAGATTGTACCACTGCATTCCAGCCTGGGCGACAGAGCGAGACTCTGTCTCAAAAGAAAAAAAAAGGATAATATTCTGATGTATCCTTCTTTTGTGCCATTTATGGTAAAAAATTTGGGTACCCACAATTGAATTCACTTATGGGTTTTTTTTTTTCATTCTCTTCAGGTGTGGCAGTTGGGTGGGCAGGGAGGAATTAACGTTTACTGAAATTATGCTACTTGGTGATCTCCAGGAATCATTTAGCAGGTGGATTATAACCCTCACATTTAATTCTGGTTGAGCAAGAGTGAACTGACTGTAATGACCCTTGGGAAGGTGAATTGGTTACAGACGTATAGTAACGACACTGTAAAGATAGTCCAGGCAGGAGATAACAGGTCTGGAGTAGAGTGGTAGCCGTGGCAAAGTGACATTTAATTTCCACGAAGACGGTTTTAAGGGAGACTAGGACATCGGAAGACAAAAGGGGTGATGCAGAGCTCAAATCTGTACACACTTGTTTGAGGTGATAGCAGACATCCAGATAAAGAAAACCAGCAGACAGGTGAAAATCTTAATCTAGGATGATTAGTCATGCTATGGATTCAGAGAAAGAAATGTGTTTTTTCATTACTTCATTAGGAATTGCACAATAAATCTCCTCCCCCATAATCACATGACTACTGACTTTTCAGCATGCAGGAGAAAAAGCAACTATTTCCACTGTTGAAAGGTTTTATTGGAGAAACTTGATGAATACAATGACTTCATGGCTTAGTGAAGACAACCACGGTGGTTAAAATACAGTGAACCCTCATTTAGCTGTATCCATTCAAAGTATTTGAGCATCTCCTATGTATAATGTCAATTTATTTGATGCTGGTTAAATGTGTAACAAGTTACTTAAAACCAACTGTAATACCAAAAAGTCATTGAACACACTTCTAAAGTATACTGCCTGAATAAAAGGTATCTATAAAAATTCCTTCCCTGTAGTATCTATATATTTAAGCTTACAAACTTAGCTGCTTTTCTACACACAACTGCAATTCTATATTAAAGCTTTGCAACTGCCTTAATCTCTACACTCTTTTTTTTTTTTTTCCCCGAGACGGAAAAAAAAGAGTCTCGCTCTGTTGCCAGGATGGAGTGCAGTGGCGCGATCTCGGCTCATCGCAACCTCCGCCTCCCGGATTCAAGCGATTCTCCTGCCTCAGCCTCCCGAGTAGCTGGGACTACAGGCATGCGCCAACACGCCCGGCTAATTTTTGATATTTTAGTAGGGACGGTGTTTCGCCATGTTGGACAGGCCGGTCAAACTCCTGACCTCAGGTGATGCGCCCGCCTCGGCCTCCCAGAGTGCTGGGATCACAGGCATGAGGCACCGCGCCCGGCCTATGCTCAAATGTTTCTTGGGCTGTTAAAGTACTGCTCCTCGCAGAAGGGCTATGTTCCCGGGATCTATTCTCTTCCGTACATTCATTCCTATCTTCATTAGAAAACATCTGACCTAAATAAATCCCCCATCGATGCTAACATCTTCCGCTGCAATTTTTTACTTTCTAAGTCAAATCAAAACAATTATTTGAGCGACCGCTCCTGTCTGCCATTAAGTCTTTCTGGCACCACCCTCCAGACATATATACAATATTGCTTCTTTCCCTCAATTCAGAAAGGACTGCATAGTTCCAGATCAAGGCATAAATGAATCATGACTGTCCAACCCCCACCAACATACTCTGCAACATTATAATCTATTTACCTCTGCTTTGAAAATGTATTCTTTAAAGCACTGCTTCCAACTAGCCACTTAGCCAGTAACATTTTTGAGAAAAACAAAACACAACCTAAAACAATGTATATATTCCGGGGGGAAGAGTTTCTAATTCAAAATACGCAGATAATTGTTTATTATTCTAAGGAACACCCTTCTGAAGAGGCCTGCAGTCGGTGGGGCTGTTTCTAATTTAAAACTACTTAGATGAACCAGGAAGAATGTACATTTAAGGAGATACTTTTAGACACAGATGCCTCGCGCAAGCCTAAAGCTCGTGTGGTAAGCGACACGACTAGGGGTTAAAAGCGGCTGGTTGGTAGGCCCGGGGCGGTGGCTCACGCCTGTAAACCCAGCACTTTGGGAGGCTGAGGCGGGCAGATCACCTAAGGTCAGGAGTTCGAGACCAGCCTGGCAAATATGGTGAAACGCCGTCTCTACTAAAAATACAAAAATTAGCCGGCGTAGTGGCGCGCGCGCTCTCAGCTACTCGAGAAGCTAAGGCAGGAGAATCACTTGAACCCAGGAGGCGGAGGTTGCAGTGAGCCAAGATTGCGCCACTGCACTCCAATCTGGGCACAGAGTGAGACTCCGTCTCAAATAAATAAATAAAAGCAGCTAGTTACTTCTCATTCTTTTAACGAAACAAACAAAACTGAACTTTGCTGGGTGACAGGAGTGAAGCAAAGGAAAAAACGATAGTACAAGTTCGATTCGAATTCTTCCAGTCTTATGATTCGATCATCGCAGGAATACTGATAAAAATCTGCGTTTTTTCCAGGTTGACAACTTTTGCGAGGCCAGACTAAACGAATTCAGCGCTCCAAGGAGACTCCTCTTTCCTCTGCCTTCTCACATTTACCTCTCGCCTTTTACCTCCCAAAGTCGAATCCTCCAGGATCGTACAGGCGGTATTCCCTCTACCAAGCATTCTACTCCTCTGCAGATGCTGCAATCCTTACACTGGAACTAACACTTAGCTGTGGTGTTCCCCGCTTTCTTTACTCGGAGTAGCCCAGGCTCTTCCTCTCCAATCCCCAATTTCCCTCCAATCCCCAGTTTCCCTCTTGGGCGCCTGGACGCGTGCCCAGCCGCAGCCTGGGAGACACCGCGCGGCTGCACGCACCATGCAGATGTGGTCCCTTTCCCCTTCTTCTTCTCCTCCCCAAAGAGATTTTGTGCTGTGACTGGCTTGCCCCGGTTACTTACTCCAAGGTGTAGGGGTGAAGAACGGAAGAGGACGAAATAACTAGCTGGAGGCAGCAGTGTCAGCCGATGCCGGTGCCACGGCTCGAAACACGGGCGCCTCTCGCGGTGCTAAAAGGATGGGCGCGCACCCTCCTCCCGGCATCCGTAGAACCCCCGCCTTTGACCTAGCTTCAGGAGATTACTTTCCGGGTCAGCGTGCGTTTAGGGCGAAGACGGAGTTGTAAACTTCTTAAAATTCCTCTCTCGACACTTCGGTAATTCCTCTTTCGAGACTAAAGCTCTTTTTGTATGCGTGTGTGTCAAGCGTATGCCCCGGGATTCTCCTTCTCCGCTTCCTTTTCTCGGTCTTCCTTCTTGCTTTAGGGACCGGAAGAGTCCTTAAACCAAAATAGCTCGGCGGGCACTTCCGGGGCCGGCGCCCAGGGTTCCGGGAGGGTGCAGGCAGGAGAGGGAAAGGCAGCAGCGGCGGCAGCTGGAGGATGAAGAAGGAGCATGTGCTGCACTGCCAGTTCTCCGCGTGGTACCCGTTCTTCCGAGGCGTTACCATCAAGAGGTGAGATGGGAGGGGGTTCGCCCGGCCGACGGGCAAAAGGGAACTGCGACTTCTGAGCGAATCTTTACTGCTATCCAAAAAAATGCAGGCCTTCTAGCGACTGCATGGGAGGGAGTGTGTCGAGAGGGAAGTAGATCAGCAATTGTCTGCGTCCTGTTGCGAGCCAGCGAGTGTGCTGGCTAGGAGGGTCAGTTGTGGTTTTCAGTGAGGGTCGGAGGCGGGAGGAATAGTGGATTAACCTAGTTTAGGCTTGGGAGTTCACCACCACTACTTTTAGAATGGCCCCAGGCGCAAGGTGATCACTGCCTAAGTGCACTCGGAGAATTAATTGCTTTTCGCCATCACCCCAGAGGATGGAGATTGGGAAGGTGAAAGGATACGTAATTACAGTTAGATACGAGAACAAGTTCACAGATATGTCGTACAGCATGGAGGCTATAGTTAATGACGATATAAGTATTCTTGAAAAACGGAGAGTGGATGTTAGTGTTCTCACCACAAAAATAACTATGTTAGGCAATGCATTTGTTAGCTAAATTTAACTATTCCACAGTGTATATATATATATATATATATATATATATATATATATATACTTAAAAACATCAGGTAGGCGGCAAGCATTAATATATACAATTTCATCTCTCAGTTTTTTTAAAGGTGTTGATAGAAAATCTGGGGTTTGCACTTAACTGATTTTCTGAGCCAACATTTCAGTAATTGCTGATTCATTATATAATGGTTTCATTCAATAAAGATCGGATATGTACTTGAAAATGTGTAACTGGCTTAGAATGGTTAAAATGTATAAGAAAAGTTTCAAGTTCTTAAATAGTATTGGAATGTGTGGCAGAACCTTAGATTCATTGTACTTAACAATTTCGCTTGTTAGCTTTGTAAGAGTAAAATACTTAGGAAGGCTTATTTGTAATCAGCAAATAGACATATTAAAAAAGAAAATTGAGTGGTTTATAAATAGAATTTAAAATTTTAAAGAGACTTTTAAGTTGCAAAGTTTCACTTGAAATTGGTTAAAATTTAGTAGATTTTCAAACATAATAAGATTTGTTAGAAGAAATTAAAAGCCTGAAGAAGAACTAGATTTTTTTTTTGAGACAGAGTTTTGTTCTGTCGCCCAAGCTGGAGTGCAGTGGCAGCGATCTTGGCTCACTGCAAGCTTCGCTTCCCGAGTTCACGCCATTCTCCTGCCTCAGCTTCCCGAGTAGCTGGGACTACAGGCGCCCGCCACCACCCCCGGCTAATTTTTTGTATTTTTAGTGGAGACGGCGTTTTGACCGTGTTAGCCAGGATGGTCTCGATTGCCTGACCTCGTGATCCGCCCGCCTCGGCCTCCCAAAGTGCTGGGATTACAGGTGTGAGCCACCGCTCCCGGCCAGAACTAGATTTTTGAATGTGAAATTGTACCTTTGATAAATCAAATACTTATTTTTAAAACCGAAGTTTTTGCTCTGTCGCCCAAGCTGGAGTGCAGTGGCAGTGATCTTTTATTTATTTAAAAATAAATAAACATACTTATTTTTAAAACCGAAGTAGCCCATGAATGCTCTTTTTTCTGCAAAAAACCATTTGCAATGTGCCAAAAAAAACTTCTTCCATAAATAAATGAGACGTGTTATAAGTCATTGATGTTCTGTTAACTTCGGGAAAGCAGGCTGTGATCTTTTCCACTTTTTGAAGATGTATATGCCTCAAAATCAAAATAATACCAGCACTCTTAGGTATCTGTGGTAGGGCTTTTTGATAATTTATTATTTCAAGGTAAAAAACAACTTATCCCATAAGTTTTTAAGAGACTTCAGGTATGGCTTTGCCATCCTTAATTATGATTACCTGAAACAAATTAAGCTAAAGCATGCCTAGTTTAAGCAGCTTTATATCTCTGGTGATCAGTTGAATAGAATGCCAGCAAGACACATCCAGAAGTATCATGAATTCTTAGCGGTAGGTGCTCATTGCCAACCCAAGAATGGTTTCCAGATCTTGACTCTACTTCTGCCCTCTATCTTTAGAAGGTGACCAAATGCTAGTCATCTTCTGGGTGGGTTTGCTGCATTTCCTGTGTTGCAGCAAATATCTGCTGGTCTCTGATTTCTTAAAGACACATAAATGTTGTGCTCACTCAGAATCCTTTTGAGCTTGTTGCTTTCATACTGTGATTTCCATCTGGTGGTTTGGATTTGGCTGGTTTTTGTTTACTACAAAGACCATTGTGGCAATAAGATGAACCACAGTAATCTTATTGTTCTAATTCCTTGTCTACTGCTACCAAATGTACATCATTAACATTTTCTACTTTATATTAAAATAAAGACAAATAATTCCAAAATTAATCAAGTGTAGACATTTTTCTCTCTGCTTATAGTTGGTCTTTTAAAATGATGCCTTTTTTGGTGTTTTTTTTTAGTGTCATTCTTCCACTTCCTCAGAATGTGAAGGATTATTTACTCGATGATGGAACTCTGGTGGTTTCAGGAAGGTAAAGTATTTTAGAAAAAAATTTCTTAAACTTTATCATAAAGAAACACATAAAATGAATGAATTAGCTTAGGCACCATTCTTTCCCTTTAGCTCTTTTTCTCTCCTAGCCAAAATGATGTGCTGATCTTTATCTCATATTCCTTCTCAATGTTCACTTAATATTTTCAACATTAAGTACTTTTCCCTCTAATAATTACAAGTTGTAAAATTGAGCAGTTCCTTTCATCTCTGTCTTTAGAAAACAGTTATGATGACAACTTTTCCTTCTGACGGTAGCAGGGTGGGGGAAGTACACATTAAAATTCTTTCAGATCCTTCAGTTTTGACGATTAAAAATTCACTGTTGCAAACAGGCTTTATCATCTAATTCCTCAACATTTTCTTCCCCACGAGTGAACTACTGTGGCCCCCCCTCCACTTTCTAGAAGCTGTTCAGGTAGTTTCCCTATTTATAGAATAAAGGGAAGAAGTTACTGTGTTTCAGTCTTTTGGATGCAAACTTGAAAACGTTGAAGAATCATAGGATTTAGTGAAGTTCTCATTTTTTAATTCGAGTCTGCTCAGAAGTCACGTTATGAGTGTTCAGCCCTCACCAGCCTTTCTGAAATAGCCTGACAGTAACCCTATGCCCTGACCTCCCTTCATTTTTCTGCATAACACTTACTTCCACCTGACAATTGTTAATTGTTCCATTAGAATGCAGTTTCATGAAAACAGGGACTTGGCCCATTTGTTCACCCCAGCTCATGGAACAGTGCCTGATATAGCAGAAGTGCTTGATAAACATTTGTTGGATGAAGGAACTATAGAAATACTGTAAGAATTGTGTGTTTTCAGTAATACTAACTGGACCCCATATTTTTGCCTGTTGGGTTTTTAGTGTGGTTTTCTGGATTATATTTCTGTTTTTGGTATTCACAGAGCCTCAATAACCTGAAAATTATTAATGTAGCGCCTCATTAACTTTGAATAATTTGAGGCTAAGGAAACAGTAGGAAAGTCAGACAAGTCTCAACTTTAGGATATTTACAGATATAATTTTTTTTGTTTTGTTTTTCTTTTGAGACAGAGTCTCGCTCTGTCACCCAGGCTGGAGTGCAGTGGCGTGATCTCGGCTCACTGCAAGGTCTGCCTCCCGGGTTCACGCTCTTCTCCTGCCTCAGCCTCCAAGTAGCTGGGACTACAGGGGCCCATGACCACACCCGGCTAATTTTTTTTATTTTTAGTAGAGATGGGGTTTTACTGTCTTAGCCAGGATGGTCTTGATCTCCTGACCTCGTGATCTGGCCGCCTCGGCCTCCCAAAGTCCTGGGATTACAGGCCTCAGCCACCGCACCCGGCCTTTTTTTTTTTTTTTTTTTTTTTTTAAGATGGAGTCTTGCTCTGTCAGCCAGGCTGGAGTGCAGTGGCTCAATCTCAGCTCACTGCAACCTCTGCCTCCCAGGTTCAAGTGATTCTCTTGCTGCAGCCTCCCAACTAGCTGGGACAACAGGTGTGCGCCACCACATCCAGCTAATTTTTGTATTTTTAGTAGAGATGGGGTTTCACCATGTTGGCCGGACTGTCTTGAACTCCTGACCTCAGGTGATCCACCTGCTTCAGCCTCCCAAAGTGTTGGGATTGCAGGCGTGAGCCACTGTGCCCGGTCAGTTTTATTATTCTCAAATACGTGTACCTATTTGCTTTATAAATGAGCTTATATATAATAAGCTTATGTAAATGAGACTATAAGTAAAATAGCTTTTAATATTAGAAAATAATTGGTAAATCTCAGTAGTGTAAACATGTTGAAGAGCTCCTATGATGATTCTCACTGGCCAGATGTTTGCATGGCCTCTGGCTTAGGCAAGCACTGATGTTAAATACTGTTAAACAGGGCTGGGCGCGGTGGCTCATGCCTGTAATCCCAGCACTTTGGGAGGCCGAGTTGGGTGGATCACCTGAGGTCAGGAGCTCAAGACCAGCCTGACCAACATGGTGAAACCTCATCTCTACTAAAAACACAAAAATTAGCCGGGCATGGTGGTGGGCACCTCTGATTCCAACTACTCGGGAAGCCGAGGCAGGAGAATTACTTGAACGCAGGAGGTGGAGGTTGCAGTGAGCCGAGATCATGCCATTGTGCTCTAGCCTGGACAACAAGAGCTAAACTTTGTCTCAAAAAAAAAAAAGTACTGTTAAACAACACGATACGGTGCTTTACAGTAACCCACAAATCACACAGGGACCCTGCCCTTTTGGAGTTGACAGTTCAGCTTCATATTTGTGAAAGCCAGCATGGCATGGTGCTGTTTCTTTAGTCAGATTGCGTAATTTTAAGTAATATCTTTGATATTTTCTAGCCCTTCCCTCTGTGCCTCAGTTTCCTTGTCTGAATATTGGGCAAATGACAGTATAGAACTTACTTTGTAGGGTCATTGCAAAGATACAAAGTGATAATACGTAAAATGTTCAGTCTAATGCCCACTATATTGTATGCTCTTAAAACATGGAACTGCTTTTATTATCATTGATCTAAGATGAACATAGCAAACACACAAGAGAATATATAATGAAAATTGGGATAAGTGCTATGCAGAAAATGGGGTGGTCATTACCCTTAAATTGCTGGGAGAGCTGAGGATCGCGAGGAGGGTCGGGGAATGCTCCGAAGAAGGATCTTTGGAGCCTCTGAGATGTGAAGATTGGAGGAATGTAGTCAGTTGAAGGGTGAAGGGAAGAATCTTCCAGGTGGGGGGAACAGCATTAATGAAGGCTCTAGGCCTGGAAGATCTTGACATACAAGAAGCTTGGGAAAGGTCATGTAGCTAGAGTATGGGGAGTGAGAGAAGGGTAAGTGGCATGAGATTCACAGTTGATGACATGGGGGAGGACAGTTAAGATTAGGGGTCTGTGTGGGAGTCATGTTAAAGATGCTGCAATTTATTCTGAGAATGTCAGGAAGGCATTGAAGGGCTCTGAGCAAGAGAATGACTCGATCAGATTTCAGTTTGCAGCTGTGGCAGGTGACTGTGGAAATGGAAGACAGGTTAGGAGGATATTGCATTGGACTGGGTGAGACCTGCTAGTGGCTTGAACTAAGATGGTGACAGTGGGGTTGAGGGAGGAAGTGGGTTTCAGAAGATTGGGAGCTTGCACCTTCAGAACTTGATGACAGGAATGTGTCAAGAATTCCTCTCAGATTACTGATAGAACAACTAGATGAATGAAGATGTCATTTGCTCAGGTTGAGAGAAGCATTGTCTGTGGAGCCTTTTTGAAACCTCACAATCTGTTGAGCATTTTGAAAGGTTAGTGATTTTAGATTAGGTTACTTCTACAGATAAAAACTTGAAAATTTTAAGTATAATTTAAATGAGGTACATTTACGATAAAATGTATAGGTCTTAAGTGTACAACTTGGCGAATGTTGATAAATGGTTACACCTGTTTCACCGTCACTCCATTCAAAACATGGAACACTTTCATTCCCCAGAAAGGTTTCTCTTGTCCCTTTCTTAGTTCAGTTTCGTCAGTTCTAGAATTTCATATAAGTGGAGTTATATAGTATGTATTCTTTTATGTCTGTGTAAGTGGAAAAAATGCAAACCGTTTTTCCTCTGCTCTCACACCACAACAATCAACACAGAAGACCTCTGTGACCACGTGTGGGGTTTTCTTCCCACCAAGAAGCAATCGGTTCTGCAGCAGACTCCAGCTAAGGGTCTTCCAGTCCAATTCGGTTGACACTGTCTACCCGGAGGAGCATCAGATCCCACAGGTTGAGGCTCAGTCTCACAAAGACTGCCCCCCCCTCTGATGTCAGCTGCAAGCCCCAGGTGCCTCTACCTGTGCAACTGACCAGGCGGCTAGAAATGAGGGTCCCTCCTTGGGTTTGATTCATTTGCTAGAGCAGCTCGCAGAACTGAGGGAAACATTTACTTCGGTTTACCGGTTTATCATAAAGGATGTTACAGCCCTGGTGTGGTGGCTCACGCCTGTAATCCCAGCACTTTGGGAGCCCGAGGCGGGTGGATCACTTGAGGTTAGGAATTTGAGACTGGCTTGGCCAACATGGCGAAACCACATCTCTACTAAAAATACAGAACTTAGCCAGACGTGGTGGCGCACTCCTGTAATCCCAGCTACTCAGGAAGCTGAGGTAGGAGAATCACTTAAACCTGGGAAGTGGAGGTTGCAGTGAGCTGAGATCGCACCATTGCACCCCAGCCTGGGCGACAGAGCGAGACTCCGTCTCAAAAAACCAAACAAACAAAAATAAAGGATATTAATAATGGATACAGATGAAGAGATGCGTAGGGTGAGGTGTAGGGGAAGGGATGCAGATCTTCCATGCCCTCCCTACACGTGCCACCCTCCAGAAGCTCCATGTGTTCAGCTATCCGGAAGCTCTTCGTACTTCGCAAGAAAGTGGGAGATGGCTGTGGAGGTCTGCCATGGACCCTAATTCTTCATGCCTCATCCTCCATTACTTCCACATATAGTACATGCCTTTCTCTCCAGACTCTATAAGGTATAGTCTTCTTTACAGTTATAAGTTAGCACATAGTCTGGGTTCAATAAATATTGGTTGAATGAGTGAATGAACATGCTTATCCTACTTTCTCTCCATGGTAACCTCTACTGAGTTCAGTGAATAGAATAGGCCAAGTATGATGACTAGTTTACCTTGTTTGCCGACTCAGATCTAATGGTAATGGTTTCCTGGAGTGATATGTAGAGGATTCTGAGGCTGCATCCAGGGTTCGGTGAGAAAGCATGCTTGGTTTGATTCTCGTTGCCTGCTGTGGGTGTAGGAAAGGAGGCTGGCAACGTGCTTTTCTGGTAGAGACAGTGATTCAATTTCACTGAACAGTTATTGCATGCCTAGTATGAGATGGGCACCAAGCTTGATACTAGCTTAACAAGATGAGCAGGGCATCCTACTGTAGGAGTCTAGGCTTATTAGCAAGTCAAACATAAATAAATAAATAAATGTCTTGAGTTGTGTTGCGAAAAATGTTTTTGAATAAAAGCATCAACCAGCTGTGGTGGCTCATGCCTGTAATCTAGCACTTTAGGAGGCGGAGGTAAGAGGATCACTTGAGGCTAGGAGATGGAGACCAGTCTGGCCAACATAGTGGGGCCCTATCTCTACAAAAAAATAAGAAGTTAGCTGGGCGTGTTGGCACACACCTGTAGTCCCAGCTACTCAGGAGGCTGACGCACAAGGATGGCTTGAACCCAGGAATTGGAGGCTGCAGTGAGCTATGATCATGCCGCTGCACTCCAGCCTGGGCGACAGAGCAAGATCTTGTCTCAAAAAAAAAAACAAAAAAAAGCATCAGGTATTCTGATAAGTAATGTATTTGGGGTTTAATTAATCACTGTGAGCTGGGGTCATCCAGAAAGTGTTTACAGTGAGGTGAGACTTGAACTGAGCCCACACATTGGGTCTGACGCAGGTGGTACCTCCCTTCCAGTCACTAATCCTCATTGTTTCTTTTTGGTCACGAGTTCTTTCCTGACCTTGTCTCCCTTAAGGCTGAATAGTAAAATGAGTTGAGCATCCCTAATTGGAAAATCTGAAATCTGTCCAGATGGGTGCTGAGATAGTGACATTTTTGCTTTCTGAATATTGTATAAAATTACCTTTGAGCCGTGTGTATAAGATGTATGTGACACTGACACATAAATGATTTTTTTTAATTTTTAATTTTTAGTTTTTGTGGGTACATAGTGTACATATTTATGGGGAACAAGAGATGTTTTGATCCAGGAATGCAATGTGACATTAGCACATCGTGGAGAAAGGGGTGTCCATCCCCTCAAGCATTTATTCATTAAGTTGCAAACAATCCAATTACAGTCTCTATTTTTAGATGTACAGTTATTATTGACTATAGTCACTCTATTGTTCTGTCAAGTAGTAGGTCTGTGGTCGGGTGCTGTGGCTCATGCCTGTAATTCCAGCACTTTTGGAGGCTCAGGTGGGCAGATCACCTGAGGTCAGGAGTTCAAGACCAACCTGGCCCAACATGGTGAAACCCCGTCTCAACTAAAACTACAAAAATAAGCTGGGCGTGGTGGCAGGCGCCTGTAATCTCAGCTGCTCAGGAGGCTGAGGCAAGAGAATCACCTGAACCTGGAAGATGGAGGCTGCAGTGAGCCAAGATCGTGCCATTGCACTCCAGCCTGGATGACAGAGTGAGACTCCATATCAAAAAAAAAAAAAGGGGGGGTCTTATTCATTCTTTCTACTTTTTTTGGTACTCATTAACCCCCACCTCCTCACAGTCCCCTACTACCCTTCACGGCCTCTGCTAACCATCTTTCTCTATATCCATGAGTTCAATTAGTTTTTAAAAAGATCCCACAGATAAGTGAAAACATGATGTTTGTCTTCCTGTGCCTGGCTTACTTCACTTAACATAATGATCTCCAGTTTCATCCGTTTTGTTGCAAACGACTAGATCTCATTCTTTTTTAATGACTGAATAGTACTCCATTGTGTATACGTACCACATTTTCTTTATCCATCATCAGTTGGTGAACACTTAGGTGGCTTCCAAATCTTAGCTATTGTAAACAGTGCTGCAACAAACAGGAGTTTACGTTTAGACTTGGGTCCCATCCCTAAGATATCTCATATATGTGCAAATACTCCAAAATCCCAAACACTTTTGACCCCAAGCATTTTGGATATAGGATCCTCAACCAGTAGATGCCAATTATAAAATACATTAGGCATATTCATATTTTGATTCTTCACAATTCTGTGAAGTAGTTGCTATTTTCCCAGTTTTATAGATGGCATATTGATGCAAAGTTCTTGGCTGACAGTGGCAGAGCTGAGATATTTAAACTCTGTGTGCCTGCCTCCAGAGCCACTGCTCTGGTGTGCCAGCTCTGTGTAAGTTGTAATATAGAAAATATAGCATCCTAAATATTAGCACCATACTTTATCCATTTAGTTCTCTGCATGCAGAGGGTTACCTTAGAAAGCCAAGTCTAATAAACTTGCACTTTTTTTTTTTTTTTGAGGCAGAGTCTCACTGTGTCACCTAGGCTGGAGTGCAGGGGCACAATCTTGGCCCACTGCAACCTCCGCCTGCCGGGTTCAAGCGATTCCCTTGCCTCAGCCTCCTGAGTAGCTGGGACTACAGGTGCCTGCGACCACGCCCAGCTAATTTTTTTTGTATTTTTAGTAGAGATGGGGTTTCACTATTTTGGCCAGGCTAGTCTTGAACTCCTGACCTCGTGATCCACCCGCCTTGGCCTCCCAAAGTGCTGGGATTACAGGCGTGAGCCACCGTGCCTGGCCAAACTTGCATATTTTTATACATTGTCACCTTTTACAGTGAATAAAATTTGTCATACTTTACAGTAGGCACTGCAATAATTTCTGAAGAACTATATGAATACCTTGATAACAAGTATGTTTTTTAAAATGTATGTTGTTATGCTAACAAATATGCTAAGTGATTTTTAGAGTGGTAGAATACATTTTCATATTTCATCTTATATTGTAAGATTAGGGAAGCCATGTTAAAGATAATGTTGCATTTAAAAATATTATGTGGCATTTAAAGAGAGACGTAAGAGAGAAAGGCTGGCCCCTTGGCCAGGGATTCACACGCTGACAGTGTGTTAGTATTTCCACTGTAGAACAGTTCTTGGCTTTGACTGGTTCTTAGCTTTGTGAATCTGGAAAAGCAAGAATTACAAAGAGTTGATTAAAACTTGGGGAAGGCTGGGTGCGGTGGCTCACGCCTGTAATCCCAGCACTTTGGGAGGCTGAGGCGGTTGGATTATCTGAGGTCAGCAGTTTGAGACCAGACTGACCAACATGGCGAAACCCCATCTCTAGTAAAAATACAAAAATTATCCGGGCATGAGGTCAGACGCGGTGGCTTATGCCTGTAATCCCAGTGCTTTGGGAGGCCAAGGAGGGCGGATCACAAGGTCAAGAGATCGAGACCATCCTGGCCAACACGGTGAAACCCCATCTCTACTAAAAATACAAAAAAATTAGCCGGGTGTGGTGGCGGGCGCCTGGAGTCCCAGCTACTCGGGAGGCTGAGGCAGGAGAATGGCGTGAACCCAGGAGGTAGACCTTGCAGTGAGCTGAAGTCATGCCACTGCACTCCAGCGTGGGCGACAGAGCGAGACTCTGTCTCAAAAAAAAAAAAAAAAAAAAAAGATTGGAAGCATTATTGTATCCATTTTTGCCCATTTAAGGTATTTTTTCTCCATTTATTGTGTTAAGTACTTGGTGAGCCCTTTCATTCTAAAGACTTTAATTTTCCTGTTTTAGGATATTAAAAAAGAATCTTTGATAATTTCCTCTAATTTCTTGCTTCTCTTTCTGGATCTCCTATTATTTTGGTGTTTGATCTTTTGGCTTAATTCTCTGAATTTTATTATTTCTTCTCTATTTTCTCTTTCCGTGTCTTTTTTGTTCTACTTTGTAGGTAATTATTTTTCCATTCTTTTGAATTTTAAAATTTCAACTATCATGTTTTCAGTATCTACAAGTTCCTCTGTTCCTTTTTTATAGCCTCCTGTTCTTCCTTAATGGATGTGACATCTTTTATATTCGAGGATACTAATGATTTTTAAAAATATCTTTCATCTGGTCCCTTTATTGTCTTTTTTTCTTCCATGTCCCTTTTTTCTCTCCTTTTTGAAAACATTTTTCATCTTGGAGTTTTTCGTCTGTTTTCTAATCATTGTAGGCCTTCCTTCATATTTAAGAGTGAGGAGGACACACACAGATATTTGCAAACTTTGTGTACCTGGGTGGAGCTTGATACCTGAGGATGCCAGCAGGCAGCAAACATTGATGGAAGATTCCCAGATAATGGTGTGTCCTCTGGGGTTGCTCAGTTTCTGCCCAGAAGAATCCTTTAATCTGTCTGTGTTGTGGGAGCAGGGTGGGAGGAAGGGGACTAGGGGTCGCAGTGTTCAGTTTGACTTTCACATAACTTGTCATCATAGTCCAGGCCCAGCATTTCACCCCCATATTCATCTGGGCCATTATGTACCTCAACCCTCTTGAGTTCATTTTTTCCAGAGAATAAATCTGCTTACCAAAGGGGCTGAGGAGAATTAGTTGCTAGGATGTGCAAGGTAAGGAGATGGATATGTCTCGCTGCTCCCTGGATGGACTTCAGAGCTTCATTTCCATGTTCCAGGATAACTCTTAAGTTCTAACCTGTTGCTCCTTGGCTTATTCCTCCCCTTGACTTTCTGTTTTCCAAACTTTTGTTGCCATCTTTCTTCTATGGTTGATTCCTTTTCACTCAGCATTGTCCTTGGGATCTTTTTTTTAGTAGAGTTTCCAGAGGGAACACAGAGATAAAAGCACATGTTTAACCAGAATCTTCCTTTTCCTTTTCTTTCTTTAGTCTTTGCATAGCTGCTATGCTAGTTTTTATGATTATTTTTCTCAATGATATGAGTTATTGCTAGGCTAGTTATTTGTAATTATGTGTTGAGGAGGGGCCAGAGTGGGGTTCTGAGTCTTCCCTCTGAGTTCTTTCAGCCTCTGATTCCCTCTAGGCAATGAAGTGAGCTGCTGGGTGGCCCTTTTCAGCCCTTGTGTTGCAGGTGAGCAGTGACTATCTGGGGCCAATGGTGTGGGTGGTAAGAAGAATTTACCATGACAGTTGGAGGCAGAGAAAGGCAAATTTATTAGAGAAAGTGTGGAAATATGTTGCAAGGGTACAATGGGCAGGTCAGCAAGAAAGGAGCTGACTGCAGGGAGACAAAGGCTTGCTGGGGATTTTATAAGATGGTACTTGTGCTGTGTCCTGAAGAGGGCTTTGTGCAGCGCTGATAACGCCAAGGTTGCAGTGAGCTCACTTGCATTTTTCTGTCAGTTGAGGGTGCGGTAATAGCTGGGTACGGAAAGATAGTGAGTTCCTTGCGCAGGAGGGCTGTGTCTCCTGGACCACGAAGAAAGGCAGACTTACAGCTTATCTGCCTTGTCTTTTTGCTTTCCCCTGCTCCCGCCAGTCCAACTCCTCTTCCCTAATGAGGACTGCACACCTTGCTTTGCTTCTGTCTTCTTCAAAGACAGCGTGCCTGTTTATTTTCCCGTCTCTCTCTCTCCCTTTGCTGTGGTTCAGTCTCCACTGATGCACAGATGCAGAATGAATTTCTGACACCAGCCCGCACACCCTGTTTTCACTGTGCAAAGAAAAGATTCTTGGTTTTGCCCCCACAGTAGTTCCATCATCTCTTCAAACATTCGCTTCTGGTGTCTTCCTTTATCCTATTCCATCTTTCCTTTCTTGAGAGAACTTTCTAATATACTGAGGTTCAGAGTCTAGATGATTCTCAGTATTATCAGCAATGGAGTCTTTTTTTTCCCTTTCCCTTGTTTTTAATGATATCTGAGAACAGGACAGAAAGGTTTTATTCTGTCATCTCTTCATGCAACTGTACTCTCATTTATTTCTTTCTTCTTTTTTTGAGACGGGGTCTCACTCTCTTGCCCAGGCTATAGTGCAGCGGTGTGATCTTAGGTCACTGTAGCCTCAAACTCTTGGGCTCAAGGGATCCTTCTGTGTCAGCTTCCTGAATAGCTGTGACCACAGGTGTTTTCCTTCACACCTGGATAATCTTTAATTTTTTTGTAAAGACAGAGTCTCTGTGTTACCCAGGCTGGTCTGAAACTCCTGGGCTCAAGCAATCCTCCCATCTCAGCCTCTCAAAGTGCTGAAATTACAGGTGTGAGCCACCATGACTGGCCTTGTTCTCCAA
Source organism: Gorilla gorilla gorilla (assembly GCF_029281585.2). Classification (NCBI taxonomy): domain Eukaryota; kingdom Metazoa; phylum Chordata; class Mammalia; order Primates; family Hominidae; genus Gorilla; species Gorilla gorilla. The sequence goes on from NC_073232.2 coordinate 21,243,554, forward strand.
TTTTAAGGCTTTTATTTTTATTTATTTATTTTTGAGACAGTGTTTTACGTTGTCACCCAGGCTGGAGTGCAGTGGCACGATCTTAACTCACTGCAGCCTTGACCTCCCATGTTCAAGTGATCAGTCCTCCCACCTCAGCCCCCCAAATAGCTGGAACTACAGGCGCATGCCACCTCGCCCAGCTAATTTCTGTATATTTTGTAGAGACAGGGTTTTGCCATGTAGCCCAAGCTGCTCTCTACCTCCTGACCTCTAGCGATCCACTCACCTCAGCCTGCCAAAGTGCTAGGATTATAGGTGTGAGCCACCACACCTAGCCTAATTTTAAGGCTATTTTAAAACATATACTCAGTACCCCTGAAATTAGGAGCACACAGTGCCCAAGTCCTTTTCTTTCTTGATGTTTGTTTGTGTTTTTTTAGGGATGATCCACCAACACATTCTCAGCCAGACAGTGATGATGAAGCAGAAGAAATACAGGTTGGTACCAAATAAAATAATCTGTTCTGTAGACTGTTGTAATTTAAATGATCTCTGAGATGGTTCTGACTTGTAGATCTTATCTTACATCTGATAAAATGAGAAATTACGTGAGAATCTTACTTTGACATATATTTTCACATATGCTGTATTCCGGAAAAGAAGTCTTCTGTTTGATTTATAATTTTTAGATGGAGCACTGCTTTTTGAAGCCCAGTGCAGTATTTAAATTTAATGTTTTATTTTTTTCCTCTTTTTCATGCAGTGGTCTGATGACGAGAACACAGCCACGCTTACGGTAAGAGCACAGCAGACTCAGCGTGGGGACAGCCTCACACTGTCACACAAGGGTTAGCATCAAGGTTTAAGTGCGTACCTCTCTAAATTCCTAGTTAGTCACCATCTCATGTATTATTTTCCTTGTGTGCTGTCGTTTTTATTTTGAAAAATAACTTGAAGCATCATTTAGCAGGCAAACATGATTTGCCCTTCTTCCCTTTGATTGCAAAGGAAATATTTAGAGTGCGTATTTGATGCCTTGACTTACTTCTGTTAAGCTCTGACTCTCTGCAGGAAGGAATTACGCCTAACATTAAACTCTGAGGTTCCTAAATCTCTGGAACATAAAGTGAAAATCTGTATTTCCTTATTCAAGTATATTTATTTAGTTAGTTAGTTGTTTTGTGTATTTATTTTTGAGACAGATTCTTGCTCTGTCACCCGGGCTGGAGTGCAGTGGTGTGATCTTGGCTCACTGCAACCTCCGCCTCCCAGGTTCAAGCTATTCTCCTGCCTCAGCCTCCTGAGTAGCTGGGATTACAGTCACCTGACACCATGCCCGGCTAATTTTTGTATTTTTAGTAGTGACAGGGTTTCACCATGTTAGCCATGGTGGTCTCGAACTCCTGACCTCATGTGATACGCCCCCCTTGGCCTCCCAAAGTGTTGGGATTACAGTTGTGAGCCACAGCACCCTGCTTCAAGTGTATTTAAATGGCATAAAAATTACTGTTTTTTTCAAGCGAGAGTAGAGAGGTATGTGACTTTTACTAGTGTTTTACATTAAAATGTAGAAGTTATCAAGCATATTACAGTGTTTCAGGATAAGAGTGCTGTTGTGAAAGTTAACCTAAAATTTTTTAAATGAAGTTATTTTTAAAGGAGTGAGTGAAGCAAATGATCTATTTCTAAAAATAGGTGAACGAAACTCCTCATACCTTGAGTTGAAAGGGGAACGTTTTTAGTGAAACTCCTTACAAGTAAATGTAAAGGCAGAAATATAGAAAACTAGCTTTGTGGGAGAGTTTGTTCTAATCCAGCTGTAAATAAGAAGATACTTGTTTATTTTAATGAACGAGATATGATTGCCAGGGTAGAAGGAAAAAAAAAAGAAGTGGAGCTGCTCAAAACTGACATATTTCTTTAGGTGTAAAAAGGGAAGCCTGCCAGCAGGTGCCTAAGTGGAAAGTTTGCGTGTTTCATTTACTCCAGATGCCATTCAGATCACTCTCCTTTTATGAAAATTCCATTCAGTGTCATGTAAATGTTACTTATCTGCCATACTCAGGGCACTAAACTAGATTCCGTGAGATGAACAAAGATGAATATGATTTCATTTCCACCATTAGGGGTTTGTAAACCAGGGGGAAAGGTGACACAGGCCGGGGGGAGATGACAGTGCTGTCAGATCAGAGGCAGCAGTTACAGCTGAGGGCGCCAGAATGCCTGACAGGACAAGTGGTATCTGACCTGGATTTTAATAGTGGTGGGGAGTATCAGTATCTACTCTTTTTTTTTTTTTTTTTTTTTTTTTTTATTTTTATTGATCATTCTTGGGTGTTTCTCGCAGAGGGGGATTTGGCAGGGTCATAGGACAGTAGTGGAGGGAAGGTCAGCAGACAAACAAGTGAACAAAGGTCTCTGGTTTTCCTAGGCAGAGTGTTTGTGTCCCTGGGTACTTGAGATTAGGGAGTGGTGATGACTCTTAACGAGCATGCTGCCTTCAAGCATCTGTTTAACAAAGCACATCTTGCACCGCCCTTAATCCATTTAACCCTGAGTGGACACAGCACATGTTTCAGAGAGCACAGGGTTGGGGGTAAGGTCATAGATCAACAGGATCCCAAGGCAGAAGAATTTTTCTTAGTACAGAACAAAATGAAAAGTCTCCCATGTCTACTTCTTTCTACACAGACACAGCAACCATCCGATTTCTCAATCTTTTCCCCACCTTGCCCCCTTTTCTATTCCACAAAACCGCCATTGTCATCATGGCCCTCGACTCATTTTTAAATATGTATAGATGGGCCTGGCACGGTGGCCGATGCCTGTAATTCCAGCACTTTGGGAGGCCAAGGTGGGTGGATTACTTGAGGACCAACATGGTGAAACCCCGTCTCTACTAAAAACACAAAAATTAGCTGGGTATGGTGGTAGACGCCTGTAATACCAGCTACTTGGGAGGCTGAGGCAGGAGAATTGCTTGAACCCAGGAGGTGGAGGTTGCAGTGAACCAAGACTGTGCCACTGCACTCCAGCCTGGATGACAGAGAGAGACTCCGTCTCAAAAAAAAAAAAAAAAAATAAATAAATAAATAAATATATATAGATGATAGATACAGCAATTAATAATATAAAGGTGTGTGTGTATTTACCAAACTCTGCTCACTAAGAAGTTTTAGAATCAATGACATGTAACATCCTGGTAGCAGTGAGCACGCCTGATGCCTTGATCTTGGTTTCTAAATACCATTCTCCACTAAACAAAATTGAAGCTTCTTGGAGATATTCTGGACTGGGATTGGGAAAGTAAAAATGAGCCTGCAACAACTTGTGCCAGAAACTATGGAAGTGCTGAAACAATGATGGGACATGACAAAAAGATGCCAGAAGCTAGCTTTGGGCTCTCGCTGTCTAAAAATATGAGCATCATAACAAATACAGTTTGAGTATTCTTAATCCCCAAATTCAAAATTGAAAATGCTCCAAATTCCAAAACTTTTTAAAAAGACTGACTATCACTGTGTTGCCCAGGCTGCACTCAAACTTCTGGACTCAAGTGATCCTTCTGCTTCAGCTTCCTGAGTAGCAGGTACTGCAGGTATGTGCCAGCATGCCTAGCTCCCAAAACTTCACGAGCACTAACATGACACCACAAGTGGAAAATTCCACACCTGACCTCATGTGACAGGTACAGCCACAATGCAGGTGCACAACCCAGCTCATTCAGCCTCCCCAAGGGAAAAATGAAATTACCTTCAGGCCATGTGCATAAGGTGTATATGAAACGCAAATGACTTTTGTGTTTAGATTTGGGTCCCATCCCCATTATGTATATGCAAATATTCTGAAATCCAAAACACTTCTGGTCTTACCCATTTTGGATAAGGGATACTCCATGTGAAGTATAAGAATAGGTTATGACCTATTGACTAGAATAAGAATTGCTGATCCCATAGTGACATATGTAAGTGATTAAATAAGTGGGGAAAAAAGGAAGCTTGTCTTTATAGTACTAAAGGCACTAACTAATACATGTAGTAGGAATGATGGAATTAGGAATTACTATTTGGCAACCATTGTAATAATATTTGATTGAATAGATGTTAAAATTAGTGGGTGAATATACAGTGAGAAAGAGGATAGTTCCATCTTTTCTAAGTATCTTCACCCAAATTACTTACTATTTGCACAAAGAAAAATAGTAATGTTACAGTGCAAAGACCTGGCAGCCAAGTGATCAGTATTAACCTTGTCAGTGATGGGACAGACCTGTCGTGTGCCTCCTGATACGATGCTTGGGAAGGACACCACCTGTCACAGCTGTGCAGCCTGAGTCTACTTGGGAGGAGACATCCAACAGACTCAACTTTTAGAAATTGTATAGAGTAGTTGCCCTGAACTTTTAAAAAACGTCAAGTCATAAATGGTAAGAACAACAGAGAGAGGAACTGCCACAGATTGAAGAAGATTAAAGGGACCTGACAACTAGATTTAGTCCATGATTCTGGCTAGACTGGATGCCTGGACCAGAAAAAAAGTTTCAATTTTTTTTTTTCTGTAGAAGACGTTACTAGGACACTTGGCAAATTTTGAATAAGATCAGTATTGTGTCAGTGTTAGTTCCGTGATTTTGATAGATAATTTATAGAAAATGGTAAAATCATGACTCTCATCTAAAACTCTTTAATGCGTGTTGAAGATGTTATTTAACTCATGAGGGAACCAGACAGATGTTAGAACTGGTTCAAAAGAGAATCCAAAGAAAATATATATTTTTAGATCAGGAATATTGAAATGAGTATGTAAATGAGGCAAAACTGGTTTTGCCTCCCTGCAATATGGGAGAAAAGACAATTGGACCTCTTCCAGATGAGATAGAAATTGCCTGTCCGTAAGAATTAGTTCATGTCACTATCACTTACCTAGAATTTGCCAAGTTGTAAAGTAGCTCACAGACCTGGCTAAAAACAGATAACCTAGAAGGTTGTGCTGTATGTAAACAGTACATAGTCTTCCACTTAAGACTGTGCATAAACTTTTTATAATTTAAATTTTTTTAGGATTCTTATGTCAGGTTATCCTAAAGTTGAATAATTTTGAGGATTTGAGGGGACTGATCACATCTTTTAAAAGGCATACATATAAAGTAATTCTTAGATGTCAAGCTTTATGGGATAGGAAAATTAAATTGCTTTGTCTTTGAAAGTTGAATTCTTTCATGTTGTAAAGTTTGTGCAACAATGCCGTTCATAGGAAATACTGCCAGTGCCGATCTCACAGAAGTGGGGTTTATGGCTAGAGCTGTAGGGGAGCCAAGTCAGCCGCTTCAGGCAATTATAAGGAAATGGCCTCACATAAATCATAATTGCTTTGGATGGGGAGAGATGAATGGAAAATAAAGGACTCAGTGCTGCTGTTCATTTTGAAAACCTCTCTAAATTACTCTAGTCTCATTTCATGTATCTAAGCTGAAGTCGTCTAGTGGAAGATAGATAGTTATTAACCAGCCTAGAGGTTAGATTTGTCTGTAACAGAAAGAAAGGCAGCCTAATTGGACCTTAAGCTCTCGTTTTTATTCCCTAGTCTTTTGCTCAAAGCTGTTTCTTGTTTTGGGGGATATATGACCATGTTTTAAAACTCATTTCTTTGGTCTTTTCTCAGACTCTTGTCACAGTTTTTTCTCTCGCATGGCTGGGTTAGATCTTGGGGATCCACATAACTATTTGATGTCATCTTGGAATGTGTAGTTTAGTTAATTCAAGATGTAGTCTGTCTTTTTTTTTTTCCTATGGAAGAAGTTGATTACTGGATTTTTTCAGAACTTATAGTTGCCCGATAGGGGGCAGCAATCCTCTTTACAGGGTATAATGAAAATTAATGACTGCGTGGAGAATCTGTTAATGTTTTTGTTTTTTTATGTCTCTTGAGGGCCCCACTTCCCCCTCTCTTACTTACCTTTTTTTCTTTCTTATGTCCATAAGCTCCTGTGATAGTGAGCTAGGCTCAAGGCAGGACATAATGACATCAGGCTTAAGTTCCTGTTTAACAGCAGGATTTCTATTCACTTCTGGGTCGAAACAAACACAGAACGGTTTGGTCACTAGCTTATATAAAATATGCATTTTAAAAATCATCCAAACAGGAAAGAACGTTTTAACTTGACCAAGGTTCACATTTTGAGTTTTGCTTGTTTTAAAACTTGTCTGGAAATAGCAGTGTTTAAATACAGTTTGCCACATCATTTATTTTTCATTCTCTCCGTGGCTTTGGGGGATACCATATGGCTAAGACTCTTCCTGCAAGTGGAAGGGCTTCTAGCTCTTCAAGTAGGGATGTTATTTCTGACAACTGGAGTATTGCTACAGGTGATATTCCACCTGTCTCTTTTCTCTTGATGAATGCTGGTTTTATGTCGGTGTACAGAGAACCATTCACTCCTTCCTCACATCCTCAGAAGTCTAGTGACTTGTGTCATTTCAGCTTTGCAGGCTTTGATTGTCTGGAAAATGCCGTTTAAGCAGCTGATTATTTTATTTCTCTTTTTGGTAAATGTACTTTATCACTGATTTTATTTAGCTGGGTTCAGAAATTCTGATAGTAATTTGTATTCTAAATTCTGTTTTTAACACCCTAAACTATAACCTTGAGATTTTGATCTTGTTTTCCGTATATACTGTGATGATATTGACGTGCCCAATGATTTCTTCTCTCTCTGTAGGCACCAGAATTTCCTGAGTTTGCCACTAAAGTCCAGGAAGCTATCAATTCCCTCGGGGGCAGTGTCTTTCCTAAGCTTAATTGGAGTGCCCCAAGGGTAGGAACACATAAGTAATTCTCTTACTGTTTGAATATTCTTTTTTTGCTGTTTATTTCATTTCATATCCCTACAGAGGGTCTAATTATATTCCTAATTCTAGGAAAAATACTGTGGAATTTATTATTAATTTCCCTCTACTGTTTTACTTTCCGGATTTTGCTATACACTTGCCTGGGTCTGTGAAATACTGTATATTCTGCCAAAAGGTAGTTTCCACCTCTTGTGTTGCTGATTGTTTTTGAATTCTGAGGAAATTCATACTCTGCCCTTTTCAAAACTTCAGCTGTTCAGTTTAACAGAGAAATTTTTCTTTGTTGAAAAGTAATAAAAATAAAAGTGTCATAGGCTATAGAAATAGAGTGGTTGGAGAAGTCAACTGATCTTTTCTTAAATTGTGTCTTATTATTTTAATACTGCATTGACAAGATTTTTATAAAAGTTAAGGCCTGTGGAAAAATCCGTTAGTTGTTTTAATCCAATAGAAAACAGTTTTGTATCAGCAAAGCTTATTTAAGGAATCAGAGACGTATTTGTAATTTCAAAAATTATCTCATGCCTTTTTTATTCTAAAATGAATGATAATTTGTACTTAATCTAAGTTTTGTTTTTACTTTTATTATTTTTTCTTTTTTGTTTTTACTTCTAAAAATTAATTATAGTCTACATGTACAGAATTTAAAATTTCAAATAGATTTGGAAGCTTGCCATGAAAATCAGCAGGTCTTGACACCTGTTTTACTTCACCATTTCCTATTCCCCAGAGGTAGCTGTTTTCAAATATTTTAGTACTTTTCTTCCATGTAGTGTGGATAACTGGATAGTGGTTTGCAACTGTTAGTTTTCTCAAAATTCTGTTATATCCTGTGTCTGATCTGTCTGTGGGAGTGGTGTATTTTTTAAATGACTTAATTATTCTGTAATTTTTAGGCATGTTCCACTGAGCTTTGTGCCTACTTTGCATTTGCCTTCCCATCTTTTGTTCTTATGTATGAGACATTCACCATTTAAAGTTGTAGTAGTTCAGAATAGCTCACCTCCTTCTCTTTCAGATTTGATAGACGTGGGGTGTAACTGCTCCAGCCGCCAAAGTTCAAGTGTTTGGCTGCCACTCCCCAGAAACGGGAAGGGTGGAAATTGATCTCTCTTTTCTTGGAGAGTAGCTGGTCAGGCTATTTCTTTACCACCTTAATCTTGTAGCCAAAATGTCGATGTTTCTGATACCTCATTTTCTTCTCTTCTATTATCCGTAAGAAAAACACTGGGAAGTACTTAGGCCTGGGCTGAAATGTGAGGACCCCGACATCTCAGTGTTCATAACCAAGTGTCTGAAATGCAGTGGTGACGCTTTTTGTTGTTAAGCATAATTTAACATTTGACAGTACTGCTTAAATTTACTTGACTTTCTTCTTTAAACCCTTGAGGTGATATGCATTATTGATTTTGTTATAGGCCTGAGCATTCATAGCAGCCAACATGGAAAATGGGCTAAATAGCATGTGCTTCATTCTTTAGGATGCGTATTGGATAGCAATGAATAGTTCTCTGAAATGTAAAACCCTCAGCGACATCTTTCTACTTTTCAAGAGTTCTGATTTCATCACTCGTGACTTCACTCAGCCGTAAGTATCTCTTATTCTCTCGTGTCAATAGTTTCAGTATTTGTGCAAATTTCTCTGTAGATGAAATTCCATTACTTATAGTACTATTATAAATCATAGCTCCATATAACAAAGCTATTTCATATTGCCAAAATGACCTGTTAAAGCAAATCTTTCTTTTCCCTTTATAGAAAATGGTATATAATGAATATCCGAAAATGTTAAGGACTTTCTGTATCTCTGCCCATTAAACATTTCAGTAATTTTTTTTCTATTATAAAACTGATAAATATTTATCATAGAAAAGCAAAATTAGGGATTACAGCTAAATAAACACAGGAAATATAAAAGCTGTCATGGCCAGGAGTGGTGGCTCACGCCTATAATTCCAGCACTTTGGGAGGCCAAGACAGGTGGATCACCTGAGGTCAGGAGTTCAAGACCAGCCTGGCCAATATAGTGAATCCCCGTCTCTACTAAAAATACAAACAAATTAGCTGGGCGTGGTGGCACGCGCCTGTAGTCTCAGCTACTCGGGAGGCTGAGGCAGGAGAATTGCTTGAACCTGGGAGGTGGAGTTTGTAGTGAGCCGAGATCGCGTGCCACTGCACTGTAGCCTGGGCAACAGAGCAAGACTCCATCTGAAAACAAACAAAGACATAAAAGCACTCATGATCTTGCCACAATTGGTTATTATATTTCTAGAATTCTATCTATAAATAAATATAAATATATCTATCTCTACCTATATACAGATTTTTTAAATGGGATCCTATAGTTTGTATTTCTTTTTCTTTTTTTTTTTTGAGACAGGGTCTCACTCTATCTCCCAGGCTGGAGTGCAGTGGCGCAATCTCAGCTCAGTGCAACCTCTGGGTTCAAGCAATTCTCCTGCCTCGGTCTCCCAAGTAGCTGGGACTACAGGCATGCACCACCACACCCGGCTAATTTTTTATATTTTTAGTAGAGGCAGGGTTTCACCATATTGGCCAGGCTGGTCTCGAACTCCTGACCTCGTGATCTGCCTGCCTCAGCCTCCCAACGTGTTAGGCTTACAGGTGTGAACCACCACGCCCAGCCTATGGTTTATATTTCTTAGTGGGCTGCTTTTGCACTTACCAGTGTGACATCATTGCGTGTCTAAATTCATTATTTTCCATTCCCTTAGTGCTGCGCCTCTGGAGAGCTGTACCATAACATATTTGACCTACCCTCTGTTCTTCCAGAGCTGCAATGAATATCCTTGAGCTAACTCTTTGTGCACTCCCCTAATATTTTCCTTAGGATAACTTTCTAGAAGTGGAATTGCTGTATTGCTTTCCTTTTGCCAGTCACTCTATAGCTAAAGAATTTGACAGTGCAGTCAGCGTTGTAGGTGGACGGAATACCTGCCCTGCTGAGCCGCAGGTGCTCTCTTTATGCTTCTTTTGTTGTCTTCAAATAGCAGCTATTTTTCTAGGTTTCTCTTCCTTTCACATCTTAAACAGACCAGTTATCTCAGGTAAACTCATCTTTAAACTGGTCTTTAAAATAAAGCATATCCCAGAACCTAGAAGCAGGAGCATGAGAGTGAAAATCTTGCATAAGCATGCCACTTCCGCCCTGTCCAGTTGAGTTTGTCCTGCCAGTTCGTTCCATGTCAGACTCAAATCCTTTTTTTGAAGTGGATCGTGGCATGAATAACTAAGTTCACTACGTGACGGTCGTGCATCAACTCTGGCGTCTGAGCTCTGCAGCTTGGACATAAGGTTGTAGTATTATATTAATTCAAGAAAGGGAAGTTAAGTAATCAGTGAGTGTGGTTGTGTTACATCGTATTACATGTTTATTGTATAAGGATTTTACTTGTATTGGTATTTCTAGTTTTATAGAAAAAAGTGTGTGTGTGTGGTGTGTGTCTGTGTGTCTGTGTCTGTGTGTGTGTGTTTAATAGAGATGGGGTCTCACTATGTTGCCCAAGCTGGTCTCAAACTCCTGGTCTCAAGTGGTCCTTCTGTGCCTGAGCAAGTATTGTTTTGACATTTAATTGTCAACCCTCTGGTTGTGTTGGCACAGGTGTTGGTAGCCTGTTTTAGTAACCAGTAGTATTTTCATTCTAGGAGATACCCTCTGAAAAATAGAACAAAGTTGTGCCTCTTTTTTCCATTGTAAAGCTTTTTGACATCTAATGCTTTAAGAGGTCTTAAAATATGTTACACTGAAAATGCTGTCTACTTGATAATTCAACTGATAATGGTTTTTTTTTTCTTTTTTTTTAGACGGAGTCTCACTCTGTCGCCCAGGCTGGAGTGCAGTGGTGCAATCTTGGCTCACTGCAACCTCCGCCTCCCGGGTTCAAGCAGTTCTTCTGCCTCAGCCTCCCGAGTAGCTGGGATTACAGGCGCATGGCTACCACGCCCAGCTAATTTTTTTTTTGTATTTTTAGTAAAGACGGTGTTTCACCACGTTAGCCAGGATGGTCTCCATCTCCTCACCTCGTGATCCGCCTGCCTAGGCCTCCAAAAGTGCTGGAATTACAGGCGTGGGCCACTGCACCCGGCCATGGCCAACTGATTTTTGTATTTTTAGTAGAGAAGCGGATTCACCTTGTTGGTCAGGCTGGTCTTGAACTCCTGATCTCGTGATCCGCCCGCCTTGGGTTCCTAAAGTGCTGGGATTACAAGCGTGAGCCACTGTGCCTGGCCCTTATAAGGATTTTTATATGCCTTTAGTGTCAGTTGCAGTGAGTGTGGGAAGACACTTTTGCCTTTCCAGAACTAACTATAAATTGCTTTTAATTCTGAGGCTGATGTTTTTTTAAATCAGCTTTGCAATTTAATGATCAGCTGTCTCCTCTTAAGCTACGTCTTGCTTTTTATCTTCGTTTAACTGATGTTCCAGTGGATGGTATGAATAATAGTCTGTTGTTTTGCATTTTGTACTTTTTGACTTTTGCATGGCAAGGAAGTTAAATCAGCAAGTGAGTTTGAGGTCTTGGATTTAGAGTGTTTACCCACAGAATGCCATCCTTCTGCTATTATAAATAATTGGGAATTGGCAGGAGCAAATGCCAAGCACTGGGCTTTCAGCCTTTTAGCTGGGCACCACTAACGTGTCACTTTGTCTAGAAATAACTGTTGGTAGTTGCTTAGCAATTAATGAATCAGTTGCATAACAGGAAGTGTTGCCATCACATAAAAATTCCTTATTGATAGAACTCAGTAAAGATGAATGTTTGTCACAAAAGCCTTGAAGAGCTCTTAAAAGATTAAATGCTGGGCGTGGTGGCTCATGCCTGTAATCCCAGCACTTTGGGAGGCCGAGGTGGGCGGATCATGAGGTCAGGAGATCGAGATCATCCTGGCTAACAGGGTGAAACCCCGTCTCTACTGAAAATACAAAAAATTAGCCGGGCGTGGTGGCGGGCGTCTGCAGTCCTAGCTACTCGGGAGGCTGAGGCAGGAGAATGGCGTGAACCCAGGAGGCGGAGCTTGCAGTGAGCTGAGATCGCGCCACTGCACTTCAGCCTGGGCGACAGAGCAAGACTCTGTCTCAAAAAAAAAAAAAAGTTATAGATTCATTCTTTCCAAAATACTTCCCATTAAAATATTATATAATAGAACTTTTAATATTATAATACATAGTTATATATAATATGTATAAATTTATATAACATAAAAATGAGATTATGTTGTTTATACTATTTTGAGGCTTGACTTGACAAAGAAACAAATATGTTACAGTCAGAATTGCAAGTTAACAGAAGCCGAAAATAGCTTACACACGGGATTTAAAAAATACATTATTTAACGAGGAGCCTGGAGATTGGGTATTTTTAGGAATGCTCAGTGGCTCACCAAGGTCGCCAGGAACCCATGCTCTTTCAGGCCCTTTCCTTCCACCATCCTTGACTTAGTGGCTCGGTCTTTGGGTTTCTCACCTAATGGTTAAAAGATTGCTGCTACAGTTCCAAGTATCTGTCATATGAAGACATGACCATATCTCAACCAGAAACAGGAGGGATAGGTTGTTTCCTCTTGTTCTTTTCTGTATGTGAACGAGTAAAGCATTCCTGGAGGCCTCCTGGGAGACTTCCTCTCAGCCCTCATTGGTCACAGTTACCCAACCTAATCCAGTAGTTGGCAAAGGGAGCAGAATTGCTGTGATTCGTTTAGATCAAGCTTGTCCAAGCTGCAGCAGCCCGTGGGCCGTGGCCCGGGATGGCTTTGAATGTGCCACAACACAAATTCATAAACTTTCAAACATCATAAGATTTTTTTTTGAGATTTTTTAAAAATTTGTATTTATTTATTTATTAAAATTTCATTTTTTATTAAATTTATTTTTTAAATAAATTTTATTAAAATTTATTTATTTTTATTTATTTTTTATTTACTTATTTTTTTTTAGCTCATCAGCTATCATTAGTGTTAGTGTATTTTATATGTGGCCCAAGACAATTCTTCCTCTAATGTTTCCCAGGGAAGCTAAAAGTTTGGACACCCCTGGTTAGACCAAGGTTCTCGACACGAGCATGCGTCAGGGTTATCCGGAGAGTTAGATGAAACACATGTTCCTGGGCTCCAGGGTTTCTGGTCCAGCAGGCCTGGAGGGGGCCTAAGCAGATCATTTCTAACCTGTTCCCAGGCAATGTGGATCTGCTGGTCCAGGACCACGCCTTGGTGGCTGCTTAGATGAGTCAGCACATGCATCTCAGTGATTAGAGAGGGAACCAGGAAGCACAAATGCTCCCAGCATCTGAACAATCCAGGTTCCATTGGACAGGCTGAAGATGGGAACCCTGGAGGATAGACAGCTAGTGCTGTCTCCCTGCCTATAATGTACTCTAGAAAATACTGCTTTTCTCTTTCCTGTTCTTCAAATGGTTACTGTAGACAAAAAGCTTTAAAAAGTGGAGGTTGACATATGACATGTGGCCGGGCGCGGTGGCTCACGCCTGTAATCCCAGCACTTTGGGAGGCTGAGGTGGGTGGATCACGAGGTCAGGAGTTCAAGACCAGCCTGGCCAACATGGTGAAACCCCGACTCTACTAAAAATACAAAAAAGAAAGAAAGAAAGAAATATGACACGCATAAATTTGCTGACTGTGTTATTTGCCAAGATATAAACATTCTATGTTATTAAACTTGCTGAGTCACAGGCTGCTTTCATTATTTTATTGTCACTTCAGTGGGCTGAGTAGACAAGAAAACATTTTGATACTCAATTGGCATTTAGAAAAAAGGGCTGAGTGAAAAAATAAATTTGTTAATTGTTTCTCTGAGGGGCTCATGATGAAGGAGAAATACATTTGACTGCAGGTCAGGGAATTTGATTTGTCTTAGTAATTTTTTTTTTAAATTTTTTCAAGATAGAGTCTCACTCTGTCACGCAGGCTGAAATGCAATGATGCGATCTTGGCTCACTGCACCCTCTGCCTCCCACAGTCCCAGACCGACATGCTCATCACTGGATATGTTACATTTGTCCTCTTTTTTTTTTTTTTTTTTTTTTGAGACGGAGTCTCGCTCTGTCGCCCAGGCTGGAGTGCAGTGGCGTGATCGTGGCTCACTGCAAGCTCCGCCTCCCAGGTTCACGCCATTCTCCTGCCTCAGCCTCCCGAGTAGCTGGGACTACAGGCACCTGCCACCACGCCTGGCTAATTTTTTTTGTATTTTTAGTAGAGACGGGGTTTCACTGTATTAGCCAGGATGGTCTCAATCTCCTGACCTCATGATCCGCCCACCTTGGCCTCCCGAAGTGCTGGGATTACAGGCTTGAGCTAGTGTGCCTGGCCCATTTGTCATCTTTCAGTGTGCAAAATATTTGGAACAGCACGAGAGAAACGGTGTGTTGATTATAATTATTATTCGTTTATTTATTTTATTTTATTTTTATTTTTTTCTTGAGACAGAGTCTCACTCTGTCACCCAGGCTGGAGTGCAATGGCATGATCTTGGCTCACTGCAACCGCTGCCTCCCAGGTTCAAGCAGTTGTCCTGCCTCAGCCTCCCAAGTACCTGGGACTGTAGGCGCACGCCACCACGCCTGGATAATTTTTGTATTTTTAGTAGAGACAGGGTCTCACCATGTTGGCCAGGCTGGTCTTGAACTCCTGACCTCAAGTGATCCACCTGCCTTGGCCTCCCAGAGTGCTGGGATTATAGGCATGAGCCACTGCACCGGGCCTAATTATGATTATGAAGTCCACAAAAAATAGCATGTCAGTCCCAAGGCACGTTTAGGGCATAATAAATATACCTATTTATAGTAAGGCCATTTGGCTGGCAGAAAAACTAAGTCTTCTTTGAGCTGAGGATGATTTGGGTAGTAATAAAATTAAAAAATGTGGCACTCCTTTTATTTTTTTTTTTGGTAAAATTATTTCAGTGTTTATTTTGCTTCTGAGTAAAGACAAGGGATGTGTAATTATCTGTCATTGACGTACACTATGTATTTCCCCCTGTATTTTTATTTTTTTATTTCAGTAGGTTTGGGGGAACAGGCGGTGTTTGGTTACATGGGTACATTCTTTAGTGGTGATTTCTGAGCTTTTGGTGCACCTATCACCTGAGCAGTGTACACTGTACCCAGCGTGTAGTCTTTTATCCCTCGCCAACCCTCACCCTTTCCCCCGAGTCCCAGAAGTCCAGTGTATCATTTGTATGCCTTTGCGTCTTCATAGCTTAGCTCCCACTTACAAGTGAGAACATACGATGTTTGGTTTTCCGTTCCTGAGTTACTTCACTTGGAATAATAGTCTCCAATTCCATCCAGGTTGCTGCAAATGCCATTATTTTGTTCCTTAAAAAAAAAAAAAAAGACATCTGATTAGTCATCAGTAGTAGTTAAGCATATTTCTTTAGTTTGGGGATAGAATATTTTTTCTTTTCTTTTTTTTTTTTCTTTCCTTTCTAAAAATTTGTGTCTATAACATTGCTTTCCAAAATTCCTGTTAACTGGCAAATATTAAAGTGTAGTAAAAATATGCTGGCATAATTTCATCATAGCTTTCATCAAAGTAGGCCTTTGGGATTTTGCTTTTTTTTTCTTTGGAATAAAATCTTTGCTATTATTATACCTGAGAATTCTTTTAGTTTGCCACTTACATTGTAAATAATGTAACATTTATTACTTAATCACATTTGTGTTTATTTTAGAATTTTCATAGCTAGCTAGAGGAACTATCATTATTCTGCCAAGAATTTGAACTTTGAATTCAACATAAGAGCCTCCTTTCAGCTTAGACTACAAATTAGTGACTGTAGTTGAATACCACGTTCTTTTGGTACTTTGTTGAAAATTTCAGTTGAAGAAATCTTCCAAATTAATGTTAAATAGTAACCCAGGAAACCAATTTGGGGAATATTTTGTGGTGGTGGTTTTTTTGTTTTTGTTTTTGTTTTTTCTTGAGAGGGAGCCTTTTTGTCGTGGGAAATGTGCTGAGTCCTCCAGTGACCTTGGTGGGATTTAGGGTAGCCAGACTGTTTTCTAGCTGAAGCTGCGGCCCTGAAGGCTATGCTTGGGGTCCGA
This sequence comes from Gorilla gorilla gorilla, assembly GCF_029281585.2. Taxonomy (NCBI): domain Eukaryota; kingdom Metazoa; phylum Chordata; class Mammalia; order Primates; family Hominidae; genus Gorilla; species Gorilla gorilla. The sequence continues at coordinate 21,259,464 of NC_073232.2, forward strand.
GCTGCTCCAGTTTGATGCTTCGTTCCTTTTCCCTATTTCTTCCTTTCCCCAAGAATGGTGCAGACTTCCTGCTGAGGCCTGTAGTTGGTGGACAGGCATCTCCTGGCCCTTTTCCCAAGAACCCCTTACAGAGCTTGAACTGCAGCTACTCCTCAGAATAACGATTTCTAAAATATGGGCTGGGTGCGGTGGCTCACATCTGTAATCCCAGCACTTTGGGAGGCCGAGGCAGGTGGATTACCTAAGGTCGGGAGTTTGAGACCAGCCTGACCAACTCGATGAAACCCCATCTCTACTGAAAATACAAAAATTAGCTGGGCTTGGTGGCACACGCCTGTAATCCCAGCTACTTGGGAGGCTGAGGCAGGAGAATTGCTTGAGCCCGGGAGACGGAGGTTGCAGTGAGCCAAGATCGTGCCACTGCGCTCCAGCCTGGCCACGGAGTGAGACTCTGTCTCAAAAAAATAAATAAATGAATAAAAGAAAAGAAAATATGTGTCTAGTCCCCATCTTGGACACTTTGGATTGGAATCTCTGGGGAAGTATTTTGAAAAATCATCTCATTCCACTCTCTCATTTTCAAACCTGTGTTCTAGAAGCTCTGACACACCCTGAGGTTCAGCGTGCAGTAAGTAGTTAACTGAATATAAAGACAGGGAAGAAAAAGGGGGCCTGACAAGTTGTCTACAGATTTGATTGCATAATGAACTTTAGAAATCGCCCAATACCATCTGCCATTTACTGCTGAGGCAACTATGAGCCAGTCCCAAAAAATAATTGACTTTTTTTTTTTCTAGCTTCTCTTTTTTTTTTTTTTTTTTTTTTTTTTTAGTATTTATTGATCATTCTTGGGTGTTTCTCGGAGAGGGGGATTTGGCAGGGTCATAGGACAATAGTGGAGGGAAGGTAAGCAGATAAACATGTGAACAAGGGTCTCTGGTTTTCCTAGGCAGAGGACCCTGTGGCCTTCCGCAGTGTTTGTGTCCCTGGGTACTTGAGATTAGGGAGTGGTGATGACTCTTAAGGAGCATGCTGCCTTCAAGCATCTGTTTAACAAAGCACATCTTGCACTGCCCTTAATCCATTTAACCCTGAGTGGACACAGAACATGTTTCAGAGAGCAAGGGGTTGGGAGTAAGGCCATAGATTAACAGCATCCCAAGGCAGAAGAATTTTTCTTAGTACAGAACAAAATGGTGTCTCCCATGTCTACTTCTTTCTACACAGACACAGCAACAATCTGATTTCTCTTTCCTTTCCCCACACTTCCCCCGCTTCCACTCGACAAAACCGCCATCGTCATCATGGCCCGTTCTCAATGAGCTGTTGGGTACACCTCCCAGATGGGGTGGCGGCTGGGCAGAGGGGCCCCCCACCTCCCAGACGGGGCAGCCGGGCAGAGGCGCCCCCCACCTCCCTCTTGGACAGGGCGGCTGGCCGGGCGGGGGCTGTCCCCCACCTCCTGGAGGGGGCAGCTGCTGGGTGGAGACGCTCCTCACTTCCCAGACGGGGCGGCTGCCGGGCGGAGGGGCTCCTCACTTCTCAGATGGGGCGGCCGGGCAGAGACGCTCCTCACCTCCCAGACGGGGCAGAGGTCGGGCAGAGACACTCCTCAGTTCCCAGACAGGGTCACGGCCTGGCAGAGGCGCTCCTCACATCCCAGACGGGGCGGCAGGGCAGAGGCGCTCCCCACATCTCAGACGATGGGCTGCGGGGCAGAGGCACTCCCTACATCTCAGACGATGGGCGGCCAGGCAGAGACACTCCTGATTTCCTAGACGGGATGGCGGCCGGGAAGAGGCGCTCCTCACTTCCCAGACTGGGCGGCCAGGCAGAGGGGCTCCTCACATCCCAGATGATGGGCGGCCAGGCAGAGACGCTCCTTGCTTCCCAGACGGGGTGGCGGCCGGGCAGAGGCTGCAATCTCGGCACTTTGGGAGGCCAAGGCAGGCGGCTGGGAGGTGGAGGTTGTAGTGAGCCGGAGATCACGCCACTGCACTCCAGCCTGGGCAACATTGAGCACTGAGTGAGCGAGACTCCGTCTGCAATCCCGGCACCTCAGGAGGCCGAGGCTAGCAGATCACTCGCGGTTAGGAGCTGGAGACCAGCCCGGCCAACACGGCGAAACCCCCGTCTCCACCAAAAAAATACGAAAACCAGTCAGGCGTGGCGGCGTGAGCCTGCAATCCCAGGCACTCGGCAGGCTGAAGCAGGAGAATCAGGCAGGGAGGTTGCAGTGAGCCGAGATGGCGGCACTACAGTCCAGCCTCCGCTCGGCATCAGAGGGAGACCGTGGAGAGAGAGGGAGAGAGAGACCATGGGGAGAGGGAGAGGGGGAGGGGGAGGGGAGGAATAATTGACTTTTCTAAGACCATAAAATACTAGTATGGAGCCCAAGGTCCTGATTGTGATTTTTAACCTCTGGTCTATTGTTCTCTTACATTCATTGGAACGTTTTCCTTTTCTCCTTATGTAGATTATCTAATCTAAAATATTCATTTGGCTCTATACTGGATATGTGTACAAAAGTAATTTTCTGTCTTTTTTTTTTCTTTATGAGACAGAGTCTCACTCTGTTGCCCAGGCTGGAGTGCAGTGTCACGATCTCAGATCACTGCAACCTTCAACTCCTGGGTTCAAGGGATTCTCGTGCCTCAGCCTCCCAAGTAGCTGGGCTTACAGGCATGTGCCACCATGCCCAGCTAATTTTTGTATTTTTGGTAGAGACGGGGTTTCATCATGTCGGCCAAGCTGGTCTCAAACTCCTGACCTCGTGATCTGCCCACCTCAGCCTCCCAAAGTGCTGGGATTACAGGCGTGAGTCACCGCACCCGGCCCAAAAATAATTTTCTTAAATAATAGAAAACGTATAGAGGAAAGCTCTAGATACATGTAGTACTTATCAATATGCTGATCCTTGGGGGCGAAAGGGCAGTTTTTTAAAGGATAAAAATAATTAGTTAATTTTTATTAACTTGTGAGAGTTCATGACCTTAATTTTTGAGGCAGGATCTCACTCTGGGCTAGAGTGCAATGGTGTGATCATAGCTTACTGCAGCCTCAAACTCCGGAGCTCAAGTGATCTTCCCGCCTCAGCCTCCTGAGTAGCTGGGATTACAGGCGTGAGCCTCCGTGCCGGCTAATTTTTATATTTTTTTTAGAGGCGGGACCTAGCTTTGTTGCCCAGGCTGGTCTCAAACTCCTGGCTTTAGGCAGTCTTCCCACCTCAGCCTTCCAAAGTGTTGGGATTACAGGTGTGAGCCCTGTGCCCAGTCCTTAATTTTTATTGACATGAAATAACTGTTAAGCTTAATTATTATTAAAATAATTTTTAATCGAAAGCTGGTTTTCTAGTTTTAGATTATTAGTCCTCAAGATAATGTACTGTTAAGTTAGTTTGATTTGAAATAAGAGATTTTTGCTTTACAGAGAAAAACTAGGTTGTTTTTAGTTTTTTTTTTTTTTCTTACTCGGTCACCCAGGCTGGAGTTCAGTGGCGCGATCTCGGCTCACTGCAACCTCCGCCTCCTGGATTCAAGCAGTTCTCCTATCTCAGCCTCCTGAGTAGCTGGGACTACAGGTGTACACCACCAGGCCTGGCTAATGTTTTTCTTTTTTTGAGATGGAGTTTTACTCTTGTTGCCCAGGCCGGAGTGCAACAGCGCGATCTTGGCTTACCACAACCTCTGCCTCCCAGGTTCAAGTGATTCTCCTGCCTCAGCCTCCCATGTAGCTGGGATTACAGGCATGCGCCACCACACCCAGCTAATTTTGTATTTTTAGTAGAGATGAGTTTTCTCCATGTTGGTTAGGGTGGTCTCGAACTCCCGACCTCAGGTGATCTGCCCGCCTCGGCCTCCCAAAGTGCTGGGATTATAGGCGTGAGCCACTGCGCCTGGCCATGCCTGGCTAATTTTTGTATTTTTTGTAGAGACAGGGTTTTGCCATGTTGCTCAGAGTGGTCTCGAGTTCCTGAACTCAAGCAATCGGCCTGCCTCAGCCTCCCAGAGTGCTGGGAGTACAGGCGTGAGCCACCGTGCCGGGTCTGCTCCCTCCCTTTCAGTGAGTCACCAAGTGATCTTGCTTCCGCCTCTACGCTTCTCCTTTCTGTGTCCACTCCCATTCCCTTAGTTAGACCCTCATCTCCCCGAGGCTATTGCAGCAAGCCTTCTACCAGGTTTCTCTGCCTCCCAGGTTGCTGCCCTTCTCCTAAACTGTCCAACGTCATTGTGCCATAGTGATATAGATGCGTTTTTTAAACCCCTGCTACCTGTGAACACAGTGATATTCTTAACGCCTAAATGGAATGATCTCCCTTGCATAGTTGGAGACTTTAGGGCTCCCCTTTGTCCTTATAATGAAGTCCAAGTCCCCTGGGTGGGCACACAAGGCCTCCCATGACCTGGATACTTCTCTTTGTCCAGAGTTTCTGTCCAGCTCCATCTGTCGCGGTTCCCCCTTGCGTCCTGCACTCCATCAGAGCTGATCTTCTCTAGTTATTTGAATGCTCTGTGAGATCTCTCACTGCCCTCCCTGCCTTAGCACGTTTCTCTGTGCTTTAAATGCGGGCCACTTCTTGACTACCACTCCCCTCCGACACACAGCAGCCAGCTAATCAGTTCTTCCTTGGTGCTGCAGAGTATTTTTTCTCTAGTGTTTTTAAAATTGTGTCTATTTTCTAGCTTTCTCCACCAGACTAACCTCATCCAGAACAAAGGAGTCTTCATCATTTTAACATTCCCAATGCCTAGCCCAAGCTTTGGCATAGATGGGCATTTAATAAGCGATGTGAAACATTGTTGATGAAAGTGAGGATTTTTCGAGGAGGAAGCAGTATACTTAATGGAGGGCTGAATGGATCTATCTGAGTTTTAAAATGGCACGTGGGAGAAGGATTCAATTAACTGTGTGACTTTCGATGGCCAACATTACGTTGAGAGAGAAGTAGGCTGCTGGCTCCACTGTAAGATGCACACAACAAGAACGTGGACAATGACAGTGCCTTCCTGCCCTCGTTGAGAATCAGGGGTTAGACAGTTTGAGTCTTGGTGTGGCCACTAACTTTGGTCTTTTCTGGGTGTTAGTTTCTTTGCCTTTTGACAGAAAAATGGAGATTATACTATCTCTATGGTTATAATAGCTCATAACATTGTTTAATTTTTGTGGGTACGTAGTAAGTGTATATATTCATGCGGTACACAAGATGGGTTTTTTTTGTTTTTTGGGTTTTTTTTTTGAGATGGAGTCTCGCTCTGTCACCCAGGCTGGAGTTCAGTGGCACTGTCTCGGCTCACTGCATCCTCCGCCTCACAGTTTTAGGTGATTCCCCTGCCTCAGCCTCTCGAGTAGCTGGGATTTCAGGTGTCCACCACCACAGCCGGCTAATTTTTGTATTTTTACTAGAGACAGGGTTTCACCATGTTGGCCAGGCTGGTGTCAAACTCCTGACCTCAAGTGATCCACCTGCCTTGGCCTCCCAAAGTGGTGGGATTACAGGCGTGAACCACTGCACCCATCCTGGGGTACATGGCATGTTTTGATACAAACAGGCCATGCCTAATTATCACATCATGTAAAATGGGGTATCTGTTCCACTCAAACATGTATCCATCCTTTGTGTTACAAATGATCCAGTTACACTCTAGTTATTTTAAAATGTACAATTAAATCGTTGTTGACTGTAGTCACCCTGTTGTGCTGTCAAATACTAGACCAGCTATAGAAATGATCCTGGAAAGTACAGTCTTGCTCATAACATTGTTTTCATGATTAAATGAGTTCATATCTCAGGGTGCCTAGGCTAATGCAAAGCATTGAATACGGCTTAGTAAGTGTTCGTCGAATTTGAGTTAGTCTCCTGTTTCTGGATGCTTTCAGTAAAACGTTACTCTCATGTTAAATATATGTTATGTGTGTGCATAAACTGGCACCAGTAACAAAAAGATTCAGTTGCCTTTTCTTCTTCTTCCAAAGGTTTATTCATTGTACTGATGATTCTCCAGATCCATGTATAGAATATGAGGTAAGAAGCTTATTTTCTTTGATAATTGTAGATGAAGATGTGTTGAGAATTGCTATTTATTCTTAAGTGAAATGAAATGAATGAAGTTTCTTGGATTAATTTCTTCGGGAACCTAAAGCCACTGAAATTTGAAATTTATGAAATATACACATAAAAAGGATATATATTATATATAGAGTGTATATACCAAATACATATATGCAGTATACACTTGCTACAGGATATACGCAGACACCTTTAATAAAACAAACACCTTTATATGCCTCACAGCTGCACCTAATTGTTTCAGCATTTTACCATTTTTATATTGTTCACTCACCTTACAAATAACTTAAAAGAATAAGAGGATAGGCTGGGCGTGGTGGCTCACGCCTGTAATCCCAGCACTTTGAGAGGCCGAGGTGGGTGGGTCATCTGAGATCAGGAGTGCGAGACCAGCCTGGCCATCATAGCGAAACCCCACATCTCTACTAAAAATACAAAAATTAGCTGGGCGTGGTAGTGGTGGCCTGTAATCCCAGCTACTCGGGAGATTGAGGCTGAAGAATCGCTTGAACCCGGGAGGTGGAGGTTGCAGTGAGCTGAGATGGCGCCATTGCACTCCAGCCTGGGCCACAAAAGTGAAACTCCGTCTCAAAAAAAAAAAAAAAAAAAAAAAAGAATAAGAGGATAGTGAAAAAACAACTTCATTAGAAATTTTGATGAGTTTAAACATAGTAAGCCTCAATTTTTATTCCAAATTTTCCTAGTTTTGAAAGTATACACACAACACACACACACATACCCTGATCTGGACCAGGTTCTTAGCTACAACTGACTGCTCATCAACTGTCATGAATGGATCTGAAACATAACTTTTTTTTTTTTTTTTTTCTTTTTTGAGACACTGTTTTGCTCTGTTGCCCAGGCTGGAGTGCAGTGGTGCGATCTCAGCTCACTGAAACCTCTGCCTCCTGAACTAAAGCAATTCTCCTGCCTCAGCCTCCCGAGTAGCTGGGATTACAGGTGTGCACAACCACCACCCAGCTAATTTTTGTATTTTTAGTAGAGACTGGGTTTCACCATGTTGGCCAGGCTGGTCTCGAACTCCTGACCTCAAGTGAAACGCCTGCCTCAGCCTCCCAAAATGCTGGGATTACAGGCGTGAGCCACTGCGCCCTGCCTAACTTTTTTTAAATGCAGACTCCACGTTTCAGTTCTGATTCCTGGTCCTTCTTGCACTTGCATTGTCAAAATGCAAACTTTTAAAAACTTTGATGGCTCATAGTTTGTTGCAAAGAGGATGGCCATCTTTGCTCCATAATTGCATTGTTACATTTACGTGAAAATTACATTTTCATTTTTGGTCATATAACACCAATTCGAATTAGTGCAGTAATTTTAAAATCTGTCTTTAGTGTCTGTTTGCTTCTAGCTACTTTTGTATATATGTACACATGCTTTCAAAATTTGTCTGTTGACTCACTGCATTGAGTAATTTTTAATGTGTTGACTGTAGATATTGATGTATCTTTTAGGATTATACCATATACATGGAACAGTTAATTTACTAGTTAAATTACTCCTTACCAAGCCACCAATTACTAGATCTTAGAGTGCTTGTAGGTGAGATTCTTATGTACAACTTGTGAGATTTTTTCCCCTCACTTACTAGCATAGTGTGAGCATTTTCCCAGCTTATTAAACACTCCTATAACTTTATATAATATAGTCACAGCTATTGCTTCACGCAACAAACATCTGTCTATTAAGTACCTGGCTGTGGTGCTTTCTGCCAGGTACTAGAAAGAGATCGTTTCCTTACCTTTCTTTTTTTTTTTTTTTTTTTTTTGAGACAAGAGTCTTGCTCTGTCACCCAGGCTGGAGTGCAGTGGCGCGATCTCGGGTTCACGCCATTCTCCTGCCTCAGCCTCCCAAGGAGCTGGGATTACAGGCACCCGCCACTCCGCCTGGCTAATTTTTTGTGTTTTTAGTAGAGACGGGGTTTCACTGTGTTAGCCAGGATGGTCTCGTTCTCCTGACCTCATGATTCGTCCGCCTCAGCCTCCCAAAGTGCTGGGATTACAGGATTTCCTTAGCCTTTCTCTGAGGCACAGTCTTTCTTAAGAAGTCATCATCTACCTCCAAGATTTATTTACCAGCAGTTTGCTCTCTTATTGCCATTTTGAAAGACACCATTATCATGTATATAAGATTGAAAACCTAGTTTTAAAAGTATAGGAAAGTGATACTCTTCAAGTAATTCAAATGAAAAAAGTTGCAAGTAGAATCCTGTGTATCATTTTCTCCTGTCTGTGTGTATTTAAAACACACACACACACACACACACACACACACACACTCTCTCTCTCTCTTTATAGATACTTACATATTCATAGGATAAATCTGGAAAGATGCACAAGAAACCTATAGCACTGGTTGCCTCTCAGGAAAAAGACAGAGGGACAGAGTTCGGGAGAGACACTCCCTATCCCCTTCTGTGTTTTGTGAAAATCAACCACAGTGTATGTATTACATGCACAAAATAGTATTTTGATAAACATTATGCACATTTTCCAATAAATTGTGTGCTACAATTGCTTATTTATTTGTTGCTAAGTAAAACCACTGTAGCCTATATATATATAAAACATGTATAAAATTATGTATGTATATGCCTGTATGGGCTTTTAATAGATAAGAACTGTGTAGTATTTTAGTTTCAGATTCATTTAATAATTACGTATTTTTTTAAAAAGCAAATAATAAGGCTTGACTAAGAGCTTATAATAAATGAAAAATGAAATCAGTGCATTTAAGATTTCTAAGGCATACTTTAAATGTGTGTTTTTTTAATACATTGAGAATGCCCACCTGAAATTCTCCTGATTTTTAAGATGAGAAACTTATTAGTATATGAGAGTTTATATCTATTAAATAATTATGAATTACAGTAATAAGACCCATTTGTGATTTAGGCCAAGGGTAGAATTGATTGACTAAAATATTGAGAAAATAGTGAGAGAGTTATTTTGGTGATTCATTGTGACAAACCTCAATAATAATTATATCAAAGTAAGGATTACCTCACGGTATACCACTCAAGGTAGACAACTTTAGAATTATATTATTTTATTTTACTTTATTTTATTTTATTTTTTAGATGGAGTTTTGCTCTGTCCCCCAGGCTGGAGTGCAGTGTGGCGCAATCTCGGCTCACTGCAACCTCTGCTTCCTGGGTTCAGGCGATTCTCCTGCCTCAGCCTCCTTAGTAGCTGGGGCTACAGGTGCCTGCCACCACACCTGGCTAATTTTTTGTATTTTTAGTAGAGGAGATTTCACCATGTTGGAGCGCAGTGGTGCGATCTCGGCTCACTACAACCTCTGCCTCCTGAGTAGCTGGGATTACAGGCACCCGCCACCATGCCTGGCTCATTTTTTTGTATTTTTAGTAGAGACGGGGTTTTACCGTGTTGGCCAGGCTGATCTTGAACTCCTGACCTCAGGTGATCCGCCCGCCTCAGTCTCTGAAAGTGCTGGGATTATAGGCGTGAGCCTCCGCACCTGGCTGGAATTACTTTATTATTTGATATTCCTCAAGGGGTGCAGAACATATGAATGAACGTATGGCACTGTGGTGAAAAGTTGTGACTACATTCTTGGTGGTGTGCTTGTATGTCAGAACTCTCAGAATGGCAGTTATGTGACAAGGATGCATTTTGTCATAGAATTTTAGCACAATTTTCCTGTGGTTATTAGAATAATAGATCACAACTCTATTCCCTACATCTCACGTGAAGAATTTTTTTTTTTTTTTTGAGATGGAGTTTTGCTCTTGTTTCCCAGGCTGGAGTGCAATGGCGTGATCTTGGCTCTCTGCAACCTCCACCTCCCGGGTTCAAGTGATTCTCCTGCCTCAGCCTTCTGAGTAGCTGACAGGCATGTGCCATCATGCCCGGCCAAGAATGTCATATGCCTCTTTTTTTAAAACCATTTGATAATGGCAATCATTAAGATACAGTGTTGACCTAAAATTGCCTAGTAGACATTACCACATAGGTGTGTTATATTAAATATTTTTTCTTTTGTTTACAGCTCGTTCTCCGAAAATGGTGTGAATTGATACCTGGGGCTGAGTTTCGATGTTTTGTCAAGGAAAACAAGCTTATTGGTGAGTTGTTATTTGTTTGTTTGTTTTATCCTTCAAAGTCATCTTTAAAAGAAAACAAGTTTTTGTTGGAAGTAAATTTCCAGTAATTAGGACAGGGATGTCAATCTGTTTTCATCTCAGATGCCACCTCCAACCAGTTGATACTGACTCTCTGGAATGCTGTGACAGGAATCCTGAGCCCAGAGTCACTTGCCTCAGGAAACGGTATTGTCAGATAATCATGGCTGTCTGGATTCCAGAGATAAAAATGGTGGTTGTCACTGTTCCTGATTTAGGAATCAGGAACTCTGTGTATGGAATTTTCCTAAGCAGTACTTAGCAATAGTCTGCTTATTTCAAGTGTCATAAAAAGCCAAGTTTTGGAACCTTTATTTCTATTATTGGGGCACTGTTTATTATTCTAGCAAGAGAAAATATGTGGACAAGTAAGTGTATTCTTCTAAGTCACCCATTTTCTTTCCTCTCAGGTTACTATTTTGTTTGCTATGATTGATTTAAGTTAAATATTGAAGATAATTTGTTCTTTGTTTATGCATATTTTCCATGAAGTAAAATTTATCTTCAGCCTAGAAAAGTGTAATTTGAATACAATCACATCAGCACTATTGATGCATTGAATGTGATGTTGAAATGTATGAACCCACCTGAAAGAAACTTGGGGTGTTCGCATTTCTCATATTGCTCGATATTCTTGAAGAAGCTGCAGTGTAAGTACTGTAAAGCGGGGGGTCCTGTTGGCACAGGATTCAGGAATAGGAAGCCCGTATTTCAGAGCAGAGAACTTTTCCCTAGGACTGGAGCAAATTCAGGGAGTTTGTGTAATAGTCCCGTTAGTGTGTTTGGAATCTTGTCAGCAAGTCGCTCTGAAAAAAGGAATGTTTACTTTTCCATGGCTTGAACGAGAGCAGGCTGTGAAGGCCAAGTAGCACGTATGAACAAGAAAAATAGACTGCTTCTATGCAATACAGTATGAATATGGCAGGCATCTCTTGAAGAATATTTGATATTTTCCCAAAGAAAGTGGAAGAGAATACCAATTTGCAGAGACTCTTTGGAAGAAAGCAAAGCAGCAGCAGTTGATTATGTGTGCAGGTTTAGAATTGCTGCTTTAATTTTTTACATAACAAGACTTTTTGTGACTTTGAATTCTTTCCATTTTACTAAATGAAAATAACTGTTTCCATGGGCAAGGTGCTGTGGCTCACACCTGTAATCCCAACAGTTTGAGAGGCCAAGGCTGGAGGATTGCTTGAGGCCAGGAGTTCAAGACCAGCCTGTGCAATGTACTGAGACCCCGTCTCTACAAAAAATAAAACGATGAGCCAGGCATGGTGGCACATGCCTGTAGTCCCGGCTACTCGGGAGACTGAGGTGGGAGGGTCACTTGAGCTCAGGAAGTGGAGGTTGTAATAAGCTATGATTGTGCCACTGTACTCCAGCCTGGGCAACAGAATGAGACACTGTCTCTAAAAAAAAAAAAGGCCGGGTGCGGTGGCTTACACCTGTAACCCCAGCATTTTGGGAGGCTGAGGTGGGTGGATCATGAGATCAGGAGTTCAAGACCAGCCTGGCTAAGATGGTGAAACCCCATCTCTGCTAAAAATACAAAAAAAAATTCTCCGGGTGCGGTGGCAGGCGCCTGTAATCCTAGCTACTTGGGAGGCTGAGGCAGGAGAATCGCTTGAACTCGGGCAGCAGAGGTTGCAGTGAGCCGAGATCGTGCCACTGCACTCCAGCCTGGGCAATAGGGTGAGACTCCGTCTCAAAACAAAACAAAACAAAACAAAACAAAAAAGTAAATTCTTCCAGAAGTAAGTAGACATGGCAGTGTAGGACTTCAGGATTCACCTGTTCATATGAATCCTTACAGCTGGGTCGTGTGTAATGCCGTACCCATCAGGGTGATCTTCTAATCTACTTTAATGGTTCTTTCCACAAAATGTTTAAATCACGTATTGATGTTTTTGAAAAGAATATTGTATAATAACAGGATGTAAAATATTTTCTTGTCAGGTATTTCTCAACGAGACTACACACAATACTATGATCATATTTCTAAACAAAAGGAAGAAATTTGCAGATGCATACAAGACTTTTTCAAGAAACACATACAGTACAAATTCTTAGATGAAGACTGTGAGTATTTTTTTATTGATCCAGTAAAATGAAATGAAATATACATTGTTACTGGACCTTGTTTACTATGGCGTGTATCCTAATAACTAGATTTGAAATACTGTATTGTAAGCATTTTACTATATTATTATTTGTTATTTTTGATAGTTTGTATGTTAATTTCTTTTTATTATTATTATTTTTATTTGGAGACAGTCTTACTATGTCACCCAGGCTGGAGTGCAGTGGTGCGATCACGGCTCGTGCAGCCTCCACCTCCCGGGTTCAGGTGATTCTCCTGCCTCAGCCTCCCAAGTAGCTGGGGCTACAGGTGCACGTCACCACACCTGGCTAATTTTTTGTATGTTTAGTAGAGATGGAGTTTCGCCATGTTGGCCAGGCTGGTCTTGAACTCCTGGCCTAAGTGATCCGCCCACTTCAGCCTCACAGTGTGCTGGGATTACAGGTGTGAGCCACCGCACCAGCCGTGTTAATTTCATCTTATTTAACTAAAATCTATTTTTACTTCTAAGTCAGTTCCCTGTCTTGTTTTAGATGTTTGATTGTGTATTTCAAAGGGGCTATCTACCTTTCTAGCTTCTTTGAATGATCAAAGACAGCACCAGTTACAAAGTAAACATTTGTGGGTTGTTTTTAGGAATTGAAAGTATATTGTGTGAGAGTTTTCATACATCTGAAAATTATATCTGCTATGATTTACAATTTCTCTACTTGCCAAGACTGGGCTCTGTGGCAGATTTGACTTAAAATAAGATGAATCATGCTTCAAGGCTCATCAGATTTTATGCTTTCTATTATAAGCTTTACTCATTGCATTCTCCCAGATCAGTGATTGATGCCCCTTTCACTAGTGCTTTGCTCAGTGACTCTCGTCTTTCCCATAGAACCAGTCTATAACGGGGAACTGGTTGAGATGATGTTGGTGTTTGGTTTGAATTTTTAAATATAGGGGATTATGGTTGGGGAACAGAGAACAGTAAAGCAAAGTTATATAAATAAAACATTGCAGGATGCCTTTTTATGTTTGAAGTTTTGAGGTTTAGAAGCATGAAGTCCTCAGGGTCATTTATATTCTGCTGTCTTTGATTAAAACGTACTTTAATTTTCAAAAGGAGATTTACATTGTGAAATATTAGTTCATTAATAACTGACTTTTTTCTCCTTTACAGTTGTGTTCGATATATACAGAGACAGTAGGGTAAGTAACAACTCTTTCTGATATGCTTTAATATAAGAGCTGGTTTTGTAAGCAGGCGGAGCATGCCTTTGTTATGTGTGTGAAGGATCCATGCTCAAAAAATATTTTGTCTGGGTGCAGCAGCTCATGCCTGTATTCCCAGCACTTTGGGAGGCTTAGGCAGGGAGATCATTTGAGCTCAGGAGTTCGAGACTAGCCTGGGCAACATAGTGAGACCTCACCTCTACTAAAAAAAAAAAAAAAATCAGCCCAGGCTAGGCACAGTGGCTCATACCTGTAACCCCAGCACTTTGGGAGGCCGAGGTGGGAGGATCACTTGAGGTCAGGAGTTCAAGATCAGCCTGGCCAACATGGTGAAACTCCGTCTCTACTAAAAATACAAAAAAATGAGCCAGGCATGGTGGTGGGTGCCTGTAATCCCAGCTACTCGGGAGGCAGAGATTGCAGTGAGCGGAGATCACGCCATTGCGCTGCAGCCTGGGCAACAGAGCGAGACTCTGCCTCAAAAGAGAAAAAAAAAATATCTAGGCCTGGTGGTGTGTGCCTGTAGTCCCAGTTATGCAAGAGGCTGAGCTGGGAGGATCACTTGAGCCCGGGAATTCAAGGCTGCAGTGAGCCTTGATTGCGCCACTGCTCTCCAGCCAGGGTGACAGAGTGAGACCCCATCCCCTCCTCAAATTTTTTTTTTTTCTCACATCAACTAAGGTGATTGAAATTCACCATGGTCAAAAATCTCCCCTTAAAATATACCTAACATTAGAGGACTTAATAGCTGAAATCATTGTGTACCATGGTTTAGGGATTCTTTATTGAACAGGTAGGTAAATGGGCACTTACGTCCTATGTCTCATTTGTGTCAGAGGTCAGGGCCTGCTTAAAATAGTTCAGTTTGCACACTTAAATTTGGCCAGGAGTTTGTCACTTGATATTTGTATAATTATTTTGGCCGGGTGCAGTGGCTCAGCCTGTAATCCCAGCACTTTGGGAGGCTGAGGCGGGCAGATCACCTGAGGTCGGGAGTTCGAAACCCACCTGACCAACATGGAGAAACCCTGTCTCTACTAAAAATACAAAATTAGCCGGGCATGGTGGCGCATGCCTGTAATCCTAGCTACGTGGGAAGCTGAGGCAGAGGAGAATCACTTGAACCGGGAGGTGGAGGTTGCAGTGAGTTGAGATTGTGCTGTTGCATTCCAGCCTGGGCAACAAGAGCGAAACTCTGTTTTAAAAAAATATATATATATATTATTATTATTTTTAGTCAACTAAAAGTGACTCAAAGTTTGAGTTACTTTTATCTTTAGACAGAAGAGGATTAGTTTATTTTTTAAATCTTAAAAGTGATGAAAACTTCTGTAAGGAAAAAGTTAAAGTGACTTATTAGTAAAGTTACTTACTGCTGACTTAATGAAGAATTACTAGAGCAGAGATTTCACTGTCCAAGACATGTCATCTTTATTAAGAAGTTTAGGTCACTAAATGCTGTTTGGTGCTGAGTGCTCTTTGACATTGTGAAGAAGCTAGCAGATGCGTTTTCCCGTGTCACCTACACACAAGCAGAATATTTCTCATTCTCTCTCCGTGCTTAGGTCAGCCTCATTGTAAGTGAGACAGTCATTTGAATCTGAATCACCTTTGGACATCTTTGAATCATCTTTGGACAAAAAGATATGGCCCATGTGGTCATGTCCCAGAATAACTGTTAACTGTTCATTTAACTCTTACGTCAAAAGACATCACTATATTTTCACCTCTTTGTCTTCAAAGATGATGGTGTCTGTTAAGAGTTAGTAGAAAGAGGGGCTTTAGGCCATTGTTGTGGCCACGCCTGTATTTTCAGCATTTTGGGAGGCTGAGGTGGGAGGATGGCTTGAGCCCAGGAGTATGAGATCAGCCTGGGCTTAACATAATGAGACCTCGTCTCTACATAAAAATTAGCCAGGTGTGGTGGTTTGTGCCTGTAGCCCCAGCTACTCCCGGGAGCTGAGTTGGGAGGATCGCTTGAGACTGGGAGGTTGAGGCTGCAGTGAGCCATGATCATACGTGTCATGCCTAGCAGTGAACACCAGGTTGTGTCTGGTCTTCTGCAGTCTGCCATGGTGAATAATCCCGTACGTGTGTCATTTCACACGCTGCAGGTGAATCTACAGGGTGAATTCCTAGAAGCGGGATTGCTGGCTCAAAAGTGAAATGTATTTTAATGTTGCAGTTTACCCTCGGTAGAGGTTACACCTGACCAGATCCCCCCAGGAATGCATCACAGTACCTGCAGGCTTCCTCAGAGCTTGCCTTTACAATATAGGGTTACACTGTTCAGGGTTTTTGGGGTTTCATAGAGAAATGATGTTTCAGTATAATTTCTATTTCTATTTTTCTTAGTAAGTGAGGATGAAGTTTATCTTTTCATATATTTAAGGGTCGTTTCTGTGAACCATTGCTTCGTGTCTTTTTCACTTTTTTCTATTGTCTCATTTTCCTCAAAATAGAGGCACTGTTTATGTATTACAGAGATTAGGCCTTTGTCATTAGTCTTTTCCTGTGAACGAGATCACGTAGATTATTTGTTTCTTTTCTGGCTTTTGAATTTTAGCCATCATTTTAAAAAATACTTCCCCATGGTTTTTGTCTAGTTCTTTTGTAACTTCTTGTTCTCCATTTCAATATTGGATGTTTGGCTTTTGTTCCTTTGCGTGTTTGGTATGCGATATGGATCCCCCTTAGTCTTTTTGTCTAGCATCAATATATTTATTTTATACTGTCCTTCAGATTGATGATGATTTCCAGAGTTCTTGGGGCTTTAATGCCTGTTGCGTTTACAGACTGTCATCCGGGTTGGTTGGTTCTTTTTTGTTTTGTAAATCAGTTTATTTATTTACTTTGAGTTCATCTTCAGTGAGCTTGTTCTTTTTGTTTGTTCTTTTGTTTGTGAGAATCCCAAAGATCCTAAATTTTGGGTTTTTCATTTGCTTCTACCATGTTCCTCAAAACTCATTCAGAGAAGAACAGTGTCATCGTGTCCTGCCCCGTCATTAGAACTGTCTCCTCACACTCCCTTTCCTGAGGCTGTCGCCTTCTGGAGTTTGTGTCTGAGTTCTGATTCCCTTCCTGTGGCCAGTCTGCTAGGAGACCCTCCCACGGGTTCCCACGTGCTAGAGTTGATATGCTTAGTTCTGTTCTTCGGGTTTTTCTTGTTTCTGGCCCCGGGGGATTTCCCGGTCTTTCTCATAATCTCAATTACACTTTTAAACGGCTTGTCGTAGCATGTGTTTCATCCTGTTTGGAACAGCAGGCCTCGAGAGTTACCATAGCTGGCTGTGTTTCTGGAGCCCTCACATATCTCACACTCCAGCCAAAATAACCTGTTCCCGCAACGGGCGGTCGTGGCGTGGCCTCTGCACGTGAGAGCCGTCGTTCTTGTTAAGTGGTCTGCTTTTCCTACCAACACCACCCTCCTCCCAGGGCATCTCTGTTATCCCTCAGGTGCCCAGGTCCTTTGGGAAGCATTTCCAGCCTTCCCTCGCACATGTAGGCAGGCTCTCCTGTGTGCCTCTCCGCTCTCACAGTTCCCTGTTCTTGCCTCTCTTGAAGCAAAATACCCTGCACATTGCCATTGTTGGATGGCTTTTGGTTCTGTTTTGGGGAAGTGGAGATGTGTGTTCTGCTCAAGCCTGAGCTCTTGGAAGGACTCGATTTCGTGTTACGATCTTCATGCCCAGTGCCTAACACAGTGTCTGGTCCCTAGAGCTTGATCGGGGCAGAGAGACAGTCAGCTGGTACAAGGACAGTTAATCCGACTGCTCTTTGCTTATTGGATTGCCTCAAGGCAGAATTAACTTCTCAGGCTGTTTGTGCTTGAGATGTCACATGAAAACATGTTATGGCCGGGCGTGGTGGCTCACGCCTGTAATCTCAGCACTTTAGGAGGCTGAGGCAGGCAGGTCACCTGAGATCAGGAGCTCAAGACCAGCCTGGCCAACATGGTGAAACCCCGTCTCTACTAAAAATACAAAAGTTAGTCAGGCACAGTGGCAGGCGCCTGTAATCCCAGCTACTTGGGAGGCTGAGGAAGGAGAACCACTTGAGCCCAGGAGGAGGAGGTTGCAATGAGCTGAGATCGCGTGACTGTACTCCAGCCTGGGCAACAGGGCGAGACTCTGTCTCAAAAAAAAAAAGTTATAAAATCCTGATCCTGATCCTCCTAGTTTATAGAAGTTACAGCTGGGTTTTTTAAATTTACTTAAACTCATTTTTTTTGTACTAGAGGATAGCTTCTGAGCTACAGAGTACACTACCAATTAACAGTGGTGGTTTGTTTTCATTTAAAAATGTGTTTTGGGCTGGGTGCAGTGGCTCACGCCTGTAATCTCAGCACTTTGGGAGGCCTAGGCGGGCAGATCACCTGAGTTTAAGAATTGGAGACCAGCCTGACCAACATGGTGACACCCCATCTCTACCAAAAATAGAAAATTAGCCAGGCATGGTGGTGCATGCCTGTAGTCCCAGCTACTTAGGAGGTGGAGGCAGGAGAATTGCATGAACCCAGGAAGGGGAAGTTGCAGTGAGCCGAGATCTCACCATTGCACTCCTGCCTGGGCAACAAGAGCGAAACTCCGTCTCAGAAAAAAAAAAAAGGAAAAAATGTGTTTTGGTTTTTTGCATTGTGGCATATTCCTATATTAAAGGTGTGATTGTTTTAAAAAAAAATGAGTTAGTTTTACTGATTATAAAAAGCCAAGTAGAGGCTGGGCACAGAGGGTCACACCTGTAATCCCAACACTTTGGGAGGCTGAGGCAGGCAGATCACGAGGTCAGGAGATTGAGACCATCCTGACTAACACAGTGAAACCCTGGCTCTACTAAAAATACAAAAAATTAGCTGGGCGTGGTGGCGGATGCCTGTAGTCCCAGCTACTTGGGAGGCTGAGGCAGGAGAATCACTTGAACTCGGGAGGCGGAGGTTGTAGTGAGCAGAGATCGCACCACTGCACTCCAGCCTGGGCAACAGAGCGAGACTCCATCTCAAAAAAAAAAAAAAGAAAGTCAAGTAGAAAAGGTTTGGAGGTTAGAAAATACCCATTTTGTTATCATGACATATATTGAAGACATCTTAGCAGTATTCTCCAAAATAAAGTTGACATCGTTACCAAGAAGTTGTTTGATGGCTGATACTGTTTCACGTAGTTCCAGAAATGAAGAAGTGGGTGCCAAATGGAGGTGAGGAAACAACTCAATCGGTGAGAGATTTGCAGGGCCTCTCCTGGGGCTTGTATAAAAAATGAGGAACTTACCTAAATGGAGTGTGCTGAAAACATCCTGCGAAAACATCCTGCGACAGGCCTGTGCCACTTAACTGGAGGTTCTGGTATTTGAAGCAAGTCCTCATTAGATGTTTCATCTTTCTTAACATTTTGCTCTCGCTCAGCTGAGAAACAGTGCCAGATATTAGGCATGCTGGCTCAGCGGTCTTGTTGCTTGGAATTTCACAGACACACACCCGCTCAGGACATGGCGGCAACACATTTATAGAAAAAAACAAATTCATTATTAACCAGATGGCACAAATATATGAATGTTTCAGTGAGAAAAGTGAAAAGGAACAAAGATAAACCTTTCGAGGAAACATCCATCCACTTCGTGTCAATAGGTGTTCGTGATCAGATGCCGTGGCCGTCATTCCTGGCGGCGCAGCCCCTGTGCCCCCGCTCTGTGCGTGTCAGCACTGGCTGTTTTCTGCTCAGAGGCCCCAGCCCTACCTCAGCACAGTGCCCCCAGCTCAAAGGTGACCTTTCCCTGAGGAGAGTCACCAAATTGCCCACCTGTGGTTTCAGAACAGGACAAGGTAGACATTTCTTTCAGAGGTTGGGGTGGTTTTTTTTTTTTCTTTTTTCTTTTTTTTTTTTACCTCCCCTTCATATGCTGTCAAGCTCTATTGTACAGACGGAACACTTACCACATTCACATAGAAAGAAAACAGCATCTTCAGGCTGGGCACGGTGGCTCACGGGGAGGCCAAGGTGGGAGGACATTTGAGGTTAGGAGTTCGAGACCAGCCTGGCCAACATGGTAAGACCCTGTCTCTAGTAAAAATGCAAAAATTAGCCAAGCATACTGGCACATGCCTGTAATCCCAGCTACTCGGGAGGCTGAGGCAGGAGAATCGCTTGAACCTGGGAGGCGGAGGTTGCAGTGAGCCGAGATCACACCATTGTACTCCAGCCTGGGCAACAGAGTGAGACTCTCACAAAAAACAAAAAACAAACAAAAACCAAAAAAAAAAACACAGCATCTTCATACTTGCATATGGTAAAAAAATCCACCCTTGGCAGCAGCCCTTCCCGAGTCAGAAGCGCTGCTCTCTGGAGTCGCAGGCATGGCCTGGCTCCGTCCACCTCCCCCTGAACAGAGCACTGAAGGCTCCAGGAAGACGCTTTGGTCAGACCGCAGACCCTTAGCCTTTGGATGACAGTTCCCTTTCCTGCTGGAATCTTTTTTTCTTTTTTTTTGGAGACCCGGTCTTGCTTTGTCACCCAGGATAGATGGAGTGTGGTGTTTTGATCACGGCTCACAGTAGCCTTGACCTCCTGGGCTCAAGCAATCCTCCTACCTCAGCCGCCTAAGTAGCTAGGACTACAGGCGTGTGCCACCGCATTCAGCTAATTTTTATATTTTTTTGTAGAGATGGGGTTTCACCATGTTGCCCAGGCTGGTCTTGAACTCCTAAGCTCAAGTGGTCTGTCCGCCTCAGCCTCCCAAAGTGCTGGGATTACAGGTGTGAGCCACCATGCCCGGCCCTGCTGGAATCTTTGACTTAAAGTTCCAATGTGGCTTGAGGCTGGAGTTGGAACGTATCTCTTAGGCAGAGCTTTTCTGGGTCCCTTCTCTCTACATTCACAGGGTGCCTCCCTTTAAATCTCTGTCTATTCAGACAGGCGGCCCTTTCTCAGATGGGATATAGACAGATGATCTTTGGAAATAAGTGAGAAGATTTTTAAGATTAGAATAATATGAAGAATATCTTTCTGGCCGGGCGACGTGGCTTATGTCTGTCATCTCAGCACTTTGGGAGGCTGAGGTGAGGGGATTGCTTGAACCCAAGAGTTCAAGACTAGCCTGGGCAACATGGCGAGACCCTGTCTCGAAGAAAATACAAAAATTAGCTGCATGTGGTGGTGCATGCCTGTAGTCCCAGGTACTGAGGAGGCTGAGGCAGGAGGATCCATTGAGCCCAGGAGGTCGAGGCTGCAGTGAGCCGTAATCACACCAGTGCGCTGCAGCCTGGGCAACAGCATGAGACCCTGTCTCAGAATAAAAAAGCGTTTCTTTCTCAGAAGACAGAGTACAGACGGTGTTTGTTTTTGTTTTTTCTCTCTCTGTGCTACAGGGGAAGGTGTGGCTCATTGACTTTAATCCATTTGGCGAAGTCACAGATTCACTGCTGTTCACCTGGGAAGAACTGGTATCTGAGAACAACTTAAACGGCGATTTTAGTGAAGTTGATGCTCAAGAGCAGGTATGACATTTTTAAGATAGATACGATGTAAACCTTTCCAGTCTACTGACTGACTGCTTGTTCTTCAGACGCATAGGTAGGCGGCAATGGCCAGGACCCTTGGGAAGCACAGAGTGTAACACAGCTTTACTAATAGCTAACTTGCCCATGGTGGTGGTCAAAGAAGGGGTCCCCACTTAACTTTATATACAGAAGTCAGGATCATCTGATCAGTTTTTTTAGTTCTTTTTCTGAGCTTCTTCTGTCACACCCACCTGGAGGAATCTTGGTCCCAGATCAGCTCATGCATCTGTTCCTTCTGGCCCCAGCTGCTGAGGCTGACGGAGAAGTTACACACGTGCGGACCAGCGGATTCCTGTCAGCTTTCTCCTCCGTTTCCACGGTGACTGGTTCACGCCTTGACGCTTCTCAGTCTCCTATCATTCCTTCCTTCCTCGCAGCAGATGATTTAACTTGCTCTTCCCCGGAAAAGGGAACCCACTGATGAGAATTCCCTCAGTTGATTTCTCATCACACCTACAAGCTTGTCCATCCCTTCCTGAGTCTAATCTCCCGCCTCCGTACACTGTGTCCCCCTCTGTCATCTCCCCACTCTGGACACTGTGTCCTCCTCTGTCACCTCCCCCCTCAGTACACTGTGTCTTCCTCTCTCTCACCTCCCCCTCAGGACACTGTCCTCCTCTCTCACCTCCCACTCCGGACACTGTGTCCCCCTCTCTCACCTCCCCCTCAGGACACTGTGTCCTCCTCTCTCACCTCCCACTCCGGACACTGTGTCCCCCTCTCTCACCTCCCCCTCAGGACACTGTGTCCTCCTCTCTCACCTCCCCCTCAGGACACCGTGTCCCCCCTCTCACCTCCCCCTCAGGACACCGTGTCCCCCTCTCTTACCTCCCCCTCAGGACACTGTGTCCTCCTCTCTCACCTCCCCCTCAGGACACCGTGTCCCCCCTCTCACCTCCCCCTCAGGACACCGTGTCCCCCTCTCTTACCTCCCCCTCAGGACACTGTCCTCCTCTCTCACCTCCCACTCCGGACACTGTGTCCCCCTCTCTCACCTCCCCCTCAGGACACCGTGTCCCCCTCTCTTACCTCCCCCTCAGGACACTGTGTCCTCCTCTCTCACCTCCCACTCCGGACACTGTGTCCTCCTCTCTCTCACCTCCCCCTCAGGACACTGTCCTTCTCTCTCACCTCCCACTCCGGACACTGTGTCCCCCTCTCTCACCTCCCCCTCAGGACACCGTGTCCCCCCTCTCACCTCCCCCTCAGGACACCGTGTCCCCCTCTCTTACCTCCCCCTCAGGACACTGTGTCCTCCTCTCTCACCTCCCACTCCGGACACTGTGTCCTCCTCTCTCTCACCTCCCCCTCAGGACACTGTCCTTCTCTCTCACCTCCCACTCCGGACACTGTGTCCCCCTCTCTCACCTCCCCCTCAGGACACTGTGTCCTCCTCTCTCACCTCCCCCTCAGGACACCGTGTCCCCCCTCTCACCTCCCCCTCAGGACACCGTGTCCCCCTCTCTTACCTCCCCCTCAGGACACTGTCCTCCTCTCTCACCTCCCACTCCGGACACTGTGTCCCCCTCTCTCACCTCCCCCTCAGGACACTGTGTCCCCCTCTCTCACCTCCCCCTCAGGACACCGTGTCCCCCCTCTCACCTCCCCCTCAGGACACCGTGTCCCCCCTCTCACCTCCCCCTCAGGACACCGTGTCCCCCCTCTCACCTCCCCCTCAGGACACCGTGTCCTCCTCTCTCACCTCCCCCTCAGGACACCGTGTCCCCCTCTCTCACCTCCCCCTCAGGACACCGTGTCCTCCTCTCTCACCTCCCCCTCAGGACACCGTGTCCCCCCTCTCACCTCCCCCTCAGGACACCGTGTCCTCCTCTCTCACCTCCCCCTCAGGACACCGTGTCCCCCTCTCTCACCTCCCCCTCAGGACACCGTGTCCCCCTCTCTCACCTCCCCCTCAGGACACCGTGTCCTCCTCTCTTACCTCCCCCTCAGGACACCGTGTCCCCCTCTCTCACCTCCCCCTCAGGACACCGTGTCCTCCTCTCTTACCTCCCCCTCAGGACACCGTGTCCCCCTCTCTTACCTCCCCCTCAGGACACCGTGTCCTCCTCCTCTTTCTCCAGATGCCCTCTGCTCTTTTTCCAATTTTTCCTGTCTATCAACTCTGTCCATCCGGATTTAGTCATGTTCAGATACCTCCCATCCGAAAAAAAACAAAACATTGTTCAACCCGGTTTCTTCACCCAGCCACTCTCCTTTCCTGCCAGCTTCACAGCCAGACTTTCCTGAAACAACTTTGTAGTGCTGTTTTCTGCCCATAAAAGTAACATGTCCGAGACGGGCGGATCAGGAGGTCAGGAGATCAAGACCATCCTGGCTAACACGGTGAAAACCTGTCTCTACTAAAAATACAAAAAAAAAATTAGCCAGGCGTGATGGCGGGCGCCTGTAGTCCCAGCTACTTGGGAGGCTGAGGCAGGAGAATGGCGTGAATCCGGGAGGCAGAGGTTGCAGTGAGCCGAGATCGTGCCACTGCACTCCAGCCTGGGCGACAGGGCAAGACTGTCTCAAAAAAAAAAAAAAGAAACGTGCTCATTCTTAAAGAAAATTATAAAATCACCTATGATTTGAGAACCTTGAGAACCAGTGTTTATATTTTGATATATAACGTGCATTTAAACACATGCATAGACCTTTGTAAATAAATGAGATCATACTACTTACGCAATTACATGTCCTGAGATTTTCACAGTGTTCTCTTGTGAGCATTTTATATCTGTTAAAAAATAGTTTTGGGCCAGACGTAGTGGCTCACACCTGTAATCCCAGCACTTTGGGAGGCCGAGGCTGGTGGATCACCTGAGGTCAGGAGTTCGAGACCAGCCTGGCCAACATGGTGAAACCCCGTCTCTACTAAAAAATACAAAAAATTAGCTGGGCATGGTGGCAGATGCCTGTAATCCCAGCTACTTGGGAGGCTGAGGCAGGAGAATTGCTTGAACCTGGAAGGCGGATGTTGCAGCAGTGAGCCAAGATCACGCCATTGCACTCCAGCCTGGGTGACAGAGCGAGACTCTGTCTCAAAAAAAACAGGCCAGGTGCGGTGGCTCACACCTGTAATCCCAGTACTTTGGGAGGCCGAGGCAGGTGGATCACCTGAGGTTGGGAGTTCGAGACCATCCTGATCAGCATGGAGAAACCCCGTCTCTACTAAAAGTAAAAAAATTAGCCAGGCATGGTGGCGCATGCCTGTAATCCCAGCCACTCGGGAGGCTGAGGCAGGAGAATCGCTTGAACCTGGGAGGTGGAGGTTGCGATGAGCTGAGATTGCTCCATTGCATCCAGCCTGGGCAACAAGAGTAAAACTTCGTCTAAAAAAAAAAAAATTAGTTTTGGCAGCTGGGCATGGTGGTTCATGCCTGTAATCCCAGCACTTTGGGAGGCCGAGGCATGCAGATCACCTGAGGTCAGGAGTTTGAGACCAGCCTGGCCAACATAGTGAAATCCCCATCTCTACTAAAAATACAAAAATTAGCCAGACGTGGTGACGCGCATCTGTAGTCCCAGCTACTTGGGAAGCTGAGGTGGGAGAATCACTTGAACCTGGGAGGCAGAGGTTGTAGTGAGCAACAGAGACCTGGGCAACAGAGATCGCGCCCCTGCACTCCAGTCTGAGAACAGAGCGAGACTTTGCCTCAAAAAAAAAAAAAAAAAAAAAAAAAAATAGTGTGGCATGGGTGCAGCAGCCCACCGAGCCTGTAATCTTAACACTTTGGGAGGCCAAGGCAGGAGGATTGCTTCAGCTCAGGAGTTCAAGACCAGCCTGGGCAACATACTGAGATCTTTTCTGTACTAAAATTTTAAAAACTCAGCTGGGCGTGGTGGCGCATGCCTATAGTCCCAGCTACTTGGGAGGCTGAAGTGCGAGGTTCACCTGAGCCCAGGAGGTCGAGGCTGCAGTGAGCCACTGCACTCCAGCTGGAATTACAGACGTGAGCCACCGTGCCCGGCTCATTTTAACTTAAGCATCTTGTTTCTCCTTATCAAGTACAGAGGAAAACATGGAGTTGAAATTGTTTTGCTAGGTTCTTTTTTAGTTCACAGAATAGGCCTAAAAATAAATGATTGATATTCTTTCTCCTTTTTCTTCTTTGTACAGGATTCCCCAGCTTTCCGTTGCACAAACAGTGAAGTGACAGTCCAGCCCAGCCCCTATTTGAGTTACCGGCTACCCAAGGACTTTGTAGACCTCTCTACTGGGGAGGACGCTCACAAGCTAATAGACTTCCTTAAGCTGGTAAAGTCTATGTGCATTTAGTATGCGGCCATCTTTTCACATAGACCTTCAAATTGGCTTTCATATAATATTTCATTGGAATCCTGTATCACCTAGACTTTGATGGTTATGAATGGAACCGAGTTACTGAGTTAGAGCATTTTCTAATTAAATATGAAATAGGAGCTGAAGGCATAATTTATTGATTAGAATGACAGAAAATGTTTTTATGCTGTACATGCCTTTTGAACATTTTTCAAAATACCTGTAACTTTGAAGAAAGTGTGTATATTCTTAGAGGGCTGCAAGGAGAGCAGGTCTCTGCTCTGGTGGTGATTTTACTCAAGAGGGGATGTGAATATTTATATTTTTGTGTGGATTTCTGTGTAGGAGTTTTTGTATGTATGGAAGAAAGAAGAAAATACTCAAATACCTGAGGATAATTTGCTCAGGAGTCAAAGTGATAAACTAGTTTAATGAATTAAAGCATGGTTTTCCATGACAATTTTTAATTACATCCTTTGCCAAGACCTCTAGAAAATTACACCTGCTGAGCAGATATCGCAAGGAGCATGTGCTATTTTAACATCCCCTTGGTTTTCTTTGACAGAAGAGAAATCAGCAGGAGGATGACTGATGAGCGTGCTGGAGCTGGAGAAGAGGAGGCCCCGCCCCGCCGCTCCGGGAGCTGCTCATCAGCCGCAACTTCCTGCCGACCCTGATGCGGGCGGGCCGAGCAATGTGGACATCAGCCGCTTTTTATATTCATGTGCATTCACCTGGGGAAGAAAACGGAGGGACTTTGCTACTTGTAAAAATAACATAATAAATAGATCTTAAACATAGGAAACCATACTGTTCTGATAATAAAATGCTTTCTATGAAATACGTTGCTTTTCTACCGAGTCATTATTTTATTTATTTATTTTAATTTTTATTTTTTGAGACAGTTTCGCTGTGTCGCCCATGCTGGAGTGCACTGGTGCAATCTCGGCTCACTGCAACCTCCACCTCCTGGTTCAAGCGATTCTCCTGCCTCAAGCTCCCAAGTAGCTGGGATTACAGGTGCATGCCACCACACTCAGCTGAGTTTTATATTTTTAGTAGAGGTAGGGTCTCACCGTGTTGGCCAGGCTGGTCTGGAACTCCTGATCCTCAAGTGATCTGCCCACCTTGGCCTTCCAAAGTGCTGGGATTATAGGTGTGAGCCACCACGCCCGCCCTGTTTTGTTTAGGGACAGTCTTGTTCTGTTGCCCAGTCTGGGGTGCAGTGGCACAATCACACCTCACTGCAGCCTCAATCTCCTGGACTCAGGCAGTCCTGCCTCAGCCTCTTGAGTAACTGGGACTACAGGTGCACACCACCACGCCCAGCTGATTTTTGTATTTTTTTGTAGAGATGGGGTTTTGCCGTGTGACCTTTTTAAAAGGCCACCATTTTTAAGTGATGATATCAATTGTGCCTAATTTACTGATGCTTTATGATGTGCCAGACATTCTACTAAGAGCTCTTTCTGTATTAGTTGACATCACCAAGCAATTTGAAGGATACAGACATCACAATTTCCCAGGGTACCTGCCCGACGTGGTATCCGGTGGTAATCTTCGTCCTCAGTACTTGATCTTTGTATTCAGTACATCAGATGCCCTTTCTTTTTTTCTTTTTTTTAAGTAGTAGCGATGGGGTTTCCCTGTGTTGCCCATACTGATCTCAAACTCCTGGCCTTAAGCAATCCTCCTGCGTCCGCCTTCCAAACTGCTAGGATTACAGGTGTGAGCCACCGTGTCTGGCCTCAACTGCCATTTGTGGGGCCAGTTGTTTTTTTGTTTGTTTTTGAGATGGAGTTTTGTTCTTGTTGCCGAGGCTGGAGTGCAATAGTGCCATCTTGGCTCACCGCAACCTCTGTCTCCTGGGTTCAAGCGATTCTCCTGCCTCAGCCTCCTGAGTAGCTGGGATTACAGGCATGCGGCACCATGCCCAGCTAATTTTTTATTTTAAGTAGAGATGGGGTTTCTCCATGTTGATGGGGCTTGTCTCGAACTGCCCACCTCAGGTAATCTGCTTGCCTCGGCCTCCCAAAGTGCTGGGATTACAGGTGTGAGCCACCGCCCCTGGCCTCAATTGTTTAATGTACAGGTACTTCAGAAATACTTTTGTTTTTTTAAACTGCTTACAGGTGCCTATCCACCTATGATGGATTTAGTATCAAGGGTTGATTTTAAGTTTAGCTCTGGAAGCTGGCTTTGTCAAGATGGCATTTTACCAAGCCAAAAAAAAAGTAAATATATTTGATACCAATTGAAAACATTCAGACTAGGCTGGATGTGGTGGCTCATGCCTGTAATCCCAGCACTTTGGGAGCCCGAGACCGGCAGATCATCTAAGATCAGGAGTTCAAGACCAGCCTGACCAATATGGTGAAATGCCATCTCTACTAAAAATGCAAAAATTAGCTGGGTGTGGTGGTGGGCGCCTGTAGTCCCAGCTACCTGGGAGGCTGAGGCAGAAGAATGACTTGAACCTGGGAGGTGGAGGTTGCAGTGAGCTGACATCGCACCACTGCACTCCAGCCTGGGTGACAGAGCGAGCCTCCATCCCCCCCAAAAAAGAAAACTATATTCAGACTATATAAAATAAAAAGACCTAAGCAAAATTTGGCAGAGAGTTCATAAACTGTACAATTCTCATTACACTTTTGCGCACATTTTCCTGGGGAAACTACACTTCAACTCCCAGGTCACTTTCTAAAATGTGATTTTTGTGCATTGTTTACTTAGTGTATTTAATTTTAGTTGATTTTCCTGATGCTAATATCAAATGTAGGATAATATGCAGGAAATATTCTCCTAAAGCCCAATATAATTTATGCCTGCCTAAAAATTACTTCTGTTTTAAGACAGAGTCTCACTCTGCCTCCCAGGCTGCAATACAGTGGCACGATCTCAGCTCACTGCAACCTCCGCCTCTTGGGTTCAAGCAATTCTCCTGCCTCAGCCTCCCGAGTAGCTGAGATTACAGGTATGCACCACCACACCCAGCTAATTTTTGTGTTTTTAGTAGAGATGGGGTTTCACTATGTTAGTCAGGCTGATCTCAAACTCCTGGCCTCAGGAGATCCGCCCGCCTCGGCCTCCCAAAGTGCTGGGATTACAGGCATGAGCCACCGCGCCCAGCTCTTCAGTTTTGAATCGTCCTTTTATTTTACTGGCATTTGTTCTTTCTTTGAGGTACCTCGGGCTTGTGCTTGAATTCAGAAAATGGAAACCTGTGTGCTTCCTCAGCATGTCCCTGCAGTCCTCCCTTCTGAAGAGAAGACGCTGCCGCAGTTGCCTTTGAAGGGTTGGGGTAAATATGTGCTTTGTCCTGCAGGCGGTGTCATGTCGCATGGGCCTCCTGGAGACAGCACGCTTTGCCAGTTTTGTTTTCAAGAGTCTCATTTGATTTGCATTTTCTGAGTTCATAAGGTTTTCTCATCTCAACCATTTCTCTTTTTGATGATTGAGGATTGTTAAAAAACAAGCAGAAACCTTATGTGACAGTTTTTTTGACTAAGTTTGTTACCTGCAAAGGGTGAGAAGCGTTTTCCGAAGTCCGTTAAGAGAGATAACTCATAAACCTGTAGCGTAGTGCACTGCACATCACAGACCACAGACAAATGGTAGCTATTGTCAATCATTCTGCTTGGCAGACTTCTGTACAGTATATGAAAGGCACGTTCTTTTTAACAGAGTCAAGAAAAAAATATATATATATATTTAGTAGAGACGGGGTTTTGCCATGTTGGCCATGGCTGGTCTCAAACTCCTGACTTCAGGTGATCCATCCACCTCAGCCTCCCAAAGTGCTGGGATTACAGGTGTGAGCCACCACACCCAGTCCCTTCTTTTCTTTTTTGACAGATGACGAAAATGCTCCCCAAAGATGTTGACTTTCCCAAAACCTTTCCCTGTAGCAGGATCTAAGCATTGTTTTATTCACATGTTGTCTTTGGCTCATGCTAAGGACAGAATAAATCACGGTAAATTTACCACTCACACACAGTACAGGTATGTATACACCTTAGAAAGATACAGCCGAGCACGGTGGCTCATGCCTGTAATCCCAGCACTTTGGGAGGCCAAGGCGGGTGGATCACAAGGTCAGGAGATCGAGACCATCCTGGCCAACATGGTGAAACCCTGTCTCTACTAAAATATAAAAAATTAGCCGGGCACGGTGGTGCATTCCTGTAGTCCCAGCTACTCGGGAGGCTGAGGCAGGCGAATTGCTTGAACCTGGGAGGCAGAGGTTGTAGTGAGCTGAGATCACGCCACTGCACTCCAGCCTGGCAGCAGAGTGAGACTCTGTCTCCAAAAAAGAAAAAAAAAGAAAGATGCTTGAGGACTAGGCCGTGCATGGTGGCTCATGCCTGTAATCCCAGCACTTTCGGAGGCCATGTTAGGTAGATTGCTTGAGGTTAGGAGTTCAAGACCAGCCTGGCTGATATGGTGAAACCCCGTCTCTACCAAAAATACAGAAAAATTAGCCAGGTGTGGTGGTGCGCACCTGTAATCCCCACGATTTGGGAGGCTGAGGCAGGAGAATCACTTGAACCTGGGAGGCAGAGGTTGCAGTGAGCCAAGATTGTGCCACTGCACTTCAGCCTGAAACAGCAAGATTCTATCTCAAAAACAAACAAACAAAAAGATTGAGGAACAGAAATCTAAGACATCGTAACAAAAATGTAGTGAAGAAATAACTAAAAGTTATAGGGTTAGGCAAAAAGTCTGGCATGAATGACCTAAAGAGAGAATGCATTCAGGTGCGTCTTTTTTTTTTTTAATCAAAGAAAACCAAAATAAAATGATACTGGCAACATAGTAAGACCCTGTCTCTAAAAAAGTTTTTTTTTTTTTTTAAAAGACAAATAAGCCAGACATGGTGGTGCATGCCTGTAGTCCTAACTACATAGGAGACTGAGGCAGGAGGATCGCTTGAGCCCAGGAGTTCAAGGCTGCAGTGAGCTATGATCTCACCACTGCACCGCCCCCCCACCAACCAAAAAAAAAAATAGATAAAAAGGAAAGAAAGGAAGAGTCCTGGCGCGGTGGTTCACGCCTATAATCCCAGCACTTTTGGAGGCCAAGGTGGGTGGATCACCTGAGGTCAGGAGTTTGACACTAGCCTGGCCAACATGGTGAAACTCTGCCTCTACTCAAAATATAAAAAATTAGCCAGGCATTTTGGCACGTGCCTGTAATCCCAGCTACTCAGGTGGCTGAGGTAGGAGAATTGCTTGAATTTGGGGGGTGGAGGTTGCAGTGAGCCGAGATTGTGCCACTGCACTCCAGCCTGGGCAACAGGCACAGAGCCAGGCTGAAGCCCTAGTGTTCTCCAAACTGTCACCCCAGACTCACAATATGTACTAGATAAATTGCAGGTCGTCTTCTTTTCTTCCTTCCAACTGAGTTCATTCCCCCACCCTCCCTCTGTTTTCTCCTCCTAAGAAGTCATTTTGTTCAGCCACAGTTTATAAGCAGGGCCCATTGTTTAGGTCTGAGGAACAGGACAGGGTTATACTAAGCGCTTAGGCAATGATTCTTATCTGGGAAGGGCTGACAGCTTATTCTTTAATGTCTACAAATTGCTTTGAAGACAAAAAATGCTACAAAAATATCAAGTAATGTTATTGCTTTTAGGAACATTTGTTTTCCATCTTGCGAAAGGCATATATCTCAGGCCAATGAAAGCTCAAGCTTCCAAAGCCAGACTGAGTTTCTCTCACTTACAAAAGAAGCATAGCCTCCTTTGCATGTATTGGTAATGCTGAGAGCACTGGAGTTCTTAGTTCTTTACAAAAAAAAAAAGTCACCAAAGAAAGAGGACACCAGGAGGCCAGGCACGGTGGCTCATGCCTGTAATCCCAGCACTTTGGGAGGCCGAGGCAGGTGGATCATGAGGTCAGGAGGTCAAGACCATCCTGGCCAACATGGTGAAACCTCGTCTCTACTAAAAATACAAAAATTAGCTGGGCGTGGTGGCACATGCCTGTAATCCCAGCTACCTGGGACCCTGAGGTAGGAGAATCACTTGAAACAGGGAGTCGGAGGTTGCAGTGAGCCGAGATCAGGCCACTGCGCTCCAGCCTGGCGACAGAGTGAAACTCCGTCTAAAAAAAGAAAGAGGACACCAGGAGCTGGACGCAGTGGCTCAAGCCTGTAATCCCAGCACTTTGGGAGGCTGAGGCGGGAGGATCAATTGAGGTCAGGAGTTCGAGACCAGCCTGACCAATATGGCGAAACCCCTGTCTCTACTAAAAATACAAAAATTAGCCAGGCGTGGTACTGGGCACCTGTAATC
This sequence comes from Gorilla gorilla gorilla, assembly GCF_029281585.2. NCBI lineage: Eukaryota > Metazoa > Chordata > Mammalia > Primates > Hominidae > Gorilla > Gorilla gorilla. Next base: position 21,291,117 of record NC_073232.2, read on the forward strand.
CCAATTACTCAGGAGGCTGACGCGGGAGAATCATTTGAACTCAGGAGGCATAGGTTGCAGTGAGCCGAGATCATGCCATTTCACTCCAGCCTGGGCAACAGAGCAAGACTCTGTCTCAAAAAAAAAAAAAAAAGCTCCAGGTAGGGACATAGGAAAGAAGGAATAGAGAGGAAGGAATACTCTCAAATACTTTTTTTTTTTTTTTTGGAGACTGGGTCATGCTCTATTGCCCAGGCTGGAGTTCAATGGCATGATGATAGCTCACTGCAGCCTCCAATGGCTGCTCTCAAGCGATCTTCCCAACTCAGCCTCAGATGTAGCTGGGACTACAGGCACACACCACCACGCCTGGCTGATTTTACTTTCATTTTTTTTGTTACCCAGGCTGGTTTGGAACCCCTAGACTCAAGTGAACCTCCGGTCTCAGCCTCCCAAAGTGCTGGGATTACAGGCATGAGCCGTGATGCCTGGCCACTCTCAGGTCCTCATGGGGAAATAAATGGAGTGTAAATGGATACAACATTGTAAACAGACAATTTAAAAGACAGTCCGTGCAGAAAGGGCACTGGTACCTCTCAATGAGTTTATAGGTATGAGGAGTGAAAAGGACATCAGATGGCCACCTCTCATCACCCTCGGTGGCCACAGACTTGTCTTTTTTGAAATCAAAATGAGAATGTCCAAATGAATCTTTTTTTTTGGCCGGCAGGGGGGAAGCGGGGATGGAGTCTTGCTCTTGTAGCCCAGGCTGGGGTGAAATGGCACAATCTCGGCTCACTGCAATCTCCGCCTCCCAGGTTCAAGCAAGTCTCCCATCTCAGCCTCCCTGGTAGCTGAGATTACAGGCACCCGCCACCACACCCGCCTAATTTTTGTATTTTTAGTAGAAACGGGGTTTCGCCTCCCAAAGTGCTGAGATTATAGGCGTAAACCACCGCGCTAGGCCCAAATGAGTCTTAAGAAAGGAGAGACAAAGATCCTAGGATATGATTTGCTCACTTCTGGATTTTGAATGCAAAATAATGCTCCCCCAAAACTCGAATAATGGGAAGAAGTATGGTCAATCAGTTAAGCAGTTTTGGTTGCAAACAACAGAAACTAACTCTAGTTAATGAAAGCATGTACTGGAAGGATGTGAGGTGCCTCAGGAAATTGGCGCAAAGTGTGTAAGCTCCACAGAGAGAACGGAGACTGGGAAAACTTTGGAGATGCAAAAGACACTATCCCAGGACTTAGCTACTAGAGAGATTCTGCCTTCTGTCCTGATGACACTGGGCTCAAGATTCAGTATCCGGCTGGGTGCCATGGCTCACGCTTGTAATTCCAGCACTTTGGGAGGCCAAGGCGGGTGGATCACCTGAGGTCAGGAGTTTGAGACCAGCCTGGCCATCATGGTGAAACCCCATTTCTACTAAAAATACAAAAATTAGCCATGTGTGGCAGCGGGTGCCTGTAATCCCAGCTACTCGGAAGGCTGAGGCAGGAGAATTGCTTGAACCTGGGAGGCAGAGATTACAGTGAGCCGAGATTGCACCACTGCACCATTGCACTCTAGCCTGGGCAACAAGAGTGGAACTCCATCTCAAAAAAAAAAAAATTAAAATTATTTTTTTGTCTCCCAGGCTAGAGTGCAGTGGCATGATTGTGACTCATTGCAGCCTCAATTTCCGAGGCTCAAGCTATCTTCCCACCTCAGCCTCCTGAATAGCTGGGACTATGGGAATACACCACCACGCCTGGCTAATTTATTTTTATTTTTAGCAGAAAGAAAGTCTTGCCATGTTGCCTAGGCTGGTCTTGATCTCCTGAGCTCCAGCAGATCCTCCTGCCTCAGCTTCCCAAAGTGCTGGGATTACAAGCATGATCCACAACGCCGGGACCCTTCCCAGTGTTCTCTATGATCCTTTCTGCATCTCCATCCAGTACCCTCAGGACCTCACATCTGTCTGTAATAACCAACCAGTTGGGCTTGCAAACCTGCTTCTATCTTCCTCCTGCCTTTCTTGTTTGATGTAGATTCCATATACCCCATGTAATTTCACTCTGATCTGTGTAAACTTATTTTCCACGACGCTTAAAACATCCTCAGCTCCCAGCAAGTCTGCCTTCTCCATGTTCTTTCAATATCCGCGGCATTCCTGCTGGCTGCCTCCCCTCGAAGCTTCCTGCTCACCTGGAATATGAATGCCCTCCTTAAGCTCATCTGTTCATTTAGGCCAGAGATTCTCAGTCTTAGTCATATATTCTTTTTCTTTTCTATTTTTTAGACGGAGTCTTGCTCTGTCTCCCAGGCTGGAGTGCAGTAGCGCGATCTTGGCTCACTGCAAGCTCCGCCTCCCAGGTTCACGCCATTCTCCTGCCTCAGCCTCCTGAGTAGCTGGGACTACAGGCGCCCGCCACCACGCCCGGCTAATTTTTTATTTTTGTATTTTTAGTAGAGACGGGGTTTCACTGTGTTAGCCAGGATGGTCTCGATCTCCTGACCTCGTTATCCACCTGCCTCGGCCTCCCAAAGTGCTGGGATTACAGGCGTGAGCCACAGCACCCGGCCATATACTCTTTTTCTTTTTCTTTCTTTTTTTTTTTTTTTTTCACATAGAAACAGGTATGTGCATTGGGCGGGGTGGCAGGGAGGGGGGTCTTGCTATGTTGCCCAGGCTGGTCTCAAACTCCTGGCCTAAGGATCCTCCCACCTTGGCCTCTCAAAGTGCTGAGATTACAGGCATGAGCCACTGCACCCGGCCCCTAGTTGTGTATTCTAATTACCTGGAGAGTATTTTTTTCTTAATCAATGGAGAATACTCATCCAGACCAATTAAACTGAAATCTCTGGGGCCCAGTAGTTTGTTCTTGTTTTTGTTTTTGTCTTTTGTTTTTGAGAGGGAGTCTCCCCTCTGTTGCCCAGGCTGGAGCATAGTGGTGTGATCTCTGCTCACTGCAACCTCCGCCTCCCGGGTTCAAGTGATTCTCCTGCCTCAGCCTCCTGAGTATCTGGGATTATGGGTGCCTGCCACCACACCTGGCTAATTTTTGTATTTTTAGTAGAGATGGAGTTTCACCATGTTGGCAGTGGTTGGCCAGGCTGGTCTCAAACTCCTGACCTCAGGTGATCTGCCTGCCTCAGCCTCCCAAAGTGCTGGGATTACAGGCATGAGCCACCAGCTGGGCCCAGTAGTTTGTTGTTTATGTTTGTTTGTTTGTTTTGAGACAGAGTTTCACTCTTGTTTCCCAGGCTAGAGTGCAATGGTGCGATCCTCGGCTCTTCATAACCTCTGCCTCCCGGGTTCAAGCAATCCTCCTGCCTCAGCCTCCCGAGTAGCTGGGATTACAGACATGTGCCACCATGCCCGGCTAAATTTTGTATTTTTCAGTAGAGACGGGGTTTCCCCGTGTTGGTCAGACTGGTCTCCAACTCCTGACCTCAGGTGATCCGCCTGCCTTGGCCTCCCAAAGTGCTGGAATTACAGGCGTGAGCCACCGCGTCCGGCCAAGGGCCCAGTAGTTTTAAACATCCCCCAAATAATTCTAATGTACTGCTAAGGTTTAGAACCCCTATTTAAATATTAGGCCTTATGTGAGCATCTGTTAACCCCTCCTGCTCCTAAGGCCCTCCCAGATCAATGTAGCCACTATGCCTTTGTCCTCCTTCTTTGAGCTTCTAGAGAGCTACAGTCCACATTATCAAACCAGCAGCTCGTTACCTGCTTTATTGTATTAATTGCTAGTTGTCTAGGTGTTTGTTTATATGACAAGCTCCTGAGGCAGGAACGAAATGCTTAGATTAATAAGCTTTTCCAGATAATGAAATATAATACAAAATAGATGGAGACACCCTCAAGAGTATTCCAAGTCACTGCGAGCGGGCAGGAGAGAGGAAATTGTCCCCACAAAGTTCATATGTTGAAGTCCTATAACCTTCATACCTGAAAATGTGACTGTGTTTGGAGACAGGCCCTTTACAGAGGTGATGAAGCTAAAATGAGGCCTTTGAAGTAGGTCCTAATCCAATATGAGGGTGTTCTTATCAGAAGAGGAAATCTGGACACAAAGACACCAGGGATGCCCAAGCGCAGAGGAAAGGCCACATCCAGGACACAGCAAGAGGGTGGCCATCTGCACACTGTGGAGAGAGACCTCAGAAATGCACCCTGCCGACACCCTGATCTTGGACTTCCAGCCTCCAGAACTGTGAGACAATAAATCATGTTGTTTAAGCCACCCTTAAAACCCTGTCTGTTGCGTTTGGTTATGACAGCCCCAGCAAACTAACACATGAAGGAAAGGTGTAGGAAAATTAAAATGATAAGTTTAGGGAAAGTAATCGAAATCATCCTTATGAGCTCTGAGCTAGCAGATGCCATTCGTTAACAGGATCAGAAACCCCTGTAAATTGCCCTCCCAGGCAATACTAGCCTGATGCCCTGCTAAATGCCAAATGCATCTTTACAAAGGATATTAGAAACACACAAACACATGCCCATGCATAGAGCACAGCAGAGGAACACCTACACCTGGCAGACTAGGGTTTTTTGTTTTTTTGTTTTATTATTTTCAGACAGAGTCTTGCTCTGTCGCCAGGCTGAAGTGCAGTGGCACGATCTCGGCTCACTGCAATCTCTGCCTCCTGGGTTCAAGCAATTTTTGTGCCTCAGCCTCCCGAGTAGCTGGGACTACAGGTGTGTACCACCACAGCCAGCTAGTTTTTGTATTTTTAGCAGAGATGGGGTTTCATCATGTTGGCCAAGCTGATCTCGAACCCCTGGCCTCAGGCAACTCTGCCCACCTCAGCCTCCCCAAGTGCTGGGATTACAGGTGTGAGCCACTGTGCCCAGCCAGACTGTGGTTTTAAGAGGGCATTTCACATTGTGAGAGCTTTAGACACCCCAAAACCTGAATCTGTCCTGCAAGATAAAGGCACAAAATGATCAGGTGGATGGAACTGCTGCTCTTTATAAAGAGATTTTTAAAATTTCAGTCTGAATTGGGATATAGGAGCTTTTCTAGAATGATAGTATGATAATAAACTTGTGGCAGACACCCTCAAGGTGACTACCAATGAGCCCTTGTATAACCTCTTCCCTGGAGCGCAGGTGAAAACTATGACTTGATTCTAACCAATAGATGATGCTTAGAATCCTTGAAGCCCTGACCTCCTGGGATCAAGCGATCCTCCTGCCTCGGCCTCCCAAAGTGCTGAGATTACAGGTGTGAGCCACCGTACCCGGCCACTACATGGCCTTTGATTTCACTTTTCTCCAGCCCGCCAGCCACATCCTGCCTCCGTCTCTCACCTGATTCATGCTGCTGTCTGAGGCTTCTCTGTCTCATCTTATTTATTTATTTATTTGTTTGAAACAGAGTCTCGCTCTGTTGCCCAGGCTGCTGGAGTGCAGTGGCACAATCTTGGCTCACTGCAGCCTCCACCTCCTGGGTTCAAGTGATTCTTCCACCTCAGCGTCTTGAGTAGCTGCGACTTCAGCTACAAACATCCAAACTATGTTAGATGGTCTTGAGGCGTCACAATAAACTCTCAGGAAAATAATGGGGGAGCCTGAAAGTGACTTTGAGTGTCAGGAAGGTTTCTGACCTCAGCTCTCTGGAAGCCAGGGGTGAGCATAGCTCAAAATATGGGACAGGCTGGGAGCAGTGGCTCACGCCTGTAATCCTAGCACTTTGGGAGGCCGAGGCGGGCAGATCACTTGAGGTCAGGAGTTTGAGACCAGTGTGGCCAACATAGTGAAAACCCATCTCTGCTAAAAATACAAAAATTAGCCGGGCATGGTGGTGTGCACCCCCACGCCCAGCTAATTTTTTGTGTGTGTTTTTAGTAGAGAAGGGGTTTCCATGTTGGTCAGGCTGGTCTCAAACTCCTGACCCAAGTGATCTACCCGCCTCAGCCTCCTAAAGTGCTGGGATTACAGGCATGAGCCACTGTGCCTGGCCAGTTCATGAAATCCTAATCTGAACAAAAGAACTCAAGAGTCTGAGCGGCCGGGTACGGTGGCTCACGCCTGTAATCCCAGCACTTTGGGAGGCCGAGGTGGGTGGATTGCCTGAGATCAGGAGTTCGAGACCAGCCTGGCTACCACGGTGAACTCCATCTCTACTAAAAAAAAAAAAAAAAAAAAAAAAAAAATTAGCTGGGTGTGATGGTGTGCACCTGTAGTCCCAGCTACTCAGGAGGCTGAGCCAGGAGAATCACTTGAACCCAGGAGGTGGAGGTTGCAGTGAGCCAAGATCACACCACTGCACTCCAGCCTGGGTGACAGAGCAAGACTCTCTCTCTCAAAAAAAAAAAAAAAAAAAAAAAAAGAGAGTTTGAGCAAGAGAGAATTCTGATTTAATTGAAAAAAAAAAAACGATCAAGCAGGTATTTGTTCAAGGGCCATTATGTCCCAGGCCTTGAGTACTTCTGATGCTGTGATGAGATCAGCCAACCACACAAGACCATTCACTGAGCATCTTCTGTAAACTTGACACTGTGGTATCACCATCAAAAAAGAGAAGAGTGAAAAAAACAGAGAAGGGTGTTTGTAGCTTTAGGGGGCTGTGGCGTTTCACAGGTTGTTGGATTTGAGGGTCCATTTGCCGTAAGGCTGTAAAGATAGCCAGTGGCTTGGAACTCCAGTGCCACCCCGCACCACTACACAGCCACAGACCCCAGCTTTGATTTCATAACCACACAACATACAGACTTCACACCACTCCTAACCAGTGTGGTTTACTCTCTAAATTGAACACTAAGATCTACAGATAAGACTGGGGGACTACAAACAAGGACACCTTTGTCTCAGCCCTGGTTCTGCAGGTACACAGTCAATTGTGTGACCTTTTTTCCTAAGTAAATGGGACAGCTGCATCGTTTACATTAAGATTCATGCAGACAGCTCTGGTTAATTCTTTCTCAAAATAAAAACAGTTAATAGACAAACCCAGACCTCAGGTTCATTTCAGGTTGTCTGTCTGAAACCAACCTATCCATGACTATGTCTGGAAAAATTCTCTTCCCTTTTAAACCATTCAGACATGAGCTGGTACAACACAGTCTTATGGCTTGAACCTCTGGATGAAGGTTTTTTTTTCTCAAAGAAAGAAAAGTAATTTTTTTTTTGTTTTTTGAGCCAGGGTCTAGCTCTGTCGCCCAGGCTAGAATGGAGTGGCACAATCTCGGCTCATTGCAACCTCCACTTACTGAATTCAAGCAATTCTCCTGCCTTAGCCTCCTGAGTAGCTGGGACCAAAGAGGTACACCATGACATCTGGCTAATTTTTGTATTTTTAGTAGAAATGGGGTTTCACCATATTGGCCAGGCTGGTCTCCAACTCCTGACCTCAAGTGATCAGCCATCTTGGCCTCCCAAAGTGCTGGGATTACAGGCATAAGCCACTGTGCCCGTCCATAATTCTCATTTAAAAAAACTTTTTATTTTTTATTTTTGCAGAACTGTCAAACTCCTTCCTCAAATTTTCTTCCTATTTTATGATTGCTGACTTTGGGGTGGGGGAAGTCGCAGTGAATATTTATTAACTCTTAGATCCAATGGAACATGTGTCATGGACTCTTTTTCAACTAAGAAGTGGAAGCTGAAGCTGTCTTTCTTTTTTGATTTTAAAATTTCACCTTTATGTTAGATTCGGAAGTACATGTGCAGGTTTGTGACAAGGGTATATTGCGTGATGCTGAGGTTTAGGGTATGACTGAAGCCCTCATCCAGGTCGTGAGCACAGTAACCAACAGGTCGTTTTTCACGCCTTCCCTCTGGGAAGTCCCCTCTCCCCTCTGGGAGTCCCCAGTGTCTTGTTCCCCTCCTTCCGCCCATGTGTACCCTATGTTTGGCTGCCACTTAATAAGTGAGAATATGCGGTATTTGGTTTTCCGTTTCTGCGTTAATTTGTTGAGCATAATGCTGTTTTCTTTTTTTTCTTTTAGACAGAGTTTCGCTCTTGTTGCCCAGGCTGAGTGCAGTGGTGCAATCTCAGTTCACTGCAACCTCCACCTCCCGGGTTCAAGCGATTCTCCTGCCTCAGCCTCCCGAGTAGCTGGGATTACAGGCGTGTGCCACCACGCCTGGCTAATTTTTGTATTTTTAGTTGAGACGGGGTTTCATCATATTGTTCAGGCGGGTCTCGAACTACTGACCTCAGGTGATCCACCCGCCTCGGCCTCCCAAAGTGCTGGGATTACAGGCGTGAGCCACCGCGCCTGGCCATGCTGTTTTCTTAAACCAATCAAAAATAGTCTAAATACTGTACTTCACAGAATTTGTAAGGCTGGAAGAATAGGCCTGTGGCTGCTTCCAGCCTGGGAAAGGGATGGGCCACAAGATGGCGCCGCGCGTGCGGCGGTGAAGGCCGAGGCCGCCGGTGCCAGGTGGATGCCCGCCCTCCCCCAGGCCCTCAGGCCACGAGCGGGGGCGGGGGCACGGCTCACGATGTCATTTACACGGAGACAAAAGCCTAAATTGCTCCCTGTGCTTTCAGTGACCTACGCCTTCCTCTCGTATTCTCTCTCTCTCGTATTCTCAAGTCTTTCTAGAAATGTGCTCTGGAGACATCCCCAAGCCAGTAGCTCCTCCCTCATTCTGAGAAGGCGGTTTAGTGCAGCTGGTCTCTGAAGGCACTGGGTGTTTTCCCCTCAGCTCCCGAGGGACAGCGTGGGAGGGTGGTGCTCTGGGCCTTCTCTCTACCATGCTTTGTTGTTGTTGATTTGTTTAAGCGCCAAACACTGAGTTTCCTTAATGTACCTGTGGGAAGATCAGCGGCAGAACTAGCAGAGGCTGTGTCCGGGCGCGGTGGCTCGCGCCTGTAATCCCGGCTACTGGGGAGGCTGAGGCAGGAGAATCGCTTGAGCCTGGGAGATGGAGGTTGCAGTGAGCCGAGATCACACCACTACACTCCAGCCTGGGTGACAGAGCGAGACTCCATCTCAAAAAAAAAAAAAAAAAAAAAAAAAAAAGAACTAGCAACAAGCAAAGGCTGTGTTGCTTATGATACTTATTCCTGACAAGGGAAGGATGAACCTGAACTCTTAAATCTAAGGTGTTACCGGAAAGGGGTCCCGATCCAGACCCCAAGAGACCCTCGCACAAGAAGGAATTCAGGGCAAGTCCATAGAGTAAAGTGAAAGGAAGTTTATTAAGAAAGTAGAGAAATAAAAAAATGGCTACTCCATAGATAGAGTAGCCCAGGGGGCTGTTGGTTGTCCATTTTTAAGGTTATTTCTGGATGATATGCTAAACAAGCGGTGGATTATTCATGCCTCCCCTTTTTAGACCATACAGGGTAATTCCTGATGTGGCCTTGGCATTTGTAAACTGTCTTAGCGCTGGTGGGAGTGTAGCAGTGAGGACCACCAGAGGACACTCTCGTCGCCATGTTGGTTTTGGCCACTGTTTTACTGCAGCCTGTTTTATCAGCAAGGTCTTTATGACCTGTGTTTTGTGCGGATCTCCTATCTTATCCTGTGACTTAGAATGCCTTAACCATCTGGGAATGCAGCCCAGTAGGTCTCAGCCTTATTTTACCCAGCTCCTGTTCAAGATGGAGTTGCTCTGGTTCAAACGCCTCTGACAAAGGGACAGTCATTTCACCTCACACATGAAAGCAAACCTAAAATTTTCTCCATTGGAAGTTCAATCTTGGCTAACGGCGTGATTTAGAAATCAAAGGAGTCTGACCTTCACGTGGTTTTGAACACTTGGAAAGGTAGCCGTGGGAAGGGACGTAGCGTTCGTAATGCAAGAGGAGAGAATGGGGTGTGGGGCGTGTGGCCCAGAAATGACACAGAACTCTGACAGCACTGCCCGGTTGCCATGTAGCTAGGTAAATATTTGCAAAGCACCTACTGCTTCTCCGGACTCGGGGCAAGTGTCTACTGGGCATGAAACCATCTCCGTGGGGAAGTGAGCCTTACCCAGTTCTTATCTCCCTCTTGAGGCCAAGTTCACAGAATATGACACAACTTCCACAGGAAAGGGGGGCCTGCCAGTTCTTATCTTCCTCTCTCAGCTGGCATTGGGACATTTTAGTGGCCAGGACCAATGTGTTATCTGTAGGAGCCCTGAAGACAAGAGGTGGGCCCAGAGGCTTTTTTTTTTTTTTTTTTGAGACAGAGTCTCGTTCTGTCGCCAGGCTGGAGTGCAGTGGCGCGATCTCAGCTCACTGCAAGCTCCAACTCCCTAGTTCAAGCGATTCTCCTGCCTCAGCCTCCCAAAGAGCTGGAATTACAGGCACACACCACCATGCCTAGCTAATTTTTGTATTTTTAGTAGAGACAGCATTTCACCATGTTGGCCAGGGTGGTCTCGCTCTCCTGACCTTGTGATCCGCCTGCCTCGGTCTCCTGAAGTGCTGGGATTACAGGTGTGAGCCACCGCGCCCGGCCAAGACTCATCTTCTGGATATGAATTCCCGGAGTTGTCATTTCCTGAGAGCTCATGATCAAGAGGCATTAAGAGGTAGACCAGCTCGCTGTATAATTGTTAGGGGTGCCAATCTGTAAGGCACGCTACAGTGTCATGGAGCTGTAATGAGATGGAAAATCATATTTCTCAGAGCTCTTCTCAGGTAGACTATTCTTTTTTAAAAATTTCAAATAAAATTTAAAAATAAGTGCATGTTTTAAAATGTCATTTACCAAATCAAAAGCCAAACTAATAGAAAAAAAAATTTGTAACAGATATATGCCAGATCAAAGCTTAATATAGTTAACATACAAATAAAAGGACTTCAAAATTAAAAAAAAATAAGATTGGGTTAAGGATGTTATACAGGCAATTCATAAAGGAAAAAACACAAATATACAATAAATATATAAAAAGATGTTCAAGACAGAATAAAAAATGCATATTACACTGTTGTAAAATAATATTTTTATGTAACCGAGTGAGAAATATTTTTAAATGGCAATATAATTGGTGTAGAAATGTAATTCTATGTAATTCTGCAATATATATGTTCAAAAGGCTTTTTTTTTTCTTTTTAGGAAAGGCCTCTATTATAGATTTGATTAAAATATATATATATATAGCCTGGCGCGGTGGTCACGCCTGTAATCCCAGCACTTTGGGAGGCCGAGGCCGGCGGATCACGAGGTCAGGAGATCGAGACCATCCTGGCTATCACAGTGAAACCCCTTCGCTACTAAAAATACAAAAAAATTAGCCGGGCATGGTGGCGGGTGCCTGTAGTCCCAGGTACTCGGGAGGCTGAGGCAGGAGAATGGCGTGAACCCGGGAGATGGAGCTTGCAGTGAGCCGAGATCGCGCCACTGCACTCCAGCCTGGGCGACCGAGAGAGACTTAAATAAATAAATAAATAAATAAATTTAGAACCATTTAGATTTTCTATTTTTGTGTATCTGTTTTGCCTTTTTTTTTTTTTTAGATGGGGTCTCACTCTGTCGCCAGGCTGGAGTGCAGTGGCGCAATCTTCGCTCAAGGTAACCTCCGCCTCCCGGGTTCAAGCGATTCTCCTGCCTCAGCCTCCCGAGTAGCTGGGACTACAGGCACGTGCCACCACGCCCAGCTAATTTTTGTATTTTTAGTAGAGACGGGGTTTCACCCTGTTAGCCAAGATGGCCTCAATCTCTTGACCTTGTGATCTGCCTGCCTCGGCCTCCCAAAGTGCTGGGATTACAGGTATGAGCCACCGCACCCAGCCTTTTTTTTTTTTTTTTTTTTTTTTTGAGACAGAGTCTCGCTCTGTCTCCCAGGCTGGAGTGCAGTGGTGCAATCTCAGCTCACTGCAAGCTCCGCCTCCCAGGTTCACGGCATTCTCCCGCCTCAGCCTCCGGAGTAGCTGGGACTACGGGCACCCACCACCAGGCCCGGCTATTTTTTTTTTTTTTTTTTGTATTTTCAGTAGAGATGGGGTTTTCACCATTCACAGGATGGTCTAAATCTCCTGACCTTGTGATCCGCCCACCTCGGCCTCCCAAAGTGCTGGGATTACAGGGGTGAGCCACCGCACCTGGCATTTTTTTTTTTTTTTTTTTTTTTTAGATTGTGTCTCACGCACTCTGTTGCTCAGGCTGGAGTGGAGTGGCATGATGTTAGTTCACTTGCAACCTCTGCCTCCGAGGTTCAAGCAATTCCCCTGCCTGAGCCTCCCAAGTAGCTGCGATTACAGGCATGCACCACCATGCCTGGCTAATTTTGTATTTTTAGTAGAGATGGGATTTCACCATGTTGGCCAGGGTGGTCTCTAACTCCTGACCTCAGGTGATCTGCCAGCCTCGGCCTCCCAAAGTGCTGGGATTACAGGCGTGAGCCACCGTGCCTGGCCTGTTTTGCAAGTTTTTTAAATTAAATATATATTTTCAAAAACTCAAGTCCAAAAGACTGGTCTCTTGGGTCTCTCCTCCTTTTCCAGCAATTGTGGGTATATGAATTACCCTGACCTGATCACTGTACATTATGTATATTGCAACATCACTATCTACCCTGTAAATATGTACAGTTATTATCTGTCAATTAAAATGTGTGTGTGCGTGTGTGTTTTTAAATCAGTTAGACTAGGCTGGACATGGTGGCTCATGCCTGTAATCCCAACACTTTGGGAGGCCGAGGTGGGAGGCTTGTTTGAGGCCAGGAATTCAAGACCAGCCTGGGCAACGTAGTGAGCCCCTGTCTATACAAAAAAAAAAAAAAAGAAAAATAATAAAATGAAAAATCAGATAGCCTGTTCCAAGGGGTAGGAAGAAATACTTTGATAAGTGACTTAAGATGGAGGTAAGACACCCCACTCCCCGCCCACCCTACTTGTGAGGACATACCAGAGCGACAACTCCAAGCTGCTCAACTGCCTTCCATCTGAAGAACTTGTTCGCTAAGTGGAGCACACAGTGTGGAGTTGGAGCTAAATTGTTAGGGACAAAAAAGGCTGACTTATCAGACCTGTGCCCCGTCTGTCTCAGGCTCTCATCTGCAGAATCAGCGAAGAAATCCCTAAAGACTATGGGTTTCAGGGAGCGCCCAGTTATGAGCCTGTTACAGCACCGTGTGCCTTCACCCTGCCCAGGTGAGGGGGGCCCACAGGTGGGGGCTTCCACTTTGTTGTCTCTGTCCCTCAGGTCCCTGAGGGCAATCAAGGTAGCCATACACCCTGAATTTGCAAGGGCTGTCTGGTTTTAAAGTCTCTCCCTTTGATCCAGGAAAGTCCATTCTTACTTGTCAGTCTCGTCTTGTGTCCTGACTTTTGGCTCAGAAAATCAGTCACCACAGTCTCAAAAACTTTGAACTCAGCACTTCTCTCTTCCCTGCAGTAGGAAATCCCCTATAAGATGATCAGAGACAGACCCCTTGGGAAACTGCTAGGCCAGGGGCTGGAAATTGCAGGCGTCAACTCCCAGTAGAAACACCATTGTGGATACTTAGGTGACTCAGTAGCTATGGAAGAAAAGACGGATCAGAGACCAGGATCAAGGGAGATAAATATTTTCGAAGAGCTTTGAGTTATTCAAGAAAGGACTCCTCAAATGGACAGGTATGGACCCATAAAAACAGAAATTCAGTCTTCTGGCTTTAGAATTTTGCCGCTTGACAGCTCCAGATTGCGGCCCCCTTCCCCGCCCTCCTTGCCCCGGCCCCTATCTCTCCTGCACTGCCCACCCCCAACATTACATGCCACATCTTCTGGGTGAGACTTGACAATCCTTCTTTTAAAAATTTAATTAATTAATTAATTATATATTTTTTGAGACAGAGTCTCGCTCTGTCACCCAAGCTGGAGTACACTGGTGTGATCTTGGCTCACTGCAACCTCCGCCTCCTGGGTTCAAGCAATTCTTCTGCCTCAGCCTTCTGAGTAGCTGGGACTACAGACATGCACCACCACACCCGGCTAATTTTTTGTATTTTTAGTAGAGACAGGGTTTCGCCATGTTGTCCAGGCTGGTCTCAAACTCCTGACCTCAGGTGATCCACCCACCTTGGCGTCCCAAAGCTCTGGGATTACAGGAGTGAGCCACTGTGCCCAGCCAGTCCTTTTTTTTTTTTTAATCAAATTTCTTTCCCTTTCTTTAATTCCTCTTTTGTTTCGTCAAAGTAGTTCCTGAGCAGCTTTTTCATGGTGAGTACTTGGGGAATACATCTTCCAAGTTCTCGTGTGCACATCTTAATAGTGTCTCTTTGATTGCTTCACATTTGATCGATAATCTGAGTGGGTAGGGAATGCTAAATTCAAAATAGCTTCCTAGCTGGGCATGGAGTCTCACAGGTGTAATTCCAGCACTTTGGGAGGCTGAGGCAGGAGGATTGCTTGAGCCCAGGAGTTTGAGAACAGCCTTGGCAACATAGCAAGACCCTGTCTTTACAAAAAAATAAGAAAAAAAAATTAGCCAGATGTGGTGGCACGTGTTTGTAGTCCCAGCTACTCGGGAGGCTGAGGCAGGAGGATCATTTGAGCCTGGGATATCAAGGCTGCAGTGAGATGTGATTGCGTCAGCCTGGATGACAGAGCGAGAACCTATCTCAAAAAAAAAAAGTTTCCCATAAAAATTTTGTATCCATTGTTTGTCTTCTAGCAAAATTATTTTACATTTGAAAACTTTAGGCCGGGCTCACACCTGTAATCCCAGCACTTTGAGAGGCCAAGGCAGGTGGATCACCTGAGGTCAGGAGTTCAAGACTAGCCTGGCCAACATGGTGAAACCCCATCTCTACCAAAAATACAAAAATTAGCTGGGTGTGGTGGCGGGTGCCTGTAATTCCAGCTACTCGGGAGGCGGAGGCAGGAGAATCACTTGAACCCAGGAAGCGGAGTTTGCAGTGAGCCGAAATAGCGCCACTGTACTCCAACCTGGGTGACAAGAGGGAAACTCCTTCTCAAAAAAAAAAAAAAAAAGAAAAAGAAAAAGAAAACTTCAAACAAGTGTTTTCTTTCAGCCATCAAGCCTTTCCACCCCCTCTCTACTTCTGCTTCTTAAGCAAAGCATTTCCTCATAATCAGGGTGGAGTAATCTATTTTTGTTAGAACTCCCTATAAAAATGCAACTACCTCAAGAGGATCAAACACTTATGATCATCCTCGGTGCCAGGGGCTGGAAGTTGGGCCTTATATGGAATTTGTGACTCATGATCCAAGAGCCTAAAAGATTTACTTGCTCTGGCCGGGCTCCTAATTGCATGGGCTGAGCATCAGCTAGACGCCTGAAATCGAACACCTCGACACCTTTTAACTAACCCGGGAACATATTTCTGACTTGGTGCCAGGAAACAGAATACCTGTTTGGTAAACTGTCAACTTCTAGGTCTGAAAAAAAATGCCTGCAACTTCCGTTGAGTCACATCATAAGAGACCGTGAGGACACGTGGATGCCAGGACAAGATACAGGAATAATTCCTTTTCTTAGCAAGAGGAGATATAGCTGATTATAGTTCCTTCCACATAAGCAATGATTATGAATTAGGAAATAACCCAAGGGAGGCCGGGTGCGGTGGCTCACACCTGTAATCCCGGCACTTTGGGAGGTCGAGGCGGGTGGATCACCTGAAGTCAGGAGTTTGAGACCAGCCTGGCCAACACAGTGAAACCTTGTCTCTACTAAAAACACAAAAAATTAGCCAGGTGTGGTGCCACGTGCCTGTAGTCCCAGCTTTTCGGAAGGCTGAGGCAGGAGAATTGCTTGAACCCAAGAGGCAGAGATTACAGTGAGCTGAGATCGCGTCATTGCACTCCAGCCTGGGCGATAGAGCGAGACTTGGTCTCAAAAAAAAAAAAAAAAAAAGGAATTAACCCAAGGGAGCACTTTCTTTTTTCTTTTTCTTTTTTTTTTTTTGAGATGGAGTCTCGCTGTGTTGCCCAGGCTGGAGTGCAGTGGTGCGATCTCGGCTCACTGCAAGCCCCGCCTCCCGAGTTCACACCATTCTCCTGCCTCAGCCTCCCAAGCAGCTGGGACTACAGGCACCTACCACCACGCCCGGCTATTTTTTTTTTGTATTTTTAGTAGAGACAGGGTTTCACTGTGTTAGCCAGGATGGTCTCGATCTCCTGACCTCGTGATCCGCCCACCTCGGCCTCCCAAAGTGCTGGGATTACAGGCGTGAGCCACCGCGCCTGGCCCAAGGGAGCACTTTCTTTCTTTTTTTTTTTTTGAGATGGAGTCTCTCTCTGTCGTCAGGCTGGAGTGCAGTGGTGCGATTCTGGCTCACTGCAACCTCTGACTCCCAAATTCAAGTGATTCTCCTGCCTCAGCCTCCAAGGGAGCACTTTCTAACAGTCAGAGCTGAGTAAAAGTAGAATGGACTGCTATGGGAATCTGTGGGTTCCTCTCCATAAGCGCTTTTGTTTGTTTGTTTGTTTGTTTTCTTGAGACCGAGTCTCTCTCTGTCACCCAGGCTGGAGTGCAGTTGTGTGATCTTGGCTCACAGCAACCTCCGCCTCCCAGGTTCAAGCAATTACTTGTGCTTCAGCCTCCTGAGTAGGTGGGACCACAGGCATGTGCCACCATGCTCAGCTACTTTTTATATTTTTTGTAGAGATGGGGTTTCACCATGTTGGCCAGGCTGGCCTTGAACTCCTGACCTCAGGTGATCCACCTGCCTTGGCCTCCCAAAGTGGTGGGATTACAGGCGTGAGCCGCTGCACCTGGCCCATGAGTTATTCTTGGTGGAGATGTTGTAAATTGGATGCAACAATCTATGGATGGTTAGAATATGTGATCTCTACGTTCTTTTTCAACTATGAAAATTTATGTTTGCTATACCTGGTATGACACCTGGCACACGGTAGATGGTCAATTTGTACTAAATAACATGTCTGTGGACTTTCTTACATCACAGTCACAGAGACAAATGTCATCACTGTTTCTGCTTGCTATAATTTACACTAAGAAGGTTTTAATCACAACTACCATTAGCTACTCATATTGAGAAATTACCAGAATATTCTCTTCTGCAAACAGTGGCTGAGTTTGGATTGAGGACTCCGTTTTGGCAACAACCTCTTTACTGCTTCAAGTAATTGCACCCTCGCAAACTTGGGATCGCATACACGTAACCAACATGTAGAGGGCAGGAAGCAGTTAAACTGCAAAGCCCCATTGAATCATCTAGATTAGGCACAGGTGGAAGGGCTTTTGAATAATAGGAGAGAGGCTTCCAGGCAACACTCGGCCTGGAAAACACGGCTTTTCTTGTCTGTGAGGGTTGAAGAAGGCATCCCAGAGCACGGCCCATCTCCTATGGCTCCGTCACCTACCTGCTCGTGCAGAGAGGAACAGAATCTGTAAGGGTGAGAGCAGTAGAGACACAGCTGCTGGTGTCCATTAATGTAGGTAGAAAGCTTAAAAAGATGGGTCAGGAGTGGTGGCTCACGTCTGGAATCCCAGTACTTTGGGAGGCTGAGGCAGGTGGATCACTTGAGGTCAGGTGGTCAAGAACAGCCTGGCCAACATGGCGAAACCCCGTCTTTACTAAAAATATAAAAATTAGCCAGGTGCGGTGGCGTGTGCTTGTAGTCCCACCTACTTGGGAGGCTCAGGTGGGAGAATCACTTGAACCTGGGAGGTGGGGGTTACAGTGAGTCAAGAACTCGCCACTGCACTCCAGCCTGGGTGACAGAGCTAGACTGTCTGTCTCCAGAAAAAAAAAAAAAGATGGGCTGGGTGTGGTGGTAATTCCAGCATTTTGGGAGGCCAAGGTGGGAGGATTGCTTGAGGCCAGGAGTTTGAGATCAGCCTGACCAACATAGCAAAACCCTGTCTCTATTTTATTTGTAAAATAAAAATAATATAATTAATAAAAATACAAATAACACTTAGCCGGGTGTGGTGGCTCACACCTGTAATTCCAGCACTTTGGGAGGCTGAGGCAGGTGGATCACAAGGTCAAGAGATCGAGACCATCCTGGCCAACATGGTGAAAACCCATCTGTACTAAAAATACAAAAATTAGCTGGACGTGGTGGCGGGAGCCTGTAGTCCCAGCTACTTGGGAAGCTGAGGCAAGAGAATTGCTTGAACCCGGGAGGCAGAGATTGCAATGAGCCGAGTTCTCACCACTGTACTCCAGCCTGGTGACAGGGCAAGACTCAGTCTCAAAAAAAAAAAAAAAAAAAAAAATCAAAAAAGAAAGAAAAGAAAAAGAAAGCTTGAAAAATATGGAATCTTTTAGATACGATTCAGAGGTACTCACAATAAGCATAACAGTTAGTACCAAGAAGTGACTGCTCCTGGCCAGCTGAGCTGCAGCCAAGGACAGCAAACAAGGAAGGGACCTGATGGCCCAGGCAAACTGTTCTAACAACTCTTGATTTCTGAATCAAAAATTGGAACTCATGGTCTTGAATTTATTTATTTTTTTTTGTTTTTTGTTTTTCTTGAGACAGAGTCTCACTCTGTCGCCCAGGCTGGAGTGCAGTGGTGCGATCTCTGCTCACTGCAAGTTCCACCTCCCAGGTTCGCGCGATTCTCCTGCCTCAGCCTCCCGAGTAGCTGGGACTGCAGGTGCCCGCCACCACGCCCGGCTGATTTTTTTGTGTATTTTTTTAGTAGAGACGGGGTTTCACCGTATTAGCCAGGACGATCTCGATCTCCTGACCTTGTGATCTGCTCACCTCGCCCTCCCAAAGTGCTGGGATTACAGGTGTGAGCCACTGTGCCCAGCCTATGTTATTTTTTGAGGAAGTGTCTCATTCTGTCACCCAGGCTGAAGTGCAGTGGCATGATCTTGGCACACTGCACCCTCCACCTCCCGAGTTCAAGCAATTCTCCTGCCTCAGCCTCCGAAGTAGCTGGGATTACAGGCGCCCGCCGCCACGCCCGGCTAATTTTTGTATTGTTAGTAGAGATGGGGTTTCACTCTGTTACCCAGGCTGGTCTCAAACTCCAGGGTTCAAATGATCCACCCGCCTCGGCCTCCTAAAGTGCTGGGATTATAGCCGTGAGCCACTGTGCCCAGCCTTGAATTTGTTTTTATGTATGAAATGACAAGTTTATAGACAATTACAATAGAAAAAAAATGTATCTATGATTTTATCACCCTAACACAACTCTGTGGCACTCGTTTGATGACTTCCAAGTTCTCTGTGGTCACATATAGCTATTAGAGATGGACTATTAGAATTATAGTGCAAATATGGCTTGATTTGTGCCAAAAAGACTTTGAAAAGAATTATACCAATTTATAATATGTAAATTATATATAATTATATATCACCTCCATCCATCTGTAATTTGGAATTGGACTTTTTTTCCTACTTAACATATCATAGTGGCTGGGCGAGGTGGCTCAAACCTGTAATCCCAGCACTTTGGGAGGCCAAGGCAGGTGGATCACCTGAGGTCAGGAGTTCGAGACCAGCCTGACCAACATGGTGAAACCCTGTCTCTACTAAAAATACAAAAACTAGCCGGGCATGGTGGTGCATGCCTGTAATCCCAGCTACTCAGGAGGCTGAGGGAGGAGAATCACTTGAACCCAGGAGGTGGAGGTTGCAGTGAGCTGAGGTCATACCATTGCACTCCAGCCTGGGCGACAGAGTGAAAATTTGTCTCAAAACAAAAACAAAACACATAAAAGTATATCATAGGCACTTTGCTAACTATTTTCTCCCAATTTTTGTTTTATATTGTAGCTAAATGGTATTTAGGTTTTTGTTTTTGTTTTTTGTTTTATGAGACAGGGTCTCACTCTGTCACCCAGGCTGGAATGCAGCATGCAATAGTGTGGTCTTGGCTCACTGCAGCCTTGACCTCCTGGGCTCAAGCGATCCTCCCATCTCCGCCTCCCAAGTAGCTGGGACCACAGGCACCACCCCCAACCATGCCTGGCCAAGTTTTTAATTTTGTAGAGACTGGTTTCATCATGTGGCCCAAGGTGGTCTTGAACTCCTGGGCTCAAGCGATCCTCATGCCTCGGCCTCCCAAAGTTCTGGGATTACAGGCATAAGCCACTGTGCCCAGGTGATAAATGGTATTTTGTCAAGTGGCATGGTTAATAATATCTAACATGGGCCAGGTGCAGTGGCTAACTCCTGTAATCCCAGCACTTTGGGAGGCTGAGGCAGGTGGATCACCTGAGGTCAGCCTGACCAACATGGTGAAACCCCATCTCTACTAAACATACAAAATTAGCCGGGCGTGGTGGCATGTGCCTGTAGTTCCAGCTACTCGGGAGGCTGAGGCAGGAGAATTGCTTGAACTCAGGAGGCGGAGGTTGTGGTGAGTCGAGATCGTGCCATTGCACTCCAGCCTGGGCAACGAGAGCAAAACTCTGTCTCAAAAACAAAAAAAGTCTGACATGTACTATGTTCATTGTATGCTACACTGAATGCCGTGTGAGCCCATGCATTAGCTCATCTAATCCTCACAACTTTAGGATGCAGGTGATAGCATGATCGTCTTTTCAGATGAGGAATTTCAGAGAGCCATTGGTAACACAGCCTATTAGTGCCAGGGCTGGGCTTCTCACCACGTTTGATTCCAGGTTCTAAACTCGTAACCAAGCTGCCTAATCAGCCTCTGTCTGTTTAGACATTTAAATTACTGCCTTTTTGTTGTTGTTTTTATTATAATGAACCCTACAAGAAACATCGCATTGTTACGCATAGGCTGTCTGCATTGTAATGTTGTTGACTCTGTAAACAAGTGGGTTCAAGAGTGTGAACATTTTGATGACTGTTGAGGTCTTGTGCCAGAATAACTTTGAAAAGAATTATGCCAGTTTACAATATGTAAATTATATTCTCCATTTATATGCTCTCCATCTATAAGGTCCTTCCTTGCCAGTTTTATATATATATGTGTGTGTGTATATAGATACATATATGTAGTTTTTTTTTTTTTTTTTTTTGAGATGGACTCTCACTGTCACCCAGGCTGTAGTGCAGTTGCGTAATCTCAACTTACTGCAAACTCCGCCTCCCGGGTTCCAGTGATTCTCCTGCCTCAGCCTCCCGGGCAGCTGGGACTACAGGCACACGCCACCATGCCCAGCTAATTTTGTATTTTTAGTAAAGACGGGGTTTCACCATGTTGGCCAGGCTGGTCTTGAACTCTTTTTTTTTTTTTTGAGACGGAGTCTCACCCTGTCGCCCAGGCTGGAGTATAGTAGTGCGATTTCGGGTCACTGCAAGCTCCATCTCCCGGGTTCACGCCATTCTCCTGCCTCAGCTTCCCGAGTAGCTGGGACTACAGGCACCCACCACCACGCCTAGCTAATTTTTTGTATTTTTAGTAGAGACAGGGTTTCACCATGTTAGCCAGGATGGTCTTGATCTCCTGACCTCGTGATCTGCCTGCCTCAGCCTCCCAAAGTGCTGGGATTACAGGCGTGAGTCACCGCGCCTAGCTGTAATAGTTATATTAATTTAAAATTTTGTTTGGCTGATTTAGTAGCAAAATGAAAATTTAATATTTTAACTTCTTTTTTGATTAGAAAAATTGAGCCTTGACTAGGTACGGTGACTCACGCCTGTAATCCCAGCACTTTGGGAGGCTGAGGCGGGCGGATCACAAGGTCAGGAGTTTGAGAGCAGCCTGGCCAATATGGTGAAACCCCGTCTCTACTAAAAATACAAAAATTAGCCGGGTGTGGTGGCAGGTGCCTGTAATCCCAGCTACTTGGGAGGCTGAGGCTGAGAATCGCTTGAACCCGGGAGGCAGAGGTTGCAGTAAGCTGAGACTGTGCCACTGTACTCTAGCCTAGGTGACAGAGTGAGACTCTGGCTCAAAAAAAAAAAAAAAAAAAGAAAAAAGAAAAACTGAGAGCCTTATTTTATGTATTTGTTTACTGCTTATAGTTCTTTGAATGATAGCTTTATGTCCTTTTCCCATTTTTTCATTATAGCCTTGTTTTTTCTTTTTCTTTTTTTTTTTTTTTTTTTTGAGACAGGGTCTTGGGCTGTAGCTCAGGCTGGGGTGCAGTGGTGCAATCATGTCTACTGCAGCCTTAACCTCCCAGGCTCAGTGGATCCTTCCACTGCAGCCTTCCCAGTAGCTAGGACCAGAGGCATACGCCATCATGCCCAGCTAAATTTGCTTTTTTTTTTTTTTTTGAGACAGTCTCACTCTGTTGCCCAGGCTGGAGTGCAGTGGCGCGATCACAGCTCACTGCAACCTCCACTTCCTGCATTCAAATGACTCTCGTGTGTCAGTTTCCCAAGTAGCTGGGATTATAGGCACATGCCACCACGCTGAGCTCATTTTTTTGTGTTTTTAGTAGAGACAAGGTTTTACCATGTTGGCCAGGCTGATCTTGAACTCCTGGCCTCAAATGATCCACCCGCCTTGGCCTCCAAAAGTGCTGGGATTACAGGTGGGAGCCACCGTGCCTGGCCCACTGGAGACAGAGTTTCGCTCTTGGCATCCAGGCTGGAGTGCAATGGTGTGATCTTGGCTCACTGCAATCTCTGCCTCCCAGGTTCAAGCAATTCTACTGCATCAGCCTCCTGAGTAGCTGGGATTACAGGTGTGTGCCACCACACCCAATTAATTTTTGTACTTTTAGTAGAGATGGGTTTTCACCATGTTGGCCAGGCTGGTCTCAAACTTTTGACCTCAGGTGATTGGCCCACCTCGGACTCCCAAAGTGATAGGATTACAGGCATGAGCCACCATGCCCGGCCTGGAGACAGTTTTAAAAAACCAATTAATAAGGATTTTTCTCATATAACGAAGATATTAATGCTGTGGTCAGATTTGGTACAAATATTTTTCCTGGTCAGTTTGCACTTTAATAGTTTGATTTTTTATTTTTTACATTTTTAAAAGTTCGTATAGTCAGATACACCACTTTTTTCTTTTTTTTCTTTTTTCTTTTTTTTTGAGATGGAGTCTCACTCTGTTGCCCAGGCTGGAGTGCAGTGGCATGATCTTGGCTCACTGCAACCTCCGCCTCCTGAGTTCAAGCGATTCTCCTTCCTCAGCCTTCTGAGTAGCTGGGATTACAGGCATGTCCCACCACACCTGGCTAATTTTTGTATTTTTTAGTAGAGATGGGGTTTTGCCATTTGGCCAGGCTGATCTTGAACTCCTGACTTCAAGTGATCTGCCTGCCTCGGCCTCCGAGAATGCTGGAATTACAGAAGTGAGCCACTGCTGCAATTGTAGCTCACCGTAGCCTCGACCTCCCAGGCTCAAGTGATCCTCCCACCTCAGCCTCCTGAGTAGCTGGAACTACAGGTGTACACCGCCACACCCAGCTGATTTTTCTGTTTTGTGTAGAGATGGGGTTTTGGCATGTTGCCCAGGCTGGTCTCGAATTCCTGGCCTCAAATGATCTGCCTGCCTTGGCCTTCCAAAGTGCTAGGATTACAGGTGTGAGCTTGTAATTACCGGCCCTAATTTTTTATTTTATTTTTTTTCCTGCCTCTGTGTCCCCCTACTCTTTCTAGTTGGTTAAAAAATACTACTATAAGTGTATATTGATGTTTGCTGTTGCGTCTATGCCGAACATACTTAAGGCTGTTTCGTAACCAGCACAATCCGTGTCTCACACTATCCAGCCTTTCACCATCTCCCCACCACCCACTCATGCCTCCACCGGCTCTAGTGTGGATTCCATCCTAGTTACACCAACAAAACAGCTCTTGCTCTCTCTTGACTCGCTATTGGCCTTTCTCTTCTTTAGTGGATATTTCTCAAATGCATTTTTTTTTTTTTTTTTTTTTTTTTTCTGAGACGGAGTTTCACTCTTGTTGCCCAGGCTGGAATGCAGTAGCGTGATCTCGGCTCACTGTAACCTCCACCTTCCAGTTTCAAGTGGTTCTCCTGCCTCAGCCTCCCAAGTAGCTGGGAGTACAGGCACCTGCCACAATGTCCAGCTAATTTTTGTATTTTTAGTAGAGACTGGGTTTCACCATGTTGGCCAGCCTGGTCTCGAACTCCTGACCTCGTGATCTGCCCGCCTTGGCCTCCCAAAGTGCTGGGATTACAGTGGTGAGCCATAGCACCTGGCCTAGAATGCATCTTAATTGAAGGATTGGAAGAGTTGAAGCCTTTTGTCAACATCCACCTTCCTATAAATCTCGCCAAGACAGGACTCACAGCTTAATGAGGAGCTTCTTGCAAAATACATACAAAGCTGGCCTTCTAGCTGGTTGAAGGGCTTGGTTAAATTGAGTGCAACACTAAGCCTAGGAGTGAAGAAACGACATAGGCAGACTGGGCGCAGTGGCTCACACCTGTAATCCCAGCACTTTGGGAGGCCAAGGTGGGCGGATCATGAAGTCAAGAGTTTGAGACCATCCTGGCTAACATGGTGAAACCCCGTCTCTACTAAAAATACAAAAAATTAGCTGGGCGTGGTGGCGGGCGCCTGTAGTCCCAGCTACTCAGGAGGCTGAGGCAGGAGAATGGCGTGAACCTGGGAGGCGGAGCTTGCAGTGAGCTCTGATGGCACCACTGCACTCCAGCCTGGGTGACAGAGCAAGACTCCGTCTCAAAAAAAAAGAAAAAAAAAAAAAAAGAAAAGACATAGGCAATTCTTTCTTTGTACTCTTTTCCAGTACTTAAAAAAAAGAGGTATAATTTTTGTACAATAAAATGCACGGATGTCAAGTGTACAGTTGGATGAGTTTTGACGTCTGTGTACACCTGTGTAATCAACCGCCCAGTCCAGATAAAGAACATTCCCATCAGCCCAGAAAGTTTCTTCATACCCATTTCTACTGAATTTTTCCCAGCAGAGGCAACCACTGTTCTGAATTCTATCACAATATTTTAGTTTTGCCTGTTTTAGAATATTACAGATGTACAATCATTTAGTATTTACTTTTTTGTGTCTGGCATCTTTTCTCAACATAATATTTTTGAGATTTATGCATGTTATTGCATGTATCAGTAATTTTTCTTTTTTATTGCTAAATAGTATTCTAATATATCAACTTTTTTTTTTTTTTTTTTTTTTTTTTTTAGAGACAGAGTCTTGCTCTGTCACCCAGTCTGGAGTGCAGTGGCACCATCTTGGCTCGTGCAACCTCTGCTTCCCAGGTTCAAGTGATTCTCCTGCCTCAGCCTCCCGAGTAGCTGGGATTACAGGTGTGTACCACCACACTCTGCAAATTTTTGTATTTGTAGTAGAGATGGGGTTTCGCTGTGTTGGCTAGGCTGGTCTTGAACCCCTGACCTCAGATGATCCACCCTCCTTGGCTCCCAAAGTGTTGGGGTTATAGGTGTGAGCCACTACAGCCGGCCTCAACATTCATTTAGTCAGGCACAGAGGCACAGGCACCTGTGGTCCCAACTACTTGGGAAGTTAAGGCAGGAGGATCACTTGACCGACCCCAAGAGTTTGAGGTCTGCCTGAGCAATGTAGCGAGACCCTGTTCTCTAAAAATAAAATAAATAAATAAATAAATAAATAAATTTTATCAATAAAAAACAAGAAATCTTGTTCCATGCTAGTAATATAATGAGAGATTACCATATCTTAAAAATTTCATCTCATTATCTGGCAATGGAAACTGGATTATCTCTACTTTTGGAATACGGAGCATAAAGCTGATACCTACATGCTTGTACTTGTCTTTTTCAGGAAATATGCTTTCACTGTTCTTGTGTACATTCCTAGGAATAGAATTGGTGGATCATATAGTCAGTGTATGTTTAACTATAATTATGAAATACCACTAAGCTGCTATCCAAAGTAATTGTACCAACACTAAGAAAAGTCCAGTTGCTCTACTTCCTTGCCAATGTTAATATTGTCAATCTTTTAAATTTAGCCATTCATGGGTGTAAAGTGGCATGTCACTCTGGTTTTAATTTGCATTTGACTAATGTCTAATGATTTTTTTTTTTTTTTTTTTGAGCTGGAGTCTCACTCTGTCGCCCAGGCTGCAAGTGCAATGGCACAATCTTAGCTCACAGCAACTTCTGCCTTCTGGGTTCAAACAATTCTCCTGCCTCAGCCTCTGGAGTAGCTGGGATTACAGGTGCCCACCAACATGCCTGGCTAATTTTTGTATATTTAGTAGAGATGGGGTTTCACTGTGTTGGCCAGGCTGGTCTTGATCTCCTGACCTCATGATCCGCCCACCTCGGCCTCCCAAAGTGCTGGGATTACAGGCATGAGCCACCACACCTGGCCATGTCTAATGATTTTAAACACCTTTCCATGTGCTGATTCACTATTTGTTATCTTTTTTTTTTTTTTCATTCAGCAGGTGTTTAGCTAGTCCTCAAATGAACTCTCTGGCAAAAGTCTTTGTTACTCTGACTTCATATATGAGAAAAGCGGTGACCAGACAAGTTGGGAAGCTTTCTTAAAGCCACACAGCAGACAGCAGAGCTTGCACTGGATCTCAGGTCTGTCTGAACCCCCAACCCCCCAACCCTCACAACATACCCTTAGTCTCATGCCGCCCAATCTAACATGCTAACAATGTGCCCAGCCTTCTTGTTCAAAGGGAGGAAATGATGATCTATTCACCTTAAGGCTCTAAACAGGATGACTTTAGTCCTAGCTGTCCAGACATCCTCCTGGAAGTTCTCTGTGCCCTTGCTTTTGCACTGCAACAGCAGTTCCCAGAACACTTTTTATTTTGTAAGAGTTTTTTCTTTGTTTTTATTTTCATAGATTTTAGGGGAACAGGTGGTGTTTGGTTACATGAGTAAGTTCTTTAGTGGTGATTTGTGAGATTTTTGCACCTATCACCCAAGCACTGTACCCTGAACCCAATATGTAATATTTTATTCCTCACCCCCATCCCACCCATTCCCCCTGAGTTCCCAAAGTCCACTGTGTCTTTTTTATGCCGTTGCATTCTCATAGCTTAGCTCCCACTTATGAGTGAGAACATACAATGTGTGGTTTTCCATTTCTGAGTTACTTCGCTTAGAATAATAGTCTCCAATCTCATCCAGGTCACTGCAAATGCCATTCATTCATTCCTTTTTATGGCTCAGTAGATTCCATCATATATATATGGATATATATATATATATATATGGATATATATATATATGGATATATATATATATGGATATATATATATATGGATATATATATGGATATATATATATATGGATATATATATGGATATATATATATATATGGATA
Organism: Gorilla gorilla gorilla; assembly: GCF_029281585.2. Classification (NCBI taxonomy): domain Eukaryota; kingdom Metazoa; phylum Chordata; class Mammalia; order Primates; family Hominidae; genus Gorilla; species Gorilla gorilla. The sequence goes on from NC_073232.2 coordinate 21,318,119, forward strand.
TATATATATATGGATATATATATATATGGATATATATATATATGGATATATATATATATATATATATATATGGATATGTATACCATAGTTTCTTTATCCACTCATTGATTGATGGACATTTGGATTGGTTCCACCTTTTTTTTTTTTTTTTTTTTTTGAGATGGAGTCTCACTCTGTAGCCCAGGCAGGAGTACAGTGGCACGATCTCAGCTCACTGCAACTTCTGCCTCCCGGGTTCAAGTGATTCTCGTACCTTAGCCTCCCGAGTAGCTGGGATTATAGGCACACACTACCACGCCCAGCTAATTTTTGTATTTTTAGTAGAGATGAGATTTCAAAATGTTGCTGAGGCTGCTCTCGAACTCCTGACCTCGAGTGATCTGCCCACCTTGGCCTCCCAAAGTGTTGGGATTACAGATGTAAGCCACCGTGCTCGGCCTAGTTCCAGATTTTTAAAATTGTGAGTTGTGCTGCTATAAACATGAATGTGCAAGTATGTTTTTCGTATAATGACTTCTTTTCTTCTGGGTAGGTACCCAGTAGTGGGACTGCTGGATCAAATGGTAGATCTACTTTTAGTTCCTTAAGGGATCTCCAACAGTGTTTTCCATAGTGGTTGCACTAGTTTACGTTCCCACCGGCAGTGTAGAAGTGCTCCCTGTTCACCGCATCCACGCCGACATCTATTATTTTTTGATTATGGCCGTTCTTGCAGAAGTCAGGTGGTATCACATTGTGATTTTGATTTGCATTTCCCTGATTATTAGTAATGTTGGGCATTTTTTCTTTCTTTCTTTTTTTTGGGTATTATTGTGAGCGTTTTTTTTTTTTAATACTTTAAGTTTTAGGGTACATGTGCACATATGTATACATGTGCCATGTTGGTGTGCTGAACCCAGTAACTCGTCATTTAACATTAGGTATATCTCCAAATGCTATCCCTCCCCCCTCCCCCGACCCCACAACAGGCCCCGGTGTGTGATGTTCCCCTTCCTTTGTCCATGTGTTCTCATTATTCAATTCCCCCCTATGAGTGAGAACATGCGGTGTTTGGTTTTTTGTCCCTGCGATAGTTTGCTGAGAATGATGGTTTCCAGCTTCATCCATGTCCCTACAAAGGACATGAACTCATCATTTTTTATGGCTGCATAGTATTCCATGGTGTATATGTGCCACATTTTCTTAATGCAGTCTATCATTGTTGGACATTTGGGTTGGTTCCAAGTCTTTGCTATTGTGAATAGTGCCGCTATAAACATACGTGTGCATGTGTCTTTATAGCAGCATGATTTATAATCCTTTAGGTATATACCCAGTAATGGGATTGCTGGGTCAAATGGTATTTCTAGTTCTAGATCCCTGAGGAATTGCCACACTGTCTTCCACAATGGCTGAACTAGTTTCCAGTCCCACCAATGGTGTAAAAGTGTTCCTATTTCTCCGCATCCTCTCCAGCACCTGTTGTTTCCTGACTTTTTAATGATCGCCATTCTAACTGGTGTGAGATGGTATCTCATTGTGGTTTTGATTTGCATTTCTCTGATGGCCAGTGATGATGAGCATTTTTTCATGTGTCTTTTGGCTGCATAAATGTCTTCTTTTGAGAAGTGTCTGTTCATATCCTTTGCCCACTTGTTGATGGGGTTGTTTTTTTCTTGTTCATTTGTTGGAGTTCATTGTAGATTGTGGATATTAGCCATTTGTCAGATGAGTAGATTGCAAAAATTTTCTCCCATTCTGTGGGTTGCCTGATCACTCTGATGGTAGTTTCTTTTGCTGTGCAGAAGCTCTTTAGTTTAATTAGATCCCATTTGTCAATTTTGGCTTTTGTTGCCATTGCTTTTGGTGTTTTAGACATGAAGTCCTTGCCCATGCCTATGTCCTGAATGGTACTGCCTAGGTTTTCTTCTAGGGTTTTTATGGTTTTAGGTCTAACATTTAAGTCTCTAATCCATCTTGAATTAATTTTTGTACAAGGTGTAAGGAAGGGATCCAGTTTCAGCTTTCTACATATGGCTAGCCAGTTTTCCCAGCACCATTTATTAAATAGGGAATCCTTTCCCCATTGCTTGTTTTTGTCAGGTTTGTCAAAGATCAGATGATTGTAGATATGCGGCATTATTTCTGAGGGCCCTGTTCTGTTCCATTTGTCTATATCTCTGTTTTGGTACCAGTACCATGCTGTTTTGATTACTGTAGCCTTGTAGTATAGTTTGAAGTGAGGTAGCGTGATGCCTCCAGCTTTGTTCTTTTGGCTTAGGATTGACTTGGCAATGCAGGCTCTTTTTTGTTTCCATATGAACTTTAAAGCAGTTTTTTTCCAATTCTGTGAAGAAAGTCATTGGTAGCTTGATGGGGATGGCATTGAATCTATAAATTACCTTGGGCAGTATGGCCATTTTCACGATATTGATTCTTCCTACCCATGAGCATGGAATGTTCTTCCATTTGTTTGTATCCTCTTTTATTTCATTGAGCAGTGGTTTGTAGTTCTCCTTGAAGAGGTCCTTCACATCCCTTGTAAGTTGGATTCCTAGGTATTTTATTCTCTTTGAAGCAATTGTGAATGGGAGTTCACTCATGATTTGGCTCTCTGTTTGTCTGTTATTGGTGTATAAGAATGCTTGTGATTTTTGCACACTGATTTTGTATCCTGAGACTTTGCTGAATTTGCCTATCAGCTTAAGGAGATTTTGGGCTGAGGCGATGGGGTTTTCTCGATATATAATCATGTCATCTGCAAACAGGGACAATTTGACTTCCTCTTTTCCTAATTGAATACCCTTTATTTCTTTCTCCTGCCTGATTGCCGTGGCCAGAACTTCCAACACTATGTTGACTAGGAGTGGTGAGATATTTCTTTTCTTTTTTTTTGAGATGGAGTCTCGCTCTGTCACCCAGGCTGGAGTGCAGTGGCATGATCTTGGCTCACTGCAAGCTCTGCCTCCGGGGTTCACAACATTCTCCTACCTGAGCCTTCCGAGTAGGTGGACTGCAGGCACCCGCCACCACGCGCAGCTAATTTTTTTGTATTTTCAGTAGAGATGGGGTTTCACTGTGTTAGCCAGGATGGTCTTGATCTCCTGACCTCGTGATCCGCCTGCCTCGGCCTCCCAAAGTCTCCCAAAGTGCTGGGATTACAGGTGTGAGCCACCATACCTGGCCAATGTTGGGAATTTTTTCATGTTTGTTGGCCATTTATGTATCTTCTCTTGAGAATTATCTATTCATATCCTTAGCCCATTTTTTGATGGGATTTTTTTTCTTGCTAGTTTGTTTGTGTTCATTGTAGATTCTGGATGTTAGTCCTTTGTCAGATATATACTATTTGTATCTTTTTTTTTTGGACAGAGTCTCACTCTGCTGCCCAGGCTGGAGTGCAGTGGTGTGATCTTGGCTCACTGCAATCTCCACCTCCTGGGTTCAAGCAATTCTCCTACCTCAGCCTCCTGAGTAGCTGGGACTACAGGTGCATACCACCACACCTGGCTAATTTTCTGTATTTTTTTTTTTTTTTTGATAGAGACGGGGTTTCACCATGTTAGCCAGGGTGGGCTTGATCTCCTGACCTCGTGATCCACCCACCTCGGCCTCCCAAAGTGCTGGGATTACAGGCGTGAGCCACTGCACTCAGCCCTCTTTTTTATTATTAAAATTTTTTTTGGCTAGGCATGGTGGCTCACACCTGTAATCCTAGTACTTTGGGAGGTCGAGGCGGGTGGATCACATGAGGTCAGGAGTCTGAGACTAGCCTGGCCAACATGGTGAAACGCTGTCTCTACTAAAAATACCAAAATTAGCTGGGCGTCGTGGTGCACACCTGTAATTCCACCTACTCAGGAGGCGGAGGCACAAGAATTGCTTGAAGCCAGGGGGTGGAGGTTGCCATGACCCGAGATCTCACCACTGCACTCCAGCCTGGGTGACGGAGCAAGATTCTGTCTCAAAAAAAAAAAAAAATAATAATAATAATAATTTTTTTGTAGAGGTGGGGTCTTGCTTTGTTGCCCAGCCTGGTCTTGAACTCTTGGGCTCAAGTGATCCTCCTGTCTCAGCCTCCCAAAGTGGTGGGATTACAGGAATAAGCCACCATGCCTGACCATAGGTGGCATTTCTTTGGAGATATTTAGGCTGTTCTGAGAAGACAGTTGAGGCAAGAGCCATGTGGCCCAGGGATCAGGGTGACTTTCTTTAGCCTTTTTCCCTCCAAACCAAGCAGCTCCTTTGTCCTCTCAGGTCAGAGGCACCTCAGGAGGGCTGTCTTACAACCAGTGGCTCCTGTGTGGATGAAGGCTCGGTATTTGGAGTTCCCAGGTAGGAGTTCAGGTTTGTCCCCTTTGTCTGTCATGAAGCCCCTGCCTGAATTCCTACTGGGCTGTGAGGGGTCACCCAACCTACAGGTGGGGCCTGGTAGGTGGTCCTGGGAGCAGTGTGGAAGGCTTGGGTGACGTGGCCTGGAGCACACGCACATATTATGTTTGGGACTACACCAGATCCTATGGTCTTGTTTCCAAACACAGAGAAAATGAAGGTATTTTTCTAGCTGGAGGGATGATGGAGGATTTTTCCATCCAAAGCCAAATTCAGTGGAGCAATTGCAAACCTATGTGAATTAAGAAAAACAAAAGCAAGGGCTGGGTGCGGTGGCTCATGCCTATAATCCCAGCACATTGGGAGGCCAAGGCAAGCGGATCACCTGAGGTCGGGAGTTCAAGACCAGCCTGACCAATATGGAGAAATGTCATCTCTATTAAAAATACAAAAAAAATTAGCTGGGCATGGTGGTGATTGCCTGTAATCCCAGCTACTTGGGAGGCTGAGGCAGAAGAATCGCTTGAACCTGGGAGGCGGAGGTTGTGGTGAGCTGAGATCGTACCATTGCACTCCAGCCTGGGCAACAAGAGTGAAACTCTGTCTCAAAAAAAAAAAAAAAAAAAAAAAAAGAAAAACAAAAGCAGGAAAACTGGTTAATGGTTGGGGTAAGAAAGAGTCTTTGTTTTAGACAGTTGGAAACCACAAGAGGTAAAGCAGGGAACGCAGGCTCGCCCAGAACAGGGAGGACATGCGCTCACGTGTTTATTGGTTTCCTAGGAATTAGCATCCTTAAAATCTTGTTGAGGAATTGTGCTACCGTGTAGAACGTTGCCTTCATCACGTCCCTCTGTTGCTCAGGACCTCACTCCCACCTGCCATGCGAAGGCTGCCTTTTGCTACAGCCTCAGGCCTGGGCTCTTTCCCAGGCTTTTCACCACCTTTGTTAATTTGGTGCAATCCCATCTTTCTAACCTCCTCTTTGAATTCCTACTGAAAAGAACCTAAGTAGGCCAGGAGCGGTGGCTCACGCCTATAATCCCAGCACTTTGGGAGGACAAGGCAGGCGGATCACGAGGTCAGATCAAGACAATCCTGGCTAACATGGTGAAACCCTGTCTCTACTAAAAATACAAAAAATTAGCTGGGCATGGTGGCGGGTGCCTGTAGTCCCAGCTACTCAGGAGGCTGAGGCAGGAGAATGGCGTGAACCCGGGAGGTGGAGCTTGCAGTGAGCCAAGATCACGTCACTGCACTCCGCCTGGGTGACAGAGCGAGACTCTGTGTACAAAAAAAAAAGAACCTAAGCCTCCTCCAAGGCAGCATCCTCACCTCTCTACACACCCCATGTCTCTGCTTGGCCCGTTTGTCAACTTAAAGGGCCTTTCTCTTCCCCAAGAGAAACTTCCCAACTATCATGACCCAGCACCCCTTCTTGATCATGTCAGTCCACACTAGACTCGATTTACCTAACTCACCAGCATTTCCAGGCCCTACCACCAACTCAGTGCCTGAATATGCATTGTCTTGCATTTTTCATTCATTGGTTCTCTGTCTCGCAGGTTAATTCTATAGTAGTAGGAAGCTTGAGATCAACTTCCTTGGGATTCTCCATAAAAGCCCACACAGAGGCCGGGTGTGGTGGCTCACGCCTGTAATCCCAGCACTTTGGGAGGCTGAGGTGGGCGGATCATGAGGTCAGGAGTTCAAGACCAGCCTGGCCAATATGGTGAAACCCTGTCTCTACTAAAAATACAAAAATTAGCTGGGCGTGGTGGCACGCCTACAATCCCAGCTACTCGGGAGGCTGAGGCACGAGAATCGCTTGAACCTGGGAGGTGGAAGTTGCAGTGAGCCAAGATCGCACCACTGCACTCAGCCTGGGCAACAGAGTGAGACTCTGTCTCAAAAAAAAAAAAGCCCACACAGGGCTGGCTTCAGGGAAAATCAAAATCATGCATTCATTGTTTGGTCGAGGAGAGAGTTGGTGTGTTAGGTATTGATGAGCTCAATGGAGGGGTTCGCAATGGTGTTCCAAAGAACCCTAGTTGGGCATGATGTTCATTGTTCTGTCTGCCATTCAGGATGACTTTTAACATCTTAGACTGTGGGCGCCCCGCCCCAGGGGCAACAGCCTTTTCATGTTAAAGGCGACTGGCCAAAGTTCAAACAGGACAGGAGAATGAAAGTGCAGTGCATGCAGAAGGGGGAATACATTCTGTTCTTAAAATTTCAGTATTTGTCTATTTCGAGGAGTATGTAAGGAAATGTGAAGGATAGGCTAATTAAAACCCACTGACTCACATCTGTAATCTCAGCACTTCGGGAGGCCAAGGCGGGCAGATCATGAGGTCAGGAGTTCGAGACCAGTCTGACCAACATGGTGAAACCCCGTCTGTACTAAAAATACAAAAATTAGCTGGGCGTGGTGGCATGAGCCTGTAATCCCAGCTACTCAGGAGGCTGAGGCAGGAGAATTGCTTGAACCTGGGAAGTGGAGGTTGCAGTGAGCCGAGATCATGCCACTGTACTCCAGCCTAGGTGACAGAGTGAGACTGTCTCAAAAAAAAAAAAAAAAAGCTGTGGAGAATTTTTCAGTTTTATGAGAAGTAGCACTTGGTATTTCCCCCAATACAAAATGGCTGTAAAATTTTAAAAGATTCTCAGTGAACATCACGTCTCTTAGACATTAATGAAGTTGGAATGAATAGATCTCACCAATGTCAAGGGGACAGGGGAAGGTGGTCAGACACGAATAGAAACCAGGCCCAGCTCAACATAAAAAAATCTGTGGGCCAGGCACGGTGGCTTATACTTGTAATCCCAGCACTTTGGGAGGCCAAGGCAGGAGGATCACTTGAGCCCAGGAGTTCAAGACCAGCCTGGGCAGCATAGTTAGACCCCATCTCTACAAAAAATTTTAAAAATTAGCTGGATGTGATGGTGTGTGCCTGTAGTCCCAGCTTCTCAGGAGGCTGAGGTGGGAGGATCGTTTGAACCTAGGAGGTTGAGACTGCAGTGAGCTCTGATCGCACCACTGTACTCCTGCCAGGACAACAGAGTGAGACCCTGTATCCGAAAAGAAAAAAATTCAGTGTATCCCAGGAATGACTACTCTTTCTCTACCACTATTTGCACATCCACACATATCCTTAAATCACCTTTGCTCAGCAGAGACAAAAATGACAGCCACATCCATCCTCTGCGCCCACTTCCTTTTTCATTGGCGATGTTCCTTTTCAAAACCCTATGACTTTTACTACGCAAATAATATATGATAAATGCATAAATACTAGAAAATACAGGTAACAGAAAGCATTCACTTGAAATCACATCATCCAGACATAACTACTGTTACCACTTTGTCAATTACATTCTCGTCTCTTTTTTCATGAGTGTATATACAGAAATATGTAAATATGTAATAGCAGTATCATAATAAACATATCGTTATAAAGTTTTTCACTCATCGGCATAATTTTGATCACATTTTCTTTTCTTTTTTCTTTTTCTTTTTTTTTTTTTTGATACGGAGTCTTGTTCTGTCACCCAGGCTGGAGTGTAGTGTTGTGATCTCGGCTCACTCCAACCTCTGCTTCCTGGGTTCAAAAGATTCTCTGCCTCAGCCTCCTGAGTAACTGGGATTATAGGCATGCGCCACCATATCCAGCTAATTTTTGTATTTTTAGTAGAGGTGGGTTTCACCATGTCGGTCAGGCTGATCTCGAACTCCTGACCTTGTGATCTGCCTGCCTCGGCCTCCCAAAGTGCTGAGATTACAGGCGTGAGCCACTGTGCCCAACTTTCTTTCTTTTTTTTTTTTTTTTTTGAGATGGAGTTTCGTTCTTGTTGCCCAGGCTGGAGTGCAATGGGGCCATCTTGGCTCACCGCAACCTCCACCTCCTGGGTTCAAGTGATTCTCCTGCCTCAGCCTCCCAAGTAGCTGGGTTTACAGGCATGCACCACCACACCTGGCTAGTTTTGTATTTTTAGTAGAGATGGGGTTTCTCCATGTTGGTGAGGCTGGTCTCGAACTCCTGACCTCAGGTGATCCTCCAGCGTCAGCCTCCCAAAGTGCTGGGATTACAGGCATGAGCCACCACGCCCAGCTCGTATTTTCATATCAGTAATCATCTACATCATTTTTTTTTTTTTTGAGATGGAGTCTCTCTCTCTTGCCCAGGCTGGAGTGTGGTAGCACGATCTCAGCTCACTGTAACCTCTGCCTCCTGGGTTCAAGCGATTCTCCTGCCTCAGCCTCCTGAGTAGCTGGGACTACAGGCACGTGACACCATGCCTGGCTAATTTTTGTAATTTTAGTAGAGACGAGGTTTCACCATGTTGGCCAGGATGGTCTCAATATCCTGACCTCATGGTCCGCCCGCCTCAGCCTCCCAAAGTGTTGGGATTACAGGCGTGAGCCACCATGCCCGGCCTCATCTACATCATTTTTAATGGTTAACAATAGTTCTTTTGTGTGGAGTTATCATTTTGTGTGTGTGTGTGTGTGTGTGTGTGTGTGTAGCTGTGGTTGTTGTTTTGTTCTGGTTAGAGACAGTTTTGTTCTGTTGCCCAGGCTGAAGTGCAGTGGCACTATCACAGCTTACTGAAACCTCGAACTTCTGGACTCCATTGATCCTCCCACCTCAGCCTCCCAAGTACTGGGACTACAGGTGTGTGTCTGTACACCTGGCTTTTTCTTTGTTTAAATTTTCTGTAGAGATGGAGGTCTCATTCTGTTGCCCAGGTTGGTTGTGAACTCCTGGCCTCAAGTGTTCCTCCTGCCTTGGCCTCCCAAAGTGCTGGGATTGCAGGTGTGAGCCACCACGCCCAGCCTACCATAATATTTTATCCATTCCCCATTGATAGATACTTAGGATTTTAAAAATTCTGTAGACATATTTTTTACATATATCTTTGGATACTTATTTGATCCTCTTAGGATAAATGTTTAGAAGAGTTTAGAAGACTTACTGGCTTGGCAAGGTGGCCCATGTCTGTAATCCCAGCACTTTGGGAGGCCAAGGCAAGAGGATCGCATGAGGCCAGGACTTTGAAATTAGCTTGGGCAACACAGGAAGATCCCATCTCTATTTATTTAAAAAAAAAAAAAAAAAAAGGAAGAGGACTCACAAAGCTCTTTTCTTTTTCTGTTTTTTTTTTTTGGTTTTTTTTTTTTTGGCGGGGGGGACAGAGTCTTGCTCTGTTGTCCAGGCTGGAGTGTAGTGGCGTGATCTGGGCTGACTGCAACCTCTGCCTCCCAAGTTCGAGCAATTCTCCTGCCTCAGCCTCCCGAGTAGCTGGGACTACAGGTACGTGCCACCACGGCTGGCTAATTTTTTTGTATCTTTAGTAGAGATGGGGTTTCACCATCTTGGCCAGGCTGGTGTCGAACTCCTGGCCTTAAGTGATCCACCCACTTTGGTCTCCCAAAATGTTATGATTACAGGCATGAGCCACTGTGCCTGGCCCAAAGTATATGCATTGTTTCAAGACTTCTCCAAATTGCCAAATTCTTTCCTTTAGTGTCTTTTCCTCAAATACTTGCCAACAGTAGGCACTAGTCTAATCTTGCCTTTTATCTGATACATTTTTCTGGTTTTGACATAAACTGGTGTTTTTACAGCACTGACAACTAGATCAGTGTGCGCAGAGTAAAGTAGAATTGGTTTTCAGTTCCAGGAGAGAATGTAGCGAGAGCTCCTTCCCCCAGGAGATGCTGGCGTAAAACAGAGAGCTGCAGTGTCTATTCGTGTTGATTTCTCCTTTTGTGCTCTAAAGACAAGCTTCTTGATCAGATAGGGTCTGGGCATAATGAAGCCACCATCAGCCACATTTTATTCACATGCCGGCCTCTCGACTCTGCAGCTGTCTTATTTCTTGCTGCCCACACTTCCCGTGCTTTCTTCAGGCCCCAACTCTCCTGTTCTTTATCCTTTCCTTCTTCTTCTCCAAACCTGTCCTCAGGAAAAGATCTGGTATCAGCCATTCCCACCTTGACAGAAATTGGAATCAAAGAGTGCATTCTTCTAGTTGTTTGCATTTATTTATTTATTTTTGTTTATTTGTTTGAGATGGAGTCTCACTCTGTTGCCCAGGCTAGAGTGCAGTGGTGCAATCTTGGCTCCTGCAACCTTTACCTCCAGGGTTCAAGTGATTGTCCTGCCTCAGCCTCCCAAGTAGCTGAGATTATAGGTGTGCGCCACCATGCTTGGCTAGTTTTTTTTGTATTTTTAGTAGAGATGGGGTTTCGCCATATTGGCCAGGCTGGTCTCGAACTCCTGACCTCAAGTGACCCACCCGCCTTGGCCTCCCAAAGTGTTGGGATTACAAGCTTGAGCCACCGCGGCTGGCCAAAAGCGTCGTTCTTAATGAAAAAAATATATCAACTGAAGGTTTGGTTTTTTTTGTTTGTTTAAACAACCCTTATGTGTCAACCACATTAAGCCTGGCTTCGTAGCATTAAGATGCTCCTGACTACCTGGGGAAACTCAACTTTCCACATAGACCATTCCTGAAGTGGCACTGAGCAGAAGACAGGAGGGGTGTCCACGTGGGAAGGGTGTGTGATTCTCCTTGTCAAGGGTTTCAGCATCGTTCTTCAGTATGCACCCATGGTACTGAAACCAGCCTGAGAGTCCCAGAGACAGTTGTTTCTGGATAAACATAGAAATGAACCCTTCTGCTGTTAAAGCTTGAAACTTGTATTTTTTTAAATTTGAGTTCCTTCCTCGGGAAAAGCCTTTCAGGCCTATAAAAAAAGTATCTGCCGGGCCCCTTGGTTCACACTGGTAATCCCAGCACTTTGGGAGGCTGAGGCAGGCCGATCACGAACTCAGATCAAGAGTATCCTGGCTAACACGGTGAAACCCCATCTCTACTAAAAATAGAAAATATTAGCCAGGCGTGGTGGCATGTGCCTGTAGTCCCAGCTACTTGGGAGGCTGAGGCAGGAGAATTGCTTGAACCTGGGAGGTGGAGGTTGCAGTGAGCCGAGATCACGCCACTGCACTCCAGCCTGGGTGACAAAGCGAGACCCTGTCTCAAAAAAAAAAAAAAAATAGTATCGGCTGGGTGCAGTGGCTCACGCCTGTAATCCCAGCACTTTGGGGGCCGAGGTGGGCAGATCACGAGGTCAAGAGTTTGAGACCATCCTGGCCAACATGATGAAACCCCGTCTCTACTAAAAATACAAAAAATAGCTGGGTGTGGTGGCGGGTGCCTGTAGTCCCAGCTACTTGGGAGGCTGAGGCAGGAGAATGGCATGAACCCGGGAGGTGGAGGTTGCAGTGAGCCGAGATCCCACCACTGCACTCCAGCCTGGCGATAGAGCGAGACTCAGTCTAAAAAAAAAAAAAGAAAAGTATCAAAGAACTGAAATTCAGGGGTTCAGGGTAGCAGATGCCTCCTTGGCACTCCCTGGTTCCTGTTTTCTTACACATTGTTACACTTCTTCCCTGCTGTAGTAAAGCCTAGTTTTAGTCAGTCAGGGAGATGGATTTGAGACTGAGCTCCCACCTCCTTGGTTGCAGCACCCAGTGAAAGCCTTCTTCCTTGGCAGTAGTTGAAATCTCAGAGAATGGCTCTCTGTGCAGCAAGGAACAGGACCTGGATGGGAATCCGGGGTTTCTCAGTAACAGTATGCTGGTCAACCAGTTCTCTGTGGGAAAAGTAAGCCCACATTTGTATCATTTGCTGATATTCATGGTGTAAATACATGTGGCAGATTCAGGCTACCAATAGTATAACAACTGGCTCATAGTATTCCTATTTACCAGCCAGTCACGATGGCTCATACCTGTAATCCCAGCACTTTGGGAGGCCGCAGCAGGAGGATCACTTGAGGTCAGGAGTTTGAGACCAGCCTGGCCAAAATGGCGAAACCCCACTAAAAATACAAAAATTAGCCAAGCGTGGTGGTGGACGCCTGTCATCCCAGCTACTTGGGAGGCTGAGGCAGGAGAATCGCTTGAACTCAGGAGGCGGAGGTTGCTGTGAGCCAAGATTGTGCCGCTGCACTCCAGCCTGGGCGACAGAGCGAGACTCCATTTCAAAAAAAAAAAAAAAAAGTATTCCTGTTTACCAATCAGCTCTTTCATTGAGAAAGTGTTAGTGGTTTCTTTTACAATAGAATCTTCTTTAAAGGTGGTATTCAGGGATCACACTCAACTCATCTGTTTATCATAACAGACGTGACTGGAGGCATTGCTTCTCACGTTACATATGTGTTAGGAGCCATATGAAATAATTCTGTGATCATGCTGGCCAGAGGCTAACATGTCTTTGAAATTTAAGCCTATTTTTTTTCTGAGACAGGGTCTTGCTCTGTAGCCCAGGCTGGAATGCAGTGGCGCGATCTAGCTCACAGCAGCCTCGAACTCCTGGGCTCAAGCAATCTTCCTGCCTCAGTCTCCTGAGTAGCTTGGACTCCAGACACATGCCCCACGCCTGGTTAATTTTTAAATTTTTCCTTTTTGCAGGGACAGGGTCCGCTTTGTTGCCCCGGCTCTCTAGTATACTGTATGGTGCATGATATTGGGCTGTAATTAGATGCTCGTTGAGGCAGGCTCATAATTCGTCATCAAGAAAAATTTGGATCCTGCAACTTTGGGAATGGTGGCCTTTCTTTGAAAAAGAGGGTCTGGGCCCAATGCAGTGGCTCATGCCTGTAATCCCAACATTTTGGGAGGCTGAGGTGGGCAGATCACCTGATGTCAGGAGTTCAAGACCAGCCTGGCCAATGTGGTGAAACCCCGTCTCTACTAAAAATGCAAAAATTAGCTGGGCATAGTGGTGCAAGCCTGTAATCTCAGCTACTTGGGAGGTTGAGGCAGGAGAATCACCTGAACCCGGAAGGCAGAGGTTGCAGTGAGCCAAGACTGCACCACTGCACTCCAGCCTGTGTGGCAGAGTGAAACTCTGTCTCAAAAAAAAAAAAAGAGAGTCTGTGTGAGACCCCTTAATTTTATAACTGTCAATTCTGGTAGCTAGTGTCAGATATCTAAAGCATAGGGAACTCTTTCTAACTGGCAGTGCAGACAATAAAAAAGAAAATGCCAGCCGGGCACGGTGGCTCCCACCTGTAGTCCCAGCACTTTGGGAGGCCAAGGCAGATGGATCACTTGAGGTCAGGAGTTCGAGACCAGCCTGGCCACCATGGTAAAACACCATCTCCACTAAAAATATAAAAATTAGACAGGTGTGGCGGCACGTACCTGTAGTCCCAGCTACTCAGGAGGCTGAGGCAGGAGAATTGCTTGAACCTGGGAGGTGGAGGTTGCAGTGAGCTGGCGTTGCAGTGAGCTGGTATTGCGCCACTGCACTCCAGCCTGGATGACAAAGGAAGACGCCATCTGAAAACAACCACAACCACAACAACAAAGTAAATGCATGTGGGACCGTCACACTTATTCTTCTCTACATCACGATGTCTTAAAGTTTAGTGGGTATCAGAATCACCAAGTTGGGACATGGATGAAGCTGGAAACCATCATGCTCAGCAAACTATCACAAGAACAGAAAACCAAACACCGCATTGTGTCAGTCTTAAGTGGGAGTTGAACAATGAGAACACGTGGACGCAGAGAGGAGAACATCACCGGGGCCGCAACACCGGGGCCTGTTGCGGGGTCGGGGGTTAGAGGAGGGATAACGTTAGGAGAAATACTTAATGTAGGTGACGGGTTGATGGGTGCAGCAAACCACCATGGCTCATGTATACCTATGTAACAAACTTGCACGTTCTGTACATGCACCCCAGAACTTAAAGTATAATTTTAAAAAAAAGGAAAAACACCAAGTTTCAAAAATAGAGATTTATGTCCCCTCCTCCCAATATTCTGATTCAAAACTTCTGGGTTGGCTCTAGAATCTATATTTTATGAGTAATTCAGGTGAATCTGATGCAGAGGCTCAGGGGACACTTGGAGAGGCTGTGGTCTAGATCTTCTGAGTCCCACCCTTGTATGAAGATTGGTCATCAGACATGAATACATTTGGACCTGTAGAATCACCCTGGCTCGGGCGCGGTGGCTTAGGCCTGTAATCCCAGCTCTTTGGGAGGCCAAGGTGGGTGGATCACCTGAGGTCGGGAGTTCAAGACCAGCCTGGCCAACATAGTGAAACCCCATCTCTACTAAAAATACAAAATTAGCCAGGTGTGGTGGTGTGTACCTGTAATCCCAGCTACTTGGGAGCCTGAAGCAGGAGAATTGCTTGAACCTGGGAGGCGAAGGTTGTGGTGAGCTGAGATCACGCCATTGCACTCTAGCCTGGGCAACAAGAGTGAAACTCCATCTCAAAAAAATAAAAATAAAAAATAAAAAAAAAATAATCACCCTGGCTCAGCTGCAAGTCCCCTTTTGGCTTTTATCAAAGGCCAAAACAAGAAAGAGCCAGATAAGGAAATGTAGTGTTTTTACTCATTTTGATTTAATAATAAATTCCTTTTAGAATTTAATTTTATTGTGAAAAAGCTATTATCTGAAAAGAGAGTCATCACTTTTTTTTCTGTTAGTCCCTGTGATGCTCAAAATGAGCTAAATTTAGTGTTCAATAAAAATCTTGTCCCACCCCTGGTTCTTGGTATAATTATGACTGCCTTTTTCTCCATAGTTTCTGATGCCTCAGCTTTTATTTTAAAGTGCCTTAAATCCTTTTTGGAAATGCACAATGTGTAACAAAGCAAAAAATAGATAAAACACAGAGAGCTGTGTTAGATATCATTACATTAACAAGGGACTATCTCTTGGTCCGTCCAAGGTTGTGGACTAGTAGGACTCTTTAGAGCACAGTTTGACTGTACCATTTCGTCTGCCCTTTAACATCAAATTCCCCTTTCTACTACCTTCATTAGCATAGGACTGACCAGACCATCAGTAAACCATAAGCAATTGTTCTTGGCTCACTGCAACCTCTGCCTCCTGGGTTCAAGTGATTCTCCTGCCTCAGCCTCCTGAGTAGCTAGGATTACAGGCACCTGCCACCATGCTTGGCTAATTTTTGTATTTTTAGTAGAGACGGGGTTTCACCATGTTGGCCAGGCTGGTCTTGAACTCCTGACCTCAAGTGATCTGCCCAACTTGGCCTCCCAAAGTGCTGGGATTACAGGCGTGAGCCACTGTGCCCTGGCCTAGTTTTTTTTTTTTTTGAGATGGAATTTCACTCTTGTTGCCCAGGCTGGAGTGCAATGGTGCGATCTCGGCTCACCACAACCTCCGTCTCCTGGGTTCAAGCAATTCTCCTGCCTCAGCCTCCCAAGTAGCTGGAATTACAGGCATGTGCCACCATGCCCAGCTAATTTTGTATTTTCACTAGAAATGGGGTTTCTCCACGTTGGTCAGGCTGGTTCCAAACTCCCGTCCTCAGGTGATCCGCCTGCCTCGGCGTCCCAAAGTGTTGGGATTACAGGCGTGAGCCACTGCGCCTGGCCTAGGTTTTGTTTTTCAACCACACTTAAAAATTTTTTTTTGTTTTAGAGGCAGGATCTTGCTCTAAAGGAGTTGAGGCTGGAATACAGTGGCAAGATCCTAGCTCACTTCAGCCTTGAACTCCTGGGCTCAAGCGATCCTCCTGCTTCAGCCTCCTGAGCAGTTGGGACCACGGGTACATGCCACCACAACCGGCTATTTTTTGTTGTTGTTGAGAAAGGATGTTGCTATGTTGCTCAGGCTGGTCTCAAACTTCTGGGCTCAAGCGATCCTTTTACTTGGGCCTCCCAAAGTGCTGGGATTACAGGCATGAACCACCATGATCAATCTTTAATCACACTTTTAAGAAAGTCTCCGAAAGGTTAGGGAGGGAAGTCGGGGGGAAGGGAAGACGTATCTCGAAAGTGAAGGCTTAAAAGTAAGTAGGGGTGGGCTGGGTATGGTGGCTCACACCTGTAATCCCAGCACTCTGGGAGCTGAGGTGGGTGGATCACCTAAGGTCAGGAGTTTGAGACCAGCCTGGCCAACATAGCAAAACCCCGTCTCTATTAAAAATACAAAAATAAATTAGCCGGGTGTGGTGGCAGGTGCCTGTAATCCCAGCTACTCAGGAGGCTGAGGCAGGAGAATCACTTGAACCTGGGAGGCGGAGGTTGCAGTGAGCTGACATCACGCCATTGCATTCCAGCCTGGGCGACAAGAGTGAAACTCCGTCTCAAAAAAAAAAAAAAAAAAAAAGTAAGCAGGGCTGATATAGTCACTTAGGTGCAGTTTATCACTCATAGGGAGAGCACACCCCTCTCTCATTTGTATTGTCTCTCTTGGTCACTTTGTTCTTTCATCATTTTGACCCGTAGAACTGTCTAGAAGATTAGACGAAACTAAGATGGACAGATTGCCCTGGTTATTTTGGCCACTCCTTTTTTGGGAGACTGAGGGCTCCTGCATTTTCTGCTGCAGTCCTCCAGGCATCTCAAATAGCTTAGAGTCCCAATTCCTCCACTGCTCCAGGCCCAAGGTTAATGGATGAGGGGAGAACTAATTCATTGATTTAGATGTTGGGTCAGAGCCAGGCTTTTGTTTGTGCTCAACTGCACTCAGGACTCAGAAGTTCTGCCAAAAAACCTGTGGCAATGCCATCCAATGTGAGACTGGGACCAGTAACTGGAAACAAAATAAGCTTTTTTTTTTTTTTTTGAGACAGAGTCTTCTTCTGCTGCCCAAGCTGGAGTGCAGTGGCACAGTCTCGGCTCACTGCAACCTCCACCTCTCGGATTCAAGTGATTCTTGTGCCTCAGTGTCCTGAGTAACCGGGACTACAGGCGCACGCCACCACGCCCGGCTAATTTTTGTATTTTTGGTAGAGATGGGTTTCACCATGTTGGCCAGGCCAGTCTTGAACTCCTGACCTCAAGTGATCCGCCTGCCTCCACCTCCCAAAGTGCTGGGAGTACAGGTGTGAGCCACTGCGCCCAGCCAAGAAGCTTTTCTAGAATGTTTCTCAGCTCCATCCATGAGCATGACAGCGGGTCTTCCCTGTTATTCAAAACTGTAAACACTGAGTGTCTGATGAAAACTGGGCCTTATGTAATTGTATTAGTCCATTTTTACACTGCTGTTAAAGACATACCCAAGACTGGGTAATTTATAAAGAAAAAGAGGTTTGGCCAGGAGTGGTGGCTCACGCCTCTAATCCCAGAACTTTGGGAGGCCGAGGTGGGCGGATCACGAGGTCAGGAGATCGAGACATGTCCTCCTGGACAACATGGTGAAACTCTGTCTCTACTAAAAATACAAAAATTAGTTGGGCGTGGTGGTGCGTGCCTGTGATCCCAGCTACTCGGCAGGCTGAGGCAGGAGAATTGCTTGAACCAGGGAGTCAGAGGTTGCAGTGAGCCAAGATCGTGCCACTCCACTCCAGCCTGGCAACAGAGTGAGACTCCATCTCAAAAAAAAAAAAAAAAAGTTTAATGGACTCACAATGCCATATGGCTGGGGAGGCCTCACAATCATGGCTAAGGGCAAGAAGCACGTCTTACATGGTGGCAGGCAAGCAGAGAGTGAAAGGAAAGCAAAAGGTGTTTCCCCTTATAAAATCATCAGATCTCATGAGACTTACTCACTACCATGAGAACAGTATGGGAGAAACCGCCACCATGATTCAACCATCTCCCACTGGCCTCCCAAAGTGCTGGGATTACCCTCCCACAACATGTGGGAATTATGGGAGCTACAATTCAAGGTGAGGTTTGGGTGGGGACATGGCCAAACCATATCAGTGATAATAATCAATATTATAATGGCTATCATTTTGTGTCATGTTTGACACATGTTTGACAAGCCCTTCTATCTGAATCATCTCATGTGGTCCTGACAAAAATCACTGGAGTTGGGCCTAGTATCCCCTTGTGAAGTTCAGAGTAGATGAGTGTTTGCCTAAGAACTCACAGTTAGTCATTTGTCTAAAGTTACAGAAGCAGTGACAGAGCCAGGATTTGAACAACGTGCTTTCAGCTACCCTGGAGAGGAGGTGGTGTGGTGGTTATGAATCCTGTAAGATGTAAGAACAATTTTTCAGGCTAGGCGCTATGGCTCACGCCCGTAATCTCAGCAGTTTGGAACGTCAAGGCGGGAAGATCACTTGAGGCCAGGAGTTTGAGACTAGCCTGGGCAACATAGCAAGACCCCATCTCTACCAAAAATACAGAAATTAGCTGGGTGTGGTGGTACACGCCCGTAGTCCCACCTACTTGGGAGGCTGAGGCAGATGATCTCTTGAGCTCAGGAGTTTGAGGCTGCAGTCAAACTATAATTGTGCTGCTGCACTCCAGCCTGGGCAACTGAGGAGGACCCTGTCTCTAGGAAAAAAACAATTGCTTATGGAAGAGATCTACGTATATAACTACTTGAGTTTTGATTTCTTGTTTGACCTCGCGAGTCCATTATGCTGGACTTTTCTCAGGGTTAGGGCCATGTGAACTATAAACCTAACAAGGATGTGAATGTGGTCAAGACAGTAAGAACTGTGAGTATTTGTATAATTCTCCAAGCGTCCAGCCATTGTCGCAGAATCAGGGCCCAGCACAGAGAGAGTGGTCTTCTTTGGTCCCAGCCTACAAAGTGCCAGCTATCTACTGAGAGGGCCTCCCAGGTTCCACAGTGGAAGGCCAGGGATGAGGACGATGGAGACAAGCTCAGGCAAGTGAAGTGGCTTAGCTAGGGCAAGAAGCAGCTGGGTTTCCAGGCCCTTCTGTGATGGAGCTGGCTCATGTGGGTAAGAACTTCCCAAAGGCAGTTTGAACTCTTAGTCTGCTGGGCAAGGAGCAGGTTGCAGGGACGAGGGGCACCAGTCCTGCTGATCACCAGACTTCCAATTTCTTCCTCCTCCAGGCTGTCACCCCTCATTCCTGCCCAGTAGGAAGGAGGAAGGCAGATTTCTTCTCCAAATGCTGCTTTTGTGAGACTGACCTCTGATTGGGTGACACGTGTCATGAGTACGTACCTGTTCTCCTTTTATTTTATTATTATTATTATTTGTGATGGAGTCTCCCTCTGTCGCCCAGAGGCGCGATCTTGGCTCATTGCAACTTCTGCCTCCCGGGTTCCAACAATTCCCCTACTTCAGCCTCCGGAGTAGCTGGGATTACAGGCCTACACCATACCCGGCTAATTTTTGTATCTTTAGTAGAGACGGAGTTTCACCATGTTGGCCAGGCTGGTCTTGATCTCCTGACCTAAAGTGATGTGCCCTCCTCAGCCTCCCAAAGTGCTGGGATTATAGGAGTGAGCCACCGTGCCCGGCCATGTTTTCTCTCTTTTTTTTTTTTTCTTTCTTTTTTTGAGATGGAGTCTCGCTCTTTCGCCCAGGCTGGAGTGCAGTGGCGCTGGCGCCATCTCTGCTCATTGCAAGCTCCATCTCCCGGGTTCAAGTGATTCTCCTGCCTCAGCCTCCTGAGTAGCTGGGACTACAGGTGCCTGCCACCGCGCCTGGCTAATTTTGTTTTTGTATTTTTAGTAGAGAAGGGGTTTCACCAGGTTAACTAGGATGTTCTTGATCTTCTGACCTCGTGATCTGCCCGCTGCAGCCTCCCAAAGTGCTGGGATTACAGGAGTGAGCCATCGCGCCCGGCCCCCATTTCTAGCAGATGAGTCATGCGCCCTCAGCACAACATACACGAGAGCCTTCCAGTCTACCACCTTCCCTCTTACCCTCATCTCACGACGTGCCCCAGTGTGTGTTATTCCTGGGTACAGTGGGTGTCTGAGGTTCTCCCCAATACCATGCTCTCTCGTCTGTTCTTTTTTCCTGGTGTTTCCCCTGCCTGGAATGTTGCAATTCCAACCCTGCAGCTATAGAGTTCTAACTTATCTATGAAGCCCCTTTTAGAAGATCATCACGACCAGGCTCAGCTCATGCCTGTAATCTCAGCACCTAGAAAGGCTGAGGTGGGAGGATGGCTTAAGTCCAGGAGCTTAAGACGAGCCCGGGCAACATAGCGAGACCATATGGCTACCAAAAAATGAAAATAAAAAATTAGCTGGGCATGGCCATGTGCACCTGTGGTCACAGCTATTCAGGAGGCTGAGGTGGGAGGATCATTTGAGCCCAGGAGGTCGAGGCTGCAGTGAGCTATGATTGTGCCGCTGCACTCCAGCCTTGGTGACAGTGAAACCGTCTCAAAAGAAGTAAAAATAAAAAATAAAGACAGTAATCACTTGCTCCCATGCATTCCCAGTGAGCTCGGGATACACACATATTATACAACCTATCAAAATGTCACTTTATTTTGCCATCAGCCTCCCCATTCCTAATCAGGGGCTCTGTATCTTTCAGCTTCCTAGCACGCTTCTTGCATACAGTAGACGCCTCTTATTAGCTGTAAGGAATTGATAATATGCAGCTTACAGCTTCAAATGAAAGCTCCCACAGGAGGAAGTGTAAGAGAGGCAGACTAAGGAATGCACTATGACTTAATTCCAACGTCTCCAGGCAGGACATGTCTTTCACTGCCCATGAAGAATAGTAAATAGTCAGCCGGGCGCAGTGGCTCACGCCTGTAATCCCAGCACTTCGGGAGGTCGAGGCGGGCAGATCACCTGAGGTCAGGAGTTTGAGACCAGCCTGGCCAACATGGCGAAACCCTGTCTTTACTTAAAGTACAAGAAATTAGCCAGGTGTGTGCCTGTAGTCCCAGCTACTCAGTAGGCTGAGGGTGGAGAATTGCTTGAATCCAGGAGGCGGAGGCTGCAGTGAGCCCAGATAGTGCCACTGCACTCCAGCCTGGGCGACAGAGCGACACTCCGTCTCAAAAAAAAAAAAAAAAAAAGTGAATAGTTTCTTTTAGAGAAGTCCTCATAAATAAAACGTGCTCTAGAACGTGCCTGTGCTGACGTACTGAAGGACTGAGAGGACTACAGCTTTAGGCACCAGGAAGAATGTGCACCAGGGTGGCCCACTATCCCCACCCCAATACCTCCTTCCAGACATTTCTGTGCTCCTGAGGGAACAGTGCATATTTCCTATTCGGAAGGCCCCAATCTGTAGCATCTTAAATTTGGTCTGCATCAGACTTCCTTTTTTTTTTTTTTGAGACGGAGTCTCGCTCTGTCGCCCAGGCTGGAGTGCAGTGGCGCGATCTCGACTCACTGCAAGCTCCGCCTCCCGGGTTCACGCCATTCTCCTGCCTCAGTCTTCTGAGTTGCTGGGACTACAGGCGCCCGCCACCACGCCCAGCTAATTTTTTCTATTTTTAGTAGAGATGGGTTTTCACCGTGTTAGCCAGGACTGTCTCGATCTCCTGACCTCGTGATCCGCCGGCCTCGGCCTCCCAAAGTGCTGGGATTACAGGCGTGAGTCACCGCGTCCGGCTCTGCATCAGACCTCCTTTAATTGGCACTTGGATTTCAGACAGGGTTTGCATTGAGTGGAAGCACCAGGAGGACACTAAGAGCTTTGGAAAGGTCGACATGGAACCAGCTCTTTGCAGTATGAAGGGCTTCTGTCTAAGAAGGCTGGGGGAAGCTGGTAAGAAAGGAAACCATCTGACCAGGCACGGTGGCTCACACCTGTAATCCCAGCACTTTGGGAGGCCAAGGCGGGCAGATCATGAGGTCAAGAGATCGAGACCATCCTGGCCAACATGGTGAAACCCCGTCTCTACTAAAAATACCAAAAGAAAAATTAGCCGGGTGTGGTGGTGAGCACCTGTAATCCCAGCTATTCGGGAGGCTGAGGCAGGAGAGTTGCTTGAACCCAGGAGGCAGAGGTTGCAGTGAGCTGAGATCTCGCCACTGCACTCCAGCCCGGGTGACAGAATGAGACTCTGTCTCAAAAAAAAAAAAAAAAGGAAACCATCTCACCTCACCTCAGTCTCATCTCAGACACCTGGGCATCTTTCAGATCCTTAGCTGACTCTCAGGAGCAGAGAAGAGAAGCTATTCCAACACTATTCTAGGCATTTCCGTGATCACCCCCAACCCCATGACAAAGAAGGCTGGCAAAACCCACCCATGGAAACAAGCCATTGGGATGACTTGTTTCCTGTGAAATCTCCAACACTCAGCATAGTGCCTACCCCGTCATAGGTGCCCAATAAATGTTAAGTAGATAAATGAATGAATGACAATCAAACGAAATAGCCAAAGGATCCATTTGGTCAAACGGCTTTAAGGATCAAATCAGTTATAATTTTAAGCCATAGCGCATGACCTAATCAAATCTTGGATTAGTCTTCATAATAAAACAAGCACAGAATTTAGATCCTTGAGGGCGAGGATTACACCTCATTTTGCCCTCCTCTTCATCCAGATGCCATAGCTGATGATGCTATGAGTTGATTAGATAGAGAAATCTTGAGATGTCAAATATTTAAATCCAATTTTTCTTTAGTAAGTGATCTTTCTCCATTAATTATATTTAACTTAGAGTATTCTGCCAATAGAAATAATCCCAAGTGAACTGAGTGCATAGTTGGTGTGACCTTTTCAACTGAAAAAAGGGGCTTCTGTTAGTATTATACATGGAACTTTCAGAGCACTTAAGCCTGCAAAACCAATTGTAGTTTTTGTAAAATGCATCTACAATGAGAATTTCTCATTATAAAGGAAAAAAATCGGCCAGCATGGTGGCTCCCACCTGTAATCCCAGCACTTTGGGAGGCCGAGGTGGGTGGATCACTGGAGGTCAGAAGTTTGGGACCAGCCTGACCAACATGGTGAAACCCTGTCTCTACTAAAAATACAAAAATTAGCTGGGCATGGTGGTGCATGCCTGTAATCCCAGCTACAGGAGAGGCTGAGGCTGGAAAATCACTTGAACCTGGGAGGCAAAGTTGCAGTGAGCTGAGATTGTGCCATTGCACTCCAGCCAGGGCGACAATAGCGAAATTCCATCTCAAAACAAAACAAAACAAAACAAAACAAAACAAAAAAAGAAAAGGGAAAAATATAATGCAAGAAAGAGGTAGAGGTTTCCTTGTCTAGGACATAGTAATCTGCCTTGAGAAAATTCTCCAGTTTGTGAGGGTGAGTTCTGGTTGGATGCCAGGGGATTCCCCTGACAAATATTCTTATAATATTAAGTAGGAAAAAGTTCCCTGACTTGACTTTAATTTGATTCTCAAGGATTTAAAGATGTTTTCTTTGCAACCATGGCAAAGAACAAAACTGGAAACTATGAAAAGGCAAAATGAAACCATGAGAAGGATAGTCATATATTCATAAAGACCAAAATAATATTTTTGTCAACATTTGAGTCACTTCTGGTTGGGCGCAGTGGCTCACGCCTTTAATCCCAGCACTTTGGGAGGCTGAGGAGGGAGGATCACTTGAGGTCAGGGGTTCTAGACCAGCCTGGTCAACATGAAGAAACCCCGTCTCTACTAAAGATACAAAAATTGGCTGGGTGTGATGGCTCATGCCTGTAATCCCAGCACTTTGAGAGGCCAAGGCAGGCGGATCATGAGGTCAGGAGATCGAGACCATCCTGGCCAACATGGTGAAACCCCGTCTCTACTAAAAATACAAAATTTAGCTGGGCGTGGTGGCACGTGCCTGTAATCCCTCACCCTGTCACCAGGCTGGAGTGCAGTGGTGCAATCTTGGCTCACTGCAACGTCTGCCTCCTGGGTTCAAGTGATTCTCCTGCCTCAGCCTCCCGAGTAGCTGGGATTACAGGCACCCGCCACCACACCTGCCTAATTTTTGTATTTTTAGTAGAGATGGGGTTTCACCATGTTGGTCAGGCTGGTCTCGAACTCCTGACCTCGTGATCTACCTGCCTCAGCCTCCCAAAGTGCTGGGGTTACAGGCATGAGCCACCGCACCTGGCCCTACCAGGCTTTTTGGTTGCCTCTTAGGATAGCAATAATTGATGACTAGTCCCCTGAAAATTTCCTGTGCAATGGAAACGCCTTCCTTTCTGAATTGTCTTCATCAGTAGGAGCAGACAGCAATTTTCACAAACGCTAGAAACGCCGCTGTCAGCTTCCCATCCTAGGGCACCCAGGTTAGCCCACCTATGCCCTCTTTGTAGCTTTCATTGCTTTGGGTATAGAAATGGATCCAGGAACTCATGAGATACAGTGGCAGTATGCAGAGAACGTTCTACTGAAGAGGAGGACAATCAATGCTCCTTCATGGGAGATGTTGCCTAATAGCTCTGAGAGTTGGGATTTCGGCCAGGCGTGGTGGCTCATGTGTATAATCCCAGCACTTTGGGAGGCCGAGGCAGGCGGATCATGAGGTCAGGAGATCGAGACCACCCTGGCCAACATGGTGAAACCCCATCTCTACTAAAAATACAAAAATTAGCTTCGCTTGGTGGTGCGTGCTGGTAGTCCCAGCTACTCAGGAGGCTGAGGCAGGAGAATCACTTGAACTCAGGAGGCGGATGTTGCAGTGAGCCGAGATTGCACCACTGCACTCCAGCCTGGTGACAGGGCGAGTCTCCGTCTCAAAAAACAAAAAAAAAAAAAAAAAAAAGAGAAGTTGAAATTTCTTGGGGAGTCAAAATGAGAAAAGGATGATCTCACAGGGCTCACATTTTCAGCCTTTCTCTCTTGTGGTGTGTGAAGGCTGTTGGTGGTGGTGTTTTCTTTTTCTTTTTTTTCCTTTTGTTGAGACAAGGTCTTGTTCTGTCACCCAAGCTGGATTGCTGTGGTGTAATCATGGCTCACTGCAGCCCCAAACTCCTGGGCTCAAATGATCCTCCCATCTCAGCCTCCCTGGGAGCTGGGACCACAGGTGCGCACCACCACACCCAGCTAATTTTTTTGTTTGTTTGTTTTTGTTTTTGTTTTAGAGATGGGGTTTCACCATGTTGCCCAGGCTGGTCTCAAACTCCTGGACTCAAGCAATCCAGCTGCCTTGGCCTCCCAAAGGGCTGTTCTTAACATGGACGTTACTGATAAAGATTCTGCTTACAAAGGCCACTCACATTTTCCGGGCCCAGCACCTAAGGGGAGGCCATTGAAGGGATGTCATGGTGCAAATGAGTTCCTTTGCCTCTCCAGGTTCCAGTCCTCATTAACAAACTGGAAGTGACAGCAGCCACAAGAACAACTCCCTAAAAGCTTTGCTGGCAGGAGGCAAAAGGGATGACGCACCATGCCTGGAACATCCTAAGTGCTCAATAAACGGCCGCCGTGGGAGGCTGCTTCCCCAGGTCCTCCTCCTTCACCACAGGGTTCTTGTAAATTTCCTAACTGTCCTTGGAGGCCTACGTTCCCTGCGGCCATCCTGAGGCCCCTACCCTGTGACCTCATGGTTTCATAGTAAAGGTAATGACAGCTGGGCCAGGTGCAGTGGCTCACTCCTGTAATCCCAACACTTTGGGAGGCTGAGGCAGGAGGACTGTTTGATGCCAGGAGTTTGAGATCAGCCTGGGCAGCATAGCAAGACCTCATCTCTACAAAAATAAAAAAATTAGCCAGGCGCAATAGCATATGCCTATAGTCCCAGCTACTTGGGTGGCTGAGACAGGAGGACCACTTGAGACCAACAGTCTGAGGCTGCAGTGATCATTCCACTGAACTCCAGTCTGGGCAACAGACTCTGTTTCTTAAAAAAAAGAGAGAGATAATAACAGCTAATTTATTGAGCACCTGCTATGTGCTGGGAAGTACCTAAACACTTTATATGCATTAACTCACTTAATCTTTGCAACAGTGCCATGAGATAGGTACACCGTCATTTCCAATTCAAGGTGAGGAAACTGAGGCACACGAAGGCTTTATTTTGCTGCCCAGTTGCTGCAACTCAGCAGGGCACTGGGCCCCAGGCTCAGGCTCAGTCCCGGGCCTTCCCCCCAGCTTCCCCTTTAACTCTGGAATCTTTGTGGGCTTGATCTGACAAAAATCCAGCAACTGTGTGGAAGATGGTTTGGAGGAAAACGTGCTTTGCATTTCTAAAGTCAACATCTCCATGAACTTTTGGAAAAACGTTCCTTTATCCAATTGGGGCTGTTGGTATTTGAGGTGGGGTTGGGGCTCCTGAGGTGGGGCTGAGCTGTGCTACAAAGTGGTCGCCCCACCCTTACCACAGAAGTGCAGCCCACACCTCTGGGGACTCCTTCTGAGACAGCGGGTCTGGTAGGCTT
The DNA here is from genome assembly GCF_029281585.2 of Gorilla gorilla gorilla. Classification (NCBI taxonomy): domain Eukaryota; kingdom Metazoa; phylum Chordata; class Mammalia; order Primates; family Hominidae; genus Gorilla; species Gorilla gorilla. The sequence goes on from NC_073232.2 coordinate 21,344,456, forward strand.
CCAGCAGTTACTTTATGTTTTTGGATCGTCTATCTGGACTGGCCCAGTTTCCAGTGGCTTCCTCCATGTAACTCTCCAGAGACAGCCGGGATGTTTCAAGTGCTGGCTCCCTTTGAAGGAGGTCTCCTTCACAGACTGGATCTTCAGGTTATCAAATACTGTTGTGTCCAGAATTGGTTCCTTCCAGTGAGTTCTTGATCTCGCTGACTTCAAGAATGAAGCCACGGACCCTCGTGGTGAGTGTTACAGTTCTTAAAGATGGTGTGTCTGAAGTTTCTTCCTTCTGGTGGGTTTGTGGTCTCGCTGACTTCAGGAGTGAAGCCACGGACCTTCACAGTGTGCGTTACAGCTCTTAAAGGTGGCGCGTCCAGAGTTGTTTATTCCTCCTGGTGGGTTCGTGGTCTCGCTGACTTCAGGAGTGAAGCTGCACACCTTCGCAGTGAGTGTTACAGCTCATAAAGGTAGTGTGGACCCAAAGAGAGAGCAGCAGCAAGATTTATTGTGAAGAGTGAAAGAATAAAGCTTCCACAGTGTGGAAGGAGACCCGAGCGGGTTGCCCCTGCTGGCTTAGGTGGCCAGCTTTTATTCCCTTATTTGGCCCCACCCAGGTCCTGCTGACTGGTCCATTTTACAGAGTGCTGATTGGTGCGTTTACCATCCTTTAGCTAGACACAGAGTGCTGATTGGTGCATTTTTACAGAGTGCTGATTGGTGCATTTACAGTCCTTTAGCTAGACACAGAGCGCTGTTTGGTGCGGTTTTACAGAGTGATGATTGGTGTGTTTACAGTCCTTTAGCTAGACACAGAGTGCTGATTGGTGCATTTTTACACACTGCTGATTGGTGCATAATCCTCTAGCTAGACAGAAAATTTCTCCAAGTCCCCACCCGACCCAGAAGCCCAGCTGGCTTCACCTCTCACTGTCGCTATGACTTGTCACTTGCATGAAAGCATTTTCCATTTTCCATGTCCCTTCACCTCTTAGCTGCAGGGAGATGGAGGAATGATTTCATCTTTTCTGTCCCTTATTTATTTACTTACTAAATTTTTTTTTTTTTGAGACGGAGTCTTGGTCTGTCACCCAGGCTGGAGTGCAATGGCACGGTCTCAGCTCACTGCAACCTCTGCCTCCCGGGTTCAAGTGATTCTCCTGCCTCAACCTCCCAAGTAGCTGAGACTACAGGTGCCTGTTACCACGCCCAGTTAATTTTTGTATTTTTTAGTAGAGGCGGGGTTTCACTATGTTGGCCAAACTTGTCTTGAACTGCTGACCTCGAGATCTGCCCACCTCAGCCTCCCAAAGTGCTGGGATTACAGGTGTGAGCCACCGCGCCCTGCAATTTTTTTTTTTTTTTAACGGAGTCTTATTCTGTCCCCCAGGCTGGAGTGCAGTGGCATGATCTTGGCTCACTGCAACCTCTGTCTCCCAGGTTCAAGCAGTTCTCCTGTCCCGAGTAGCTGGGACCACAGGAGCACACCACCACACCCAGCTCATTTTTGTGTTTTTGTAGAGACAGGGTTTCACCATGTTGGCCAGGCTGGTGTCAAACTCCTGGGCTCAAGTGATCCTCCCACCTTGGCCTCCCAAAGTGCTGGGATGACAGGTGTGCCTGCCTCTTACTTAATTTTGAATTTTTATTTTTATTTTTTTAATTTAAAATTTTTATTTTTATGTTTATTTAATTAGAGACAGGGTCTCACCAAGTTGCCCAGGCTGGGCTCAAACTCCTGGGCTTAGGTGATCCTCCCACCATGGCCTCCCAAAATGCTGAGATTACAAGCATGAGCCACTGCACCCTGCCTAGTCCCTTATTTAGAAGTGGGGAGGTTGGTGCCTCCTTAGAAGTAATTCTTTTTTGCCACTGATGGTAACAGCTATGGTTTCTTGTTTCTGTTCTTTGTCCTTAGCAGTGTGCCCAGGTCTTTATGTCCAATCTCGCCAGTTTCACAGATGAGGAAACGGAAGCTCCGAGGACTTATGTGCTAGGCGGAGCTGGGGTTGAAACCCAGTTCTGTCTAGTGCCAAAGCCTGTTTTCCTAACCACCAGACTCTCCTGCCTCCAGCTGCCTGCAGTCCTCCGTGGGGATCAAGAGGGTGCACGTGGGGCTAGTCCAAATGGCAGGTGACTTTGAAAAATCCCTGTTTGAGGCCGGGCGCGGTGGCTCACGCCTGTAATCCCAGCACTTTGGGAGGCCAAGGCCGGCAGATCACGAGGTCAGGAGATTGAGACCATCCTGGCCAACACGGTGAAACCCTGTCTGTACTAAAAATACAAAAGTTAGCTGGGAGTGGTGGCGTGCGCCTGTAGTCCCAGCTACTTAGGAGGCTGAGGCAGGAGAATCACTTGAACCGGGGAGGTGGAGGTTGCAGTGAGCCGAGATCGCACCACTGCACTCCAGCCTGGGTGACAAAGCAAGACTCTGCCAAAAAAAAAAAAAAAAAATCTCTGTTTGCCTCTGGAATCCATTATTAATGAGACTTACTTGTTCTGTTTAGGCTAATATTGATGTTAATTTGCATTTTGTGAGCTTACAGTAGCTCAAGGTGTGGAAGCTGGGAGGGGGAATCAAGGAAGAAGTCAGATGGAGGTTGGAAATCAGCCTTATTGCACCAACAAAGTAGTGGCTATAGAAGTGGATAACCGAGGCTTGGCCATGTGTGCAGGTTTTATGGTAGACGATGAAATGATGAATTTCGGTCTGTGATGCAGGTTCACTGAGTTCAGACACTTCTAATTTAAAATTCACAGCAACCAAGCAATGGCTGATTTGAAGGCTTTCTGCATTTACTTAGCAAAAAAAAAAAAAAAAAAATTCTTTTCACTGGGTGTGGTGGCTCACGCCTGTAATTCCAGCACTTTAGGAGGCCAAGGTGGGCAGATCACGAGGTCAGGAGTTCGAGATCAGCTGGCCAATATGGTGAAACCCCATCTCTACTAAAAATACAAAAATTAGCCGGGCATGGCGGTGTGCGCCTGTAGTCCATGCTACTCGGGAGGCTGAGGCAGGAGAATCACTTGAACCCAGGAGGCGGAGGTTTCAGTGAGCTAAGATCGCGCCATTGCACTCCAGCCTGGGCAACAGAGCAAGATTCCGTCCCCGCCTCCACCCCCCGCAAAAAACAAAAGCAAAAACAAAAAAGATCATACAAATGAATACAATAAACAAAGATGTTGGAGACTTTACTGTTTTGGGGGAGTTTTCAGTGCCTTGGTAACATGCATTTCTTTCCAGACAACAATCCCTATTAAGTATGTGTCTTATTCCCAGTTTATTAATGTGGTCCCCATGGACACCTCTATGAGGCAGCTTTCTGTTAGGCCAGATTGTCATCCTCCTTTTTAAAATGCTGAGATGATGATTTTCTCCAATTATGATCAGTCTTCCTTCTGATTTAATGAGGTTTGATTTGTTTCAGAAAATTTTCATGCCTATACCTACCACACTTTAGCGGCGGCCGACACCTGGCTTGCCATGGTGGGTGCATGTATTTATTGTGTGTATAGAGAGAAGGGAGGATGTCACTGTGAACCAAAGAAACCCCAACTAATTGCAACACAAAGAGTGTTCCCTTGCTCAGGACCCCCTTTTTTTTCATGGCCATTTCTGGAAAAGATGAGCTGCTCCAGGCAAGATATTCTTCAGAAACATCAATTTCTGTGAAAACACAGTCCAAAGAAAATGCAGAGGAAATTAGATGGCTGTGTGCCTTCCTGGGCCAGCGCTTGTTTTTGTTTTTGTTTTTGTTTTTAGGTGCAGTCTCGCTCTGTCGTCAGGTTGGAGTGCAGTCTTGCATCCTCGGCTCACTGCAACCTCTGCTTCCTGGGTTCAAGTGATTCTCCTGCCTCAACCTCTCGAGTAGCTGGGATTACACGTGCCTGCCACCACACCTGTCTAATTTTTGTATTTTTAGTAGAGATGAGGTTTCACCATGTTGGCCAGGATGGTCTCGAACTCCTGACCTCAGGTGATACACCCGCCTTGGCCTCCCAAAGTGCTGGGATGACAGGCGTGAGCCACCACGCCCGGCCACCAGCGCTTGTTTTTAATGGGGGCCTCTGATACTTGTTCCCGTCAACAGGCCCCTCTCTCTCCTTCATCTCATTCTTATTTACCCATCTGCAGAAAAAAACACGAAGCTGTCTCTCTAGCTCCAAGAAGACTTGGACGTGATGCGGCTTGCTTGGCACATATATCTTTTTTTTTTTTTCTTTTTTTAACATTCTTTTGAGTTGTTCAAGATAGGGAAAAGAAATTACAGGCTGGGCACAGTGGCTCATGCCTACATTCCTAGAACTTTGGGAGGCTGAGGCAGGTGGATCACCTGAGGTCAGGAGTTTGAGACCAGCCTGGCCAACATGGCAAAACCCCATCTCTACTAAAAATACAAAAATCAGCCAGACATGGTGGTGAGCACCTGTAATCCCAGCTACTCAAGAGGCTGAGGCAGGAGAATCGCTTGAACTGGGGAGGTGGAGGCTGCAGTGAGCTGAGATCATGCCATTGCACTCCAGCCTGGGTGACAAAGCGAGACTCCATCTCAAAAAAAGAAAAAAAAAAAAAGAAAAGAAAAAGAAATTACACACATGTTCAGGCCATGTAAAAATTTCCAAATGGCTAAGATCATGACCTGATGTTGACTATTATTTAGCCTAGGGCAGTGGTCTAGGCTGTCTTTGACAAGAATGAAGACATGTGAAAGACAGCCTAGACCAGTGTCATTCATTCATGCACGCATTCATTCAACAAGCCTGTGCTGATTGATGGTCATGTGCCATTCACTGATGGTGAGGTGGACCGACTTGCCTCTTCCTAAGAGGATGAGCACTTCTAGTTGTTTTCTAGTGATGGCGGTGGGTTTTCCTGACGCACAGCTTGCCTAGAGATTGCTTGTGAACCAGGATACTCATTTCCCAAGGATAACTGAGTAAGGAAAGCAAGGAAGACTGTTAGAGTAGAAGGACAGTCAACCACCCAGGCCTCCTGGCCACCGTGTTCTGATCAGTTAGGCTGTTGCACTCAGCTATGATGTGGCTTGTGATGATAGCAAAGGCTCCAAGTCAAGCTGATATGCAAAGGTTTATACTTGGATGAAGCAGACTTCCCTAAGTCCTTGACAGTTGACCCCATACTGAGGGAGCTGCATTGGTGATAGGTACCTGCCACTACAGACCCTCTTTCTGGGAACATGAGCCCCAGTAGATGACATTCAGTGTGGACTCCATCATTGATTCATGTGTCACTCCGAAAGAATAGAGTAAGTGGGCTGGGTGCGGTGGCTCATGCCTGTAATCCTAGTGCTTTGGGAGGCCGAGCAGGCGGATCATGAGGTTAGGAGTTCGAGAATAGCCTGGCCAACATAGTGAAACTCTGTCTCTGCTAAAAATACAAAAATTAGCTGGGCATGGTGGCACGCACCTGTAGTCCCAGCTACTCGGGAGGCTGAGGCAGGAGAATCACATGAACCCAGGAGGCGAAGGTTGCAGTGAGCTGAGATTGCGCTACTGCACTCCAGCCTTCGGGACAGAGTGAGACTCCATCTCA